>NC_071531.1:11685998-12369331 GCF_026979565.1 Vidua chalybeata
TTATTGGATTAGATATTAAGTGACAACACTACACTGCAGTTAGACTGCCAAAGCCAATGTGGTTTCCTACACTGCTTTTAATCTTTATTTCATTATTTCTGACCACTTCTTTTTAATATTCCTCAACTACCAATAATAGTTTCCCAATTTTTAAATTGCTGCGGTCACAGGGGCTTAGTTTTAAATAGTATTACTCTGCATCAGTTACCAGCTCATCTTTACTCTTTTTCTGTTAGATTCAGATGAAAGTTCTGGAGCACAAGTCTTATGAGGTGCAGCTGAGGGAACTGGGGTTGTTTAATCTGGAGAAAAGCCCAAGGGAGACCTTAGCACTCTACAAGTGCCTGAAAAGAGGTGGTAGCAAGGAAGGCACTGGTCTCCTCTGCCAGGTAACAAGTGACAGGATGAGAGGGAATGGACTCAAGGTGCACCAGTGGAGGTTAAAGTTAATTATTAATTAAATTCTTATTTGAAAGGGTGATTGAGCCTTCAAACACGATGCTTTGGGAAGTGGTGGAGTCACCACCCCTGGAGTTATCTGAAAGATGTGTAGATGTGGCATTTAAAGACATGGTTTAGTGGTGAACTTGGCAGTGTTACATAAATGGTTGGACTCAATGATCTTAAAGGTCTTTTTTAACATAAGCAATTCCATGATTCTATGTTATCATCACACATTTTAAGGTACTTCAGACAAATATTTACTTCTTGCATTGCTTTGAATTTTCAATTCAGATTTGAAATTTCTTGGATGTAATTTGAAATTGTTTGGATGTAATTTCACAAGATAAATTTAACTAAAGATTTCTTGGTTTTGCTTTTCTTCCTCTCAAATGAAAAATTATCTAGGGTGCAAAAGATTTTTACCCTCACTTTTACCCCAACACTGCCTTGGTTAGACTTGTTATAGTCTTATAAATATTAAAAAGACAAAAAAGAGAATTACAGACCACTCTGTCTCACTTTGAAGCCCTGCAAAAGGTCCTCCTGGAAACTATGTTAAGACACACAGAAAACAGAGAGGGAATCTGTGACAGCTCTCATGGCTTCGCTGAAGGCAAATTGTGCCTCTCAAATCTGGTGGTTTTCTCTGGTGGACTTACAGTATTGGTGGATAGGGCAGACCAACTGGCGTCATCTACCTGGACTTGTGCAAAGCCTTTCCTACTTTGCCACACAACATCCTTGTCCCCAAACTGCAGAGACATGGGTTTGATGGGTGGAGCTCTCAGTGGATAAGAAATTGTCTGGATGGTCATACTCAAAGATTTCAGTCAGTAGCTTGATGTCTAGAGAATAGCAAAAAGAATAGAAAAGAGTGATGTGCCTCAGTGATTCATACTGGAATCACTGGAGGATTATTGTCAGAAAATGAACAGTGGGATTGAGTGCACACTCAGGAAGACTGCAGATGATGCCAAGCTGAGTAGTGTGGCTAATACTCTAGAGGGAAGAGATGCCATCCAATGGAACCTTGAAGGGCTAGAAAGATGGTCCCATGATCAGTGTTCCAATGAACACTGATCATTGTTGTAAAAGCCCAAAATTTTTAAAAGTCTTGAAATGTTAAGTCTCCTTGGACAGTAAATCCTGAGATATTTCTGTATTACTTTTCTTGGTTGCCACCTTTAGCACTAAAGACTCTAATACAAAATGTTTCTTTCCCCCACCATCATAGAAAGTACTTCTACGACAAAAGGATAAACCAAACTCTTTCTGCTATGAGTTAAGCAGTGCTTCAAAATGTTGCCTGCATAAGATATCTGCACTCCAAGGAAATCAAAATCCTAACATTTTGTGATGAAAATTTAAAAAACAGCTGTCCAAGAACTACAAAGTTTGCAGCATGCACTATTTTTACATGCATGCTTCAATTAGCTGCCAAATGCATTGATTGAAGTTCCAAGAGGGTTTTTTTTTCTTTTTGTTTCTAACATATTCTACAAAAATATCCCTACTGGGGAGACTTCAAGTGAGCAGATATATAGAGTCATGAGTAAATACCCTGTATTATAGAAACTGAAATTTCTATGTTAAAGTCAGGGAAAGACATCTGGATGTGTGTACTATGACGTTAGAGATTTGCAGAGAGTTATGTAGGACTGCACTGAACATATTTGTTGGAGGGATTTTAAAATGGGCAAGAAATGTGAATAGCAACTTTATACTGATGCAGACAGCCAGAAATTACCTAATGGAGTGTTTTCTATTCCAACTCAGAAGAAAAAAATTCTCTGAATTCAGGATGCACATCAGAAGTACTCCGTTTCCTCAGCAAAGAAAGACATCACTTTCCAATCTCTATCTCATTTTTACTACAATGTGACAGACATGAAGTTTACTTGCTTACATGTTTTTTTACCCACCATATATTTATTTTTATGAAAACTTCAATGACAGAAAAAAATCTCATTCTTTTCCCTCTAATTTCTTTTCCAGTACAGTGTGACAAACATGAAGTTTACTTGTTTACATGTTTTTTATTCACCATATATTTATTTTTATGAAAACTGCAATGGCAGAAAAAATCTCATTCTTTTCCCTCTAATTTATTTTGTAGTCTTACATCACTCTATTCTTTTATAGTTTATTCCAGTCTAAGCCTCTGCAGCCATAGTGATTTCCTCCATGTTTTCTTACTGTGAAAATCTTTTCCTAATTATAACTTACTTAAGTCCAAATTTCTTTGTTTTATTTTCAAAGTATTAAAGCATGATAACACAGAGCTAAAAACAAACAGAGTCAACTCCCATTCTACATAATGCCATGATGCCCAGGACACTTGCAGGATTATACAAAAAAAATCAGTTTCTATGTGTTCTGCTAAATTTTTTGGTAGGTTTTAAAAGGAGAAGCTTTTCTCATGCATGCCATTTTAATTCAGCAATTTTTTAGGTGTAAGTCTATCCCCCACTTGCTTAGAGCTCCCTTGCCTCTCAGAAGTTTTCAGAAAGAATACCACGTTGTGTACATCCTCAGCTAACTACAAGTCCAGAGCTTTTGCCAGTACAATTCTTCAAAAATGTCAAGGGAAAAAAATCCTCGTCTTAAAGTACTGTTAGAAATCACACAAATTTTGCTTGAAACTGATTTTCACAAAAAAATATGGTAGTTAGCAGGTTAAAGAGCAATGGTTTAAAAGTTTTGCTTACATCATACTGTGTTGCTAACATCCTAGTCCAAAACTGTTGCATGAGCTGAAGTTAAATGCTTTTAATTTCTGGTACCAAAACACAGTATTAACAAAATGTTCCTTGAAATCTCAACCAGAAATCACAGTTGTTAGTAAAGTATGAGAAGAAAGAAATTAAATATACATTCTAAAATTACTGTGCCATGACATTTTTTTTTCACCACAATATTTTTATACCTTAACACCCTGTAATTCTGGTGTTGAAAAATAAAAACACTTTGAACAACCTTCTCTGAAGAGCTGAGTTTCAAACTTGGCATGATTGTCTAGTCTTTCCTGGGGTCACTAACATCAGCATAAGAGTTCTTTGGATAGTTTTAATAGCACTTTTGTCTTTTTCTGGGGTGAAATTTTATATTGTATTCTGTTGTGTCAGGAATGGTCATGGTAGTGGTGTTCAGCTTGGAAAGAAAAACATTTCTTAAAATTCAAAATTTAAACCCATGATTGATCCATCACTGGGTTTGGAGAAAAGAGGGATTGGGGAATATGACAATGAACAAAACAGGTTAGGAAAGTTTCAGAAATGTCTTTTGTGAAAAAAATCTTGATTGCTTGTTTGACTTCTTGGCTCTCAACCATAGTGTTTTTTGTTCCTAAATTTTAGCTTTTTATTAGAAAAATCATAGTGAGATCAAATTTGGCTTTTAAATCAATAGATTGTTTTTTAATTTCAATTTTATATAACTTTCAGGAAAAGGAGAATGCAAATGTTATACTTTTTAATGTTATGATTTTTTTGAGGTTTGTTTGAACATAGAAAAAAAAAGGCACATATCTTATTTTAAAAAGGATCATTAAATACATGCATAAAGCAAAATAACCAAACTCCAAACCCCTACTGTAACACAAATAGAAACAACAATGAAAGTGGCACCAAACCTCTTTCTGCTTGAATTGTTTCACTTAAAGGTACAGGCAAATAAGAAAATTAATTACACACCACAAGTGGGTGTGAATAACTTCCCAGAAAGTTCCTTTTAGTATAATTCTTCAAAGGAAACTGAGGAGATGAGTAGAAAACTTCAGAGATATTCAAATGGATATTTAATATATCTGTGGCTGACTTATATTTTAAACTGTAGAATAAATTAGGAACTTGAGCATTGTAGCAAAATTAATGGCCAAAGATGTACAAGCTTTTAAATACCCCTGATGCGTGTGAATGATGATATACAGGATTTTCCCTTACAGAACATCTGAATTCCATAGAGTGATAGCTAGCATTTTGAGGAAAGCATGAACTTCTTTTCAAAAAACCAGATAATTATTTCTGAGGACATGACAGACATGTTACCAACATCTTATAGTCAAAATAATTATGATCAAAATATGACCACAGGAAAACACACCCCTAGCATTACTGCCCCAAAAACTTCAAGTTGACTAGTTTTATGTTTAAGAATTTGCATAAGACTGTTATTTAAAAAGCTCTTAATAAATTTTAGTAAACACATTTAGTAAAAACATTTTTCTTCTGCATTATCCATTGAATTACCTTCTACATTTTCTCCAGGATGAGTATAGATTGATCACACACTCAAAATCAAATTCTAAGGAAGTGATAGTGGCAATAAACTCCCATATTAAAGAAAGATAGTTTCATTTTTCTCAAATCATAATGAATTGATCAAAGAAATCCTAAAAGGAGTTCCATGATAAAGGGGTTTATAAGTAGGAGTGAGTTTATAAAGAGGAGTGAATCTTCTTTGCAAGCAGAAGTAATGTTTTTTGGTGAAAGCCTCACTGAACTGGTTTTTGTTAGCAGCTTTCTGCAGGAAAAATATGTATTCAAAATGTAAATATTACTTTACATTTTATTTTCACACCAACCCCCCACCAAAACAGATATTTCACTGCTTTTTCCTGAACTAAGTAGCCCAGAGAACTCGATGAGTGCTACAAATGTGCAGCCTGATGGAGCCAGCCAGCTTTGGAGTCATACAGTCCTTTAGGGAGCTCCTGCTCAACAACCCAGGTCCCTGAGCTGCTTTGGGCTGGCTGGGACTGCAGCTGTGTGTGCCTGGGGACCGTCAGCCCCTGCAATGCTGCATCCCGGGCTGCGTTCAGATTAGGGGTTTTATAATGTTAAGTTAGCCGGTTCTGTGCACCCCTTTGTACCCCGCTGTTCCCCCCGCAATGGCTCGCTCCAGGCTGCCTGCCATTGGAGCTTCTCCACATCACTCCAGTAACCAACCCCCGTTCCTTCCTGAAACTTCCCTGTCGGTTACCCCATCCCCGTGTCCCCATTTGTCCCAGAGCCCCATGTCCACCCCTGTCGCGTCCCCCTTGGTCGCCGTGGTCCACGTCACCGCCACGGCGCCTGTCCCCATTGGGCAGGGGGGCTTCTGCCCTCCTCGGCCCACCCCCTATAAAATCCCGTGCCCCCTGGTCCCAGCGCCATTTTGTCCACGCGGTGCTGGGAGCGGGTCGCGCTTCTCCGTCGCAGCTCCAAGCAACAATAAAAGCTCTCCAGCTGACCACGTAGACCGAGTGGACAATTCCTTCGCCTCTTTGTCTCGCCCCTCGCGCACGGCAGCAGAAGCGGCCAGCCCCACCCCGGTGCACGGAACGCAGCAGCGCCCAGGACTCGCGGCGCCCCAGTCCTGCAGAAAAGCAGTGCCCTAGCCAGGCTCTCCAGAGCTGCCCAGGACTGGGGAAAAGCAACGCAAAGCCACACTGCAATGCTGGGAGCAGAGGCAGGAGAGGGATTTGCTTCCTGAGCTGAACTCAGTGTTTCCTGTGGAAATGTCTTGTGGGGAGGTGTTAGGTTTGGACTGTGCATTTCCCTGCCCAAGATCAAGTGGATTAGGCTGGAATCAGACTTATCAATGCTGCACAAAACTGGGTGGAGCTTTGTGCCAGAAGACTTGGCGATGTTAGTGGTTTTTCTGTGAGGGTGATCTTTTCTTTTTCCTAGTATTCTGATTACTTCTCTGTTGAGTAAATCCAGATATTCAACATTTCATGTGTGAATCTAGATACTCAACATTTCACATGTGATCATGCCTTCTGCTTTAACTCCAGCAATGGACACAGTCACTACTGGGTTGTTACTACTCACAACAGTCCAAGATCTTCTCTAGGTATGACTGCATAGCCCCCATTAAATCACACAATGTACCTTGTGCCACTCGCTTAGTTTATGTATTCATTTCTTTCCTTGCCACGTTGTGCAAAGGTGACAGCATATTATGAAATGAAAGAAAATCCAAGCTGTAAACAATAATTTCACAAGCCTGTACAAATTTGCAGATTGAGTGCAATAGGCTCTGCCTATCAAATCAGAGATGGTAACATTTTCAACGGGCAGCTGGGCAAATCTTATGTTGTGAATACCAGACGGATACCTTGAATGAGATTCTTTGAGCTAGGAAAAGGAATAAAACCTGCAGGTCAAATGATGCAGTAGAATAAGCCCAACTGAAAACTCAGAATGTCCAGTTTACTGGAAAAAAAAATTAAAAGGAATTGACTAAGACTGGTGTTTTAATATGGCAACACTATCCTACTATGATTTTAGTACGAATAAGTGACACATATTAAATTCAGAAAATAATGGCAGTCATGATAAATAGGGAAAAAGGAAAACATGTACTTCATCCCTCAAAAAAGTCTTTGTTTTAATGGATTTTTAATGGAAATTTTCAATATTTGCAATGCTATATTATGAAGTAGATGAGATTCATCATATGTCCTGATAAATGAATTTGTTTGCAGTGAGAAGTATGTAAGGAAAGCTTTACAAATTCTGTGGCAGAGAAAAGACTAAACATAAAATGAAAGCCCATATTGTATCTCGTCTCCAGGAACAATTTCAAACAAATGAAAGTACAAGACTACATTGCTGTAGATCTAATTTTAGAGCTAGAACTACACCTTTAATACATCTGAAGTCACAGAAATTACAAAATTCATCCTTTTAATATATTCTAAGGAAAGAAGAGTAGCAAATGTGTTAATGTTAAATTAAGAACATTATTAACCTTTTAAAAGAGAGAAAAGCTATCTTTGAAGGTTAATACCAGTATATAAAGAATGGTAGCCTCTCTTTTATTTTTTAATAGATTTGAGTAATAAGGTAATAGCTTATGTTTGTTTCTTCAGCTCTCTAATTTCTGAGCCTTCTTCTCAAAAGTGCTGTTCATACTGATGCCTTGTGAAGGCTGACCCAGAACAGAGACTAGATAGAGCTAAGGAATAAAATAGGTATTTATTGGAAGGCCTCAATAGATCAACCTGGGTAGCAGAAGAGCCCAGCCAGGGCTACATCCAAGATGAACCAAAATGGTCACAAAATGGATGACAGGTCACGCGGTCTCTCACTTTTATAAGTTCTGGTCCATTAGCATATTGGAGTTAATTGTCCAATTACAGCTTTAGCCCATCAAGTCCCATCTTTCTCGTTTTTTCTCTTTGGTCCACCATTGTTTATGCTCTTGGGCCTGAGATCTGGATCAGTTGTCATTGGTCCCCAGCTAGAGAAGGAATTGTCTCCCTACTCTGTGAAGAGAGCTCACCATCCCCTAATATGGAGCCTAGACTTACACACTAAAGCAGAACAGAATCTGAAAAATACAAAAAAATAAAACCTGAAGCATCAGTACCACTGATAATCAAAACTAAAATGCTTGTTTTAGTAAAAAAGTTAGAGATTTTTTTTGATCATAATTTCCAAAATAGTATTAGAAGTCTAAGACATGAAAAAAAATTTAGAAAACTATAGCATAATTTTTCACTTCTAGACATTGCTGCCTACATGAAACCTGTCTGCTTACCAGCAACCCATTAGTCACAACTTTATTACTTTTCAAAGGTTCAGGACCTTCCTCCCCAGGATACCAGAAAGATGATATACAGACCATGCTACTGACGCGTCCGAAAAAAATCACTTGACTGAGAAACAGAAGATTCAGACAAGTTGTTCATTTTATCATTACCAATATAACAGAAAATTAAACTGCCTTGATTTTCAGTTTTCTTGCAATGTTCCTTTAAAAGGCATATGCATTGATTAACAAAAGAAAAAAGAAGAAAGAGGAAGAATGTAAAGAAGGCTGGAGAACTTTATTGCCACAGTGATTGCTTAAGAAAACTGAACAGAAAAACCCTACAGGCACAACTCCTACCCGCACACACATGTAAGTTCATCCCATATCTTAGTTACTGCCAAGTCTTCAATTTAATAACAAATCCTCTTACCTACTGAAAGTAGTATGCTTATAATATAAAAAGTATTATTTTTGACACACATTTTTCTACATGCTAAAAAATCTTTGGAAATTGAGAGAAATGCTGTCAAATAATGTTTGAAACATGAGGACTAAATCCGGGTCTTAGACACATAGAACATAAAAATACAGCAGGAGTTAAGTGTTCCAATGCTAAGCAAAAAAACACAATCCAAACCCTAAACTACTATGTTTAATAACAGAAACTTTATGGAAGTATAATCTATAATAGAATCTAACTAGACTCCACGTCAGCAGATTAAAATATTTTAAATGCATATTGAACTTACAATAAATCTGTCTGATAAAGAATTACAATTAAAACTGCAACCTTAGCAATAGTTGCAAATAATCTGCATATATATTATTCACTTTCCAAGCACACTTAATTGACTAAAAGTAGAGGACTTTTTAAATTAAATGTGTATGTATATCTATATGTTTTTGTGTGGAGACATAAAATTCTCTTAATTGAAATATGCCAGTAAAGAGTATATAAAAATTGGTAATTAAACCAGTCTAATATTAGAAATGTAATTATGAAATGCAGCCTTAGAAGTAACATTATATATTATTTTATTAAAGTAATATTATCATTAAACAAGAATCACTAACAACCAAAAAGAGAAAGATTAGCTATAGCGCAAGGTTGTAATATATTTTTTAATTATTCTTATAGGGAAGAAAAAAAGTTACATATACTTTAGGACAGAAAAAAACCAAAGTTATTAAATTGTCTATGCTATATTCTTTCCCTCCCTGCACCAGATCTTGCTTCTTGTAATATTTTAGTCAATGCTCCAAGATGTAGACCCCTATGCAATTACAAGCAGTGTCAGCTGGCAGTTATCTGAGTGAAGCAGATAATCCTGGCTCTCTCCTATTACAGCATAAAATCTACTTTTTATTCATTTTCTTTTTTTTCAATCAGATGCTCTGTGTCATCTAAAGAAAACAATTTGATCGCACAGGAATGGAAATCACTATGAAACATAAGGCATGGCAAACGAAACAGACAAGTTCCTCTTTTATGAATATTTTATAACAGCTTGACTATCCAAGCAATGTCTTTCACAATTTTCTCAACTTTTCATATTTCTCACTTTTCCTTTTTTTCCCCATTTATGTTTTCTTCTCTACCATGTCTTTATTGTTAAAACAAGACCACTAAGAAAAAATAAAACAAAACCAAACAAAAAGATTAAAAATATTCCCACCAAAACCCCAAATCCAGAATCAAAACAGTATTTTTTTAAGAATTTCTCTTTAAGCTCAGTTCTACATTCTGCTTAATAGAACTGGGTGCTTATTGGTGAGTTGTTTCATAAGGCAATATTTTATATACCAAACACAGATAAGAGAATTCACACTATTAATCATTCTCTGAAATGAAGCCTCTGTAAGCCAAATATCAATTATTTAGATATTAACCAAATCAGTGCACTTGATAGAGATACCTGAAACAAAATCTTCCAGGGATGATGAAACCAGTCCCCAATGTACTCCTAACGTTAGGACAGACAGACTGTCTGGCTGCTTTTGAATATGTTGAAGAAGCTGACAAAACGTTTAATTCTGTTGAATTCTCAATAGGTTTTCTAATATTGAATACCAATAACTTCACCCTCTAGTTTTGCCTGTTGTCTTGAAAAGGTTTTTCACCCCAGGTTGGGCACTGGAACATGCTCCCCAGGGAAGTGGTCACAGCACCAGCCTGACAGAGTTCAAGAAATGTGGTCAGGGACATGGTGTGGACTCTTGGGGTGTCCTGCACAGAGCCAGGAGTTGGACTTGATGACCCTGATGGGTCCGTTCTGATTCACTTTATTCTATATTCACTATGATTCTATGAAACAGAAGCTTTGCTTGCTTAATTCAATATCATTTAAGGGACTCTCCAGTAACAGTCTTTCAAAACAGAGAACAAAATTTTTTTCCCCTCCTTGCCATCATAACTGAGGAAATGCTAAGACCTAGGAATATAAATTTAATGTTAAATTTTAAATCCTTTGCATTTGCTCTTTGTCACTGCCAAAATATACTGAGATGACATCTATCTAGAAGGCAGGTATAAATGTAGGTTGAGCACAATGTGTTTCAGAAGTAAACCTGAAGTTCATCAAAAGATTAATGCACTAAAAAAGTATATTTAAAAATTCTAGCACAAACTGATGAAACAATTCAAGATTTATATAATCTTTAAGTACAAACATAATTTAAAATTTTCAGTGTTCCTTTAAATAATATTTTCAATTAGCTCTGTTTGTGAAATATTGTGAAATATGTATTATTGCTAATGAGTCAGTTTATCATAGAATTAGTTCACCAAAACTTTTACATCTTAAGAGGCTTTTTCTTTTTTTTTTTTATTATATAATCATCTCTAGGTATGAAGTTGTAGCTGGCACTAATTACCTAGGATGTCACAGATCCTATCAGTTTTCCAGAATAAGACTTTAAAACAAAACAGCATCTAAATCTATGAAGACTAGAATATAACAGAAATTATATTCTCAGATCTATGTTCTTATTCATCCAAAAGCCAGTATTCAGAAACTTGCTTCTAAACACAGCTCTAGTAGAGGCTAAAAGCAACATTTCAAAAAAAAAATGAATTTATCATCCTTCATACAGTATTTTTTATTAAATTATATTCAGAAGTCCTGTAGACTCCTTTCAAAATTACTAGGTTAAATTTGCCCTGTCACAGGTGTCTCATTAAACCAATACAGACACTTTCTTCAGTATGTCATTCACCAAATATTGGAACAAGATGTTCAAGAAATCTACATAATCAATAATGCTTCACTTGATGTGTTCCACCACTGAGTCTTGCTAAAGCTGGGGCTTCAGTGAGTAATTACTGACAAACCCCTCTGCCTTTCTGAGAGCTCTGAACAAACTTCTGATGTAAAGGACTCGCCAGTCACCATTAGAATCACTATTTGTAGGTTAAAAATTTTAAAATATGCATTATTATTATTATTATTATTAAACAACCCTGCCAAATATTTACTCTGCATCAGAATCTCAAGCAGGTTAGTGTGTCACTTACAGTTATCACTTAATGGATCTCTGCTTTGTAGGATTCGTGACTTCTGGGGTCTTAAAACATTCTGGGAAACATTTTAGTTTCCCTGAAATATCACACAGCCTGTAGTGCAATATTGGGCTCCGTGAATGAAAATATTTTAGCTGATACTTCCTAGCTTAAAAATAATTGTTTAAAATTATGTCTTTAACACAGGTTGATCTACGGATACCTGAGGTTTGTAATAAATATCTAATTAGAATAAATACACCAAGATAAATCATGCTGAGACCATTGTATTTACTCCAGCTTCTTTCAAGATCTGAAACCCAAATGCAGATAGAGTTCACACATTTCATGCCACAAGCGTTAAAATATAATGACTTCAATTGCTACTGTTCAATTAATTTAAAACATTTTGGTCAAGTTATAAACAAACCCTTAAAAAAAAGTTTAGCAATGTTTATATGTTACAAATAATCATCATGCACTGTCTGTAGTTTTCCATAGAGCCTCATATTTTTTACTTGACTAAAACAACAGTAAACATCTTTTTGATGTGTTGCAAATGAAAAGAAATGAAAATTTCTGTTTCATTTGGAATTAGTTGATTTACCATCATAAAAAAAAATTAACACATTATTTAGTACGTAGATGTCAATGAACTGGACTGAACAATTAAAAATTATCCTCCACCAGTTGTAACAAAAGGCAATTATTACTGAAAGTTAAAACCTTCTTGCATTACATTTTTTTGTTTTATTTTTTATTTGTTTGATTGCTGTTTTTCTTTTTTTTATTTTTCTTTTTTTAATTAAAGCTTTATCAAAGAAAGCACTCCTCACATGTAGAATGAAAGAACTGTATCTTCTTAGCACCTCAAGGTGCTTCAATGGTGCTACACACTCAGGACCTTTATTACAAAAGCTATGCTAACACAAATGATCCACATAATCAAATAGCTGATAAATCTTTGTACCTATTCTGCTGAAAAATCTGGAGTAAAGCTCTATCCTGGCAGGAGGCTTGCCATGAAGCTTAATATAACTCACAGTTTCACCTGTTTTCATAGTCTTAATAATTTCAGACATTAAAAAAAATACAGAATAGTTTTTTAAGTAAGTGTCATAAACAGTGCCATTGTTTCATAGCTCTAAAAGTGAAACACGAACCATTTCTTTAATTTGATAACTAGCTTTGAAATGCAAATTTTCAAGTCCCATTTTTGTGAGAAGCAGGGTTTTACAGACAAACATGAAGAGAACTTACATAAATGAGCCATAAAGTGACCAATATCCATTATCAGATATCACATCAAAACTGGTGCACCTCCTACGGAATTCAGTTTAAAGATCTGAGAGATTCTTTTTTTACAATTTTAGGAACAAAGCTCTCCTTTATCCCTACAGTTGTCTGTGAGAAAAAACTTACCTTGTTAGCTCCAGGCAGGTATACAAAACCCAAGATCAACACTACTCTCAAAGATTATTCAATTATACCCTTGATAAAACCATGAAAAACAAACCTTTGTCATAACACAGTTATCTTCAGAATGAGAAAAAGAAATAAATAGAATGTGGGATGAAATGAAATATTTACTCTTACACGCATGGAGAGACCTAATTGTATTTTTTGACAAGAAAGTGCAAATGGGAGGTAGGCTAAATGAAAAAAGGAACTTCCTACTGTACATCTTCACATGCATGCAATTACTGCACATGCACATTTGGCAAAAAAAAAAGGTTTTGCACTTTAAATTTGAATTCTGGCTGTTCAAATGTCCCTCAAACCTTTCTGACAGATTTCTCTTGCTCAGGGTATTGGCCAAGGCTCTATTTTTTTTTCCCCTGTGGCTTTTATTATCTAACTTAAATATATTAACCCAGATGGCACCAGATAGTGCCGTTCCTGGCACCTCCACCTTTAACTGCCCAACTGGATTGACCCCCAAAGACTAAAGTGTGCTCAGAGAGCTGCCAGTCATAATGAAGGGTTATGAAAGGAGATGGTCATGGCAAATTCCTGTAGATGCAGAGAGTAGATTAACTTTCTTGACATGATGAAGTCTTTTATTTATAAAGAGGTGAACAGAATTCTGGGTATGTTTAATTTACTCTTACGTCAATTCATTGATATGGATAAAAAATAGTTTGATGTCATACAAAAACTTATTAACTACCCTCTTACTGATGTTCTAAATTCTCAATGGGGAGCTATTCATCCCCCCATTAATACAGGAGTAAGACATATGATACATTTTAACTACTAAGGCCAGTTAGACTGTGAAAGCCAGATCCAAAAATCATACTAAAGCTGTGGAGCAGAGATATAAATGAAAGATGACTGTACATCCTGTACAAAGTAATCTGGAAATTGTTAAAAACAGGTTCCCATCCAACAGAATTCACTGTAAATTTCCTAATTGATTTCCATTTGAGTGGGCTTTAGAACCAGGTATTTAATGACTGGTCATGCTTTCAGTTTGGGGATATAAACAATAAAGGAAATATTCAATTTTATTTTAAATTATGCAATGATTTTTATTGAAAATTGGCAGCTGCCAGCATTCCAGAAAATGAGACTGCTAATTTATATGCCAAAATAGAAGCATTTAGATTCTGAGAGACTTGATAAAACTATCTCTAAATGACTATTTGCAAAATCAAGTGCATATTTATAATTGTGTAAGATTATATTATTTCTCCCAGCTTGAAACTGGGAATGTGACGTTTTCTGCATAAAAACTGATCTACTGGATTTAATCTTACCCCTTAATAGATACTATATTGCTAAAAATGTTTTAATGATAAGATCCAGCCTGAAGTTACCCAGATCTTATTTGCCTGTCAAAATTATTGAGGAACACTTTATTGTAACAAACCAGAATATTTAATTGGGAAAGATTCAACTTGGAGATCAGATCTAAGGAATAATGCTAAAAATATTAGTTTACTGTCCAACTGTAATAACCAAGAAAAGACATTAGAATGTATTCACCATACAAGGTACAATAAAATTTATCTGGATTTTTCAATGCTAAGCTTTCATTTGCTAACAAATACAAATAAAGGAACTGAGTTACTTTGGCATTCCAAACAGTGACAGAAAAAATGTATTGTACCGCATTAAAGTTGCTAAATTTAAAACTCTTATTTGCTATTACTGCTTCTAGTGATTCATGTCTGCAGCATAAATTGAAGTTAACAGGATAAATATACAAAAACCAATTTAGTTTTCATACATGTAATGATTTCACATCAAATTATCATGGTACTCATGAATGGTAAAATTCTAATCAAGTTTGTTTTTATAAATCAAATATGTCTAAGTGGTCAAAAAATAACACTGAAATATTTTGTCTCACAGCTTGAGATGAGTGAATATTTTGCTTGTTTTCTCTAGTCATATTTTTAAGTGACATCTGATTTAAATGGTAGTTACAGGAACCTTAAGACAAACTTTTCAATAAACTGGAACTGACTAATTTTCATCTGCACTTAAGTTACAATACCTTTTTATTGCTTTTCTTTTCATGGTTTAATTATGGTCCTTGAAAGCTCCTAACACCAAAGTTCTTAGTTTCACTGAACTTCTTTCACCTCAGATCATTCCATACTTATAAGAATAGAATTCATATTAAATATGAGAAGGTGGGCTTATAGTAAAGCCAAAGTTCCTATGAAATTATTTCAATGAAGTCAGAGATAATACAGTCATTTTTCTTTACAGTCATTTTTCTGGGAAAACTATTTTTGTCACCAAGCTTGACTACAGCAATAGTTTTCGTAAGTGTGAGAAAACACAGATGGTATAGTAGAGTGACTTGATATAAATAAGCTACCTTGCCTCCATGTATTGATTTTGACAAGTTTCTTTTGAGAAAGTCAAAAATAAATGGTGATCCTATGATTTCACTTGTTTGCATGACTAAAGGTGCAGCCAAGTCTGATAATCATGACTGGGAGTTGGTAAATTGATATCCTTTCTTGCAATTATTATTGACACAGAGAATGAGAAAAGCCCTGTGCATTGTCCCCTCTCTCTTTCCAAATGGATCTCTGACTGGCTCATCAATTTTACTTCAGCTTGTAAGATCACAGCTTTTATTGTACAACAGAGAAGCAGTGTTTCATAATTTCACTAGCAAACATGTAACACCTTCAATAAATATATACACATATAAACACATTCAAGCAGACAAAACACAACTTCAGAAGAGAATGCAAGAAAATGTGAAAATAATGCTGTATGTGTATGCAAGTAAGTTTCACCCTTCTACTAAGGATTTATATAGAACCTTTCTTCTTCAGGCTTGATGACATAAATGAGCTTGATAATAATTTGTTGAACATCTTAGTGAACACAAAGCTTTGAAAGAAATGGATTGACAGTACTGAACTCTCTGGTCTGAGTATTTTGGTGAATTTATGCAACGGTTTAAGTAAAAATATTACAACAAGATCTCATTAAATTAAATGAATAATTACAGACGGATGAAGATTTCCTTTTCATAAATGCTTCAGAATTCATACTAGAAATTTGGAATTCACAGCTCTTGGCATTGCAGCAAATATAATGGCAACTCCTAAAGTCACTCACTGCATGACACAGCATCACAGAATGTCCTGAGTTGGAGGGGAGCCACAAAGATCATCCACTCCAACTTCTGGTTTTGCACAAGACAGCCACATGAGTCACCCCATGTGCCTGGGAGCTTCCAAACGCTTCTTGAGCTCTGTCAGCTTGGTGCTGTGACCACATCCCTGGGGAGCCCATTTCAGTGCCCAGCCACCCCTGTGTGAAAAACCTTTTCCTAATAAAAAGAAAAAAATTCATTGTATTCAGTTTCAGACAAATTTTAGTCAGTTCGTTTGTTTATTTGTTTTTTTTTTTTTTGGCTGATCATTTTCTCTACAATTTAATAAAGTGCAGTTACGTTTGGGTTTTTTTTTTTTTTTTTTAAGAATACTTGTTCTACTTCTAACACACTGTTTCTTCTGTTTTCCTTATCTGCAATAACTTTGTAGGATTTTTCATCTTCTTATTAGATGTTTGCAGTACCAAACTTTTGCTTAAAAGATTTAAGCAAAAGACTCTTTCCGGTCTCCATAACCCTTGAAACCCTTGAAAGACATCTTGCAAATATAGCCTTGAGTATCTGATTTTCTCATCTCACACGTCTTCTCAGTCTTATCTAGCAGTGTCTTTTTTCAGGTTCCTACTTACTACATTTCTACATTTTATGCTTTCAAAGCTTTTAACCTAAAATTTCAAATGAAACAACAGCCAATGAAAATCACTCAAATTTATAATTTCTCAGAGAATTTAATGTTCTTCTAATTAAGCTAACCTAATTATGACAAAAATTAAAGAGAAAATACTTCTCTTTTTTAAGTGTCTTTAAGGCACTTCAGCATGGAGCTGGTATTTAACTAAGGTATTACTGATGAATTCAGGTATTTAAGCCCACCCTAACTGTTCAGGAAGTTTTAGGAGCTTAACACCTAGGCTCAAGCTAGTTAATTCTCACGGAATTAATCCTGTTATAAAAGCCCTTTAGCTAACATTGTTTAAGGTTTTAAGGAATCTGTTTTGATTTAAATTAAATGAGTTCCTGAGTATTTAAAGTAGTTTATCTGTTATTTTTCAGCTTCTGGGAATTCCAAACTCGAATCTCTTTAAATAACAGTTACTATAAATAACGGAAAAGTTTTGATATATAGATCAGGTTACTTACACTTCAAGTTCTATCAGCATCAAATAGATGGAAAATAAATTTACCCTGCCTCTTCCTACTTTTAACCTGATCTTTACCCACAAAGACACAGCTGTTAATGTTGAACAATGCCCTCTACACCTGTGGAACATTTCAGCAACACTATATGGGGATAACATGCAAATAAAGACCTTTTAACAATGCTAACAGGAACTGGGTGATTCATAAGCTAAAAGAAAATTCTTCTGAGCATCTCTGAGCTGAGGTAGATCTATAGAGTTGTTTGAGTGACACCTAATAATATTTTATTTCTTTCCCAAAGAAAACAAGATGTGATAGACACTATACAAGGAGAAGATCTGATACTGCTTATGTAGGACATTCTTAATTAGGTCCCGCACTGTGTATCTGCTTAGTTTAACATGGTGAAACTCAATTAAGCTGCTTTAACTCAGACAAGCCCTTGAACCAGTTGATGTCCTTAAAATATCCAGTATACAATTTGCTTTAAAAGTTAAACGAGTTGTAAAGTAGTGATTCAACTTCTAAAATGTGTCTGTTGACATTTGATATTGTTCCTCTGAATTAGGGTGACAAATATAGAATTATAATTTATCCACTCAGTTTAATGACTAAGCTAGTTTTACTTTTTTTTTTTTTTTTCCCTGTTGATTTCTAATGGCCTGCATAGCCAATTTGCTGATGTGAAAGACAGCTGGAACCTCTCATGTTTTATGAATGCTAAAGCAAAACTCTAACCTCAGTTTAAACTGTGCAGGATTACTGACAGCAACAAGAAGAGTAGGAACATAATTTAAAGAAAAATGTTTTGAATTTGAAACAGAATGGTTAATTTGGCTTTTTATCTATTTCTGTCACAAGATTTTGCAGTTTTCCATGCAAAAGGAGGAATATCACAATTTATTTTGAATCATGCTTCCCTTCTCCAAGAGAAAACCCAGAAGAAAAGTGAAACTCGTAGAAGGGAACACAAGCTACTTTGAACAAAAAATGTGTGTGTGCTTCTCTAGTCGTTAAACACGGTACCAGTTGTTCTAGGTTAGTACAAAAAACTGCATTGCAAAACAAGTCAGAACACAGCAGGACTTTGTCTTGGTTTCTCTGCAGGGAAAACAGTTTAAAACCTTCATAATATCAAGTGCTAATTCAAACAGCTTTGAGCTGAAAGTCAATGATATGCAGCAAATATGCAAACCCAAAAATACTGAATTAGGAAACACTTTTGGATGAGAGTCACTTGTGAGCAGGAAATGCTGTCTTAGGAGCTAAAAAATAGTACAGCTTGTATTGAAAATTATTAGCTTCTTCTGAGGACCTAATAAAATTTCAGACCACAGGACTGAAAGATATAATTCAAAATACCCATGCACAAAATGATTGAAAAAAAAAATATCTTCAGTCTTCTCTTTTTTTTTTCCCCTGTGATAACTCAGATTTTCTGGTTTATGTTTTTCTTTCAAATTTTATTACTTATAGACCTCAGGTGTATCTTGTGTGTTACTCACCTGGTAATACCTGGAGAAGACTATGAAGCTTACACTCATTAATTAATAATTTCTGCTGTCTCTCTCTGTCTTCCTCTCTTGCTATCTTCATAGCCTACTGAGAACCTTCAACCCAACTGTGGAGAGAGAGGACCGGGAAGCGAAGTGAAGGGACGCACACAATTCTTCTAGTCCCATGAAGAAATTTCTGTTTCTACCACAGCTCGTATCAGCTCCATTCATAGCTGAAGAAATACAGCAGTCAAGTCTCTAACAGGACTGTTTCTCTGGAACTGCAGCACTAAGGACCAGTCACATCCAACCTGCCACATTTATCAGGCTCATGAAGCTATAAGGCATTCCTGCAAACATCACTCTCAGAACAGCTCTGTAGGAAACAATAGCAAGGTTTCTGAACCATTCATTGTAATAATTTAGGTTCAAACTAGAAAGTTTCACTAATTTTCTGAGCTAAGGCTAAAAATATCAGACAGAGGGTGGCTGGGCAATGAAAGAGGCTCCCCAGGGGAGTAATCATGACCAAGCTTGACAGACTGCAAGAAATTCTCAGAAAACACTTTCAGCACATGGTGTTATTTTTGGGGCCATTCTGTGCAGGGCCAGGAGGTGGATTCAGTCTTGAGGGTCCCTTTCAACCCAGAATACTGTATGATTCTATGGGCTGAGGGTTTGTAATATGAACAAGTAAAGCATGTTTTAATTATGACTTACAGTGGTGACAGTTTTAAATCACAGAACTTAGACAGGTTCTTGAGCTTTAAATAAATTTTTCATGTCATTTTGAGTTAGAACACGACACTGAGTGTACCTAATGTCTTACAAAATCTACCCACCTACAGCAAATTCCAAATTTATAAGACTTCTTCAATTGTAAAAAAGTTCTTACTGAATATGCTGTATAGCTGCATACCATGTACTAGCTTCATACCATGTACTTGGAGGGAAATTAATGATTCTAGAAAGATATTTTCCAGAAGCAGAAATAGAAGGAAAGATGAAAGATTGCATTAGAAGAGTCCACTAAAAAATAAATCTTTTTTTATTTGTATAATATATTTACTTTGTAGGAGGATCATGGGAGAGAAAAAAAATATCTTCAGGACTTTACCAGCATTCAGAATGCTTCATTAGTTTGCTTTAGTAATTAGTAACATCACAATGTTGACAAATTCCTTATATATAAAACTCCCATGTCTTAATGCAACAAGAAATTCCAGACAGATATATATCTTTATTATACTTATATTGTGTTCCTTGAAAAATGAGAGTGGGGAATGAGTATTATGCTATTTTTAAAACCAATAAGAAATTAGTGGAACTCTTATGGATTGTACAGACTTGTGACTTTTATCTGGCATTTTAACCACCAACTTTACATGACAAAAGCGTCAAATAAGATGTTTGTGTTTCATATAGTTGGACTCAGTATGTAACCTGTGTGAGTACACTAAGCCTAATAGTAAAATGACTAACCTTCTGAGGAGAAAGACCTAAAATCACACTAAATATCAGCCTTATGTTCTTTTATCATAACATGCTTCCTCTCCTGAGCTTTAGATTTTATTTTTAATAGCTCCAAGAAGTACAGCTCTGAAAACAGTCTCATTTTTAAGTCTTATCCTGTATTCTGGGATAGTTAAAATATCTTCAGGGAGGTTAAAGGGGGTTTAAGAGTCCTTTTTACAGATAAGAATCAGGACACAATATAACCTTCACATTAGCTGCCATAAGGATGAAGAAATTTAGATTTTTGAGGTTTTTTGATCCCTTGGCAACACTTTGAAGAACACTGGTATTATTAGACTGATTCAAAGAGTCACAAAAGGCTAATAAAGATAGATGTACATGCATACTTATATGTATACACATACACACACACTTATACACGCACAGAATGAGATTGTAGGCAAAATATAAGAAAAAAAAGAGACTAATAATTCTACTAAGGGCTAAATACACATATTTAGATTTATAAAATCAAGGTTTACATTTCTACCACTGATTAAAAAAGGTTACAGCAAGTAGCCAGCATATATTCTGTTTTATTAATTACCTGATTTTGCTTTTTTATTTTCTGTTTGCTCACATCAATTTGTTAGATACATCTACAAAATGTCAAGGCATTGAATCTCAGATCACGAAACCACAACAATATGAAATTCCTCCCAGCTGGAATACAACATTTGAACTGCTTTACAGATGGTCAGTCAGTCCCCTATTAAAAGTTCTTGTGCTGGGGAGGAGGGAAATGATCTGATGAGAGTGAGAACCTCCAAGGGACATGAACAAAGATTTCAAATAACAAGAAGTCAGCACCCTCTTTAACATACTGCTCTACTGTTGACAAGTAAAAAGGTAAGCATCCACTGGACCTTGAAAAAAGGCCTTTCTTTTTGTTCTGTATCTCCAGGCCTTCAAAGGTCTTTTTAGACCAAAACTGTTAGGAACAGGGCATCTCTCTTCCTCTTCTGGACAGCTCTCTTATTCATTATTTGTAACTGCCAAACTGATTTCCCCCCTTTCTCACCCTTCCAAATGGCTTTTACATGTGAATTCAATGTTTTCCAGTATTTATTCTCCCCTTTGTCATGGGAAGAATTATGAGATTGAAGATATTCATAATGGAATAGCCTGACAATGAAATATCTAAATATTTATAGATGTTAAACAGAACTTCTGTGTGATGAAATATAAGTGTAAATGTAATAAAATGCCTGCCTCTGCAACAAAATGAGTTTAAAAGTAAAGCTCATTTTACTGAAAATTCCTTCAAAAGGGCAAAGGAAATAATGTAACTTGGCAAATGTTCAGCATATTTTGGACTTCAGTTATTAAAACAATTACATATATTATAATGCAAATCACAAGCTCAGATCTCAAACCACAAACTCAAATCTCAAATCACAAACTCCTTTTAAATAAAATTACATATACAACAGCAATTTAATGCAGAGTTTGGCATAGCTCTTGAAATCTTCAATATTTTAGCTGTGTTTGTTTTGAGGAAATACTGTGAACCACCTGTCTTGAACTTTTTCTCTTTTTCAGTATGTCATGGTACAACAAGGCTACTTTAGTAATTGTTTTTACTATACAACAGAGTCTTCAGATTGTGTTTAAGATCAATACAATTCTACATCCTTATAAAAAAATTAAATACTTTTGCTTCTATAAATTTGAGACTATTTGCAGGCCTTTCCATACATTTATTTCTTGATGGTCACAAAGGGACGATCTAGTAACCACAAAGCAAGAAATATTGTTATTTACTTACTTTAAGAAGGACCTGCTTAATGAAAGTCAAGAAGAGATTCGACTGCTCTAAAGGGAAAAATTAGGAGAGCATTGAAAAGAGAATGTGTGGGTTTTTTGCTTTATCACACCAGAGCCAATTCTCAGTGTGAAGCCCGAAACAGCAGTGGTTGTTGAACAACTGACTAGATGCAGTAGTTCAGACCAACCCCAGGGAAGCAGAAACAATTACTTGTCTGACATAAGAGTTTTTATCTGAATTACTATTTAAATCTAGAAATAATATATAAAAGAGGTAACCGTAAGAACAATCACAATGTTTTACCAGTTTTATGAGGCACAATTTCCAATGCGTCTCACTTTAGTCTAATAGAGATTCTAATAGAGAAGAATTTTCACCTTTCCTCACTTGCCCATAAAATACTAGATACTTAATTTCTAGCATTTTCCTCTAGCAATACTAATTCAGAAATGCTGAAAAGGATGCACATTTCTAGATCACCACTCTGTGTGGTGTCACCTTCAAGATCTACCATGGTTTGGAAGGTCCCATCAGACATTTCCAGTTGCAGATTAAGCACAGCTATGGCAGAGAAAGGCAATAAATCCTGGTCAGTCTTCAGTTGTCTTAAAACTCTCAAATGCATGAGTAGAGGGAGCAATTTTCCCAAGAGGAGTTTGAACTTCTATTGCTGTTCATAACCTTCTCTATCATGTCACACTAACTCCTCTGTAAGGGAACAGAATGAATGCTCTGCCTTTGGCATTACAGGCCCCATTTTGTTGCCAATGGTCAAGGTCCTTAATGCAGTCAAAATACACAAAAATACACTGTAGGATTAAAAAGAAGTTGAATTAATAAGTGAACAGGCACTGCAGATAGCACATGTGTGCATCATAAAATACATAATTTTAGAAATAGTGTTCTGTTCAAAAGAGTACAGTCAGGTTTTACTGCTTTCCCAGATGACTTAGAATTTCCTGCACACATTTTTTATGTACAAAAAAAAAAATTTTTGCATGGTAAATTCTCAAAAAACAGCCTACAAATCGAATTCTAGGGATGTAAGATTTGTCATCACAAATATCTACGTGATGTTTATTTGTAATTATTTCTTGTTAACATCCATAAATATTTAGTAATTTGATTTCCATGCTTCCATAGACATCCTGAAATGACCTGGCTGTAAATCTGGAGGGAAGCTGTGAAGTTTGTTTTCCCAAAAATATAGATGAGTTTTCTTCTCTTTCATCTTTTCAACTCTTTGACAGCAAAGAATGCTTATAAATGTGGTTCTATTATTATCCACTGGCTCTATTAGTCCATCTTTTTGGAAAGTACTTTCACTCAGACTTCGTATAAATCAGAAAAAAATTTATTCTCTTCTATCAGAGAAAAAGCATTTTCCCCCTTCAGTGAAAATTTACATTAATATTATTTAAAAAGCAACTGCACTGACATCACTCAGTTTTCTTTGTCTCTATTTTGAAGATATTTGGAGGCAAGCATTATTTTATTAACATCTATCCAGGCAGTTATCACATTTCTAAATGACAGTTTCTTGATCATACACCTATATATTTGTATGCATGGAATGGAGAAATAATGATTATAGAAAATAGACAAATTAGGATGGAGAAATAGTATTCTAGGAGCAAAAGTTTGTGTGTCTTCTAATGTGCCAACCTTTTTATAAATCTACACGGCAGCTGGACTGTAAATGGTGTATGGTCACACAATTGACAAATTAGACCTGCCAACAGTACAAAGAGAGGAAAATGGAGGGAATTTCACTGCAGAACAAAAAGGCAGACTTTCTTCTTTGATTTCAATTTACATAAAAACATATCATGTTGTTTAAAACAATCACATGCAAATAAAGTACGTCAGAGAAAACAGTCCTCAGACAGGAGTCCTCAATAACAATAGCCTAGTGACTGGAATACTGAATCAGCCCATGGACAAAGAGATTACTACCAATCTCTCTTTCTTTTCCTCCAATGCACTGAAGCAGAATAATACCTCATTGCCTGTACAGTCTTTCCTGTACATTCTAGGCCAGGAAAAGCATATACTACCTGACAGAGCCTGAGATTCCCTGGTGCCAGCTTTCAATTTAATTACACAGACAGAAAGGGTTCTGAAAAGACTGATGTGTCAGTAGCTATAAAGATCATTAAATCCAATTCCTGTGGACAAAATCTTGAGTCATTTTCAAGGGTCTAAAATGGAATGGCTCCTGGCTTTTATAAACTAGTTTTGAATCAATACCAAGGTTAACTCTGCTTATTGCATATAGAATATGTTTTCATAAAAATCTGGGTTGAGGAAATTTTGGCCCATGTGAAGAACAGGCTCCAGGACTGTGGACTGCACGCTGACAAGCTGTTCACCAGGTTTGCTCTATTTGCATCCCACACTTAGATGAGCTCATTTGGTAGCAGAGCTCCCAGGTGTACATTACTTTGATTTCTGTACCCTGTGACTAACTCACATGCATCTGCTAAAATAAATTAGTCTGATGCCATTTCCTGACTTTAACATTTCCAAAACGAATGCAAATTCATTATTGATTAGGTCATAGTCATGAAAGAATTTTGAATTGTGATTCTAGTCTCATTCTAGTGTTTCTCCAGTACATGGCCCTTAAGACTATTAGAATCACTCCTGATTTATACATACACATATAAGAAGATTACTGATGCGGCGTTAAGAGCATATGTGAGCATTGGCCAGAAAAAAAACTATTTTCATGCACTAAATTTAATCGAAAGCATCCAAGAACCTATTGGCTTTTAAGCGTTAATTCAGTTATATGCATCCAGAAGCCTAAGAATATATGGGTTTTTTATTTAAGTGACAAACTGAATACCTCACAGCATCACAGAATGCAGTAGACTATGTCTTTATTTCAAAGCTTTAAAATTCTTTTACTAAACACATCAGTAGGGAAAGACAGTATAAGGAAGAGCATGGGCATGTTTTCTGAAATGTATGAAAGAAGGCACTCAGTTAAATTTTAAAGTTTTTATATCTTGTCATGCTTTGTTGCTGCAATTTCTTTTCACACATTTTTTTAAAAAATGACCTTGGATATATTTGAATGCAAACTTCCCATTTTCCCACCACAGTTATCCTAACCAGGATTTCAGTTCTCAACTTGAAACCTACAGATTTAAATGAAGTTGTGTGTCTAATTTGAATGAGAATCTCTCCAGAATTCTTGAGAAGATCCAGAGAGCTGAGTCAGTATAAAATAAGCAACAGTCACTATAGCACAAGTAATAATCAGGATAATATAAGATGCGTGCATATTGAGGCCATAAATGGTCAGAGCATTTCAAGACCTCTCCTCTAAGTGAATACAACAAAAGCAGGAATGAGGACAAGCAGATCACGTCCTTTTTCTCCTTATCTCATGAAATGCAACACTCAAGTAACAAACCATTAACATGAACCAAAACAGAGGTTAGAGACTCTTGGTATGTAGTCTTGGTAGGTATTCTTACTTTATGGTATCTTCATACTCAGTATGGGAAATTCTAATATGGGTTATTCTAGTAGAATAAGAATAAAACAAATTTTTGAATTCTAATGTCCCATAAAAATAAGTAAAACAAATACTGATAATGATCATGGCAGTATTTTTGTGATGTGTTTGTGTCCCAAACTTTTGATCTATTATTCGTGCAATGAAAGCAAAATAATATTTTTCTATTTTACAAAGACTATAAGAGGTTATAAATATAGTATCTAAGCTACAGGATTTGGAAGTCTGCAGCCACGTTCTATTTACATTTCGGACAAAGCCCATACGTGCACAAGTTCATCAACCTCTCAGCTGAACTGTGGTTTTGATGGAAAGGAAATGCAAATATGTGCCTTGGACAGAAATCTCAGCATGTACATGCAGATCCACTTAAAGATGTTAAATTAAAAAATCATAAGTGTCTGGAAATACTGGAAAAGGAAGTTGGTATCATGCAAACCGAGTTCAAAGTATATTCTTTGATATGGATAAAGAGCAACTTGAAGCAAGTAAGTGGAATTTCTCCAGAACTAAAAATGTGTGAGACTACAGCTATTCTTTCTTTGTTCTCTGTAGTTATTTGCCAAAATAAAAACTATTAATATAGCCTTCACTTTAAATGCAGCCAGTTGAGTTTATAAAGTGTGCCAGCCTTTCCCCCCCTCTAAAACAGCATCACACATTAATGGTAATTAAGTGAAGAAAGAAAGAACTTTGCATATCTGGACAAATCTCACTTCAATAACTTATTTCCTAAATTTAAGAACTTTTAGGAAGTTTCTGGAGTAGATAAATACACTCAGTATTAAAAAATACAGGCCTTATTTACTGTTTGAATTTGGCACCAGCTTGTAGGTGTTGACTCTTTCTATACCTTTCTCTCTTACATTTTTTCTATATTACTTTTCTCCATAAATGGCTATTGGTGAAATAAGGTCTTCATTTCTTTAAAAACAAAAAGAAAAAGCTGGTTGAGAAGTACTCTTTCTGAATGGCATTTTCACCAGGTTTGCTGACCTCTTAGGTGGGTTTGTTTTTACTTCACATTTTCTATTAATTTTAGTTAATAAATATTATATCCCTTTTATCTTTCAATTAAATAAAAATGTGCTGTGGGAAATAAGAAGTGAAAAAGTAATTTTCAATGGTCCAGAAAATAACCCACATTAACATAGGCATATTCACAACATTTTCTCTCCTAGCTGTGTATTCGGTGATTCCTCTGCTTCACTGTAAAGGTATCAATATGCCAGAACAATTTCACACCAGTTCCAGTGGCCAAACACTTGCATTTCCTGTGTGTCACTCCATTCTTGCATGAACTGCCTCCAGATGCTTCTGGTCCTCACCTCTCCCCATCAGAATATCATAACAATGAGTCCTTTTTGGATTTCTTTCAGACTGGTGGAAATAAGCGTGATACACCTTGACTTCACTGGGGAAAGGAAGATCCTAATATGCAGAATTTGAATATTACCATCTGCCTATCACCCTTTTATCTCATGTTTTCTCAACTGATAAGTCTTTCTGAAACTAAAATATGATACCAGGCTATTGTAAAAGTGACAGATAAAGTCTGCTTTGTGATATGGATTCTTGTACTGACCCCTCAGAGGCCTCATGCAGGTTTCAACAATTTATAACTTGCTTTACACTCACAGTTGTAAAATAAAAGTTCATTTCCTACTTCATCTTATTGAAACTTATCTTTTAGGTCTAGAGAATTTGCATTTCATTAAATTGGAATCTTAGAATAAAAGTTTCAAGAAATTGTCTTTCCTAAACCAAGATAAATGGGAATATTAAGAAAATGGGAAGTTTCTAAAAATAAAAGGCAAAACTGAGGATATTTCCATTGCTGTAAAGTTTGGGAATGATTCTATTATAAAGAGGAAGAGAATAGTGCAATCTCATGAAAAAAAACATCATTAAAAAGAGGTGAGGCTTCTGTCTCTGACACATGGAAGAACTTGTGGCATTAATTTTGTTATTTAGGTATTAATGATCCAATTTCTGAAACAAAGTTCTGAATTAATGTAATGAGTGCTGCAGAATGAGTATTCATTCTGTATTATGTTCTTTTTCTTCTTATTGGAACAATTCTGTGTACTGCCAATTGAAGACCTTTGGGCTACCTTACATAACCTGACTCGAATATTAGAGTTTCTTATGTAAGATAAAGCACGTAAAAGTCTTTTGCTTTTTATCCACTAAATCTTTCTGCTTAAGTATAGATCTACTTGAATTTCAACATACTGCCTTTTTCCAAACACGGTTAAGATAAAGCATGTCTATTTTTATGCCTTTTATGTTTCAGGTAAAAATATCTATTTCTTCCATGATTTCCCCCTTGCCCCCCTGCCACAGGTAGGGTTTGGTGGGAGGGCACCAAATCCTGAGATGAGGCCAGTCTGAAGAAATCTTTGACTATTCTCTTCTTCAGATGAATTGGAACAACTAGATGGAACTAAGAATCTTTTATTTCTTTTCTCCTGGAAAGTGTACTCTGTTATCTGTGTGTACAACAAAAAGTATTTTTGCACTGATCCATTTGATAAACCAAAGCAAAATGAAAGCTATTTAACAACTATATTTATATAAACCAGTTTGCACTGATAGGCTGTATCATTATAGCTGTGAAAACAGTACATTCACATTTTCTGTCTTGTAAATGACATCTCAGGTTTGAAGTTCACCATGTTATTTTAAAATGTACTAAGCTTTTGCTGTTATTTCATATGAGTTACTTATCTGCTGCACTAATCTTATATAACACTGCTGTTTAATGAATAGAAAGAACTCATGCTCAAAAAACACTCAGAAAAAACAGCTTGCTAAACAAATGTGATTCAATTACACTATCAGTAGCTATTTGTGATATGTTAAAAAGAAACTGTTCTGGAAGCATCTCCATTTTAAGTTGTTTTGACAGTACTGCACATTCTCCAATGAAGGTCTCAAATGAACTATAATACAGATAAATGCAAGTTTTAACCAACTCATAATTTACCAACAGTAAGGTATTCATTCTTATGTTTTCAAATAATTTTTTCTTATTCTATTAATTTCTTGCTCTTTTTCATAAATAAAAAATATAATATTTTAGAGACACAAGTCCATATAAAATTTTGATTTTCTTAAAACATGAGTGTCCTCTTCATTGTAGTACAATTATGCCAGCATCTCAAGGACTAATTTTTCTGTTTAATAAATGTATTGCCACACACTCCCAAATCGGGGGAACTCAACTAATTTACTCTGCCATTCAAGTTTCTCATGAGGTCTGATACATTTTCACAGATGGCAAATTACCCAGTGGTTCTGATTATGACAAACTCTTGCATCTAAAAAAGTAATTTTGTGCCTACAAATTGTCTGCTAATAACAAAAGTATTCATTTGAATAAGTTCAGTGAATGAGGAACGATCTTTTTCTTTTGCAGCATGAACTGTGCATCTGCATTAACAGGAAGGTCCTTCATGACTTTTGACATTCATATTGACTGTGTTCTTCTGATCCACCCCCTCCAAGAAGCTGAGGGAGTGGGTCATGAACTCCCCTGTACTGTTAGAACTTGCTATCTATTTTATAAACTATTTTCAGCAATACTTGCTTCTGTTACTAGTCTTTTATGTGTTTGTTTTTTTTTTCTTTTCAATTAAGTCTTGCTGAAGGTATTTGCCTTAATCTTTTCCTGTCTCCATAAAGCCATCTCAGAGTCAAAGAAAAAAATAGCTCATTTTGAGAAACACCGAGTTCTGGGTTTTTGCTTGCATTCTGCTTTCGTCTTACTGAGTTTCTTTCCATTAAAGCTATTCATCCTTTTTGTTTCTCTATAGGGGACATTTTGTTACCATCTCCCCTTAAAAGTCCTTTATCAGATAGAAGGGGTCAAGTTACAAGGACAAATGGACCAACACACAACTCTAATTTGAGACCAGAGCTTTGCTGACCCTCGTTATTTTTCAGACATAAATGTTTTGCTTTCCTTCACTCTTTCATTCTCTTCTATCTGCCCCTTAGTGTTGAAAGGAGGATGTTCTCTTATCTGTCTCATTAATCATCTCTGACAGATAGAAGCCTTATCCACAACAATCTTTCTGTAGGATGCTACAAGCTGAGTTCACCTCACCGTAGAAGAGGACTGGACCTTTGACACTGTGATCTGCAGGCACAGCCTAGGTGCACTATTTGGCCTTTTCAGTGCTTTTTACGTGGATTCTTCATCATACAGGGGATTGTCAACCTACATTACTTAAGTGTGACAAGATGAAAGAACATCAGCCTTGAGTATGATGGACAGAAGCTTTCATGCTCTTGTGTGATGACTGGCTGATAAAACCGATACAATGAAAATTATTTGTGCTGCACCTTTTAGTGCATTTGCATATTTTTTCATCTTACAACTAGGTAAATAAGATGCAATAAGAATGCTGTGCTGGGTGGGTTTAGCAATTCAGGCTGCTCATAGCTAAAGGTCAGTAGCTGTTTAAACCAATCTCTTGCACAGGCACTGGAGAAAAGCAGCAGTGCTTACCCAGTCCACTAATCAGACTTCCAGGTGGGACTGGCAGGAATGGAGCTACAATGGTTATAAATTTTGGACACAGCATTGTGATTTTTCAGGTCATGTGGAAAACTGCAAACTCATTATTAGTCCCCAGAGGCAGAGGAAGTTTAAGGATCACCTGGCTTTGGTAATCATGAGTCGATACATCTCCTAGACACTATGAAAACTAAAAATTGTCATATATGTGCAAATAATTTCTAATGGAAAATACCAGTTGCTGCACCCAACATTCTATTACAACATGCTGAATACAAGGTAGTTTTGTACACACCTCAATTGAATGGGACTGTATTGACAGTATTCTTAAAAATATAAACCAGCAAAGTTTAAAGGGTTTTTTTTTCTGTAAGTATAGATTCCATCAAGTATCTTTAGGCCGATAACTAAGTAATTTTTTTTAAATGTAACTCATAACAATCCTTCAGGATACACAAGGCAGTTGAATATTAACAAAAAAATGTCTATATGTGTCAGCATTTATAGTGACTGAAAGATTGAATACATTTATGATGTATCTTGTAAAAGACACCATTTTCTTTTGCATACAAAAACAAATCTTACATTAAACTTTTCCTTTCAGTTTCCTTCAGGACCCTGACATAGTCTATGAAGAGTTTCAAAAAGTACTGTGTGAGAAAAAAATAAAGGCAGAAAAAAAGAGCACTGGTTATCAGTAATTTAATGATAACACAAGTCATAATCTTTGTGTAAACACTCATCCAAAACTGACCTAAATATCTTCTACTCTTAGGTACTGAAACCTCAAATTAATATGACAAGTAGTCCATACTGAAAGCAAGCAAGGAACCAACCAGACACAACAACAAAACCACAAGACTCTGTATTCGCAAAGAGAAGGAAGAGAAGGGACTGTAACTCACTGGGATATTAGGACTGTTTATTTCTAAAATATATCCTGTCACAGCGGCCAGACAACCACATTTATCCCTTTGAAAGAAGAAAATACGTAGGGCATAACAAAAAAATCTGACTCATTATGGACCTATCAAAATGTCATTTAGAGTTGCAATACAAATAAAAAATATGGCCTAAAAGTGTTGCAGAAGAACTCCTCATGGACCATATTAAATGCAAAAATAATGCTAAATAGTGATAGAGAATCTGAAAATCTGCTTTCCCACCAAGGATATGACAAAAGAAATATATATTCCCTAAACCCCATAGCTCATCATTCAAAGAATTTCTGAAGTCTTTGTGTTTTTCCAAAGTAGAGGATGTGTTGTCAGTTCCTTAAATATATTTCAGAACTAGGCATCACTTAGGAAATATGCAGTCATTTTGAAATGTAGTGACCTATGTCATATTGAATCATGAACATTTTGGCCTTTGGTCTATTAAATAATGCATCCTTTGTGTAATGCTTTTGGACAGTGTCTCCAAAAACTATGTATGCAAGGGCATAAGTTTAACACTAGAAAACACAGACTTTTAAACTTTCGACTTAATATTATAGAATTTATCAAATAATTAAGAAAAGAATGGGGGTAAATATCATGTAACATAAAAAATAGCAAAGATTTTATTGCCTGTAATATTGATGTATTACATTATAAACTGTTCACCTAATGTGTATTGAGCATAATAAGTGACAACAATATAGGATTCAGACTTTGCTTTTGAACTCTTGCAATATGTGCCTGAACTACAGAGTCCAAAAGTCTTTAGTTTTAGTAGGTCAAAGCTTTGTGTCCTGTTAATACTTTGACAAAGCACCTGTTATCTGAACTATCCTTATAGAGGGTAAAATTCTGTATAATATTGGCAGCCATTCCAAAATGCCAGTTTCCCACAAAATGCCCCAGAATGTGACAGAACATTTATATTATATGCCATCAAAACCAGATGACTGAGATATTGACCAGAACAATTGTTTTGATGGGATGTATCTCTGGTAATGCCTTAGCACAGCCTTGTGAGTATCATGACTCCCACACCGCCATGCTCCCAGTGACTGTGGCTCTCAGGAGTTCTTATAAGAAAAAAGTTCTTACATAATTACTCTCAGTCTGGCCCCAGGCTTTATCAATTTAAGTTTCCTTAGTTTCTCATGTGAAGTTGTTCTATGGGAAAATCAATAGGAAGTCCAAAGATATGATGCAGTAGGATCAACAAATTTGGCCTTCTCTACCTGAAAAAACTGTGTGCTGTATTTTTTCTATATAGCTGTGCAAATGGAACTGCAATCTGGTCTAACACTTGCAGGGCACTCAGAAATGACTCAATAGAAATACATTTTTGTGCACTGTTATTTCCAGCAGTAAACTGATTTTGTTCCTTTAAAGAGGTCAATGTAAAGTGTTTACATTGCTATATCTTAATATTTCCCATGTGCTTCTCCTAACAGGATGAAAGAAGTAACAAAGTGTCACCTGTGTTGCAGACTTCAGAAAGATGTTATTTCAGTATCAATTTATTTTTTTAACAGGAGAGTTTCGTTTCCCAGGAAATGGAGGCAGAAGTAAAATTCAGTGACGCTAGATTTAATGTATGAGTCATCTAAGCAAATTAACTATTTCTCCTGTATATAAAACATTACTCACTTCAAGCCATAAATATATCATTAAAAATATAACAGTCTACAAATAGAAATGCAAGCACATACTTAAAGTTTTCTCAGATAGCTACAATATCTTACCTTTAGCGCTTCAACAAGTCAGTTCAGTAATTTAAAAGTCTGGGTATTTGTCTGAGTATTATAATTACTGTAAGGAAATCTATTCAGGGTGTTACATGGCCAGTAGCTAACCATTAGTGTGAACAGCTCTAGTCATTTGTCAGAAAGCAAAGAAACCCCAGAGCACACCTGTGTTTCAGTACAAAAATGTAATCCTGTAGCAATAAAGGTAAGCCTTTATTATATTCAATGAGTTTTGAAACCACAAAAAGGGGCTAGAAAACATAAGCCTTTGCCTTTTCAAGAACCATGCAATGACACTGTGTCAGTACCTATCTGTCAGCTACAGGTTTTTAAAATTAAATTCCCCTGGGATAGAGTGCCCTGCAGCCATGGGGCATAACATTCTCCAGGCAAAGAGAGCCAAACTCAGGACCAGGTAACACAGGTGTGAGCAGAGTGGCACTGTGCATGGAGGCAATCATGTTTCTTCATCCCAAAGTCTCTGCACTGCTCCGTTTTCAAGCAGTGAATGTGAAGGGTGGAATAGGAGTCAGCACCTTTCTCCGCTGTCCCATCTCTCCCTTGGCTAACAGAAGTGCCATACATACTGACAGGGCTCACTGTACCATACCAAAAGAGAAATTATTCTCCTTGTGTACTCTGAGCAGCTCAGGGTGATGTTCTGTTCTTCCAAAAGCAGTAAATCCCAGAGGTTCCACAAGGCAAGTAGAGATCTGCATGACCCTGACTGCATCCATCCCAAAGCAGTCTGGCACCCTAACAACCTATGGACCTCCAGAAAGTGACATTAGCACTTCACTTCAGAGAAAGTAACAGATTTGTCTAATCCATAGAGAAAAAATGAGGTGAGAAATTCCTACAAAAGAGGGTTTCACTCCAAAAAGCATTAGTAACCAGTGCTCTCTCTAAGCCAATCCACACCAAATGATCTCTGAGTCTTAAAGAAACCTTTTTTGAACAGCTTGATTGCTATTATGAACCTTGCAGTGGGAGTTTGGCTTTACGCATATGTGAAAGTATGGTGTGCTCTGCTTTATGTATATAAACAATTTCCCCATAGTAACATAGTAAACATTGCACAGACTAGATATGGCCATGAAGCCCAAGCACCTCCTTTCAGTGCCTAGCACGTTTGAAGGACTCTCCTTGTTGACTGACAAACAAACAAACAAACAAACAAAAACCTTAAAAAAAAAATCTTTCAATGTTGCTAAAGTTATTGTGATTATAGAAAAGGAGGATATATTTGGGGTAGAAAAAAGGGAAGACAAGAAAACATAAGGCAGATCTCTAATGTTGTTGAGACTTAAGCAACAGACAAACTGCAGAGAAGAGGAATAAACAGACCATGCTGTAGGATCCAGCACATTTGGAGGGTCTGGGAATGTAAGTGGTACAGAAGGTCTTTTATGCTATGAAAGAGGCAAACCCATGTGCATGGTATGCTGCTGATTCTGCCACACAAAAGCTGGAACAGAGAGTACTGTACAGGGTTCTGAAGGAAGTTGCACTTCTTTTCTAAAACTTTTTAAGAAGTGCGAGACGCTCTGATAATGGGAGTGCTCATTAAAAACAACAACCAAAAAAAATCAAATGAAGAAACAAAACCAAACCCCAAATGAGATTATTTTAAGCACTTTTTGTGCCACCCTATGTATTTTGGAAGTCTTAAGGGTCAAGAGTCCTGGTCTGCTTTACTGGAGTGCCCTCATAAAAGGGCAAGGAGAGTGATCTCCAGTGGCACTGTAAAGGGTGCAGGAGAAGATCACAGTTTAAGGCTCTGAGGACAAGAATGCACCTCCAAGGTTGCACATGATTTTGAAGTAAGATAGGAAGATCTTTTTTTAATAATCTAATAGGCATCTATTGAACTTGTGAATATATATTCAATCTATTCTGTCTAAAAGATGTTTTGAGAAAAAATCCAACACAACACAAAAAAAAAAAAAAAAAGTTTTTTTCATCTCAGAGTAACAAATTGCTCTAAGATAATGGAAACTTTTATACTCTTGACACAGAAGCCCTCTGGGCCTTGCCAGCTCTGCCTACAAAGCCCTCTTCAAAAAGGCTGCTTATAAAGGATTGGGACTAAAACCTTCTGAAAACAAGATACTGTTACTCTTTGACTTGTAAAATCAATCATTCACTGTTAAATATTGTGGCCTCTCTATCACCTTTCCCTTTCCCATGACTTTTATTTACTACACAAGCTTCTTTTCTTTTTATTTTCTTTTTTTTTTTCTTCTTTCATAGGCTCAAATGGCTGTAAAGGATTTAAACATATCACCTAATCCACCCTGTTGGGTCAGTGTCAATGAGCCCATCCCTGTGGGCCACATTTTCTTCCTTTAACTGCTTTTTTTACAAACTGCTTCATCGATCCTCCTCTAGATTGACCAGAAAATTTTACAGCTTTCCAAAACTTAATAAAGCTTTTCAACCACTTGTCTGCATATTATGAAAAAAACTCACTAAAATTAGTTTGTCAGAAATTCAGCATCCAAACATTCACATGGCTTGTATTTTATCAAACCAATCAAAACAAAAAACCTCTGAAATAGGGATCAATACACTTAATGCATTTTCTACACATCTTTCCTGTAACACAGATATTCATTAATGTGGACCTATTTGCTTTCTAAGCAAATATTCTACAGACCTTGCATAAAAAGACTGAATGTGTTATGCTGCCCCAGTATCTTCAAGCAGTAGAATAACCAATGATTGATTCATGGACTGAGAGTCTGAAGGGCTCCCACAGAAAACAGAAAGGAATAAATAATGACAGAAAATGTTGACGATATATCAGTCAAGGCATTTTTTTTTCTCAGTAGACAAGGGACAACCATTTTTTTTTTTGTAAATAGGAATTTCATCATGTCTCTGGTCAGCCTGGTGATATCACCCTAGCCTTGATGAGAATTCCATAACAAGCCAGAAGAAGAAGTATCAGGCACTAAATCAAGGCCCTTTTGTGAGTACATTTTAAGGTAATAAAGTATAATCAGAGCAGAATTTCCCATTTTCCTTTCATATTTCTAGTTCTTTGAAACAGAATAATTTTGATTTGTTGGGGTTTTTGTTATTTTTTTTTAAATCTACCTTTATAATATTTGGATGTTTCCAGCAACTGTAAATCAGAATAAAATTAATATTTTTCTATATTTTGTGGAAGATCCAACTTTTTAAAATTTTATATAAGTACAGGAAAATTCAGAAAACTCACTTTAAACTTTACTCAGACATTTTTCTTTTCTTAAAAACCCACTTCTGTGAACGCATGTCCACATGCTTGATGTATTCATAAGCTTTATGATGGATTAAGGCTGTGATTAATTAAAGCTGCAGGTTTAGCTAATCATCTTAAAATTTAATTTTCTTCAAAATCCCTCAAACTTTAATATTAAGATTGGAAATAAAAGTAGAAGTGGTGTCTTTTTGTTCATTTCCCAGTCAGCAAGAATGAGGGCCTTTTATCAGCACTTTTCAGGCAGGGAATATTGATGAAATAGAGAATGTTTGGGGCAATTAGAAAAGTAAGCCAGTCAGATTTTTTTAGACAAGTCCACAGAGATTATGTTAGCCAAAGATACAAAGAGGCAGATAAATTGGGTTTTCTCTGTTAAGGTTCTTGGGGCAATGCCTTGTTCTTCATTCATGTAAGCAGCAACACTCCCTCTAATCTGCCTGTGTGCCAGTGGTCAGCCTTAACCTCAATGGTCAGGTGGACAAGGTTCTTGAAACAGAATTTGGAACAGTTCAGCTCCTCAGAATAAAATAAAAAAATAATATCTCTAGAATTTACATTCATTTGACATCTACAAGAGTTTGAAAGCAATGCAGAGCTTCCTTATGTGTTTTTTACATAACATGTAAGTCTTTATTCTATGCCAGGCTAGGTATGCATTAAAATGATGACATGCATTTTGATAGGTCAGTGATCATTACAATAATGGAATACTCTGCAAAGTTATATTTCTTTTTTAAAAGAAGGCAAAAAAGTTGCATAAAACATTGAATCCAATTTTGCATTGGATTTAATGAAAGTTTTCACTGTACAGAATTAAAATTTACTAATTTGCTTTAGTTTTGAAGACTATGCACAGAAATCAAAAATTGTGTGAGCTTTCCAGCTAACATGAAAAATAAATGAAAGCAGATTTAGTGGCAATCTAGCATCCTAACATTAGGATTAGTAGGATAAACTAGAACTATTTTTTCAATCTAATAAGGTAGTTGTAAGATCAAAGTAGTTCTAGAGAGAAAAAATTTTGACCTAAAATTTTAGTTAGTTTTGATTAGTTCAAAAGAAAACCTTTTTTTTTTTTTTTTTTTGATATACAGAAGATGACAACAGAGAATGTACTGGCACTAAAGAAAAAAAAAATCAGTTTCTGATGCATTCTTTACTTTCTGAACCCAATGTGACTATAATTTAGGTGTCAAGTATAATTATGTTGGACAGGTTTTCCTTGTCCTTGTTTGTTCACATCACAACATTGGAATGTTTTTACAGTTCAGCTGGAAAGAAACAAGAGATTTGAACTAAGGGACTCAGGTTTGAAATGACAGTAACAGAAGGAAAAGTCTAAGCAGTATTTTTCTGTACCACAGTTATCGGTAAGTATATCACATAAATATCTGTTTTATGGACAAAGGGTTAGTTCAGAGTGACAAATAATTATATCCTGAGTCCTTGAATGAGAAGAAAAACATGACCTAAATACTTACTATGGCCCCATAGCAAAGCCAACATTTTTTATTCTCCACCCTCCTCCCCATCCCAGAGCTGTGTAGCCGAAAGCACACAGTACTTGGCAGTGGCTCAATGCAACATATTGTTTCTCATCCCACCTCCAAGCTGGATTTGAAGGAAGGTTTTCTGTTTTAGACATACATAGAGTAGCTGTGAAGAAAGATTCATCTTAAATCTGCAAAATCAGAGAAAGTCTGACTTATGCCCTATAGCTTGTTTTACCCATTTCAATATCAATAGTATAAGTTTTAATACCAAAAGGTTTTGCATTCTATATCAATGATTACTCATTTTTCTAAATACCTGATAAGACACAGTGACCATGAATTGCATATTTTGTGATGAAAATGCTTTAGAAAGTATTTATTTTTTCAGTTGCTATGATCACAGAATCACAGAATCATTATGGCTGGAAGGGAGCTCTGGAGATCACCCAGTCCAACCCCCCTGCCAAGGTAGGGTCACCTGGAGCAGGTGACACTGGAACATCCATGTGAGTTTTGAATGTCTCCAGAGAATAAGGCTCCATGACCTCCCTGGGCAGCTGTTCCAGTGATCTTCCATCCTCAGTGTAAAGAAGTTCTTCCTCATCTTGAGGTGGAATTTTTTGGTTTAGTTCATGGCCATTACTCCTTGACTTCCTGCTGTTATTATGGGAAATTTATTCTTTATCCTTCTATTTTGCCTTTCTTCTTTCTAATGAAATATAGTACCTTCCAAATTTTATTTAATATCTTCTTTTCCTCCTAATAATTTTATTCTGATTCTCCGATTCTTCTACACATATCTAAAGATCTAATAACTGCAAAACATATGAAGTGTGGATTATGAGGACCATTGATTTATTGTTTATTACCTCCACAACCCCAGATGATCTTTATGTCACTCATGCAGTGTTTCTTGGGATGACTGTAACATAAATTAATTTATTTTAGCTTCATAGAGGTCCTTTCTGTATCGCCTAGATAGATCCTATATGACAGGGTAATTTTCTGTGTTTGGTTCACAGATTATACATTTTCAAAAATTATTATTAACATGGAATAGAAACGTTTTAAATATATGTTTACTTGGAGGAAACTGAAATGATATTACAGGAAGGAAAGAGTAGATTTGCACTGAAACATCATATTTGAAAGACACCATAGGGATATGGAACTACATAGAAGTTGATGTTGATGATATAGAGATACGTATTGAGATGGAAATAGAAGTTTTAACGGAAATGTTTGAAATTTTTTTGTTGTTTGATTGTTGCTATTTTGTTAATTTGAAAAGAGAAATCTTTAAATTCAATACAAAATTGTGTAATGTCTTTGTTCCTCTACACTTTTAATCTGTTAGAAGTGATGTTTTTCCTCAGCATTTTCAATTATTTCATAATTCCAAGTCCCTACATTGGAGGTTCTGTGCATTAAAGATATGTTGTGAAGGGTGTAGATACAACTGTGACTCAGACAAGACCTGAGGAGGAGGTATAAAGGAAGCTGCTGCTCCAAGAGAAGTTCTGAGCTGTTACCCCTCTTAGACAAGTCTGTAGGCCATGATTCTTCCATTTTTTCCCAGATTTAGATTATGATGTTCAAATATGGATTCATCTGTTTGAAACATATATAAAGTTGGTTAAAGCCAAACACTGTCTGTGTGTACAATCTAAAGGGGACCTCTGAGGGCACATGCCTGAGATACACAGCTCAACTTGCAATCTAGCCCTTTGAATGCATCAGAAATAGTGAACCAAAATAGAGACAAAACTTTGCTTCTTGTCCTTTCAATCAGCCTCTTTCAGTGGCTTAATACACAGGCTTTTGCACATATTTTAACTTTCTGTAAATTTTTTTCCTTATCTGTAATACAGAGGTAGCAGCAGATGTACCACAGTCTGGATGCAAAACAAATTATTCTGAAGAACTTTTTGAGATCCTAAGGTAAAAGGCATATTGTAAATGCTAAACATAATTATAATTATATATATTAATATATCTCTTTGTCACTATGAAATTACCTTAATAGAGCAGAATTTTCTTAATTGCATTATACCCCTGTAGAATCAGGAATGTGCCATTTGACCAATTGTCCTAATTATTTGAGATCCTGACAAATACATCACACTGGGAGATTTTTTTTAATTACCATAGAAACAGGCTTAGGTGATAGAACAAATCTCTCCCTCTGTACATACTTGATAACACTGGTAAAAAAATGACATTGAAAAATGAAGTTAGAAACGGTGCATTATGAAACCCTAAATATTTTATTCAATTATCTTCTTGACAATGAGAAGAGATAGGAAGGATGGGAAAAAGCTGAAGTAAAATAAGAGGCCAACAAAGTAAAGTATCTGTGGAGAAAGTTGTTCCTGTTAACCTCAGTGAATTCAATTTTGCCAGGCCAACTCTTCTGCCATTTAATCAGACCAACCACCACCTTCATCCACTACTTTTAATTAAAATACCCACTGCACTGTTACTTTATTTTGCCTCTTCACTTTCACTTATTTCTCCTGGGTGTTTTGCCTGGACTGGGAGTTTTCTCATTTAGATATCTTTAAAGCACGGGCCATTGCAAAGCCCTGGTATATTATGTATAAGCAGTTGTAACACAAATAAAAACAATGCTGGAGTACCTTAATCTCTTCTAAATAGTTTCCTTTAACAGAGTATTGCATCACCTTAATTATTTTATACCAAGGACCCAGATATTACTCTAAGTAAAAGTAATACCATTTTGTGCTTATTACCAGCTTGCTTCTACTATACTGGTAGCATTCCCCACGGCTCTCTCATCTCTCCCTCCCCACTTCCTTTATTACTACTACTACTACTACTACTAATAATAATAATAATAATATCATCATTATTACTACTACTACTACTACTACTACTACTACTACTGCTACAGACAGTAATTTTAAAGCAAGGAAATACATTTGTATGTCATACCCTAAATTAGACAATTTCCTAATCTCTACTTGGTCAGGCATGACCCAACTCCTTTATAGCAGGTTGGATAAGTGATCCTCTACTAGCTGCAGACAGCAGTATAATCCAGAAGTGAAGGCCTGGATATGACTGTTATAAATAATTCAAAAATTATAATTAGATAAAAATTACATTTCACTAAGAATGAATAAGCATTTCTGGTAAAAAAAAAAAAAAAAAAAAAAAAAAAAAAAGTTTTAACCCACTAGGTCCCAAGTTACACAACACAAGTTACAGATAGTATCACAAACTCCTTCCCATCCTGCTTTACGCATGATAGGAAGACTATCAAAGAAAGTTGGCAAGGAGTCATCTAGGAATGAGGCTTTATACAGCTGCTCAGTGATGGGGCTTCTCCTTCCACAAACAAGACATGGTGTATTAATTCTTATTTCCCCTTTAAGAGTCATGACTCGGTCACAAATTTGCATAATGTGTTATGGTACCTGGTCTCACAGATTAAAAAAGGAACACCATTATGAAAACAATAAAAAACAAAAGAAAAAGAAAACAAACAATCAAAAAAGTGGCAATCACATATGTCCATGAGCTCCACAATCTAATTCTTTAAGCTCCCAGTTTACAGAGGACCAACCCAGAGGCCTGAGGTCAACATAAAGTGCAATAAAATATTCAAGAGTCACACTTGACCCTGTGATAAGAAAAATATCGTGGCAGCTTCCTAAGCCAGCAGTTTCCTGAAAGAGGAAAATCTTTCCTCAGACAGTTTGATTTTTGGTGTGTCAGGGGAAGTTCAAAATGAACATTAGGAAAAGGTTTTTCACTGGAACAGACTCCCCAGGGAAGTGGTCATGGCATAAAGCCTGCTACAGTTCAAGGAATGTCTAGACAATGCACTTTATCATATGGTTTAGTTTTAAGTAGTCCTGCAATGACTACTTGATGATCCTCATGGGTTCCTTTTAATTTGAGATATGCTAAGATTCTATGAAATCATGTGATTGCAGTCACACCTTAGTGCCCCTTTTCCTGGCTTTGAAAATACATTACTTTTGAGCCCATAGGTATAAAATGAGCTGTGTATGTGTTGGCAATTTCTTTGAGAGCAAGAATGTCTAATGATTGGAAGAAAAATTTCAGTTTCCTTCCATCAGATATTTGCTGTTGCTTATGAGCCACATAAAGCAGGCAAGCCCAGTACCAGCATATCTCTGGCAATTGGGAATATGGACTTTAATGCTAGTTAGGTAGAAAAAAAAAAGGCAAATAATTTCTGATGTGCACAGAAAGTTTATCATTATCCCTTCAATCTAAAAATACACAAAATTATGAACATAAGCAAGCCTAACAAATCACCTGTTGTCTGTAGAATACAAGAACAATAATCCCCAGAGCTATGTTAAAGCCACTTGTACATTATCTAGCTGAAGACATTTTCTTCCTCTGCATATAATTTATTACATTATTTTTCTTCTTGTAATTTTGAATTTTAGCTCAATTCCTCTCTGTTTTCCTAAAGCTTATATTAAGGATTAAGTAGATCTTCCAAAATGTTGCACAAAATAATTGCTTTTCATTAGGAAGTATCTGGTGAATTGGCTAGTTATATTTCTTCAATTCCAAACATTAGCTAAGATATGCAACTAGTTAGTTAATTCTAATCTACTATTTCACACAGTTAATGAATTATTCATAGGTTCATGCAGCTGCTGAAGTACTGCAAAAGCTTAAATTTAGCACTCAGATGGCACACGTAGCAACTTGGCAATTATTATTTTTTGGAATATGCCTTTAATTTAAATTCATATGTGATTGATGTGATATGACATGCTGAGAGTACAACAGATAGTTTAATCAACAAATAGTCCTTATGAATAATGTTGATGGCAAAAGTTCTATTCAATTTCATGTCACTTTCCTTATCCTTAAAATGAGTTTCAGTTCTTGTTCAGCTCTTGATATTCAATGTGTTTTCTTTCATTAGAAATATTGAAGGATCAACAGAAATGCAAATAGGAAATAGATTATGATAATATTTAATATTTTCTGTGAGTTTTATTTCCATTTCTATTTATTTATCTTCACTGTCTTGGACTCAGTCCAACATTTTCTACAAATAATAGTAAAGTTTTAGATCAGAACAATGATTTATCAAGATATAAAAAAATATGAAGCAGTGTTGCCCTAATTGGCATGAACATTTTTTATTTATAAGAAGAAATTCTAATGACAGTTAATAAAGTTTCTTAATTCATAATGATTGAAATATTATGAAGAGGTAGAGCAATTATTTTCATGACATTTGAGAGGGCTTTCCTTTAAAGATACTATGGCAGCAAGAAACAAATTTGTAATAAGCTAGATCTTTCCATGGAAGCATGGGAGTGCCAAATATCTTTCACAATAAATTTTATAAACTTTTGTTTTTAACAACTAAAATTCAAGTAGCTATTTTTTTGAAAAGTAAAGAAGAAAATAAAGGCAGGATTATGTATATTGGCTTGGTCTAGAAAAGGTAGATGTATGTTCTCACATATGCAGGTTGCTGTAGATGCAAAATGTTGCCTCCAGCATAAATGTTATGCTGCCATTCATAACTCAGTAAATAACTGTCAATCCTCAAAAACATGACTCCAAAAATGAAGATGAATTCAGGAAGAAAAATCACAGAAAATTATTTCCAAGCATTATTACCATGGTTTTGCTCACTGCTCCTGTGTAATAACATTGGGTAAAAACAGAGTGAGGCTTACTTTGACCCCTTGGATTACACCCTGAACGATGCCCATTCCTCCTGAACCACCTTTTCCCAAGTGGGAAGGCACCTTCCCACAAGCACACATATGTACATCCTCCCAAACACTGCTGCAGGTAGCAGCTTGCAGTCCTGCTTGCTGAAGGTGCTGGATGCATTTCCAATACCTTTCTTTCTGTTATCCCCACTCTTACCCCCTCCCACTGTGCACTAAGGAATGTGACCTGCATCTTTCCCTAAGAATGAGAACTAGGATCCAAATGTGTGTTTGTTTTGTTGCTTTATGTTCCAAGTCTCCTATTAAAAGCCATCTTACAATGTTTCCAGCATTACTGAAGAATAACACAGATCACCTTCTGAGTTACAATAGATAAAAGGAAGTAATGGGATTTAAGGACATTACAGTGAAGAAAAAAATAATTGCTGAAGGTAGATAAAGGCTGGCAGCCTTTTAGGTATTATTTCTTTCAGTAAAAGTCTAGGAAAATATTTTCAGTTAGTCATCTCATTCCTCTGTAAATTTTATCTATTCCTCTGTAAATTTTAACAGTTCTAGGAAGATTCTACTCAAGTCAGAGATATTGATTGGGAAAAATATTCCGTGATCTTCCATATAACTAAATTTAATGAATACAGAACCTAATCTTTCACAAGCCCATCTTCCATTCCTTGTTACAGGTCATCTAGTATTTGTTCTTTTGGAGCAAGCACTTAAAGCATGGATGCTCTTCTGATATGCTTTAGAAAAAGGTTCCTATTTGAGACATTGAAAAAATACATGCTGTTTAAATTGACTTGTTAAGAGTTCACATATGAATAGAATGAATAAATGTTCTGCATGGGGAGTACCTCTGAGATTCAGAAATTCCCCAAGTGCATGAGCAGATGGCACAATCTACACTTCAACATAGGGGCTGTATGCCCTGCTGAAAAAACGTTAAGGTGTATTTGTTATGTTCAAAATATTTATCTCAACAAAAAGAAAAAACCCCACCTTTTATACAGTATCGTGAATTGATTTAGTTGTGTGATAGAAATTACAAGGAAAAAAAAAAGGAGAAAAGAAAACTATTTTAGAGGAAAATCTCAAAAATAATACCATTATAATTGTTATGCAGAAACTTCTTGGATTTTGTACTCTTTTCTGTGGGGTTATTCTTCCCCCTCCACTGCTTCTATAGGTCCTAGAGTCTGCAGCATCATAGTAGGAGTGGAACACTGCAGCATGTCATCAGCAATCCAAGTCCTTCTCTCAGGTGCATCATGTTGATGTTAACAGCTTCTTGCTCCTAATTTCAGGTCAAATGTATAAACATATATTTCTAACTGTTTCTCCCCCTTGGTTGGTTGGGTTTGGGTTTTGCTTGGGTTTTTTTGTTTGTTTTTTTTTGGGGGAGGGGTTGGGGTTCTTTGGGGGGGTTGAATTTTTTGGGGAGTTTTTGATTTTTTTTTGTTTTTATTTTTTTAGAGTTTTTTTGTTTTGGTTTGGTTTTTTTTTTTTTCTTTGTTTTGTTTTATTTTTTGAAGTTTTTGGGTTGTTTTGATTAATTTTGTTTTGTTGGGGTTTTATTTTGTTGGGTTTTTGTGGTGGTTTATTTGTCCCTAATATATCTTAATTTCCCATATATCAAACAAACATCTTTCCTATCTCACATACTTGCTCTCTGTTCTCCTGTTACTTCTAAAACACTGGTTTTACACAGGTATGAAGGTGATATTTCTCTATCAATAGGTAATTGACCACTCATGAGTTTCTTATAGTCCTGGGGGTCCTCATATCACCAGGTGCCACTTCTGTCATTATCCCATCCCTTTATGCTCTCTACACTGCATGATCTTCCCCCACATTTAGGGACTCTGCTTCACTCCCAGTCTTTTATTCCATTACTCTGCATCATTATGGTATGGTCATAAATAGCTCATTCTACACAAAAAATTACTTAGTAGAGTACTATCTATACAAAAATTATACTACCTGGTTGCACAAAGCTCAGCAAAAGTAAAACAAATTAGGAAATAGCCATTAGAAAATAGGTCATTACAATATTGCTTTTACAGCTGAACATTGTGAACCATAGCTCTGAGCAGGCCAAGAGAAGTCCTGACAAAGCCTAAAAAGTCCTGAGGATTTGCAGAGCTACTGTGAAGCCTGAAATCTTTCATTAGCAAGGTCAATAATGTATTTATTGGGTTACAGATCTTGATGCTTGGATTGTCTCATAAATATTCAGAATAGCAAGACTTGCCTAGAACATATGATGGATGTTTTGCAGAATAATATAAATACATATTAATTAATTTGACAATGCAATGGAATAATACACAACAAAGTTACTGGAGGTTTACAATTTATGTATCATCATGTCGTGGTTTGACATGGAAGTGAATTTTTTCCAGGAAGTTGGGTCAAACCAATCAGTGGTCAGGTTTGGATATTGGCACCTGGAGTGACCACTGAAAGTATGGACACGCCTCTGAGAACACAGGGGGTTAAAAGCAAGAACTCCCAGGAGAACTCTCTCTTTTGGTTCCGGTCGTCAGAGAGTGCAGACTCTCCCCTGCCCAGCCATAGGCTGGGTGGGGGAGGGGAAGCCACGCGGCCTTGTCCAGGTAGGCCGAGGGGGCTGAGGGTCTGGAACCCAGCCAGCTCCTGTGGACGGAAGGGTGGAGAGAAGCAGAGATGCCTTTGCCCCCCCCCATGTGGGAAAGAGACGGAGAGCCTGGCGGCACCTGGAAATCTGCCGGCAGAGGAGAAGGAGAAGGGGGGGGAAATGCCCAGCGTGAGAGGCGGAACGTCGGACTGAGATATCGGCCGTCCAGGGAGTCTGAACTTTTAACCCTTTCGAGGGAATGAGGGCTTTTTAAAAGTATTACTCCTCCTTGATTTGTAGTGGAAGAGAGATAGTCCGGGACCTGAGATGTTAGAAGAAGAAATATTTAGGTGGGAGGAGATGAAGAAGTAGCTTTTAGCTGGACTTTTCTTGTTAGCCATGGACTGAACCAAAATCTCCTGCAATAGAGACTGCATTTTAGGGGGATGCAGTGGTGACCCAGGGAGACCTGTTTCAGCTTCGAACAGCACAGGAATGGCGAGAAACGAAGAGAGCTGAAGAGGGAATGGTGATACCCTCTGTCTTCGGGAAGAAGATGAGTCCTGTTTTTGGACCCCTCGGCCCCAGGGGAAAATGGGGGGGACTGTAGTCCCAGGATGAGAAACTGAACTGTTATATCTTTGGGTCCATGGCAAAGCATCCTTAAAGGAGCCCTACGAGCAGTCTGTCCATGCACGGTGGTGAGAGCACTGTGACATGGAATGGAGAGTGTCACACTGGCAGATTTTTCTTCCGGGCGGTTGCCATGTGTGACATGGAAACACAGGGGGGCAGCTGTGTTTCCTGGGGGGCCTCTGGTGCAAGAGAGACTTCTCTCTCCCTTGATAGTTTAAGCATAGATTACCTGAAGGGTGGTAATTTGATCAAGAATCCCGGGTGATGTTTCATGGCTGGGTGTGTTTGGAATTGGGAGGAGGAGGGGTGGTTTTAAAAGGTCTTCATCCTGGATTTAGTTTATGTGTTTTCTGTATTAGTAGTAGTTTAATAAAGTTTTTCTTCCTTTGTTATTAAAGGGCCTGCTCTGCTCTGTCCCTGATCACATCTCACAGCATTTATTTAGGGAAGGTGCATTTTCATGGGGGTGCTGGCATTGCGCCAGTGTCAAACCATGACAGATACGCTACTGAAGGAATAGAGATCACTGAATGGCTCATCTAAAGTATAAACTGAATTATCATAAACAGAGTTTTTTTTTCTGCAGAGAATGATTTTGATTAAGGGCCAAGCTTTGCCCAAGTTACATATGCACAGCTGCTACTAATGCCAATTGTAGTTATGGTGGTGTGTATCTGAGTAAAGGATCTGTTTATGAATAGGGATGGAAATTGTATTATTATTTGCTTTCAAGAAATAATAGGACTCTGGAACCTCACATTTTTCATATATATGAGAAAAGGAATTGCTTGAGAGGGCTAAAACTCAATTGGAACAGATTCTATCACTTCTGTGGAGTAGTACCTATTTGCCTATCTGATAAATCAGCTTCCTTATCCAGAAGAATTATATCCTATATAAGAAGTATTCAGCATAAATAAGAGAAAGAAAAAAAAAATCTTAGAATCTATAAATATCTCTAAAACTTCAAGATAAAATATTCTACAGAAAAAGAATAAGAGAAGTCCATTCTGAAACACTTTTTATTAATGACGTTCTTTTTAATAATGCAGGTTCTATTATTTTAGATTCAGGTTGCACTCCCATCAATTTAAAGAATTTCAAACTTTAAACAAAACCACTTTGCCACCCTCATTATGAAAAATTGCCAAAACATTTGTGAGATTTCTATTGAAAAACTATTCATCAGAAACTCAGATGACCAAAAAAAAAAAAACAATAGCACAAATAACTTGTGCTATTGAAAGATCTTTCAATTAAATCCATATGAACTTTTTGTGACTTGCATTTCTGGAGTCTAAATAATACCACATATATGTTCCTTTCTTTCAAGATCTGTTTCCTTTCTCCTTAATATGTTCCAAAAGCCTGAACTGTTCAAATTTCACCTGAAAAGTTCGTTCAATCAAGCAATTTGATAGACACAGTCTAATGTGCAGCCTATGTCTCTATTTTCTTGTAAGTTAACCCACAATGTCAGCAGAACAAGACTATGTATTTGTAGGTATTATTAGAATGCATTGTAGTAAAAGTAGTTTAATAAAAAACAATCAAATACTCATTTTTTTAAATATAGAAAATATTTAAAACTCATGGATCACCACCTAAATAACTTGAATCTAAGCATTTTAGAAAACACCATCACGATTTTCTTGATTATACAAGCTTTAGGCAAAACAGCCATTTATTTCAGTCAGTGACCATGAAGTTGCCCACAGATGAACTATATATTTTAAGAGTTTTCAAGTACAATTTGTGCTTTATTACCTTTCTAAAATATACCTACTCATCTTTTACATGCACTTTTTACATGGAAGCATGGGCCCCCAGATTTCCTGTAAATATTCTAATAATATTGAGAGGGTAAACTTGGAAAGTTAGAGAGTGAGATTCAGGTGAACACATTGTCCTTATCCTTCTCCTGTGTAATAAATATTAAATGTCTAATAATTTTTGTGCTCATCATTAAAAAAAAATAGATAAATATTTTTAATTTCTTTTTTAGGTGGTCATGAGAATGAGAAGGACCTCTCTGTATTCTCAGTGTAGAAAAGTACAGCACTGTCATATGAAAACAGGCAGGCTGCTGCCTTCTCCCTTCAGTTTCATAGGACTGATAGAACTGAATGCAGAACAGTTTTCTGCTCTTTGCCTGGCTTTTTGTTGCAATCTCAAGTTATTTTTACCTCCTGTTTTTCTGAGTTTATTTTAACAGTAGTGTCAAATTGGTAGAAATGAAGCAGGACTTTGGGGCTGATACCAGTGAAGACAGAAGGAGCAATAGGATTTCAACAGCAGCAGTGAATTATTGTAGCAGCTCAGTTTGTGCAGCCAAGTTCTTACTCAGCAACATGCCTTGGTTGACATGAAATTTGGAAATAAAAAAATCCTCTGTGAGTAGTTGTCAAGCTGACTGACACAGCTCATTCTAGAACTGTTGGCTTTATGTCCATAAGAAAAGGAAAAAAAGGGGAAAAAAGGAAAAAATTAATAAAAAGGAAAAAAGGAATAAAAAGGAAAAGGAAAAGGAAAAGGAAAGGAAAAGGAAAAGAAAAGAGGAAAAGGAAAAAGGAAAAGAAAAACAAAACTCAAGTTTTTTCTTGTTTAAGTTTTGTTTGGTTTTTTAGCCTGCCATACATTCCTGTAGGTTTTCAAGGAAATAATTTCAAAGCTAAAGTGTGGTCTTTTATATACTTCTAATTCTTTAAGGTATTGACATTAATAAATTCACAGTACAAAAGATTTAGATGTTATAAAATAAGCTGTTATTGCTGTGATCTGAAACACACAAGCACACAAAAGACTCCCGTATGTATTTGTAAAATTCAAAATCTAAAGCTACAAAATTACACTATAGTCCCTTGTTTAGAAAATTGAACAGACATATATCAAGACGAGTGTCCTTTGGAAAAAAACATTTATTTATCTGATCCTAATATGATAAGGCTATGCAAAAGAGCAAACAGGTAGTATTAAATATTCATGGTAGCTGATTATGGGGGGGCGTTGTGCTATCAAGGGTTAAGAACAGAACATTTGTGTCAGGAAATCTTATGCTCTGAAGAGAACTGTGTCATTCCCTTAAACAGTAGAGAATAATCAGGCTACCATCCTGCTTGGTAGTAAGCCACTTATAGATGTCAGGAAATATATTTATCCTGTTAGGGAAATTGCCTCGAACAACTGTGATCCTGAGATACAGAGAACAATATCCCTGGACTCAGCTGCTTTTAGAAATCCTGGAATCATCTACACACCAGCACATCTAAGTGAAGAGTGAGCAAAGACATATTGGACACACTTCTTGTGTATTTAGTAGTATAGCTTTATTAAAAAGATACTGAAGGATAAATAACAGCTGCTGGTTTCGGAGATGGAAACTAAAATGCTCCAAGCCACAGAGATAGAAATATGTGGTGCCCTTCTGTCCTTCTTCTATTTGCACCCAGAAAATAGTCTCTATGTCTATCCTTTGATGATTTGTATCAACAGGCATAAAAGCATGGACTATTTATGTATATATAAAGGTTGTATGGACGTATCTCAATCAAAATATAAAACCTCAAAAAAATGGCATTGAAAATTCAAGTCTGGGTGTAGTTTGATCATATTCTTGGGTTTTTTCTGCCCTTAAAAGCATCTCTTAGGAAAAAAAAAATATCTAAAACCAGACCTATACTAAGTTCTGTTCCATACATTAAAAAGTCAGAAAGGTATGGCAATAAATAAATATTTAACCAAAGGAAATAAATATTTAAACAAAACAGAATGTTCTCGCTCTAAGAAAAAACAAAGGAAATAGAGAAACGATGTTTCCAAACCAATGTATTGTACAAGTTGAAAAAAGTAAAGTTCTTTACAAAGATTTGTACACAAAAATGATGAATATGCAATTCTGCTATTTTTTGTAAATTTCCCATAAAAGACTGACAAAAGTCCTTTGATCATGAAGAACGAGCATCAGAAAACTACACTGAATTACTTTTTTTTTTTCAGATTTGAACAGCTAATCACTACAATGATACCAATATTAACAGACGGTTAGGCTGACTTTCTCCCTTGGAGAGATAAGACTGAGAGCTAAGGTGTATCTAGACCACCAAACAATGCATAAACCTAATCCAGGTCTTTATGGTATTTAGGCACAAAGATCTTGGAGGACCTTACAGTGCAAAAAAAGCTTATCAATGTTTAACAGGCCTCAGTACAATATTTAAGATAGGATTAGAGACAAACAGGAATACACATCACAAGACCCTTGGGGTTTCTGGCAACCAGCAACTAAATTTGTTTGTAATTGGTGCATATGGAACAAAACAGAAACATAAATCATGTTTATTCTCCTTCTGTTCACTTCTGTTTGCTTTAACCAAAAAGCTAATTTTATATAGAAATTATTTTATCCTCCACTAATTTTTCACACTTTTCCCCAAAAGGGTTTTCAGGCAAGAGTGGACAGTGGTGGAACAGATGATCACATCTTGTTTTAGACAAAAAAAAAAAAAAAAAAAGAAGTAGCTCTCTTTAACAAGGGTATTTCAGTATAATTGTATAGCAGAATGCAATATATTTTACCTTTGACCATTTAAAATATATTTTAAAAGGATATAGGACTCTTGAAAATACTAATAAAGCTAAATGAAGCTATTTTCTCTGAGATTAAGTAAAAATAGAAGGTTGTAAAATAGTTTTTGGTTTATTTGAAGCATTTTCTAAATGTTCTATTCTATGTTATCCTTCTCTCAACTGTGCCAAAGCTAGATTTTATTTTTGTATTTGAAATGCAAAGTTATGTGTTCCTTTCATTAACTATAACCAGTCTATGTAGATTTTTCTAAATGCTTGGTATTTGAAACTCATAAAAGGATACAGTCGCAAAGTAAAAAGAGTTAAATATGTAAAAAGTTGAAATTACAGCAGAATTATTTCAAATTAAATTATATCTTTAGGGCAATATGATAATAAATTAAATTTCTGAACACATAAGAGGGGACTGAAGTTCCAGGAAATTTGCTGAATTCTCCTAATATGCATGTCTTTTCTCTTCAGGCTTTATACACTTCCCACTTTTGGCAGGAGGCAAAAGTGCTGCCATTGCTGTAAAGGACATTTCTACAGTGTTTTAAGTTTGACCCTAATGTTTTATATCACTTGAATTAATTCACCAAACTTTTTAGCCTAGTTTTGAAAACTTTATCAACTTGTGATCTTTGGGTATAATTAGCTGAAACTCCAAGCTTTGGATCAATACTTTAAATTGACATGCCTTTGAGATTTGTGAAATAATTGTCTTAAAATGCCATAAAAACTGTGAAGTTCTTGGTGAATAATTTATCCAAAGTGACTTCAGTAAGTCACTCTATAACAAGTCTTATTGATCTTGATAGCATTGCATGAGGCATGACTTGGCTGAACTGATCTAAGGGATACATCAGAAGCAGGAATGTTTCCTCTTCCCATTCTTCCCTGTTTGAGAAAGAGATGATTCTTGCCAGAATCTGCGTTAGCTTTAATTTTTGTCAAATATTCCATTTTGCATATTTTAAAACAGAAATGCAGTGTTAAAAGAAAAGCTAAATGTCGATTTGACTACTTCAATATATATGAGTGAAGGAATGTAGGGAGTACATTATAAGGGCTTATTCTTTTATTTCTTCAAAGTTATTGTGAAGAATTACCATTATCAAACTGCAATCTACAGAAGAAAATAAATATTACGCATAAAAGTATAAAAGAAAACAGAATTAAAATGAATGCTATCATTATTATGTGGACTTTTTCCCTAAGAACTTGAATAAGTTTCCTGTATATAATTCAAAATAATCCTTCATATACATACACGAGTAGAGTGAAGAAGTTCAAGAGAATGTATTTTAGTCATTTGAGATTGAGGGTAAAGGGAACAAGTCAACCAGAATATTTATTAATGTCTTATAGATGTAATGTTCTCTCACAAACTTTTGCAATTTTTCTTTTTCCAAACTCACAATCCAACCAGAAATGTAAACATAAACTCCTTTCTTAAAGTTGAAAAAAATAGTTTTTTGGGGTAAAGTTTGTTTCTGACCTACCTATGAATGAGGTCATAATGGCTGTCAATGTGATTCACATCTGGCACAAAAATTAGGGAATGCAGGAATACCTTTAGTTCTAATTCTCTAAAAGGAAAAATCAAGAATGAGCACACTGCCATTCAAGAGAATCATTACTTTTGAACTAGTTCTTGACCTGCTGGAAAGAAATGATGAGGGCTTAGACAAGCTGCATGACTTCCTCAGCATTGATATTGCTGGTGGCATGCACAGTTCTTGACTTTCTTCATTACTGCACTTGCATGCTGTGCTAGAGATAGGAGGAATAATTAGAAACAACTGCTTTGATTTTCACACTTTTCAAATTTGCAGGATACCTTGTTAAAATAAAGAAACGTACAAATACAGAAATATAGTATATGCATGCACAAGCACACACATGCAAGCAGACACAAAAAAAATCCATCCATAATATGAAATAATGCCAAAACAAAATTCAATTATTGCTGTACAGAATGTAGGTTACATTTTCAATGTTCCTGTATTTCTTCCATATCAGAAAAAAAAAGACATTTTGCTCCACTTCTTCTGAATACCTAAGAACATCCATTGATCCAGAAATCACAGCCTGATAAACATTGCTGTACACAGTGCCATGGAAGTAGCTCACTATTTTTCCTATAGGAAGCCAGTACACTGCACTATTTATGTACATCCTTTATAACTGTAACAGATCTTTCAGTTGACATTGCTGAATGGTATTCCTGAGGTTTCACCCAAAAATATCAAACTACTTGGAAACACAATTATTGTGCAGGCCCTGCAGGCTTTTCTCATTGTATAGAGTATGACAGAGACCAATTTTTTAGGCACAAGGCAGGGAAAGGAACTGAACTAGACATTAAAGGAAAAGTGGAATTTTGAATATTTTGTCATTTGAAAATTTCTTTTAAACTTTGCAGAAAAAATGCAGAATGACTGCCACTTAATTTACAGGAAAAAGCAAGACATGTAGGTACAATGTCCATGAAAATACAGCTACATTACTACAGCTGACTGTATTGTTATTAACTGATATTTCATTTAATTACAAATTTTTAAGAACTGCAGTTACTCTGAACAAAGATAGTAGTGAAATTTACAAGCTTGAGCTTTTTCCCCTCTCCTCTTTTCCTTTTTTTATTTTCTTCTTAGATCATGAAGATAACAACCTACAAGTATTTTTAAGAACTTAAATATACAAAAATTAATATTAGCAATGATACTACAGTGTCTGTACTTCTCTGTCTGCACATTTCCTATGTGCAGAGCCACTGGAGCACTCCAGGGGAGGACTTGTAGTTTGATGATTGAAACAGAAACTGTTATTAAACAGAAGAAGGATGATACTATGGCTGGTAGACTAATGTGTGGCTTAATAAAGCTACAAAACCAATGAGGAAAGATGCCTTGTGATATTTCCTTCTGGCAGGGAGTGGGAAGGACAGGGGTTCAGAGAAAGGGAAGAAGAAAGAACAGAAAATGAAAACTCCTCTTTAAACTAAAGGACCAGACTGACACAAAAATAAACGGATTCAAGTAGCCAGGAAGACAGAAGTGTGGTTTTATAGGGCAGGTGGACAACAAAACTAAGGTGGATTATTGCCAATTGCTAAAGGTGTGATATCCCAGAGTTCAAAAGAATTAGACTTGATTACTCTGAATGTCCTCTTGTTCTGAAGAAGCATGATTATCAGTGTATCTTCTTTTAGAGGCCAAAAGAAAGATAAATATTATCAAATTAATGGTAGAACTTGACCTTTCAGATCTTTTCCAATCTTAATAATTCTGATTTTATTATTTTATAATCTATATGCTGATACAAGTATGTTTGCAGATCTATACTTATCAAGTATATGTGAAGCATTACAGTGGCAATTTCCTAATATGTTTTTGTACCTTTAGTGGTTGGATCTTATCTGGCCATAAGTCATGAATACAAGAAAACAGCAATACATTGTGTGCTTGGATAATGCATGCCTAGGAACGGTTTCTGAAGAAAAAAAAAAAGGCTTATGTGGACATCAAATGAACAGGGCTTACTTGAAGCTTGGTATTAAAATATTTTCTGATATCGTTTTAGCAGTATTTACAGATGTTCAAACACTTCCTTTTGTGTCTGCCATCCCTTTCCTTTTTATCACCTCATGGTCTAACACACTGTCACCCCTGATGAAGAATGTTCAATTTCCAAGGACACAACATGAACAAGAGTAGTAAAAGTCATTCAAGAAGACAGCAGCTGAATTTTAGTCTAGTGCAAGAGCTCTAGCAGGTAGCATAATGAAGTTTAATTACTGAAACATCATTGAACTTCTTGAAGAACTGAGTAAAGTAAATAGTCGTTAGTCTTCTGAACTAAAAAGTAGAGTGACCACTGAAGTCTGAAAAGGAAGATTAACACAAACTGTCATAACTTATCTCTTTATCAGTTGACAATGATGTGCCTTTTAGATGACCATCTACTGAAAACTTCAGTACTGAAAATTGAAATTAGGTTTATTGAAAGAAAGTCCAACACAAAGAGCATGAACAATACTCTTCAAAATTTTCATAGTTTAAGATCAATGTCATGATAGTTTAAAAATTGTTAGGCTTTGTTTTTTAAAGATTATTTTTTCATCAATAAAGAAGAGTTTTCTTAAAAATAGATAAAATTAAAAAGACAACTCAAAAAACTAATGGAAACATTTTGATCTGATAGCCAAGATGGTAGGAAAGCTGTTTCTAATATAATGCCTGAATACAACTTTTTTCATAAGCAATGAATGTCAGTTCTACAACCTCACACAGATTCTCCCCTGGGTAATTGTAATACTGCCAATACTGTTCAGCATTATAATTAATGATCCAGATGATGGGATACAGCACAACTTCAGTGATTTTATAGATGATACAATACTTAAAAGAGTGGCTGATGCACCACATTGGTGTCCTATTATTCAGGAAGACCTCAAGAGGCTGGAGAAATGGGCCAAAATCTTTAGAGATCAACAATGGTAAAGGCCAATTCCTGACCATGGAGAGGAATAACCCAAGTACCAGTGTATGCTCCATCTGGAAAGTAGATTGCAGGGAATGTCCTGCTTGTCCTGGTGGACACAAAGTCTGGACACAAGTCTGCAGGTTGCCTTTGCAGCCAAGAAGGCTAAAGGTACCCTGAGCTGCATTACACAAAAGCATTGATAGCAGGTCAAGGGAAGTGATCCTCTTTCTCTACTCTGGCAAGACAAATCTGAAGTGCTGGGTCCAGTACTGGGCTTCCCAGTATGAGAGGGATGTAAACAGACTGGAGTGAGTCCAGTCTCAAGGGTCTCAAGGACTGGAGCATCTGGCATAAAGGAAGAGGCTGAAAGAACTGTGACTTGTCAGTCTAGAAAAGAGAATGCTCAGAGGGGTCATACTCCCTGATGGCAGAGTAAAGAGGACAAAGTTTTCTCAGGCAGAGGGCACAAAATGAGACTTAAACATAAGTAAAATCTTCTTTGAGTGGAAGAAGGTCACACCCATAAAGGTTGTCTAGAGAAGCTGTGGAGTCTCTGTACTTAGAGATATTAAAAACCCAGCTGGACACACTCCTGGCTACCCTGCTCTTGTTGACCCTGCTCTGAGTAGAGGCTTGGACCAGGGGATCTCCAGAGGTGCCTTCCTGCCCCAGCCACTGTGAGTTGGTCATTCTGTGTTTCAATGAACAAGTTATATGGCTCAAGCTTTTCTTCCAGAGATCTAATTGCATCTCTAGATTGCAATATTTTCTTCCATGCCTCCCTCTCATTAAACTTGACAGCATGACAGATGTTTTTATACTGCTGATAACAAATTTCAACCTGCCTAATGCACACTGCTTTGTGCAAGTCCAGAAAGCCAATTCTGGTAAACAGAGGCAGCTCCACAGTCACTAAACTCTTTATGTCTTCAGTCATAAAAATGAATTCTGATGACTTATTGTCTAGAGGGACACAAAGTAAAACTTTTCAACCATCTTTTCTTTATGCCTGGCAGTGTGTCTGCACATAGTAGAGGGAGTGCTCTAGCTGGCTGTTACAGAGATTTATATGAGCATAACTTGGATGTTTCTCAACAGATTTAGTTGCCAGTGTAATCTGATTGCCCAATGAGTTACTGTCCCTCTAATGAGTCATAAGACAAACAAAGGCTTTGAAAAAGATCTATTGCTTCAGACATTTTTTTGAATACCTAGAAAATGTTTTTTAAAAAATCCCATAGATTCAGAGTTAGGTGTTATATATATATGTGTGTGTGTGTGTGTGTGTGTGTGTGTGTATGTGTTTGTGTGTGTGTATGTGTGTGAGTGTGTGTGTAAAATATATCAAAGTTATGGCAAAATCCTGGAAATGAAACTGAGAATTTCTGTACTGCAGCAGGTTGAAGACTAGGAAGAGATTTTTAATGTAATACCATATTCTGGTTTAGTGGGGGGTTTTGTTTTGTTTTGTTTTGTTTTTTAATCTGAATAGTGTATAGTCAAGAAGCACTTTATTCAAGATTCAGGATTAGATTGTTTTGTGTCCATGTGACTGGTACTGGCACATAGTCTTGAGGCTGTTATTTCCAGAGGAACAGAACTCAGTTTGATCTGACTAGAGACTTAGTGCTGGCTTAGACAAGGGCAAGGTAAGTCTCATGTGGACATAGTCCAAGTCTCAGATCAATGTAAATTTTCTTGTGCATGCACCTGTTAAAATAAAATCACCTTGTCCAACACTTGGCCACAGCTGTTGTAAGGGAGCAAGTGAGGTCTGGATGCCTGTCTTCTGCAACAAGCTCTAAAAACTGAGAAAGGAAAAGGACAACCTCAACTGTGTATGAGGCAAACATAGAGACAAGTTGTGAGAAACCCAGGTTAGTCAGGACAAGATGATTCCAACTATTAGGAAGCTGTTCATAAGTTTACCTGATAGAAGAACTGCTCACAGCTTGTCAGAACTTCAGAGGTCTGTAACAGAATTGAAATGAATATGTAGCAGCTTTCATACACAGAAGCAAAAAATAATTGACATCGACCACCTGCTGAGAGAACATCAGCCCTAATATAATGAACTTCAATTTGCAGAAGACAAAAAGTGCTTTGTCACAGTGATGCACAGATACTACTGTACACTAGACTTCTGAAAGTGTCATGAAGAGCTGGAGTCCTTAGAAAGAGCACCAAAGGAAAATCTTGTTTTGAGATAGTTTTATAGAGCTAGACATTCTGGCAGCTAGGGCCTGTGTTCCTCCTATATGCCTAAATATGCCATTATGAATATCCATATATGCATATTCTATATATGTTATGCATGTATACCCACTCATACCCATATGAGTGTTTAAACATATTTGTTCATATGCATATGCCTATATACATGTGCATATACAAACACATATCTGTATATCCACACACTAATTTATGTAATTGCAGTATATATTAGTCCAAGATGGCAAACTGGAAAGTACAATGATTAATCATGAAGGATCATAAGAGAAGAGCTCGTAGTTCCTAGAAAATCCTTGAAAAAGAACTAAAATATGTACAAAAAATCCTCAAAAGAGATGAGTACTATTATGTGAAGCCTTTCAAAGTCTCCAAGCAAATTAAGAGTTCCAGTAACAAATATAAAGAGTAAAATAGCATCAGTGTTTGAAAATTTGGTATGCCCTGATAAAAGAAGGAAGAATTAGGAGGATGAGTGCATTCTGCATAGCTTCCCAGAACTATCATGCAAATATAAAATTAACAAATCTACAAATTGGTCTGTGGAAGATATTGAGAGAAATGAATCCAGGGCATAAAAGGTCAATAAAGCTGTTTAAAAGCCAGTAATTTCTTACACTAATGGCAATCAGAAAGAGAAAGTATTTCAGTATTTATCTACACAGGCCCATCAGCTGAATTTTTTGAGAAATGATGATGAGAAATAAATTTATGTCACAGGATCATTGACTCCAAAACAAACAAGGATTTGACCTGCTAATGCTGAAAATTTCTCACTGTGGATGAAACTGAGGAATTATATTTGCTAGAAGGTCAGAAATTTTACAAAATAATGAATTACAGTTTGTGTCTTTAACAGCATGCTGTCATGAGAAAGCATTCCTATACTTCAGATTGTAGACTTTGATGCAATAGTTGCTAAGAGCCAGCACCATTCTGGTGAGCACTTCTGACAAAGGACTGAAGAAGCATGACAAAATTTAATTCTTATGTCCTTACCCACCAGTGTTTTTCTTCTTTATCTGACATGTGTTTCTTACTCAAGCTGTGCTGCTTATTCTGCTTTATGCAGTGAAAAACATCACATCAGGAACCCCCTTTTTTTTACAGAAATATCATATACACATACATGTTTTGTCCTTAAACACATGCAGGTGAAAGCAAAATTTGGTTGTATGTCTTCACCTGCAAAGGAGTTTATATAATATTTTATATTCTGTGAACACTGCTGGTTAAAAAGACTTGAGTAAGTCTGATAGTTAGGATACCTTTTGGTGCAAGAAAGTGAGAATATATTCAAGTGGAATATATTTTTCTGTGCAATCAGTATAAGAAAACAAAGTCCTGTGATTTAAATCTTCAACAGAATCACAGAAAACTCTGAAAACTAGCAAACAGAAATAAAGCTAGGATGTCATATAAGAACATACAATTAAGATAATAATTAATATTATGAGTGTACAGGGCTTTACAACAGAAAAAAAAACACAGAATTATATGAGCAATGACGTGTTAGGTGACAGCATGATCAAGAAAGACACACCTTATGTACTGGAGACTAATACTGCCCTTCACAGGGATACCCAAGTCTATATGGCAATGCAATCTGGAAATGGCATTGATTCAAATTACCCTATTATCTAATATTTAGCATAATTTTCAAAATTTTAAATCGGTCATGTGGCAATTAGAGGAAAATCTATATAGACATAGGTTGTTCATTTCTGTGAGTCCACGCTGCATTATAAAAGGGGTCAATAGTCTCAGAAGTTCAGTGCAGAACTAAAGCAACCTTCCTTAAATGTCTTCTAAATTATTTAATACTTTCATAATTATAAAAAAATCAAAATTAATCTACAAGAGGCAGGAAGATATTTTTTGGAGTAAAGGAATAGTACATTTTGAAATACATATATGGAAGAATAAACATCTGAATAGTTGAATGAAATAGGAACAGAATAACTTCTTCAGGTACATGTTATCTGATTTTTTTTCAATTCAAATGGAAGGTATTCAGGTTTGGAAGTTATGAGTTATATGTATTTCTAGGGTAAGAAAAAATGAACTGATAGACTGAATCCATTAAAAACATAAAAATGAATAATCCTTAAAAATATAACCCTAAGTTTCTTATGCTGTTTTGAATGTAGACATGTTGCCATTTAAGGCTGAGACTGTATTCTGCATGATATTCCCTCTTATTCATTGGCCATACTGGAAACTATGAAATTCTATGGTATCCATGTGAGCCACCTTTTCCTCCTTCAAAATATTCAGTTTGTCTTTTGATATGTTGTTCTACATTTTGTAGGGGAAAAAAAATATCTTCCCTTAACTCCTGTAATTGACACACATTCCATGGAAAATAGCCTATTCTCTTCATATGGCTTAAATTCCAAACTAGAGTCTTGTTGAAAAATGTGTGCTAGCCAGTCCACAAGTCATCCTCTAGCCAGACGAAATCTAAAGTATTTCCTGAAGGAGTATCCTGATATATGGCTTCTAGACAGTTACATGAAATGACCTAATGGTTTTACCTCTGTAAGAGAATAAAAACTATAAAACAATTTTAAAAGTCAACAGATGACTCAAGAACACTTCAAACACTCTGCATCTTATTCAAATATAGCCCCTAAAACATACATACTATCAATATATATATTTGTTTTTTCTGGTGAATCAATGTCTCTTTTTGTGAAGTAGCTTAACTAAGGGACAGTTGAGGAATTTAACTGAGAAAACTGCTAGATTAGCATTATCACTGGTCTCAGATGTTTAATCAGATGATCACTTAGTGTGATTAGTGGTTTTAGTCCATCGCACCACATCTGTGAGTTATAAAGATACCATTGTTCCCATTTTCTGTTGTCAAGAAGGTGATAAATGGTTTACTGAACACAGAACGGAGATTTACTCACGATGGTGCAGGAAATCAAACTGTCCCAATTTTTATTTGGTTGTTGAAAGTATTTTGTTCACAAAGAACAGTTATTATTTTCACTTATCTGGCCAGCACTTTTAAATTAAAGAAAAGGTAACTGCAATCTGCAATTCCAATCTGCTGGAGTTGTCTTCTCCATTCCACAAAGACAAGAAAAATATTTATAAAAACAATTTAAATTGCTTATGACATTTAAAAAAGCTTTTTGAAAAATTAAAGAAATTATAACCTTCCCTTCCAGGAAAAGAAAATCATTAATACTTGCACAATTTGTATCAAGGTTATAAAATCCAATATTTTATATACTGAATTTCATACCAGCACATATATTTACAAAGGGATAAGGTATAAAATTACCTACAAGTACAGTCAATTGGCTTTTTTGACATGCATTACTATGTGTTTTCAGATGGAATTTTGTACTATTGACAGGAAATTCTGTACTTGTTGTGGAGCATCTGTTATCTTACAGGATCTGCTATGCTGGAGCAGACCTGTGATTAGCTCAGCACTCTGCCTTTAACACGGGCCAGAGCCTCACACATCAGAGAAAGATGCAATGTACTCATGTGGAAAATGATGGAGCAACCTGCCTCCCTAAAACGTAGCTTTGTGCCCTTGTCAGCTAAAGATTACCTTGTGCCCTGAAGAGAGATGGAAATTACCTAAAGGATGAAGGATTGAAGCTTCTTGTTTCAAGCTGTAAAGTCAGATAAACACAAAAAAGAAATACATACTCCAAATGGGTTGTTGCAAATATGTCTGCTACAGCACTCTTTGAAACATACTATCTGCAACAGCACCAGAAAGAAAATACTAGATTAGATGGGCTACCATATTGGTCATATCTGCTTTCTATTTCCTTTACAATAAGGAGAATTTCTTACTATCCTTCAGCTATTTTATTATACAATTATCTACCTAGAAGAGTAGCCAGTGGTGAGGATTAGTATTTTGTAAACAACTGTGTTCTAGGAATGGTTATAAGATGCACCATATTCTGTGGTACAAATGTGTCAATATCAGAGTTAAAACACTGAATATTTTTACATGTCCCAACCTCAAGTGAACATTTTTTTCTATTAAATGAGCAGAGTGTTGGGAAAAATGTCAAGAGGTGAAGAAGAAAAACATGATAGTACTTGGTAGGACAATGGATAAACCAACACTGAACACATTGAAATTGTGCACACTAAAGAAAGCAATTTCCATTTTTTTCATGGAAACAGTGAAAAGGAGTTACCACTGGTAGTCAGTTAACACCACTTTTAACTTAGTAACCACTCAGTAACCACTTTTTTAACCTTACTACTTAGTCAAAGATTTGCAATTATAATGAAGAGTTCTATGAAAGTATTATCTAAAGGGGAAAAAGTAAAAAGGGTAAAGAGTGAAAAATAAAACCAAAACATATAAAAATGATAAGGAAAGGAAGAGAGTATAAAATACTTCTGGTCCTCATATCCTAAAAGGATAATAAGATTTGAAAAGAAGCTAAGAAGGGCAGAAAGAATCCTCAAAGATATACAAACACTTCTGAATGAGATCTGACCTTTAAACCTCCGGCATGCAACAGAAGTCTGTGAAATCATGGATGCCAAGAAGAAGGTGAATAAGGAATGAGTGTTTAGTTCTTATCATAAAACAAAAATGGAATCAAAGGACTGAAATCATCAGACTAGAATTTCAAAACAGGAATTTGGTATGCTATCACTTTCCTCATAGTTGAACTCTGCATGCAGGTAAATGATTGCCTCAGCTTACATAGGCTCAAAACATTTCTCCTAATTCACAGGAGAAAACAACTTTAAGGAATGAGTCAAAACGGTAATAGCTGACTAACAGAGAATATGAGTACACCTAAAAAACAGAATAATATGGTTGCCCCTCACTACTTCTCTATCTTCCACAGACGGGGATCAAAACTGAGGTACTGAAATAGATGTAACTGTTTTTGACTTGGTATTGCCAATTTCATACAACCCAATAGTAAATTCAAACTATTACAAGGTCTTCCCAATCTCTCCACAGTTGTTTGCTGTATCTTGCCATCTACTATTACACCATCATCCTCACTTTATTTTGTTCTTATTAAGGGACTGTATTTAATTCCATCTTTAGGCATGTCTCATTTTCAAATGTTCCTATACATTTAACAATACATATGTTGTGTTTATGTATATGTGTATATACATATGTGTATATATATATATCTCACATATTTTTATAGATATGATATATACACACAAAATTTTACATACATCTTTAAGACAGTTATTCTTGGTACTTTTCTGCTTGGCTCATGGGAAATTAGGAACTACTAGGTAATTTTATAATAGTGCATGGTGTGGTTCTAGAATTAATTTCTGAACTTTAATGAGGAATTTGTATCCTTTTAATATTTCCTACTAAATTCCAAGGTCAGGAAATTAACTGAGAAAAACAAAAACTTTAGTTATAAGAAAGTTTTGGATTCAGCTGCAAACTTTGACACTGATTTGAGGCAAAGCATTTTCCCTTCTGGCAAAATATTACTGCTCCAAAATAACAACGATGAATGTATTCCAGCTTCCTGCAACAGATTTTGTCCTAAATTCTGACAAGACATGCGACAGAGCTGATTTATGACTTTCCTTTTTTATTATATAGTCATGTCTGTGATTGATATTCTAGGCCAATATTTAAAAATACACACACCTTTTTTACATCTCTAAGTGTTTTAATACAATCAGTAAGTAGAATGAAAGGTAATATAATTATTCTGATGACTGGACTTCAAGACAAATAAAAAAAAATATTGTGAACTTTCCCTGTTTGGGTAGGAGGACCCAGCTTTTTCCATTGTTCTCTTGGAATAAGAGCCCATTTTTAAATAAACACATACTTATAATCAGATTATACAAATGTCTCATTTTCCTTCTTGTTTCTCTGGTTTATGTTCTTAAATGACTGTGGAACTTATAAAAGTTCCAAAGACATTGCCCTGGAGGTAGTGTTTGAAGGTACAATTTCAATGTGCTCTTTTCCTATTTATGGCAATCCAAGACATACTGTTCCTTAACTGTGTCTTAACACTTTGAAGAAGCAACAATACCTATTTAAAAAGTCATCAATGCAAACTTTTCATTATAGGCAGTGAAATGATATTTAGAGAACCTCTAGAGAACCCCACATATGCAGGATGGTGCTGCTTGTTTCATTTACATAAAAATAGAAATATACGTGTCTTAGTCACTGTTAAATGATAATGATGCCTGGCAATCTGAATTCACTTAAAGTTTTATGGAAACAAACCACTTGGCATTCTCAAGACACCATTCTCAAACATACTGAAGCACAACTTCGATTAGGTGAGTGAAACACACACTTATCCATAAGTGGCAAATTATACATTAAAAGGACATTTTCTACTAAGACTTTAATTTTGATCCAAACACAAATATGGAAAATTATGGTAAATGAAATTAATATAGGGTAAGAACATTACTTGAATTCCATTTTGTTCATACTGGAATGTAACAAGACATAAGTAACATAACCATGTTTTTCAAAATTTATAGGATAAATTTAATTGTAGAATGTCTACATTAAACAAAACAAAATTCCACTCAAATAATTCCATTATGTAATATGTTTATTATATGCATAGGCAACTAGTCTGAGCTCAGCTCTATCCCACCACCCTTATCAGGAACACCCAACTCTAGGAACAAACCCAGGCAGATCATAAAATCCCAATCCAGCATTGCCTACACTTCAGTGTAAGAAGTCCTCCCTTATTTTCCTCTTTCCATCTCTTCCACTTACATCCTCAGAGTATACCAGTTAATTCCAATCAAAAGTCTATTAAATGCTTATCATTAAGTCAGCAGCAGAGCAGGAGTGGACCAGTGGTGACCATGGCCCTCCAAATGTCCCTCCAGTCCCAGAACAACACTTGCATCCCCAGACCTCTGCCACCTGTGTGTGGGTGAGCACACTCAGAAGAAGGGTTTGTGTGACATTTCCCACATGTTCTGCTTGCCACGCCTTGCTTTGATTTTGCCCTTGAATGTACTGATTCTTGCAACCATTTTCTGTGGCACAGCAGAAATGTTTTGGTTTGTTTGGGTTTTTATTTTTTTTTCCAATCTTAATGAAACTGGTAAAATAAAACTGGGTAAAATTATAAAAAGTTACTTCCCCTGTTCTCACTGAGAATATGCAAGAACATATGAAGAGTCCACAGCAGGAGTGTTTTTCCCTGTAGATATATACATGAAGCATTGCCAAAAGCAAACAACAAACAAAAGTTCAAAACAAATAGCAAGGAAAGAAGACACCCAGAACCATCCTAAAGAAGTTAGTTTTTTTTTCAACATGGTTATATTTATAGAATGGCCCCTTTATTGCTGTTTTGTTTTAATTACTTTTAAAAAATAAAATTGAGAAGTCCATCTGCTTAGTTACCTGGATTGTCTCTCCTTGGTTTTGATTCTGCTATGGATCATTTTCCAAGGAAATTTGTATTATATTTTATCCTCAGTAAAGACTGACTGATTTTTTTCCTCAGTCCTGACAACACAACATCCAGGTGCCTGCTGCAGTAAAAGAAATGACCACTGTTTCTTTGCCAGGTGTCCTGTAGCTTTCCAGTTCTACTTACCAGTTCCAACTGAGCACTGAGGCTGCTCAAGCTGCACATCCTAAATGGGTCTGTAGAAACTCCTTCCAAATCAATTGAGCTCTTTTTCTTTAAGAAATATCAGTCACAGGCTGGTAGACACAGTCCTACAAAAGACATCCTCGACTAGATGTTATGGTCAGCCACCATGGGTTTTGAGTTGGTTTATGCTGGATAGGTGAAAGTGATTAAAGCAACACAATAGAGACAAAAAAAACCAAACCAAACAAAACAAAACAAAAACAAAAACAAAAAAAAAAAACAAACAAAAAAAAAAAAAAAACAAAAAAAAAAAAAAACCCAATGCTTATTTTCTAGCTGTAAAGATTTCTTTTTAAATGGTCGTTTATTTGCCAGTTTGCCAGTTTGCCAGTTTGGAGGCTTTACATTTCAATGGAATACAGAAGAAATGGTAAGCATTTCAGCAGTGCTAGCTTTGATAATATCAGAACTCATCATCCTTAACATAATTTTGTATGTTTTTCTCTAGCTGAAAACCAGTATTATCCCTTAGAATTAAATAGCTTATATTTGAAGCTGTTAATAAAGCAGCTTTTTTATTCTGCAGTAACTTATACCAACAGCATTTCCAAAACCAAAGCAATTGCTGTCTCAAAAGGTAACTAACTACCAGAAACCAACCAATAATACCCTAACATAGTGAATGATTAAGGTCAAAAATTCATGTATAGAAATCCAATGTAAGGGATTTAATGATGGTAAATTGAGAAGGTAAAGGGTTAAGAAAATGTAATCCCTTCCTCTTCCCCTAGCCATACAAATTGTAGCATATATATCTTAATATTGACTGTTATATTCTTTACCCCTCATGATTAACACAAATAAATCTGTAAAGTTATATAAATAACATCTTCATATAACAAACATTATTGTATAACAAATTTTACCTTACATTTAACTCTACTCATCTTTAACTTTGTTGGGCAGTTGAGGACATTAGCATTCCCAGGGCAACACAAGCTTTCACTCCAGAAGCCTTGATCAGCACAAAATCAGCTGCCATGATGGCTATTGACTGTTGCTTGACAGACTGAATTTTTTGTTCCATCACTTGCACAGCACAGAGTGGCAAAAAATTTTATGATTGCAAGTCCTATTTCCAGTACTGACACAAAACCAAAATGTGTTTTTCATCATCACAAAGCTAAAAGTAGGAGAAAAAGCACTATTAAGCAGAGAAATGTACTGATTAAATGTGAAGGTTAGGCTAGAGCCATCTCAGTTCTGTCAGTGCAGAAGTTTCCAGCACAAGAATTTCTGATATTTAATACTTGTAACCATTTGCTGTTAAGTGTCTAATAAAAGTCACTGATTAGCATGTCATGAAGAAAAAGATTAGACACCATTTCTTTGATTTCTCACTACTAACATAATTTCAGCATTTAGATTACAATGTTCCTTTCTAAAATTTAACTTCTGGCTCAGAATGAAAGTCATGGTGAATGCATTTGTATCTACTGTTTGTATGAAAGGAATTGGTAGCCTGCCATGCTGTAATTCAGCCCTTTAAACTTCAATAGTCACTAAACTACTCTTTTATTATTATTTTTATTATTATTATTAGTGGAAGGTGAAAGAAAATGTGCACAGTTTGGTGCCTTAGCACAAACACGAAACTGTAGGTGATAGTGTATTTTAGCAACATCTGGGAAGCTTATTCAAAAACTCTTAAAAACACAACAAAGAGACAACCATTTAAGAATGCACATATAGAAATGACTTCTGGGCAATGAGCATGAGCAACTTATGTCAAAGATTTATAATCCTTATTTTCATAATTCAATCTGCAAGATTTTCCATTTGAAACAGACACTTTTAGAGCAAAGATAGCATATCCATGTTGGAAAGTGATCACTATTTTTTGCACTCTGGTCTATGCGGTATTGCTTAATTTAAAATCCATCTTCATCAAACAGAAATCTGCAATAAAGAACATAAACTCCTATTTTCTCATCACACTCAAAAAAACCCAACAAACTACCTATGGTTTGTCCTCAGATTATGCACCCTTGTCTCTGTCAGCCTGCTGGGGACAGGCACTGCTGCTGCTGGGATACAGGAGACAAAGTGGAACTTTGTCACTCTGCAGTCACAGGACAGATCATATAGAGGATAGTGACAGTTAATGACATGCTAATGATAATGAGACAATAACTAATTAGAAAAGTGGATTAGTTGAAATTCTGGAAGACCCTTCAGGATTATGAATAGTGTAAAAAAGGTCCTGTGGATGCAGAATCAAGTTCTAGCCACTAACAGGCTGCTTTATTATAAGAAATGTTGCATTTATTTGAATGCATTAATAAATCATTAGAACTCTATGAACTATCGTAAGAGAAAAATAAATTTTTTTTTACAAATATTAAAAAAATTAGCTAAAATATCCCCAAAATAACAGGCATATCTAACAAATACCTTTTTTTTCCCAATACTAATGCTTTCATCTTAACTGAGCCATGCATTGCCATATCTATTTATGTTAACTATATTAAAGAAAACACAAATAATCCAACCTTTGAAGAAGAAATTGGTCAAATTCTAATGATGTTAAAATATATTAACATTTATGCATTTCTTTCTTTATTTTGATACGGAAAAATTCTCTAGCCATATAGAAATATTGTAGCATGGCAAACTATCATTCCTGCAGATAACTTTTTTCGGCATCTTATATTTTAAAGGACATATTACTAGAACACATTGTATTTAAAGCTATTTATTAAAATACTTTAATTTATTCTTGGGTTCAAAACCTTTGTTTTGGGAAATGTTATTTCTTTTCATGAAGAAGTGCTTCATTCTGCTTTAGTGACTGGTGATAATAAAGCAATTATTGGCAAATCTGATAGAATTAACACCACAATATTTTGATATAAAATAGCCAGGCATTTATTTTCCACAAATTTACTACTGTAAAAGGAAGTCATAACTTTTTTCCTATTAAGTTTCCTTTTGTGGCTTTCTGCAAAAAAGTATTTATATGTTCTGAAAGTTGAAAAATACTTTTTTACTTCATTAGCTCTTCATATTTTTATCACTCTAGCAGAGACAGGAAATTAATTGACCTCAGACAATCTTAAATCTTCTTTCTAGAACTTTTGAGATAGATACTGCTGTTACACTTAGTACATGTTTCAGGTATGTTCAGGACTCTATTCAGTGAACCAAACCCCCTCTCAGACAAACAGAGGCTATGCTTAGAAGGAAATATTTCATTTTCTAACATTAATTGTGAGGATATTTAAGACCATGGACAAATTGTGCACAATAGATATTTTGCCTACTGTCAAAATATACAAATATAATTTGAAGAAAAGAAGCACAACAACTAGGAATACAACAAAAATTCTATATGTTGCATAGGAAGTCTCTCATGATGCTAGAGATACCAGCTAAGCTCTGCATGAAACAAAAACCAAAGAAAATATCCATGGCAAGCACCCACTAATGCATTACCCATTTTGCACAAGAGCTTTTGGGGCTGAGGACAATGCCAGAAATTTCTTCCCTCATCTTCACCACTTTATTGCTAATACAGTCAAATTGTAACGGCAAAAGTGTCACAGTCCTGCGAGGGACTTCAATTTGGAGCTGGGGCAAGAAAGCAAGGAAGCAAGAAAGAATATAGGATTCCCTTTCTGCTGTCTTGATTTTTGGATTTTGGAGTTATTACACATTAATGTTTTCCTTCGTGGTGCATGTTTTCCTTTAGGACTCCCTAGAGTCTTACTAGGTACTCCCAAGACACAGCATCTGTGCCTGATGCAATCCTGCAGAATTCATAATATGGATACAAATAGTCATATTGGTACTTAAGATTCTGGCATTGTTTAATATCATAATCACCTAAAGATGGATTATATTTTATTTCAGGATCTCATCTTTAAAATTTTTACATCAATATCCCAGCAGTAATTCCTGTCTTTTAACCAACACACTGTCAACAAATCAAAAGTCCAATTTTTTGAAGGGTTATTGCTATCACACTGTTATTCATGTGAGAGCTCAGCAGTTTTAGAAGAGAAGGAAAAGAAAGAAAAAAGACTGACCAGCAAAATAAACAAAAAATAGATGCTTCTTTCATCTACCAAATTTCCTACCTTTCAACATTTATTTAGATATTAATTCCCTCTCTCCTTGTATTCACTATGCCACTTGAATTGTACACTTACTGACCTCTGGACTGCTCCCTCACTTTCTGTAAGGAGATATGTAATCATACCCCAGGTTAACCATTTCCATGCTGAAGTCAGCACATAATAGCTCAAGGAGTGAAAAATCTGAGATAATGTGCCAAGAGTAAATCAGGGATTATCTTGCTGATGCTTCCATTTCTTTGAAAAAAAACTCTCCTGTGGTTGGCCAAGTGATTGTTTTGTTGTATATTTCCATGTCTATCTGTTAGTTTATTTTAGAATGTAATGCACTATAAAAAATTCTAAGATTTTGAGGATTGTGATTATTGCATCTTTCTCTAGGTAGTAGTCACATCATAATTATATCCTAACAAAAGGTATGCAGCCTAGGCTCTCTTTTATTTTCTTATTATTATGTTAGTAGTTGTCAATAATACTGCAGAGTAAAATGTGAAATCATGATTCCTTTCTACTTTGCACACCAGGAATTACAATGCTTAACAATTCTACCAGAGAATTTAAGGACACTGTATTTCACATCAATATATATCATCAGGATCAAGTTTAATAATATAGGCAATGTCTCCTCCTGAGCACAGAAAGGAAGAGATCTGCAAATAAGGCATTATTCTCCAGTCACTCTACACTCAGGAAATTCTCCTTCTAAACTTTAGTCTTGCCTTCATATGAACCACACTTTCCTCTGATGTTACCCCCTGCATGATTTCTAAAATAATGTCCTTCTGCATAGATTTTTTTTTTCAGAGGGAATAAAACCACTTCTTTATAAGAACTACAATCTAACAACTTTCCTAATCGAGATAAGGATTACTTATGCACTAAATTCTTCAAATACATATACATGATGTTCCTCTATCAAAATTGTTATCATATGAGTTTCAGCACTTTTTTACTTGAATTATAATAACCCTGAAAGCGCATCCTGTGCTTTAGTAGACTTTGAGAGAATAAACCATACCAGCCTACCCTTCTGACAAGTAGGGTCAGATAGAAGGTCAGTAGATTTAACAATACACTTATTTAAGTGTCCTTCTGATGGAAAAGTTGTAATATAATATATCCCCAAAACACATCATTTTTTTCCATACCCAGATATCTTAGGGAAAGCTCAGTTTCTATCACAGTTTTGCACTGGGTATTTTTTGTAGGCAGTGGATGTTGGGAAAATCCAGTGATGAAAATGATCAATACATAACAATCATTCCTCTTAAACCTCATTTTCCTGTCATTCAAAGATGGGAGAATAGATGCATTTTACTTAAGAGATAATGCACAGACAGTAAAAAAAAAACAAAACCCTACTTCTTCAAATATTATTTATATTCATAAAACCATCAAGGAAATGAAGTCTTATTATTTTACATCACATTTAAATGTGATAAACTGAAACGGGGGAAATTTCAACCACATTTAAGTTTAAAATTTTCCCTCTGAAGATAATTAAGCAATGATTCAGGTAATCCAAAGGAGTTGTGGAATATTCATTCTTGGAAGTTTTCCAAGACCTGACGCAACAAAGCCCTAAGTGACCTGACTTGAATTTAGTATTGTATGGAGCTCCTGGTTGAGCAAAGGCTGTGTTAGGAACTTCTGTGGTCTCTCTCTCCTGAGTGAGGCTTGTCAGTGCAGCAAATTGCTCAGATTATGATTCATATCATGATTTGGAAATCAGTCCATAGTTAAGCACAGCATCAGGGGTGAGGTGCTGTGTTTGGATTGCACAATAGAAAGCTTTCCTCCGCCTATAAAGTCAGTATGATTTTAAGGATGTGTAGTCTCTGGACCAGACAGTTATTTGCACATGACTTGCTAACTCATAAAATTGATATTCATGTTTTTAAGGATTTCAAAAAAAAAGCACACTTCAAAATAAAAAGCAAATAGAAATGTGTTAGGTACTCATTTACTGTGCTGATCTTTGTAGTGATTTAAAATAAGTTGGAAAGATTCCTGAGATCTGAAGGCCATATTTTTGCATAGACTTAGATGACTACAACATAGTTAGATACTGGGCTGTTTTCCAAAGTGCCCAGTTACTAAGCTTTAATGAGAATTATTTTCTCACCCTATATCACTTAATCTGAAAAATGCAGCTATCCACCTACCTTAATTTTAGTGAATGCATATGCATTTCAAGTTAGCCTTAAATTGGCTAGTCTTTTAATTGAAGGCTTATTTTTTTTCATTACTCCGACTAAAATCCTTTTCAGAATATATATATATATATTTAATCTCCTGCTGTAAAATGTAGCCTTTCTTCTGTCTTGCATTCACTGTTTAATATAAGTGATCAAAAATACTACTTACTTTTTAAAGAAAATAGTAATTATCTTGAGGTTTTAAATTAGGCTTACCTGAAACACAAGTGACCAAAGATCATTATTTACCTGCATTTTATTGTCCTACAATAAGGAAAATATGCTCCTATAAGCCAGTCACAGCAAATATCTTGTTAACACAGACACAAGGCTGAATCTGATGGAGGGGGTTCAGATGCTCACACACAGATTAGGCATGTTTGATGCTGTTTCAATTTGCTGAGGTGTTTGGTAGGCGTAGATCATAGAAGGAGTATTTCACCTTCTAGGCAGGCCACTGGAGACCAGAAAAAGCACTGTGGAGTGTCTAATATAATGCTAAATATTTACATTACAGGATTGCTTCCTAGTAGCCCTTATGCAAGATTAACTTACTAAATACTGGAATGTTAGTTGACAGACTTTGTTTGTGTCTTCATGACTTTTTTTTTAAATTATAGTAAAAAAAGACCTAACCTTTTATACCACCTAAGTACATTTACTACAAAACAATTAATATACCTTAATAATATATTTATAATTGATTTATATTTATGTATTAAATACAAAATAATGACACTCTAGAAAGAACTTATTCAATGACTTTTCAGCTGATGATAGATATCCCATACACTATTCTCCCTTATAGGCATCTTTAGTTACTCTGGTGAGTTTGTAAGGGATTGGTTAGACATGGTCCCTTAAGGATGACATTTATTTTGAAATTCCTGTAGTTATACAGATTTACATTGCAGTCCACAATTGCTCCAAGGAACAGTTATATTTAATTTTGTCAGTCATACCAGCAGATTTTGTCCTTTGGTCAACATTTTGTCCACAAAAACTTAACCACCAATTGCAACCACCATGGGTGGTTTCATAACACATGAAGCTCCACCTTTCATGAGGTGGAAGGCGCAGCAAAGTCCTCTTTCATTAATAACTCCTTTCATGTTTTATGGGCTTGTAGCATATGAACAGCAACTAATTGGCAGCCTCCCATATGAGTTTGATGTCACATAATTATGTGAGTCCAGTCCACACAACAGAATATTACATGAAATGTTACCTCCTTATAAAGCACACAGAGGCACTGAGTGAGGTTCATCTCCCCTGCAAGAAAACCATCCAGGTCTGAGCTTTATAAGAGATGGAGAGAAACAGTCAGTGACTCTGCTGTCCTTTGTTTCTTTATCTCCCTACCTTCAGCTGTTGACACCACTGGACTATACTACAGATTACTCACTTTCAATTCATTCAACTGATGACAAAAAATGACTGTTAAATAAAAATTGCAGGGTCCACACTCCTCACACACTCATTATTGAGGTGTGTATGTTTCTTTGATATTCATGTTTACAGACCATGATGGATCCATGTCAGAATAGATCATGTTAAGTCAGCAATGTCTGCTAAAGTTATTAATTGAGTGTTTTCAACTAAGATTTATCTTCCCAAAACAATTAATCTTGATGCTCTTATTTATAACAAATTGATCACATCTTAATTTATTATTCCACATGCTACTGTTTTCTACAAAAACCTAGCAAAAAAATTAATGACAATAACAGACATTTTTCAAAGTCCCTTTTGTGTTTCTTATTCCAGGAACCACCACCAATTAATAAAGTTTTTAAGGGAAAGTATATTTCTTCTATCTCCAATGAAGACTACACCTGAATAAAATTATACAGACTTAATAAATGTAATATACCTATGTCCATCCAAATATGAAATTATATAACCCAAACAACTGAAGAAGATATTGCTTAAGCAAATGTTTAATGATTTCTATTGACTTTTACTAATCTTTTAGTTATTTTTAAAATAAATATAATTTATTTTAATTTTGTGATTTACCTGATTTTTGGTGGTGTTTATAAGTGATAGTGACCAAATTTACATGCTCTTTTTTCTAATTATGATTTTCACATTAGATTCTGTAAATAGGACCAATACTGATTTTTCTTTCCAGTGGTGTCTTTTTGTATTATATTTTAATTGCTATCACTTTCCTTTTAATAAATAAACCACAATAATTTTAAATCTAATCTGAATGAAAATCTATCTTATCATTTGCTTAGATGCCAGAAGCTTTATTTATGTTAACATTGAGGTCTGACCTTTAGTTCTTTGGTCTGGAAAAATTGCATTTCCCTGAAAAGTTCCTAAGTATTTCTAAAAAGAAAGTGGCCTTGAAGAATATGAACTCCTTAATGTTAATCTTCACTGGTCAAAAGGATACGGTCCATTTTTTTTCCAGTGATCCACTTATCTAATAAAAGTACTAATAATTAATTGCTCAAATGTGACATATGCCTTTGAATCTGAATATTCTTTTTAAGCTGTAGAGAAAATCCTAAAATAAAATGAGGAAAAGTGTGTTAATAAACAGTTTTAACTACAAAATCATTACATTAGCATAAGGTGAAGTGAAATTTCTGTGTGTAGTAGAGAAGTAATCTTTTCACAACTCAACCTACCTAATACATTAGATATTATGTAGGTATTGGATAAGGTTAGGTATGACACTACACCTTTGAATACACATAAAAATATTTAGAAACGAATCTGTTATTTTAGAAAGAGACTGTAAGTGAATCTATAGTTTATTAAAATAAACAGTTTATAAATTGACATTTTCCCTCAATTTTCATAATTTTTCATTCCTATATGTTACAGAGACACACCATATACTCTACCCCATTTTCTGGGAAAATAAGGAAAACATGCTTTCAGAAATTAATTTTCTAGCTCACTCTTGGCACAAAACCAATTTATTCTACAGAAAGCAAATGCATTAGTGTGCAGTTTCAGAGAAAATCTTCAAACTCAGGTTTACCTTAACCCTCTGACCCTTACTGGAAGACCTTTACAGAAGTGAATATATGTGTATCTTACTACCATATTCTGAACAACATGAAATCCTTCTTTCTGCAGAAACTTCAATGAGCAGAAGATAGTTTGTAATTTTTTTGCCTTACTCAATTGCTCAAATAAACCAAATAGCAAGAAAATTACTTTTTGTCTAGGCAAAATATAACTTGGAATTTGTATTTTCAAATTTTTGAATCAGGAGAAGAATGGAAAATTTTGGAACGGATTACAAAATTAAATTATAAGGAGACATTTCAAATCAAGCCAACACTTTCAGTATATTCATCATTTTAAAGATTTATTTGGACCAATTTTAAGTTTTCTTATATAGTACATAAGGATGACTGATAATATGTATGTTCCAGAATGAGTCACTGGAGCAGTGGACTCTACGTGTACTTACAAATGCCATGAACTGAAACAAATTCTCAAATTTTTACAAATTCACTCCCCAGATTCCTCTTCAAAGAGGAATAGGTTTGATTGTAGCATGCAAACAGGACTGAAAGTACAGCTCCAAACATGTAATTTCAATTGCCACCATTGACTTATGGAAGCTTTACCCAGCTCCAGTTGCCAGTATATCATTAAAGGAAGTTGTAAGCTTTTACCCCCTAAATGTGCAGATTGCTTATGCACCAGGTGTACTGGTGGCAATTGCAAGAAGCCAGAAAAACCATTTTAACAGAAGAGGGATTTCTGAAGTTGCCTGGTTGGAAACAAAGCTACATCTGTGCACCTGATGTCAAGTGCCTCTGCTGCAGAAAGCTGGGTAGAACCTGTGGGTATTTATGTTGTACTCTATCTTACTGCTTCTCCTGGAAAATACACATTGTTAAAGCTAATTTACAAGGAGTTCTGGCCTTTCCACATAAGATAACAAATTAGACATGCTCTACACATATGATCACTGCAGATTGGTGCTTTTCCAGCTGGGTAGTTGCTATAGCAGAGTACCAATTAATCAATTAACTTTAATTAACTTGGAGAGAAAAGACAACAGAATAATGAAAACACACTTCCTGCAAAATCAAACAGAAGATCATGAGGGCTTAGCAGAGGATTTTTAGGTTCTTTGTGTGTGCCCACCTAGAGTATATAGGACTGGAGGCTGAGGGGGGCTGTGAACCCAAACCAAGCAGATTTCCCCACAGAACACACCAGCCACAGAATATTAAGACTTGAGATAGAGGTGAAAGTTGGAATGAAGGAGCTCCTTGCGATGCATACATTTTCTGCCACAGTGGTGGAGAACCTGGGAGAGGAGATGGAGACAAAAGAGACAAGTGATACAGACTAGTGGGACAGAGCTAGATACAAGAGAAATGACAGCATATGATCAAAAGAGTATCTGAAAACTCCTTTGACAGCAACTGCTCCTATTGCTTTTTTCCCTTACACCATGGGCAATAGATTTTGTTATTCTGTGAAAACAAAGAGGATTTATCCCAATGAAGCCTTTCTGTAGAGCATATGGGAAAATGAACATCTAGGATTCTCTTCCTGATATCAGAATTTCTATGCATTCCCACTCATAAACCTTGTATTTCATACAAGCTGCTGGAGCAGTCATTTGCTTAGATACTCTGAAGAGAAAAACCAGTCCTCAATAAAATCCCTATGGAAGGAATTTCTTAGATGAAAGCAGATTTTTGCATTCTGTAAGGTCTGGATCACACATCTAAGAAACATTATTTCTTGGTTTCATGTAAACTCATTAAGATTTGATGAAGTTGTACTATTTTTCACTTTCAGATAGAAAAAGTACAAGATCATGTAATTAAAGATTACATTAGAATTCATCTATTACAGAAATAAAGGTTCTCAAGAAATGCTTTACTTTTTGCTTCTCTTTGCAACTATATTATCTTAACTTTTTTTTCACTCATCCTAAACCAACTCTCTGTGCTCTCTGTTCCTGTGCTGCCTCTTCATAACTTGATCTAGAGCTGCTTCTGTGATAGAAAAATATCTTGCTGTTTCTTAGCTGGGATAAGAGAGTTCCAGTGGGCTGATCAACAGCAACAACAATAACAACAAAAATAGAAAAGAGAAAGCCTGCAAATACACTAGAGAAGAAATGTGAAGTCTTTTAGCAGAGGATCAAAGACTATGACACTTGAAAGATAGAAAGCTGTTTGTTCATTTGAAAAAGAAATCAATTCTAAGACTAAGGATAGCAACTTAAATTCTACTCTTTAAAAGCATGATGTTGATACTGTTTATTTTCTTATCTCTAGATAACTTTGTGGAGAAATTTTCATACATGCTCACAGACACGCACAAAGTGTGTGTAAAAGCCACTATTGCAAACCCATATTTTAATTTTTAGATTCCTGAGATAAAAGATCATTGGTCTATTCTTCCACAACTTCTCTTAGTTCGCTTACAGCGGGAGTACTGGTGTTTTTTCTTGTATAAAATTATAGTGTTCTATGTAACGGCTGGGAGGATTTTTCAGATTTACTAAGAATAGGGATGAACAAATGTCAATGTCCTTGATTTTAGTCACAAAAATGAAGGAGAATTTTGTGAACTGTGTTTATAAAAATCAGTATCTTTCTAAAAGACCTCACTCTAATTTGTGACTGCAAAAAGCAGTCTTCACCAAAATAGTTGTTGTACATTACTCACAAGAAAGAAAGAAAGTGAGGGAAAGTGCACAGAACTGTAGGGTAGAACTGAAGTATAAATCTACAGCTGCAAACTGACAGATAGAGTGGAACTGAGAGAAGACATATTTTGACAAATGAGAAATTTTCCACCTTAAGATGGTCTTGGATAAAGATTACTCTGCAGCCCTGTTGCCAAAATTGGCAAATAAGCAACAAAATTTTGTGGCAGTTCATATATGTTAATGACAATCAAACACAAAAAAAATTTTGTGCTGAAGAAATGCCAGTACCTATATTTGGCCCGCTCTTCAAAAAAAAGATATTGAGTAACTATTTTAAAATACACAATGCACTGGCAGTGATCTGATCCTTTCAAATATTTTGCTTTCGAAAATGTATATAATCTTAAGGCATTTATATTTGGTGAAGATTTTCAAAAAGATAGTATAAAAATAGTAGATATTGAAGCATAACAAAAATGACCAGATTTTACCTAACCCTGTTTTAAGGCCTTGTATAATGATGTAACAATAATAGCAATAAAATGAAAATATATTTATTACACTCCAACTCAGTCGAAAAACTGCCATGAACTTGAGGTTATCCACTGATTCCTTCTTTACAACCTCTCCCTGAAATAAAAAGTTTATAGCAAGGCAAGACGAAATTTCTCTTTAATTTGCCTAATATTTCTTCAGTAGTACTCTGTAGAGAATACCCCTACTTTCCTAAATTTCAACACTCATCTGACATACTGATGAGTAAGTCCAGTACATAATTCATAACCATTTTAGGACAAAGTTCTAAAATTTCAGCTTGTTCCTGACTGCATTTGGCTTATTCAAGCTTAATGTTAATACTCTACCAGTGGTGTACTGAAATGAAAGCTGCTTCTGGGTTTTTGTCTTCTAAACATGCACATACACACATTTATATTTTTTTAGTGCTCACTAAATCATGAAAAATATCAATCTACAAGGAAAAACCTTTATATCTATAGTAGCCAGAAGCAAATAGGTCACATATAGTTCTCTAATAAAAGTTTATTCCAAATGTATCAAAAGGTCTTGAATTCTGTCTCTAGCAAGCCCATCAATCAGTGTGGTTGCGCCTCTGAGTAATAACACTTATAATACATGTTACTGTCAGTTTAAACAAAACTGCCTTTTCCTTGTATTTCCTTGTATATTTTCCATATTTCTTCATAAGTTTTTCTAGCCAGAAAACACAACTAGTTCATGCTATCCCTTAGCAGAGGCTATTAAATTATTACTGCTTTTATGTGTTAAATGTGCCATTTTCTGACAGCCTGGATTCCCAAAAAAGATGAAGAAGCTGCCATCAACTAGAAGCTTGTGAGCCTTTGAACCTCTTCTTGTTCCCAGTATTGCTTCCAGAGGACACAGAGGAAGGAACAGTGTTTTTTCTAACCCCATCTTCTCAGAGATCTCTTGCCTAAACTGAAGTACCATTAGTGCCCAGAGAAGGAGAGAATAGTGAAGCTGTGTGGCCATGAAAGTATCTCCACAGTGTTCAGGAAAGAGCATAAGTAATAGAGCAATACTAATTGTGGGGAAAGATGTCAATCCATATATCAAGTCTTACAGAATAAATCTGTGGCTTGCCTTAATATTTCATATTCTGGAGTTTAGATGTTTAATAACTTCTTCCTCTATAAGGGGGCAAGAGGTGATTGAGCAATTTCAATTGTGTTAACAGCATTTCATAGAGCATTTTATAGTAATTATTAAAATGACAGACTTTTATAAGGTTTTTAATTTACAATGTGCTGCAAAAGTGATTAAAGGGGAATGTTGTGAAGGTAGTATTACTATCTCTTCATATGGCAAGAGATTCATCTTTTTGGAGGGTGTTACAGAGCACATGATTACATGATCAAAATTAATGGTTGTGATACCCTTCCTTATAACCAAGCAAACTACTAAGCAGGGTCCTCAGATCCACCTGAGAAAATGCAATTTTGCACTGTGATATATGGAATGAGAGTAAGTGGAAAATAACAAAATGCTCATCATCCAGGAAAAGGATAAAAATAGCTCCCAGTTCCTTGCTAACACTTTCTTGCTAACATGATGGTAAGAAGCAGGCACTGTTTTTTTTTGTTTTGTTTTGTTTTTTTTTTTTTTTTTTTTTGTTTGTTTTTTTTTTTTTTTTTGAGGTAAGAAGTGAATATATGTGGATGGGAACGATTTCAGACACTAGCAAACACCTGTAGGTGAATGAGGGATCAGCTATGCTGCAGAAGAGCAGCTAGAAGGGTGTTAATAGGGAGCAGAGAAGGGAAATAATGTATCAGGGATAATAGCTAGGCACTTCTGTTTCTAGGAGATTCTTGAACATTATTATTTTCATGTTTTGGTATGATTTTGAACAGTTCAACTCAAGCTTTCTGAAAATGTGATTTTACTTTTTAACTTGCCATCTTTTTGTAATCTCCAAATGGTTCAAATTTGTAGAATGTCACTGTCAAACAACTAATGGAGGATAACTTCAGGGAGTGAAATATATACAGTGCATTTATAGACATCCATCATATAGATAAAGCTATAAATAAAAATGTTCTATTTTTTTTCCTTAAACATATATTTTCCAAATATTTGCAAGTACTTCTCAACCCTTTTATGACCTTACCAAAGAAACACTTAACTGGAGTCACTTCTCTGAGACCACCACTGCAGTCCTGCAGGGGAGCCAACAGGTATTTCAGACTTGGCAGGTAAAGCAACAATAGAACACACCAAAAGCAAATATACAGGGTAGGGAATGTATTGTACTCAAATGTGACTTGACTGTATGTGTCTTCTGCTTTCTCCTGGCAGGTTTTTTTCCCCTAACAAATGTGTTGTGAGCATTCCATGAGAAATCAAAGGCTGCTTTATGAGATAAAACCCTGTGGGTTTTTTAGCTTCCTAGGGCATAATATACCAGGAACAACATTCTTGGAACACGTGAACCCTCTTTTAGCATGATTCATTGTGACAAACTTGCTTCAACACAGCATTTTTCTTATATTAACATAAGAAAAATCTTAACATACAGAATTTAATCCAAACTTTTCTGACAAATGCATTTTTTCAAACTTTTTTTTTGTAAACTCTATCAAGTTTCATAGAAATTTATGCAGACAAAAAATATTTCATTATCTTAGTTATAATGTTCTGACCACAGAGATTGTTCATAAAAATTTGACCTATTCTTTTCTCTTCTTAGCTTTTCTTTTGTCCCTCAGATTCATAGTGCCCCAAATAAAAAGGCTGGGAAAGTTTTCTGTTCCAAAAGAGTATGAGATTAGCTATGGCAAACTGCAAACTGCAAAATGAAAAAAAAAATAGCAATTTGTAATTGTATGATACTTGAGGTCAAAAATATTTCACATAAATCATTATCCTTTTACTTCTCTTTGTTCAAGCATGCAGTAACTATGTTGCCAAGTTAAACGTGATGTGGAGGAAACTTAACCTTTCATTCTGCAAAAGAAAAGTTCTAATTTTCATAACTCTAGGACTTAAAAATTGTGAATTGAATTGAGTAAGTTAAATAAAATATGGATGTTTGAATGACTAATATCTTTTATCCAATTAAAAATTTACTTGATAAATTTCTACATATCTGTCATCCAATGGTCTCTTCCTTGCCCTATTAATTTGTAACACTGTTTTCCCCACTATATTAAACTTCTATGAAATGGTAATGGCTTTCAGATTACAGAGGAGAACAAATGGCAGAACTTTACTCAGAATGTTGAAAGAAGAATGCATGGATCAAAGAGGAAGCATGCAACTTTCCATCATGAATTCTTAGACTTTACTCCAATTTTGATATTAAAAAAAATTCTACTTCCAGATTATGTATCCATGTTCCGCTTAAATATCATATTTGATCTCACATAAATGGAAAACAGAAATATAAAGCAATAGAAAAGTATAAGTTGCTAATTTCAACAGTTATTGTAGTTTTCTCTCTTGTCTTTTTTCTTTTTTTTTGCAGATGCACTTTACATATGACATAAATGCAATTAGTCTTAGCAAGAGGCTCTTTCTGAGAGATATTTCAAATGTACTAGAGGCACTTAGAAGTTTCCACTGAAAATTCATTGGATCTCATTTGAAAGGGCCAAAACATATTTGTGGTCTTACTATTCATGAGAGTTCTGCTCTAAAAGGAGGTTTGTAGCTTATTTTCAGCCCATGAACTCCCACTGATGCAATGTGAGTTTTTTTAGATTTCTTACTGGTAGTCTAATATCTTCACTGTCCTCAAAAATCGCCTTTCTGGAGCTGAGGTATTTTGCAAAATTTAAGCCAGACCCAAGAGACCACTTTAGAACTCCAAACTACCTAGTTTCTTGTCAGCTTTTTTTCTCTTGGTACTGGTTTGCATGACTTTTTACTCTCAGCTTGTTCCTTAGACAGCATACTCTTTGAGAACATTTTGTCATAAAATACAGCTCAGGAGGAAAGAATGTATATTAAAAATAGCTGAAATTTTACATACATGAAAGGTCTGCACTCACTTGTATTTAGGTATAATTACTTTTAGTCTTCACTCCAAGATGTAGATGCTTTTATGAAATACAGAATAAAAAAAATCACAGCCTATGAACTTACCAGCCACCTTTCACTGCATGTACCCCCCCTATGTTTCATATAAGGCTATTTCCTACAGACACTAACTGGATTTTTTTCTTTTATATTTTCCTTAATACATGTTTTCAACTCACCATGGGAAAAATGAAAAATGTTATGTTAGTACCTCAAAGTCATTAGATCAGAGTCTGTCACAGCAAAACAGGGAATTCCTAAATCTAGGGTACCTGACAGAAAAATACAAATCATCCCGAAAAGCAAATTAATGTCATGCTACTTGTGTTTCAAGTTGAGTGCAGAATGGAAATAATGATCAATTTATTCAGTAAATAGAACAGTTGGCCTTGAAGGGAATTTCAGCATGTGAGTGTTATAATATAATCTTTTGCATTTGACATTTTGTGTTCTTCTTTGTGAATCAAAAGGGATTTGTTTGTTTTTTTCTTTAATATTTTCCTTTGCTCTAATATATCTTTGGATGCATTTTTTCCTCTTTTCTGATGGGCAATAGTGATTGATTTTGTGATTACTAATGGTCATAAGAGATGTGGGATGGTCACAAAGTAAGTCTCAAGATTGTGTGTAGGCCTGGACCTAACACTGAAGTTTAACATTTTTGTCTTTCTGAAAATTTTCAGAACTACTTATAAGGAAAGACTACTGCAGACATCTATCCTTTTCAAAAAATATTGAGAAATAGAAAGGTATTTTAAATCTTATCAGGACATTTATGAAATAGGAAAAAAAACTATTGAATTGCAAGATAGTGAATAAAAGCAAAAAAATAAATCCCATTGGTGACAGAAAATTCTGGACTCCATTTAATTATTAATCAAGATCCAATGGAATACCTTGACTTGTCCAACATATTTTAAAATTCATCAGTTAAAACAAAACTTTTATGTCTCTGATATACCTAAAAACATTGAAATTTCTTAAAAATGTAATCCTGAATTCTATATGTTGTCACTGGATTTTTTCTAGCATAGCAACACAAAGTTTTTAGATATAAGCTCTTGGAAAGACATTTTAATCACAAAAGCTTGTGGTTCTAGAGGTCATGGTAGAGTGAAGTTGTCCCAGTATCCTCATTGTCTCTTCTTCCCAGTGGGGAAAAAAAAAGACTAAAACTGTATATTTTAATATGATCGTCACAGCTAATGTTTAGCCAGGCACTGCTGACAATTTTTTGGGAGTAGGGCACCAATGAAAAGGCTCAGCTAACCTAACAGAGTATGGCTTCAGGCAGTTGGTGTTCTCAGCAGGTACTGAAATGGAGTAAAACAGATTTTCTAAGCTCAGATTTAACCTTCCTTTCTCTTTCAATCACTTTGATTCATATAAGCTCTTGATCACTCCTGCCCTGTGCCTTGCAGAGTGCACCTGGTGCCACAGCCTCCAAAGAACAAGGTAGACACAGTGGTGCAGTGCCAGCAACAACACCTGGGAAACAAATCTGTCACCTGGTCACCTTCTGACACTGCTTGAGCATTCCTCTCTTACTCAGCATGCCAGCATGCTCTGTACCTTTCTGAATCATTGACTGAATTATCCTAGTACCTATCCTTATTAGCCAAGCTTGATCAGTTTTAAAATAAAGAAATTAAATTATTATTAACACAAATCACTTGGTTTCCTCTAATTTCATCAATTTAAACAGATTACTGTGTTTATGCCTATTTCCCCTATTTTAACCTGGTCACACAGCCATGCTGACATAGCATTTCTGGTTGTGCATCCCACATTCCCTCTGAATACTTCCTTCTTTGCCCTTTCTTGCTCTGCAGGTTTGCCCAGCATCTTAGGAAATGTTGCACCTGATCTTTACAAAAGGGCAAGGCTATATCTTTGTTTATACTACAGATAATCACAGACTTCAGACTAAATGTCTACCTCTGTTTCAACATTGCTAGACATAAATATCCTACAAGTTTTATCAACACTGTTCTTCCAGCTGGCAATCAATCTGTGTTACGGTGTTGAGGTGAAATCAGTCTGTTTCTCCAACCACAGAACATGCTTAGCACAAATTACTTTCTTCCACAACACATGAATCTCTTCAACTTCGTCAAATTAATTTTACCCTTCAGTTCTTCCTGTCAGTTCTGGTATTTTTGCAAGTTCAAGTGTTTGCATTGCATGTGCAAGACTTCTGTATTTGCAGTTTGAAGGTGTTTGAATTTTACAGCATATGTGTGTATCAAAATACAAACTTTACTGAAAAACAACCATTCAGTCAAACAACCCCTAAAATGTTCACAGATCAGGCGAGCTTTCTTTTTTGTCCTTCAGGTGTTGAGGGTGACAATGCATAATTTGAAAACTGTTTTTATTCAACTGGAGTTGAAATATATGTGTGTGTGTGTGTGTGTGTACATGTGTGTGTAAGTCTGCATGTGAATAGATACTGAGAGGAATAGTGGATTAGTCTTCACAAACAAGTTGTGGGTCTTCTGGTAGATAAAACTAGCACTGAGAGATAAAAGAAACAATGGGAAGCATTCCACTGATTGATGAATGGAAAAAGATATTTGCTTTTACAAATAAACTTTAGGTTTGCTGATAAATGAAATTAGACATTGAAAGATGAAAGAAACAATGGGAAAAAACCCTAAATTCTGTAAGAATTAAAAATTAAAAGGGAGGGTTATACATCAGAGGGAAATCTTCGGTATCAGGCATATCGGGAAGTCTGTACCTCTCAAGTACCTCAGCCAATGGGGAAAGAGAGAAGGGAAATGTGGCTGGGAAATTAGGATGAATTGGAGGCTGTGTCCTCCAAAAATTTGAGAGACCCCAGGGGAATGCCCCATGGCCTCTCCCTTTATTCCAATAAAGTAAAAGGACTCCTCTGTCTCCTTTTTGGAAATAAAGCTCTGATGTTTGTGGATTAATTCTCCTGACAATATGCATGCCAGTTGAGAAAAAAACCCCAACTTTTATCCTCATAGAAGATTATAGCTAATTAGATACTAACAATATTGAGGAGGAAGTCAGTTCAGAAACCCATGACCTGTAAGGTTAGGCCAAATATACAACATTAAAATTGAGCAAAATGTACATCTAATCTTGAAATTTAGGATTAAATAGGTCACTATCTTTTCTACTTTTTTGCTTTTTCTCACTTGATAAATAATATTAAATGCAAAAAGGAAATAGTACCTCAAGGCCTTTCCAAATTATATTCAATGAAATTACCTCATATTTGGGCTTGCTTATTATATATTTCTTAAACATGCTACTTCACCGAAGGGACAAGACCTCATGTTCATATACAATGATATGACCTTTAAACCTCAGAAACTTTCTTACCTACTGAAAAATCTGACTCCTAAAAAAAAAAAGTCAACTAAAGGTGATACCAAATAAGTTACTCTATTTGTTAAAACAAAAAAAAAAAAAAGGTTGAAAATATGGCTTAGTCTTCATTTGCATGAATAAATAAAGTTACAGTCCAATTACCATGTTAATCTAATTACTACTGGACAGATTTCTGAGTACATCTGCAGACTTTTTTGTCAGAACTGAAAGAGAAAAACAGGGAAAAATGAGATTATATTTGTATTGTCTAAATCCCTTCGGCAGCTGCAGTCTAATTTGTTTTGTAAGACAGGGCAACCACAAAACTGCTTCAAATGGTTTTGCCTAATGATTGTCTCACAGGGGCCATTACATTGTCCTCACCTATCAAAGCACATTGGATATTAGCTGCAATGCCTTCATTTTAGCCTAGTACTCTGTGACCTCTAAGGAATCCTTCGTTTTCCTGTTTAGGAAATTTTCTGTCTCCATATGACATCAAGATTTGACATCATTTTGGCCTATTTGACATAATCTCTATTATAAACTTTCATTTCATTTCTCTTTGTGAAAATGGAAATAGGACTAAAGAGAAAACTAATTCTTCTGTGTCATACTGAACAATATAATTTTAAGTGCTTAACCTTTCCTAATATGCTTAAAGCATAAAAAAATAAATAGCTGCTGTCCTTTTTTAACCGTTCTTTAATGAGATAGAACACTGTACACGAACTCATATTTTATATGATATGACATCACATTAAATGACTCTCCAGAATACTGAAGATATTTTAAAAATATTTATTTTTTCCTAAAGTGAAGAATTTGCCAAAAAGTTCAATAAATAGAACATTTAGAGCACACATTTAAACCCCAACTGTACTAAAGCTTTTAGATGAAATCCATCTGCAGTCTGCAAAAGCGATTTCTAATGTGATAACTCTACAACTTGGACATCACATTTCTTTGTGTGTCTTGGCTTTGGCACACCATACTTTGCATTCTTGCCTTTTGAAAACCCAATCACCCATCAGAGCTGAATTAGACCCCCCAGCTTAGAACAAAGAGGGGCAGGCATGGGCATCATGTAGTGCAGAGGGCAGAGCACAGGGGTCCCACAGTGTGGGTTACTGCAATGCACCAAGAAGCTTTCAGATGATAGCAGGGGTACAGGGGTCTACAGAAAAGCAGTACTAAATTCCCACTGAGGTTTAGCATGAAGGTATAATCTCTGTTCCATTTTTAAAATAGATTACTAAGGTGCCTTAACAGAGACAACCCAATGACACAGGGTATTTCCCCATTCACAAGTTCCATACTAAAGACCCTCAAAGAGCAAAAGGCACTAAGATGTACCTCTGTACTCTGTGTTCAGTATTTCTTATTGACTGAAAACTTAGCATGCAAGTTATTATGACTTTCTCCCTGAAATAACACTCCCCAGACCTTGTACAAGAAGGATTCTAGTCAGCCTAACCAGTTCATAGATACAGAGCCCAGTTTCCCAATGCTTTGGAAACAGTCTGACCAAAAAAAATACTAAAAATCATCTTCTGAAGGCAGGAAGGGTTTATTGAACTTGTACAGCAAATACAGATCTGTTGTCCCAAATCTTGTGAACTCTTCCACTCTCGGGAAGAGAGTGGAATGCGTGCAATTGCTTTTTCAAGGTTGTTTATTTCTTCTTATCTAAACATTCTTTCACTGACCTGCCAAGGTCCTCTCAGCAAGGCAGCCATGGCATTCTGCCCTCAAGCCTCAGGTGACTCCCACCTTATATACTCAAAACTACATGTACCATGTTTACAGTTCCCATACCAATACCTAAGATCTGTGCTGGACAGTGTGTCCCTACCTTAAACCAATAGAAAAGTGTCACTATCACAGCAAGACATGGAGGACAAGACAAAGGAGAAGAAGTCCAGGACACACCCAGATTCCTCCATCTTGTACCCCTGAATTACATTCTAAAAAACCCCAAAATTCTACTTTTCCACCCTGTGTCAATTCACCTATTACACTACTAAAACCCTTTTGGTTTGTAATTCTTCATATAGAGTTGACAGCCTCTCCCATGGGCTAAAATTGAAGCCACAGGTGTTTTTGACTTCTTGCCAAGGTCCCCGAGCCCCCTGCCAGGGTCTCGAGACAGCCAGAGGGATGTCCTGGACTCTGACATTCCATGAGCTGTGGACCACTTTGGACTACATGTCTCCATATTCTTCCTACAGAAATCAGGGCAAAGAGGGACGACTGCATGTTATCCAGTCTTGCCTGCATGGGGACAGGATGCAACCCAGACATTATTTCAAGAGATAGAAGATGGCAATTGTTCCAATATACAGAGTTGAAACATAATCTTAGAGAGTTGGATTCTCAAGAAATGTTATAGAAATATTACATTATTAGGCTACTATGGCTAAAATTTCAGTATTCTAAACTGACAGGTGAAACTTCAGAATTTCATTTTAGCTTAATACTTCTCTTATGAAGTTTATATAATATAATTCTAAAGCAAATGTACTGCAGAGGCTAAAAACTAGAAATTGATTTGTATGCTAGCAGATTCTGTTAAAAAGGAAAGCATTAACAAATTTCTCACTTTTATCTAACTGACATTTTAGCCCTGAAATGTGAGATTACAGTTCTCTTAAGTATGATCTAATACCCAGTGAGGAGCTTGGCAAATACAGAAAGAAAAACTGGGACCAGTCATAAAATCAATATAAAAACAGATTTTACCATTACAGTTCCTACAAATCCTTCCAGGCAATGATAAACTCAGTAATTAGATATCTGACCTTTCCCATTGTTCACACTACTGAGTGTTAAACTTTTCACATTACATATTACTGTTATTTTTTTAATGATTAAGTGACATTTACATATTGCTGTTATTTTTAATGATTAAGTGATCTAGATGTTCAGCATATTAACATTCTGCCCAAGAATCAGCGTTCCTTCTTTCACACACCCTATTTTCAGCAGTTTATCAATTTGCATATGACAATATTCTATTGTCACATGAAATGGCCCATATTTTTGGCTCAAATTTGCAACCATTTAGAATAAATTTCTTGTGTGCATTGTTTCATTGCTGCAAGGTGTTGCTTCAGAGAAGAATAATGAATTGAAGATTAGCAGAAAATATTATAAAAATAGAAATCATTCATTCCACTCTAAACCCCACACATCATGACTAGTTTAATGGTGCAGCATATAAAGTTTACTTCCCTAGTAATTTTTTTTTCAACTGAAAATGTTTTCTGAACAGGTAATTATTATCATGAATAATAATTAATATTATTCAGAAAATAGAAACTGCAATAACAAATTTTGTGTATGTCACCACATTAGTATGAGGGACCATTTATAGCAAGGAAATGTAAGAGTCCTTCCAACTGGGCTGGAAACATGACTTACAATTTGCACAATGAGGAACATTTTTCAGCAATAGAAGATGGAACGGGAATATATATTGCAAATTAAATGGGAAATTAAAAATAAACAAGCTATGGAGAGTCTTGCAATCTATTTTGTCCTTAAACCTCAAGTCCTTATCTCCTTCTGTTTTCCCCAGCTTGTGTTGCTGCGGCACTGAAGACAGGCTATGTCTTCTGAAGGGAATAGTGTGTGTATGATCAAGTTTGTCTGGTTTATCTTATTGTCTGCAACGCTACCTTGTTTAAAGTTTTCTGTATGGGCAATTATTCATGCTGCCTCTGTAGATCGACATATCTATTAAAGAGAGTAGGAGGCTTAATGAGCTTGATCCACACACAAAAGTGAATAAAGTTTTCCTATATACAGTTTGACCTTAAAAGTTCATTATTTTTACAAACCTAATATCGCTGGAAACATGGAACTCTTTTATCTTGGCTTCATCTACAATTTTGAATTTTTAATCAGCATACTTCCTGAAATGGAAAATGTAAATGAACAAAGTTGTATTTTGTTAATTTGATTATATTTCTTTGAGTTTCTGTATGAGTTCACCCACACATACAGATATCCACCTTCGTATGCCTCATTTTCATGGATACTCATTAAGATCAATCAGAATTATCTTTAAAAATGGATTAGTTAAACTATATTAAACTCCTGCCTGGACACTCTCATTCAGAATTAAGGAGGGCTTGCATTTGGTTTAATTTAATTTATTCAGGATGTGAATCCACTAATCTACTTTAATTAATGATGCTCTGAATTCACGACTTTAGTCAATTTGGGTTAACTTTCTCAATTGCATTAATGTAGACAAGTCCTAATGCAATTTGAAACATAAAGCAGTATTACCCTAACATCAATTTATATGTTGTGACTCTACATCCAAAGTCAAGATAAATTTCATGACTTCCTGGATGAATTTCATGGGTTTGTGCAGCTAGAAAGGCCAAGATGCAATCTAAATTCACAGAAGACACAGCTTTTCTTTTGAGCCCACAAAAAACCTAAACCTGTTCTAACAACTGGATGGAGGTAAATGCTTCTAGATGAAAGATAGGTGACAAACACTTTAAGTGTGTGGGTCACAAAGTATCCCACAACACTTTTCACAGGATTAAAAGTGCTATTCCCAAGACAACCTGAGTAATTACCTCCTGTCTTTCTAGCTCCACTTGCAATTTAAGCTGACTGCAGTATTCTCTGCTTGGCAGTGTAAGAAAGCGAATTTTGCTCTGAGCAGTTGCCGCTTTGCACTTCAGTGGTGGATCAACATGCATAAGCTGCAATGGTTAGCAACCTTGGAATGCACAGAAAGAAAAAAGATATAACTGTTTATGCTCAGTATGTTTATCCTTGCATTTGCTATTTTCCCTGAACTGAAGGGCACCACAAATTGGCATTTCAGTAATGACGAGACTTGACAGAGACTGTGCTTTACAGTATACCAAACACTCTCAAGAAAAGAAGCCTTAAGGAAGTCACATTAAGGAAGTCACAATCAATAATACTAACTAAGTGGAAATTTAGTTAACATTTTAGTTAACATTTTAATTCCGTAAGTATCAATGCTTAAATTTGTTAAATACTTACTTTAAGAAACTTGTAATGTTTAATAAGTTCTTTTAAATTCCACAAGCCTAAAAGTAACTGAGTTCTTCAGCTATTGAAAATGAACATTTTTCTTTCATGCCTGCATTTTTCTGTCTGTCACTGTAACAACAGATATTTATGTTTTCTTAGGACAAAGCCTTAGCTATCACTACACCTCTTACAGATAGGTAGCAGGTGAAATTGTTTCTAAGTCAAAAGATATTTTTATTCTTGCAACTAATCATTTCCATTGATAAAATAAACATGATGTTATGTGACTAAGTATAATGGTTAAATGTCTGCAGAAAATTGTTAAAAATTTACTTGTGTCTACTGAAAGTGTGATTTAAAAAGTAAATTACTGTACACATCCTCAGAGCCTCAGGATGATACCCTTCCCTTCCCCCCACCCCATACACACATACACAGTTTTGGCTTTGTTTACTAAAAGAACTCATTCAAAACAGTAGGAAATCTGCTTTCTCCTTTGAAATATAGTGCAACAATTGCAGTGTACTGTCCTACAGTGTAGTGTAAAGTTTGTAAATTTATAAGTTTCTAAATTGACAGACAACTTAATATACAACAAATTTCATATATATATTTGTTTTGATCAAAAAACAAGTAAAAAGCATATTTTAAAATTATTTTTGATAAAAGGCATGTTTTGAGTTCATACTTGCACAGAACTCTTGCATGTTGCCATAAAAATCACCTATCTGGTGTTTTTTTTCTCTTTTCTTTCCTCCTAAGTATTTAGTTACTGCCACTAGAGTAGCTTTTCTGATTTTCATCCAAGAATCAGTCAGGCAGTTTTTGAATTGCAGCTAAAAGCATGAATAATGTTAAGTACAGCTTTTTTTTTTTTTTTTTCCCATAATAGGTGATGACATGGACATCACAGTATGGTGGCATTTAGAAAATCAGTTGGGTAAGAGGCAAATGGAAACCCTAAAAGCATAATAAATGCACTACCTTCCTTTGAAATTGCTACTCAGAATGTCTTTCCTCTCTACATGCAGTGAATGCATTACACATGCACTGAGAGCTGTTGTAATGCTCCTACTTGTACAGCACAGTCTGGTCCAGAGTTCCGAATCCAATTTACAAAATTGTGCAAGTAATCTGTGTTCTCTTTTTAAATACAGAACAACTGCTTCATGGAGACATGAAACATTTCACCCACGGTCATTGAATGGCTTATTCTCCATTACAACAGGGCTCAGTGGTGGTGGTAGAATGGAGCACGTTAGTTCATACACCAAGAATGTTCATTTTCACATGTAAGTTGTTATCATTTACCATATAGATTACATACATAGATTACTCTGTTGATACATACATAGATTACTCTGTTGATAAAAGTTAGAGCCAATCAAGGTGGTTTTAAAATTATTAAAATTACCAAGACACAGCTGAAGCGAGCTTGTTGAACTGTTGTCTGGGATACCTCAACAGTATTGTTAAAGTGTCAAATCTAACAATGTTCCATTAATGATTCTAAAAAAGCCTATCACTGAAGCCCTCCAACATTGACCACAAGAGTTTTTCAGGAGAAATACAATTTCATGCAGCTCTGTTAAGAACACTTTTTATTAGAGCAGCACGAACTGGTTGCTTAGCAATAGTAACTTAGAAGGAAAACTGCCTGGTCCTGTAGGGGTTCATATGTATTTCTGCGGGTGCATCCATTCATATATATATCCACATATATATATATATACATACACACACATATATATCCTGATTGTGTATGATTCTCATTTTGAAAGAGAAGAAGGAAAAAAAGAAAAAGAAAGAAACAATATTAGTTCAGACATGATTTAAAGTAGTTTTCTGAAAAGTAATTTAGGATGTTCATCTACAGCAATTCTATAGACTATGACAGGAAACCCAGTAGGTTTACAAAGAAAGAAAAGTAAAAGCCAAACTTAAATACTAGGGTGATGGGTTTTATCAGCCACAACAACCTCAGGGAAGATATTTACTCACCTGTCATAAAGTGTTCCATCAATATTGAATGCTACAAAGTTATAGATAACACAGATGGCTTTTCAATCAGTGATTGTACAAATCCATGTTTTTAGTTATGGGCTGGGAAAAAATGAGGAGGTTTATCTAATTTTTTTCTGTCAGGCTTTTTGTTGCTTTGTACTACAAAAGGTTAAAGATGAAATCTTTCTTAAAATCTTCCCTAAATTTTAATATTTCAGAACAGAAATTATATCTAAGGTTAGCATCCTCAGATTAAATTGTTTCTCATTTTACAAAATGGCTTTGCCTAGTCAGCATTCATATTCAAATTTGTATTTGCTTATTACTTTCAGACAGTCACTCATTAGGAGTCAATACTGAAGGCAAGACATAATGATGCTGCTTAATCTCACAGTTTTTTTTGCAAACTGTTAAATGTTTACCAGCTTGCTGTAGTATCTGAAGATAACAGACTTTACAGCTTTGTTATTTAAATCCAGAGCTGATTTTCAGGCATAATTTTGAGATCAAGTCTGCAAAGGAGTTCCAAGTACTTCTGCTAAAACTGACCTGCAATGAATACTTTTTCTTCCAGAGCCATGAGCAAATGATCTTAAAACAGATACTGAAGTCCCTTTAAAATACAAGAAGCAAGCTACCATCCATCTTAATGCCACTGATGAGGCTCAGAAATTTGAGATTCAACTAGATAATCAGATCCATTCTTCCAGTTTGTCCAAACATTGTTCAGTGTCCAGTTCTTCCACCAAAATGGCTTTCAGGTGAAACTGGAAGACAAAGACTTAGAAAATTGTCTAGTAATAGAGTAGTTTTTTCTGCCATGTCCAATGGGCTTTGTCTTGACATGAGAGCACATAATTAGAAGGCAATTAGCAACATATGTGGAAAGCAGCAGTAGAGACTCTATCATACCTAGAGAAAATGCTTTGGGGTGATCTAACTGAAGCCTTCCAGTACCTGAAGGGTTCACAGGAAAGATGGGGCAAGAGAATTTATCAGGGCACATAGTGACAGGACAAGGCAGAATGGCTTCAAACTGAAAGAGATTTGGTTTAGATTAGATATATGAAGGTATGCACTGGAACAGAGAAGCTGTGGATGCCCCATCCCCAGAAGTGTTCAAGGCCAGGCTGGACTGGGGTCTGAGCTACCTGCTCTAGTGGAAGGTGACCCATGGCAGAGGGTATAAAATTAGATGATCTCCAGTGTCTGCTTCTAACCCAAACTCTTCTAGTCCCTTAGAAAGTTGCTGCAGCGATTGATTGTTCCTGCTGTAAAAATTTCTTTCTTATGATGAGCTAATCTGTCCCAGTGCACTTGTACCTGCTGCTCTTACCTTGTTCATGTGACTACTTGTGAAGAGACCAGAATATAAACAGTTCTATAAGTGAGGCCCTATGAGTGACTAAAATCAGGACAGACTTTTCCAGAGGTATATAATATTTGCACTTTGGTCATCCATAAGAGACTGATTCAATGAGCAGTTTCCTGAATTGCCATCTCTAACTGATGTGCTATTGCGTTGTCTCATTATTAGGTATGAATTGCCCCAGCTCTCTTCAATGTCACCAAAGCTCCCTTTGAGATATTTGTCATTCTACCTGTAATGTCATTAATAAACATACTAATGAGGATGAATATGAAAAATCATCCTTGAAAAATTTCATTACTAATCCCTATTTAGAGAACTCTTAACATAAACATTTTGCATTCTCTTGGCTAGTCAGTTCTTTATGTTTCTTACAGTTCTTCACTTTATTTCTGTGAGGTACTTTAAGTCACTCTACAGTAGCAATTGAGTAAATTATTGATTTAAATCTAGGTAAGTCAGAAAACACACATATTTGTTTTTTAAGTTTGAAGTTGGGGATTTTATTTGCTATAAATGCATATTTAAATAACGAATAATAATAAAAATCATCTTAAATAAAAAAATATATAATATTGTGTATTTTATCACTATTTGTTTCCCTGTGCTAATTTGCTGTTAGTTTGAGACTATATAAAAAGATGTTTGAAATTTGGGCACCAGAATTAATGCCAGTTAATTTTTTCCACAGTTACAGAGGCTGAGGTGAAGGGTTGCAGAAGGGCTTGAAGAAGCAGAAAGATATTTTTGCATATTATTGCCTCAATACGTTATACTCAAATACTGGACAAAGTAAATTGAATATTAAGTAATAATGCATAATTACACATCCAGAGAGATGATAATGAAGAGCAAAGTACAACAAACTGTAATCCAATCACAAAGGCAAAGCATGCAAATGAAACAATCAGGTTAAAGATGCTGAATTGGCAGCATTTAATAAAGATTTATAAAGAAATAATATAATTTAGCATAGCAGAAAAAAATCTATTAGCAAATATAATCTCCCTGATGCAATTCCTTTTTGGTACATGTTAATTCTTCTGTTAACAAATGTCCAATGATTTTGCATTGAATATTCAAGGGAACTGAGTCAATATTAGGGAATCATATAATTCTCTGCCAGAAAGGAAAGGATTTATTACAGCTACTGAGAATTCATTTGAACAGATGAAATAAAATATTGCCAAGTTTTAAGTGCTTGAGACCTATGGAGTTTTCATGGTAACCACTACCCTTGAATCTAGGACATATGATGTCTGGTCTGGAAGCCGTCTGCCCCATTGTTCCCATCTTAATTTAGATTTTTGTTGGTTTCATTCAAATATTATGTTACAAAGTACAACACTTTATACAAAGATTTACATATACAATAAAACAAGAAAGCAAAATATTTTATATTTAATCCTAATGAAGCACCACCTTAGTCAGCAGTTGTGTGAGGGGCAGTACCATGACCTCTTTCTGGTCTGAAAAGCTTCAAAAGAGCCTTACCGACCACAAAATTACTGCCCACTTCTTAAAATGAGTACAACTAAAGCACTTTGTTGAATATATATTGAATAGATAGAAGAGATATATTGATTGATTGTCTTTGTGCACACATAAGATGAGCATAAGTTTACCTTTAAATTAACTTTGCTTTTCTATTTAATGAAACACAAATACAGGAGTTCAATATACATACATTGACTATTGACATTCTAGAAAATCTAGCAGAAAATCTTTCCTCTTTAGTGTGCTTCCTTGACTAGATTTTGACTCACCACAATTAAAACACAGAGTAACAGCACATAGAGTAAAATACAAGTAAATTTGATTTTTAATTAGCAAAAATTACCAGAAAACATTTAGATTTTTTGATGATGTCTGAATTATTCATACACACTGCAGTATGCTTCATGATTCCTACACAAAATAAGCATTAATTACATTCTGAAAACATTTACTATACAGCTACTTTGATTCTCTGCTAACAAGTAATATACACTGTCTACTCCTTTAAAAATGCTTTGCAATCTGAGTCAGGGAAGGGGCCTGCTCTGTGAAGTGCTGGCATTTGAGGTCTGAGCCAATAACCACAACTGATTTCCTAATGTCATCTGTGTCACAGTTACAGAGGGAAGATAATTTTAGCTAGAATCCCAGCATTTGGATCTGGAACACAAACTGGTTTATAGCCAGCACAAATCTGCAAGCATTTAATCTTCCTGAGGGACCAGAAATTATATTAGCTGTTCACATAGTATAACACTGCCAGACTGCAATTACTGCTGAAGGGCTCAACACAGGACTTGAGCCCCTTGAAATGCAAGGGCACCACTGGGCACCAGTGCTTTGGGACTGCCCAGATGGGCTTTTCCCCCCTCCCTGGTCTTTGCAGCATGCTTTCATTCCTCTCATTTCCTATTCCACACTTAAACAACAAGAACCCTCACTTTAACACTTAATGACTAGGGAAAGGGGCATGTGAGGAGCAGAGAACAAAACTAAATATGTCCCTCTGCTAATTTAATAATTTAAAAATTTCCCTCTACAACCTTGTTCAGAGCAGCACTTAAGTTTCTCTGAGATCTGTGGCTTTTTTCACACTTTAAAGTTAAGTGCTTTGTTGGACAAGGGTACTCATACAGATAATAAATGCACTTTTCCTATTCCCATCCAGGAGTTCAAGAACATTCTTTTTGCAATAATTAAGAAAAAAATTTTAGAAAGCCTTTTTACTATAACAACAAAAAGTTGTTTTGACTTTGAAATAGGATAGAAAATTTCTTCCTCCAGTGAAAAGGCTAAGCATTTTGTCAGGAAATTGAAAACCAAAACCCAGATACATTTGCTTCTGTTGCTTTTAGATGCCTGTTTTCTGTACATCAGAAGAAAGAAAAGTGTTTAAAGACTTTTTTTTTTATATTTGGCCAAAATTTACATTTCCTGGTAGGAGGGAAGAAAACAATCCAATAAAGACCTGCATCAATCAATTAAAAAATCTAGATACTGTTTTGTTTTGTGAGAAGGATTTTTCATTGAGCTAGTTTCCTTATAAAAACAGTCTTAGCTCCTGTAAGAGTTGCTGCACTGCTGCCATGGTGCATGTGTTTGATATTCTGCATGTGCTTCCTGCTTTTCATTCTTGGTGGGAAACAGGAAAATTCTGTGCTGTGACAGCTCAACTATTTACAGTCACCCTGGTGTCACACACACACACACACAGAAACAGTGTCTAGGTACCATCAGGAACAACTTTTCTCTCCAGCTACTGAGTTGCTAAAACCAGAGTAGTAATGTGCAATCACAGAGATAGAAGATCAGTGAACAGCAAGATATTCTGATATTAAAGCCATTTTTCACACCTCTAGCAAAGTGAATACATTACATTCATTCATCTGTGTCAAACCTTAATTGTCAAACTGAGTTTATGGACTCACAAGGCTTTTAAAAATACTTGTCATCAGAACATGTGCACTATTACAAATTTTATTAAAAGCATATTTAAGGCATGTCAAACTGTGTTTTTCGTCACCAGAAAGTAATGATCCATCACATATTTATTTTTGCAGGCAGCAATGAAATGCAAAGAAAAGTGACACAGCAATGCCTAGTTGCTGAACAAGTGCATAATTTTTTCAGGATGAATAAAGTTCTTACAAGGCTGACTACTGTCACACTTAGCCAGTGATCAAAATTTTAAAAAATCATCTCTCCTTACAGGTGGGGAGTTTTAGTCGCATACATACATATGTGTTTTAATAACCTGAGTTCTCTGTTTCATCTTAGATGTAAATAAATCATAGTAAGTTGGTGATCTTTAAGGTGCCCTTCACGGAAATATATAGTATTTCTTCAAATGCAGATGGATCTCCTAATTGGTACATTTTTTGCACTGTGTACTGTGGTACAGTGTACTGTAGTGGTATTAATTCTGCACTGTAGTGCAGTGTACAGGGTATTACGTAGCTTTACATACTGTCCTAGTGCAAGACAAAAAATAATAACAAAAGAGAAATATTTTCCTGAGTTAGTAACCATAACATCATTAATAAATCTCAGTACATTTCATACTCATAGCTATGATAGCATTCTTCTATCATTGGATCTGGGCTAAAAACTCCATGGAGGAACCTCTCCAGCAATGAAACTCCTCTGACCTGATATTCAATCAGTGCTGTGGGAACAAACCTTGGCAGTGTGCACTCTTTGGACTGATAGCTGTGAAAAGAAGTAACACAGACGCAATTTTGTGTATGTTTTGTAGGCAACACTAGTCTAGCTGTAGGGCAGATTTCAAGTCACTCAACTTCAAGGCAAATCAAAGCAGAGAGGAATAATTTCCTGCCTCTTTGACAGGGACACAAACTCTGAACAGAGTACAGTCACATTCTGCCTGGGAACTGTAACAGCTGCAGCAAACATATGGAGCTGCCATGGAAGAAAAGCTGTTTGGTTTGTGGAGTGAGACCCTAATCAAAGTGATTGATGCTGGGTATGATGCAGAAATGCAGCACATATCCCTTTTGAAGGAAGATACTTGAGAGCTAAATACAAAATTCTCTAATCAATGAAACAGGCTGAAACACCTGTAATACCTCTAGGATAGATGTTAAAATCACTTAGACTTATATTAGCAATGAGTCATTTCCCTTAATACAAAATATAGAACATAAAGAGTAAAAATGGATCACTGGTCCAATATTAACCCTGACATATCTGATTTTTTACACTGTGCTTTTAATAGGGTACAAAAGTAGGGTATAGCCAGTAGATCTTGTCAAAGGTTAGTTGCTGTTAAACTTGCCTGCAATGAACATTAACATCAAAGAGTAAGTATTTTTTAAGTCATTGGATCTTTGCCACTGTTATTGAAGGAACTGTCTTTTTCTTTTTGAGTAATTAGCACAGGATATTCTGAAGACAGACATAATTTCCTGCTAATGAATCAACAATATACAAGTATGAGAAGTCATGTGTTTTCATCTTTGCTACAAGAATGTGGTATGAGCAATAGTGGTTGCAGTTTCTGAAATTTTTTTGAGTCTAAGAGAAAAGCTGAGAAAAGTTATTTCTAACTCACTATTTTCATGAACATTTACATGTTCCAAACATGTAAACTGAAAACAGTCATTTTGGGGGTGAAAATGGCACAGGCTTGTTTTTAGAAAGAGTTTTGATTGCCTTTCATGCTACTTTTCTCTCCCAACATCTTTAATTATTCTCATATGCAAGGAAAATGGTAAATGGTAAATCATTCTTATTAGATGCTCATTTGAGTGGGTAGGATGATACATAAAACAATATTTGGGGAAGCAACATGTTTTATTAGTTTCCAATATTATTTAGAATACTTCCAAACTGTAAGTGGCGGACCTTAATCTAAAAATAAAGACAATTATATTAGTTCAAGTAAATAAAATTAAATAAAATCTCAAGGGCAATAGAAGCATTCTACATGTTTGAGATTGACAGATGGGTCTGGATCCAAGCTAACAATGTTCTGTACATCCTCAGACTCTAGAAAATGGCATCTAGACAATATACCCACTGCTCTGCTAGCAATAACAGGTGAAGAAAAAAATACACATAAAAACTTTGGGGTAAGTAAAATGAGGGAAATAGCTTAGAAAGGTCAACCCACTTAATATTTCAATTCACAGGAGATTTTTCCCAGCCACTATATAAGAGTTTTCAGCAGTCTGCAGAGAATTTTCTATATGGATGAACATGTTTTCTGTTAGAATAGTCCAGGTGGTAAAGTGACTGGCAATAAAAACTTGTGCTTCCATATACAGTAGATCTTTTTTATATATTTATGACATCTGGCAAATGTCCTGCTCTTAAAATCATGAGTGCATTTACCTCCCACTGAAGTAATTGAAAGCCAACAATTCTCTGGATCAATACAGCCAGGATCAGTAACTACAGGACTATAAAATTATTTCAGTCAAATCCTTTCTTGTATAAGCAGGCTTTGCAATAGATGAAATGAATTTTCTTTCAGAAATATTTTAATTGCATAGCAATCTGATATCAAGACTTCTTTGCCATGAAAAGCAGCAAAGGCTTTTTGGGCAATCACCGAAGGCTCAAATTTTTCCTTGCAATAACTTTACTGTGTACTCCAAGCAATTACATATAATTTAACACATATTACATTTTGAAAGGAAAGTCAATAGCTTGCCTATCAGCTTAACATTTAAAATATGAAAAATATCCATGACAGTGGAAATAATCCTGTATTTGTCCAACCATGTATTTAGGGCCAAGACTACAAAAAGGTTTATGTTGTAATTTTCCTCTACTCCATTGCTCTAAAGAGAATGATTCATTTAATTAGGTAAATGCAGTTGCTGGTGTCCTCTCTGCTCACACAGTCACACACTGTCCTCACCTGAGCAGAGAGCAGGGAGACCACCTTACATCCAGCTCCTCCCTTCACATACTGACAGCAAAGTCAGTGTCCACATAATGGCTGGAACTGACCCATGGCTGTGAGACCTAGGGAATTGTACTTAATTTTTGAAGTAATATTTTATATATATATATATATATATATATATATATAAGTAAAAGTCCTATTGCATTCAAGGGCAGTTTCCCAAAGATTTATTTTCTCCTACATGTAGTTTCTCACTTTCAAAATCTGTGTGGAGTGTCCTACAGGTGAATGTTGGTTTAAAAGTTTGTCTTCCATTCATTTGTTCTAGTTACACTTTAGATACATTAGAACTCTTGAAATACTGAAGTTTCACTCCACATGAAGATAGGAGCACATTTTGAGGAATAGTCATGAGCAGGCTGGAAACTCATGGGTAAGAGTCAAAGACCAAGGCAACAAAGGGAAACCAGTGTTTGGAGTCTGCTGCAGGTTGCTCAGTCAAGGGGAGTCTGTTTCAAAGTCTTCTTGTTCCAGCTACAGGGTCTTGCCATGATGAGGGACATCAACCACTTCAACATCTTCTGGACAAATAGCCCAGTGAGCTGTAGACACTCCAGAGGACTCCTGGGATGCATGGAGAATGACTTTCTAAGCCACGTAATAGGCCTATCTGAGAGGATGCAATACTGTAATTTAGTAACATGACAGAAGCTCATAATTCAAAACTTTCTTTGTGTACTGTGTTTTCCAGTTCCTGTAACTCTTGATGAGACAAAGAAAGCAGCAAACATCTAAGAACCTTAGAAAAAAAATATTACTAGATTCTATGAATGGATACAGTATCTATGAGGTACAAAACTGGATCAAAAACTGGGATCAGAAACACAATGTCCTCTTCAAATCACTAAAGACTTCAACAAACTCAGTTATAAACCACTGATTTTAGAATAAAAAGAGAGTATAAAAGAAGTTACGTGAGTCACAAGAGTTAGACTGTGAGGAATGAATCGACTTGGTTTAATTTCACTCAGAAATGTCCATTTCCTCTGCCAACATATAGTATACGGATGTCATTCCAATGTTTTGCAAAATGTGTTTTACAAAAGCTCCATGCTCAGGTTCAAACTGATCTTAAAAAAGACAGCCAACCAGTACTTATTAGATTCAGTATGACACTCACAGATTTGAGTCTGTCCTTTGACAGACTCAAGAACACTTTGAAGTCAAGAAGACGTTTGACTGTCCTTAAGAACATTAATTAACTTTACAGTGAAAACATAACCAAACAGAAATATACCTTTTAAAAAAGGACATGCATTTTCAAATTGCATATGTCACAAAATACTTCACTATATTCTGACTGTATTTAGACATGACCACCAAAATGAGAATTTGTCACCAGATAACTAAGAAGGTGGTGGACATAACTCTGATATGAAAGATTCATCTTTGCTGATCCAAGAAAAAGAGAACAAAAAATTTTTGTTTAATCAAAATTTCACTTAAAAATACAGCTTTGAAACTATACAGTTCAGATTTTAGAGAACTAAGTGCAGCATGTGCAATAACTAAGTACCAAGTATGTACTGGAAGGAGTACTAGTATTAACAGCAAGCATAGTAGGTGACTGGTATTCTTCCCATAAAAGATAAATATTCACAGTTGATAAAGTAACCAAGTCTTGTTTAATCTTTCCTTCCAAAGGAAAAGGAAAGATTAGGAAAATCTTTCTTTCTTTTCTGTCTTTCTCATAGAGGCAACAGTTGCTACTAAACTCCATTTCTCAGTTTTTTTGTCTTTCCACTATCTGAACATCTTTTTACTCTTACAAGCCCCCAGCTCAAGGTGCAATTGCTGCTGTCTAATTATGTTGAAGAAAGTTGTTTCCTTCATCTTCGACCGGATACAGATTTTTTAAATTTATTTTGCTTCATTCTAGCAAATAAAAGCAAACTACTGTATTATTGATTTAATGAAAGCTCTCAATAAATCAAGAGAATTTTTCGAGAAGAAGGAAGAATAGTCTAACTCTCAGACATCTAACTTTATATTTAAAAGTATTTATTCTTTTCAGAGTAATATGTCTGTAATAAGTTGTCATAGACAAATGAACTTTTAGGGAGCTGCATCAATTTCATTGACGGGTAGAAATTACAGTTGTGACCCTATCTAAAGCCTAATCCTTTGCTAAGTCAGTTCCTTCTCTTCCTCCTCTTATCTTTCAGTTTCTTATGCAGGCTCCTGTAACTTGCATTGGATTGATTTCCTACATACAAGTTCTTCCAGTTTTGCAATACAGCTTTTTTTCCCCAAAATTTCTTTAGACTTGCCATCTTGACTTGTCCTCATTGCCCTCTAAATGTTATTCATCATATTCCTTAGTAAAGTTCCCAGCTTCAGTTGGATTTTTAGTTTCTTCAATTTTTATCAATATTTGTCTCTCAAATATCATTTACTCTTCCAAATCGACACAGTGCTAAAACATTGCAACATCACAGTAAGATCTTGTCAGCTCTTTCCATCTTGAGTGGCCTTGGGATTATTCCCCTCAAAAGTTTAATGAAGTTTAAAGACAGACAAACCTGGATTCAGAGAAGTTTAGAATACTGCCATCCTTTCCTAAGTACTGCCATACAACAAATATCATTCTTGGACATTAATCAATATCTCAAAGCTCAAGAATATTTTGGTGCTAAAATACTAGAGGATATATTTGAAATTTGCCAATAATGACTGTTTGAGCAACAGATGAATATAGCTGACATTTGATTCTCCTTTATTCTTTGCCTGGAGAGATGTAAATTCCAAGGAAAGCCTAAACTTGAAGTGAGAGTCTCTTTTTCCTCTCTATTTCTATTAGAACAGCTTCCTATTCAATCACTTTCTCCTAAATCTTTATATTTTCCTCTTAAGTGGAGTTTTTATTTTGAGTTATTAAATATCAGATACATAATTGTATCTTTGAATTAACATTTGCTTGTCTCCCATGACTCACTTCTCTTCCAGAAAATTAGAAAGCTGAAGAACTATACCAAGTATTGAAATGCATTATTTCTCTCGAAGGAAAGAATGTATTATTATCATACATAGTGTTATGGATATACTTTATGTATGTGCATTTAAAAACATGCTTATGTTCACTGTTTAAAAAAAAAAAAGAAAATAATTATTTCTTGTCTAATTTCCTTTTATGGAAAACAAATGCATTGATGAATTTTCAATGGAGTTAATACCAGAAAAATGGAATGTGAAATTCATAACCAGCACAATGAATGAAGAAATTGATATTAATTTCAGTAGGAAAAGAGCTGGACCTAAGTTTGATAAGTAAATACAAGATATAATCAGATAGAGAATTCTCAAAGAATATTGAAATCAAATGTCCACTTGTTTCCATCTATTTTATTTACTTGATTTCACTTGACACTCATCCTCTCTTGAAACACAAAGCAAAATCAGTACAAAATTTTCTAAACCTGATCAAGAAACTCATGTGAAAATAAACATATGAAAATAGCACACTTTTATTTGGAATAAGTTTTCTGAACACATAATTGAAAAGATAATAACTTTTCCTGGGAATTACAGCTGTATTTATTTCTCCTTCAAGATTTTGCACAAAAGAGTTTTTACATTTATAACAGTTTTTGACAATGCACTATCTGTATTTTAACACTACACAGATCATTAGCATTCATTTTTAGCCACAAACACAAGTCATACTGCTGAATATATCAAACCCTGTAAATCCTACTAATTATTAACATTGGCAGTTGTGTGATATTTTATTGTCATTCATCAGACAGCTTTATTTTGGTTTAAAAATGATAAAACTAAATGGCTTTTATCCTCTGTCATTCTTCATTTACAATCTGATGTGGGGACAAACCCACACAGACAAACCCACACATAATATGGTCTTATTAACTGAAAGCAAATGCAACTGAAACAATCTCTGCTATAAAATTATGGTTTTGCAATTTCTTACAACACAATATACAAATTGTCAATCCAGCAATTCAAGACAATGCACATCCTAGAAAAAAAGTGAATTTATCTGACAACATTATAAATCTTCTATTTCTTTTGAAGTAACATTTACAGAAGTTCTTATTATCTTTACATTACCTCAAACATCACAGCCTGACTTCATTCTAACTGTAATAAAATCAGATATTTCTTTTTGTATCCATTAGAAAAGTTTGCAGATGTTTTATTTACGTGGCTTTGTTAGTAATTTATCATCTCACCTTTAGAAATAAATAAAGAGCAAAATAAAGTACAAGGAATTCTAGATCTAGTCAAGTATCTCAATGTTTGTGCTAAAAGACAAACTAAATCGGCAAAAAGTCAGTCCCTCAGTTTGAACATGAAGTAGGGAATATAAACCCATGCAAACGTAAGAAACCAACATCTACAGATGCTTCAGGACGTGCTTCTCTTAAGTATTCAAAGAAGTCTCAAGCCACAGACAGACATCTTTCACTTGGAGAAGATTAAACTTGTTTAGCAAGAGAAGCTTCTACCTCAGAAGGGTAAAATACCTTTAAACAGATGTATTAGGCGGCAATATTAAGCAGTGTGTCCAGCACTGCACTGGTAGCCAGCAAACCCTGCACAGAAGCCTGGCTCAGCAGCCTGAGCAGATGCACAAATTGCCAGATGAAAGGTACCCCTCACTCATCACCCAGAGAGGTGCAAGTCTCTGCAGGCTGTGCCACACAGCAGCATTGGGGTGTCTCAGCTACCCCAGCAAACCTCAAATGTCAGCAGGTGGCCACATGAAAATCCTACCCCTAGCCAATACAGGCATTGGACTGAGGCAAGAGATTAATTTTATTGCTCTATGTGACTACTTCAGAAGGAGAACAATTGCTCTTTAAATATTTAATTTAGCAAGTGCCCAATTATGATAATGAAATTTTGAACACATGACAGAGCTGTGGTTATTCATGTAGACACCTGAAGACAGACAACTTATTCTAGAATGGTATCCCTGCCTCAAACATTCAGTGTCACAGGGTCCCCAGAATAAATACTAGTGCCAGCCAATCTATCTTAAATACAGTAAAGGCGAATGAAATGTCTTTACAAAGAGGTATCAGAAAGAAAAGTGAAATTATACAGATTGTAATCTCTATTAAAATCAAGTATGAGTTTGAAAACCTAAGTGAAATGAACAGAAAGTAAAAAGAGCCAAGAACAAATTATTTCCAGAGTATGGAAAAAAACCTCCTGAAAACTACCAATTATTATTATCAGTGTAATAGCTGACTTGTGAAGGAACTGGGAAAATGTATTCTTTAGAGAATGTTATTGTATTCTTTAGAAGAAATGTTATTTTCTTCTATTTATCTTCAGAAGTCCTAAAAAAATCTAAGCATTTAGAGTTTGAAAGGTCAAAAGTAGACTCCCCAGGGCCTTTTTTTTTCCTCATGAAGAAGACAGAGATTTGATTTACCATTTTAAGTCTAAAAAAAAACTTAATTTTGAAATATCACATCAGAAGTTCATAAGAGAAGCTTGATTTCAGAAAAGTCATCTTGCTGCAATTTATCACTATAATTTCACAAAAAATATACCTTCAAAAATTTATCAAAAAAAGCTTTATTTGAATGAGTAGAAGCACATAAACCATGCATAAAATCCAAATGGCGGATAAGTGTCTTTTGGACACAAAATTTAGATAATTTGATGAGAACAAATCAGCACCTGAAACAGGCACATCTATATTGAGCTAGAACTTGCAAGAGCTCTTCCTCTGTAGTGTGAAGAAAAAAAAAAATCTGCTAGAAATTAAATATTTGTGTTTACACGGTAATTGAAATACCATGGCAGAGGGAGACTTATATTGTTCAAAAATGTGTTCTTACACACAGCAAAAAAAAAAAATCAGTGATAGTTTAATTGCTCTCTATGTTTTGTTTAACAGTTCAGCAACTACCAAAGTAATATTTGAGGTTTCATTTTATAAAAACTGTTTACTCTCAGGTGGCTGTTTTATTTTTTAGAATGTAAGAAATTAACAAAATAATGCCTTGTGAATATCTGTTTCACTGGGAGTTGTCAGGAAAGACTGAATGTCTAATCTTGTATAGTGACATTATACTGGCTTGTTTTCAAAGATGAAAATCTTGAATTCTATTTAAAATGACATGATGTTCCACGGCAATATATAACAACCCTTTTACTGGACAGGTGGAAGAAAACAAAGGCATTCATCACAAAGAGATCTGACTGCTTAAAGAGAAAAAGGAAAGCAGCACAGATACATGGATTTATGTCCATCAGGCCAGAAGCAGCAGCATTTTTACTCATGTCACAGACTTTGAATTTGAGTTATTCCTAAAATCAAATGATGAAGTGGAATAATGATCCAAGGCTTTCTAAGCTTAATGTACTTCACTGTTCCTAACTACCTGCATTTTTTTCCAGTCTGTCTCTTTATTTATGACAGAGGAGAGAGAAAGAGAGACATTACTCTTTTAAAAGCTAATCCTTGTCTTCTTTCTACTAGAAATCACTTAAGTTAACTGAAATTATGAACATTAAAAAAGGGCAGGCCAAGACTATATTCTGCTGCAATTCTACAGAGAAAAAAAAAACGAGTGAAGAGGAGCAGAGGCACTGTCATGATATCCCATAGCATGAATTCAGAACTGATTTTCTTTACTTGCTGGACAAGAGCACATTTTTATACAAAGCTCTGTTCATGTCCCATAGCTATTTAGGGTCTGTAGGAGGAAATGTTGACAGTCTCTTTCTTAAGCCTTCTTGTAGCTAATACTGCAGCCTCTGCCAACTTGGCATTGCAAGGCTTCTATTGGACTCTGTGTGGGATTTGTAAAGCCCAACAAATTGAGAAAAATACTTTCCTCAGAGAAACCTCGGGGTTTTCTCTCAGGAGATGAGTATTATGAAATGTATGTTGATTTAATGATTAGAATTTTCTAGCATTTAGATGGGACAAAAACCTATGGACCTACAGTAATTAAAATATATAATTTATAAAATATATAAAGTATATAAAATATACTTTAAAACACATATTTTTGTTTGAAAGAACAGTTTTATATCTTTTAATATCTCTACGAGTGAAAGTATGTGAAGATTTGCAGTGACTCTCCAGAGGAAGTAACAGGTACCATTTCAAGATGCTGAACTATTTATTGTTTTAATTAAGTTTACAATTAACATTATAATACAATCCATAGAGGTTTAACTCTTTCCCCTTTTCAGTAATACTAATCAAATGGACACTCGCAACAAAGATCAGATACAATGTACAAACTGCCATTAATAGGCAGTGTGCTGCAGACATCATTGCACTTCAGAACAGTTAGGCATTCTGCATTTTGAATAGGCATAGGTTCATGAACAAGCAGAAAGTGGGAAGAAATTACTGATATTTTTGCTGCAGAATCTTATTAAGTATTTCTGGACTTTTATTTCATGAAAGAACTGTTCATACTGTATTTGACACACACTGCATTCTGAAGGTATAAAAGAACACAGAAATAGCTTCTGTCAGATTGGAATCTCATCAGGCCCAGTTTCCTTCCCAGAGTGGCCAGTAGAAGATGACTAAATAAGAAAAACAGCATCCCAGCATGGTGTGTGCAACACTGTCCCTGTCTCCAGCTCTGCTATTCGACAGGGAAACTTTTGTTTCAGGTTTCATGAGATAAGAAATGGCTATATAACTATATTAAGCCATTTAAGTATTCATTGCCAGAAAGCAATTACTGTCCTCCTTTAACTAAGTCTAAGATGGAATTGAACATCAATAGGTCATAAGAACAACATTGTTTATTGTAAAGTGGAAGGAAAACAGTCTCGGAAAAAGACAGATGTGTTTGTATGCTGAAGCATATTCATGTGCACTGGTTGTCATTTACCTGGAAGAAAACAGGGGGAGAAGCCACAGCACCAAAGGGAGGAGAACTGGTGCTGATGGGTGTACAAAACATGAAGTCTGTGCCTTTCCAGGCACTGCATTTTCATTCAGGTGAACTTTTAATGTAGCACAGTACTACTGCTAATATGGTTTAGAACAAAGTAAAATGAAATCACCGAGAACTGTGGCACATAGTTGGAACATTAATCCCCCCTTCTTGCATTTCAGTAAATTCTAGAAGGTAAAGCTAATCCTATACAGTATTTTCAGCTACAAAACTGTTAGTTTACAGTACTGGTCTATTGTCATGCACAGAGCAAAGCCATTTTCTGAAATGTTTACAACTTCAAGAATATGTTTTCAGTTACACTGTATTAAAAGTTTTGTCAGATCAAAAAATCCTGTACTGTTGATTCTCCTATTAGTGTTAATATTGGGGATTTTTTCCTTATTTTTGTTAAAATTGCTGCTGCTATGAAAATGAGATCAAACCTTTAGGCACATTGGGGTCTGTATTTTGGATAGAAAATCACCTGCTGCTTTTACTTACCCTTGTCTCTTTCTTCAGAGTGAAAATCATTAGAGGCAAGAATTCACCTTGACATGTACCTCTATTTTCTTCACAACAGAGTTGTTTAAAAATTTAAAATGGCAATGATTGGTGAATTGCAACAGAAGTAAAATCGATAATGAAAACAGCTTTATCAGCTCTCTAACCGCTCCTGTCTATGTATCTTCTGTAAACTTGTTACTCTTTCTTTCAGGTTCTAGAAGGATGTTTCACGTTGGGGGTGGGAGGAGACCCAGTTTATCATCCTGAACTAGGCATTTGAATTAGGAAGTGTTTCCATTTTGATCATGGAAGTGATTTTGCTTTTCCATTGTCTATAGAGAGACTGAAATTACATTAGACTCATAGTTCCATTACCAAGAGTTGGGTAGTGGGAATATGTAACACTTTGAAACCTGCTTAAACAACTCTGAAGATGACAAAGAGACTCATTAAAGTTCCATACATCTTACAGCCCATTACAGTTTCTGGGCACCCAGCAGTCTTGTTCAGTTGTGCATATGCATGTTTACAGAAGATGAGAGCCATAAAAAATAGGAAGGAGAGATTTAGTGTCTGCTGTAGTTTGAAATGGAAGGTATGACTCTGGGCTGTAAATTTACTTATATATATAAGAAGATTTTACTACAGATATATAGAAATCGATGTAATATTGGGGGTTCAAGCATACCCCCAAAAATATTCAATGAAATAATAATTTCAGTGTTTTCAATCCAAGCTTTTATGCTGAATCTGCCCTCCAAAGACTATTAGTATATTATGGAATGTTTGCTTCATCACCTTGTCTAATAACTAAAGCTAATTTAAGAATTCATAAGTTCCGAAGATCTTGTAGAGTGTCAATAATGCATCAGAGACTTGCCTTAATAATATCTAACTAATGAAATAATTTCATTTACTCCTTACTTCTTGTGTTGACAGGAACAAATTTAATCATAAAAGCAAAAGTATACAGATTTTAGCGAATTGCTAGTTTCATTCATTAAAGAAAATAAAAAATACAATGCAAGCCAAGCCCTCTTGGCATCACAAATTCCTGGTTTCTAAATGATATAATAAATACAGTATTTAGTACACATCCATATGTACCACCAAAACTGATGTGGACAGCAAAAGAGTTTTTGTTGTGTACCTCATCTCAATGATATACGTTTTTCCAGGTTTTACTTTAGATTGTTTTATTCAAGTTCTACAGACTGAACACAAAATCACAAATAGAGATCTGGATTTAGTTTCCTGCAAAAGAAGCCAAACTATTCATTCCAAGAATGTCCAAAGACACAAATCAAAGTACAGTAAGTGGGGAAAATAAGGCCATTGACTTAATAATGCAACATTTATTGCTGCTTTAGCACTACTGTAAAATGAGATGTCCTCACTGAGTTATTTCATTTAGCTTTGGTATCTATTTAATGGAAGGGGAATATTCTATTCAATTAAAGTACAGCACCGGTTAAACAGCTCTTGACTATTTTCACCTCTTTGAATGCTATGTTATCAGAGCAAAGGCTCATAGCCACAATACCAAAGCAATCATCATCTACATCAAGAATATATGATCCACATGCTATAAATCTGTGGTGTCTGAAGAGTTGCAAATTTGAAAAGAAAAACTTTACAAACATTTTGGAAAAAAATGTTGAATTTTATTTGTAATTGAAATCAATTAGCCAAATATGAGAGTAAAGGAAGACAGTATATTAAAAGACTATTTCATCTTTCACGGGTTAGGGAAAGTTTTACAACAATTACTGAAACCATTTACCTATTTTCAAACCTATGTACAAAAAAAACTGATATGTTCATCTTCCCCTGAAAAGATCACTAAATTTTCTGTAATCGTTTCTTCTAATCAAGCACGTGCCCCAGTTCCTAGAGGACATTCCCAAGACATGCCAATCTCCCCAAGGTGCACCCATGCTGTCAGTTAAGCTGTGGGGCCTGAAATGGTGTGCACATGCTCTTATAATTGGACAGAGTAATTTGATGTTCCCTCTTTTATTTCATTGCCAATAAGGATCCAACTCTCAATATTATTTTAAATGAAAGGCCTACTTAGGCTGAACAAAATCACATAAATATCTGCTTTAGTAAGACAGAAGCAAATGAAAGTCCAAACATTTAGTGAAATGAGTCATCATAATCTGCATCAAAAAACATATCAGAGATTGAGGAAAATGTTTACACTTTCATTTTACTATTTCTACAGACATTAGGATATGGTAATTTAAGTAATTTTAGCTTGTGTGAGTTTATTTGGGTAAGGTGAGAATACCAGAACTTTCTATTTTATAACACTCTGCTGAACAGATAGAACCTGTTGGTAGCACTGAGAGAGACAAGTACTTCCCAGGAAATAGTAGGGTCCTGATTCTCCACCATGTCCAGAAAACTTGGAATAGCATGTAATTAAATGTCAGTTACAAAGATAGAGAACTGAGGTCAGTTACTTTTGTTTGAACATGAACATTTCAATTGCTTACAGGTCAGTATATCATTTGGGGCAACTGATCCAGAAAAAAGAAGTGATTGACTATAATCACTTTAATGATGCCAAAAAATTGTGCAACTCACAGAGATAGAGACTTTCTAATGAAGAAACCCCAGAAGCTGGAATCTGAAGAGGTCTCAGTGACTTAAAAGCCTTGACATAGGATATTTTAGGACGTCTGTGATGAAGTCATGCTCAGACAAGCCTCTAAAATTAAAATTCTAGACATAGACAAATTTGCCTTTTTATTTTGACACATCCTGTAGTGTAGCTGTGTGGACTTCCACATCCCATGCTCTGAGCTGGAAGATCTTCCTCTCAGCCGAAGAAGCTGACACTGAAACCAAACCTCTGAAAGATCTGAATGCATTTCTAGTGCCCACAGATCCTGGCAAACCCTGACATGCATGTCCTCTCAGCACTTTAGCCTTACAGCTGATTCCCTGCTCTATCCTTCCTCTCTCATCTTCGGCTGTGGCAAAAAAGTACAATCAGGTATTTTCATTACCGATTTTCTCTTTCAGAGCTATGACACTCAGTCTCCAAATAGTCAAGCAAAGCAGAAAAGGTAGCATGAAACTACTTCTGCACAATTAATTTAAAAATTCCAAATTTTTTTTCTTATAAAATAGTATAGATTTTGTAAAAGAAATAGATTGTATTCATATTGTTTTCTATAGCTTTGGAAAAAAAAATATATTATGACTGAAATATTAAGAACCTGGTTTGTTCACTTCTATTTTTCAGGTGAACATACTAATACTATGTACAAATAAGATGCAATAAATATACAAAGCCACTATAAAGTTAGTGCACATGGTAAAACATACAAAAAGAACGTTTTCCTTGAAAGTTACACATTCTAGTAATACAAATCTACAACACCAATTTCTTCCAGAATATAAATATATCATTCATATACACACATACATCCTTTAATAATATTGGTTTCCTTTATTTAGCCAATTTTCCTGGCAGAAGACTTCTATATGTGACTCATAGTTAATGGGTAAAAAAGTACTAAATATTACTCAATGTGATAGTCAGATTATAGCTAGGGTGAAATTAACATATATTAATGTCAGAATAAAATATAACAAATTACCAACCCAAAATTTATTTTCATACAATGCTGAATCACTATTTTTGCTGATTATTATCTGTATTCTATACAAGATATTTTACCCCTACATTAGATTGCATTTTAAAAGAGCGAGAAAAGACATATGGAATTTTATCATGAAGAACAATGCACAGATTTGAAAGATGTTATACAGATACAATCATGAAAATGTTTTCTGATTTTATGTTGAAAAATTCTACTAAAAATCTAACATACCATGCAGAAAGTTTCTATGAAATAAATGAAAAAAAAGTCTAGTGCTATCTCAAGGTTAGCTACCCAAGTATTTAATTATTATTTCTAGAAAAGTAACTAAAAGTTATTTTGTCTGGCCTGAAAATGCATTAATTGTAATCTTTACAATCACATATTATTCTACTGCTTTTTGAAGTGTCATTACTCTCTGACATCTCTTTTGCACGAGTACTTAAGTTCCTTGTAAAAGACAGTTATCCTACATATCTTTTGGATTAGTAGCTTCTTTATTCTCCTGCTGTTTCCTTATTTTCATTTTGTCCAAGACCTATCTAGACATGCAACTTTTGAGTAGCCTGATTTTTTTCTTTTTTAATATGTTACTATATGAAAAGAGTAATTTCTCAGAGTTTTTAGAATATACTTAAAAGCTCCAAACTCATGCCATGTAATACTTTCTGACAAAAAGAATTCTGAAGAGTCAAGTCTGCTCTAAGCATTCATGACCACACACAATATTTTCATTACTCTGTTCAGTACCCACAAAAGCTGACTTATAAGCAGGAAATGTGCAGAAGGACAATATTTTTGTACTTATCTTTCAAGTACACACCTCTCTTGGATAATTTTAAAAGTCAACTGCTAGAAGGCTATTCCTGCCTTTAAACTCAATCACTTTATGGGCTAACAGCAATTGATATGCAGTCTAGTGATCCTGTTGCATTCCAGTCAGTAGAATTATTATTAGTGACTTGAAGTGGAAATAGATCAAATCTGGAATGAACATGCTGTAGAAAGAGATTTTACATGCACTACTGAAACTTATTGAATATTTTAGACTCATATAATCACTAATGGAGAAGTTTACAGGACGGTACAGTCCAATGATTGGCACTCCAGTATTTACAAAAATGTTGTGGAGAAGTAAAAAAACAAATAGTTATTTTTTTACTGCAGGTACAAAAAACAAAAATCCTCCATCATCCCCCTCTTTTTTGAGCATTGTACTCCATTCTATACCTAATAAAAACAATATTTCTTTGAAGATTTAAATCAAGACATTCACTATTTCAGTTTTTACATGTGTAGGAAAAAATAGGAGTTTGCTGCTCTATTTCTTTCCATTTGCAGATGCATAAAGCAGTTGCTTTAGAAAATGAACCCTGTTCAATTTATAGCAAGTATGTTCTCATTTAGTCTAATTTCTGCTGGCTCAGCGTAACATGCTGTGTTTACAAAGAGTCTACCAGAAAAGGAACCTTAACAAAATTTTTAACAGCTAAGGAAGAAAAGTAAAATCCTTGCTTTAAATGTGAGTATATTTTATAGAAATATATTGGTGTAATATTTGCATAATAAAAGCATCATAAACAAAATAAATAAAGGTATAATGCACTTTTCATTCAGTAGCTGAGCACCTGAACACAGAATTGTTTCTTTCATAGCAGATTGATGACCATGTTTACCTTCTTATATTAAAAAGGAAGTAATTAATTTTGAGAAAATCATTAAATACCCAGATAGTGTACTGTCAATTGTCTCTTGATCTCAGATAAAATAACTGCAAGCTTACATCAGCTATAATCTTCAGAAATGCCTTTCATAGTTCTACACGCAGTGCTGGAAAATTATCTCAATGAATTGATTAAACTGAATCAATTCAAGATGCCAGGCTGAACTGCAAAACAAAGTCTTTTCTTCCAACCTTGGAATACAAAGGATGTTCACAGGTTAAATGGTTTTAATCACAATGTACTGAACCCCCACCCAGAGTGATACATTCAGGTCTTGGATTATCAGCACAGGAGGGACAGGGCCCTGTTGGAGGGAGCCCAGAGGAGGCACAAAGATGATCAGAGGGATAGAGCACCTCTGCTATTAGGAAAGGCTGAGAGAATTGAGGACTTTGGGGTGACCTTATAGCACCTTCCAGTGCCTAAAGGGAGCTACAAGGCAGCCATAGATGCTTTTTACAGGGGTATGCAGTGACAGGACAAGGGGAAATGGCTTCAAATTGAAAGAGGATAGGTATAGATCAAATATAAGGAGGAAATTCTTTGCTGTCAGGGTGATGAGACACTGACACAGGTTGCCCAAAGAAGCCCTATCACTGTTACTATTCAAAGCCAGGTTGGCTTTGAGCAGCCCGGTCTAGTAGAAGTTATCCCTGCCCATGGCAAGAGGTTTGAAACTAGATAATCTTTAACTAGATAATCTTAATCTTCATTTCTAAATTCTTAATTCAATGACTGCTGAAAAACTTTGTATTTTAGCTAATTTTTTTGCACACTGGAATGTTCACCTTGCCTGAATACATGTTTAAATAAGCTCATTAGGTAGCGGTGACTCTTGAAAACAATGTCACTGGTTGGATTAAAAGCAGGTATTAGTAAAAAGACCATTGTTGCATGAAGACAAAAATTCAGCAAATATTAAGCATGGAATTGGCTTGAACTTCAAAGTTTTCTGACTGCTGCCCGTGTGTTTCAGACCATACAATTATGAACTCACATTACTACAAATCCCCTTCTGCTATTGTAAGTTGCTGTGAGCATCTTGGACTCAAGCCCTAGCTAAAATTACATTTCTTTCTTTATGTCCCAGTTTTGAAATGTTCCCCCTATTTTCTTCATAAAAAACCCCAACTCTAAGATCTGATGGAGAAATCAGACCTTATAAGGTGCTCTTATCTCTAAAAAAAAATGACAATCACAGAAAATTTGGTGCTCAGTATGAGAACAGTCTCTGTATATCCATTTCATCATTGATGATCCATTTACAGTTCTGATGATTTTCTTATAGAAATCAGAAAATATAGTTAAATTATTATTGTACTTTACATTAAAATTGTTGAGAAATTATACTCTAGATTCTGTGATAGTAGAAGAAAAGTCTAAATCTCTTTTTCTGAAGAAGTCATAGAAAAGAAAGAATAAATAAATTAACTACTTTAGCTTGAAGAGTAAATGCCTTTTTTTTTTCTGTCAGAGAACATAGACTATGCAACAAATCTTTTCATTTTTCCTCATATTATGTAAGATTGAGGGTAAGGAAGGTAACTATGCAGTTCTAGGTCTATGAGTAAGTTAAGCAAGCCTTCTTCCTCAGCAAGAAATTCACCTAGGGGACATTTTTTTTTTAATAATCTATAGCAACAAGAGCAAAATCCATCTTTCTTCAGTATAGGATTTTGACCTTGTAAATAAAATTTCTCAGGCATACTTTCCTGTTATTTTTCACATTTCTGTATTGAAACTGCATCTTAAAAATATGATCAGTTTTTGTAAACCTATGGAAGGGGTGCTTGACTGGCAATGGGAACAATTTGTGTCACTTCTCCATTTCTTTCAATAGACCTTGTTTCTGTAACAAAGTACAATTGTCTCTGTTAACTAAAACATTAAAATAATTCTCTAATTTTGGAGACTATCCACACTAACCAATGCATGGACACTTCAATCAATTAAATTTTTCTCCTTTTAATTTTCTATTTTTGAAATCTGTAATAATCAGACAATGCTTGCTTAAAAATACAATATTTAATAGATGTATTATCACTATATCTTGGTTCTTACATAATCACAATTATTTAAGCCTAGTAAAAATGCAAGATAAATGGTAGCCTACTATACATATTCTGAGTAGTGGCATAAAAATTAAATTAACTTTTCAATGAAGTATGATAGGTTTAGGAGAAAATACATGCAGTTGTAGCAAACTGAACTTGAGTATGCCTTTGAGAGAAGTTTTATATCAATTTCAGATTTTTTTGTCCTCATATACTTCTCCTTCAAAGGGTTAGTTAGAAGTATTATAGCAAAAATGCACTAGAGGTTCAGGGTGATATCAAGAGATGTCAGAAAAAAAAATCCTTAAAATCTGCCAATTCTGTGAGGTGGACCTAACGAAATATTGTCTTATTGGGGTTGTAGGATTTTCTATTTGGTTCAACAGCCATGCAATTACAGGGAAAGAAGAGGCAGCACCTTAAGGTTGAAGAAGGAAAGCGAGACCCTACAGGTACATGCACACACACATTTCCCCCAAGCTCCCAAGCAAAGCAGACATGAAGAAAAGCAAACATTGAATCATCTTTGACATTTCTTTCCTAATTTGCTTGTCCATTGCTGGGAACACACTGTGCATGTTTCTGTTAACTTCTCCTTAAAACAGCTTCCCCATGTCTTCAATACACAAAATTGACACGTCTGAATTCTCATTTGCTTAATTCAAACTTAAGTATAGAGACTGAGTTTTAAATGCTATCTCAACTTATTTTTTTTAAGAGAAGCACTATAGATGTGCACTTTTAGGGTGAGGTAAGTTCTGCTACTAAGCAGATACATTTTGATAGAAGTGATGCAGAAAGACTATGTCACCCTTACAATAGTTAGGAAGGTTTAATTTTGGCAATGCTCTTGGATTACATAATGAATAACTTCTAGAATAAAAATGTCTCAAAGAAGAACTTCAGGAAATCACTTGACAAGGCTATATGGATAATACTATGGGATTGTAAAAAGACGGAACTAAATAATATTACAACTCACTTTTTTAAGAAACAGGAAAGTCTATGTATGATGCTTTTACACCACATTCTAGGTCCTCAGACTTGTAAATAAAGAAAAATTAAATAGCGATATGGATTGCCATAGTGATAACAATAGCAGTAGTATAACAATCTTATTTGGTTCTTATTTTCCAAACAGGAATTAGGAAGAGGAAAGGCAAGAAGGAAAGGCAAGAATACAGAAGAAACAAAGCTCAACATATGGAAAATATCTTTTTACCTCAGTAACCTGTCTCTCAAAAGATTTTGACCTTTATTCAATGTTTTTAAAAAGGTCTGCATACCAATATATTGTGACTATGCTTTTCTCTTGTTCAAAAGAACCATCTGCATTGTTTTAGGCAGCTTTTTACTATGTCTTTTTAGTATTAGGTTACTGAAATAACTGAAACAGAAAAATCAAAAAACACTAGATATTTCTGTGATAGCAAACAAAAAAACACAAAGCCATTTTTTTATTGAGGAGAGATGTTAATCTCATCTTATTTATCTAAATTAGATGAAATAAGCCCTTTGAATCTGAAAAACTGAGTCACAAATCTGAGTTTCCATAGTGATCATAACTACAGATCAAATAATGAGACTGATAGCATTATTAAAAAGTTTAACAGTCGAGAAAAATCGATCTTATAATTTTGTTCAATACACTTCGGAAATTAAGAAATTTTAGAAATATTTTCCAGCATAAGTAACGATACATTTTGAACTAGGGATCTTTCAGATCTATATTTGCTCTGTGAAAACCCTCAGTGGCACATATATCTCCAACCATTAATAACCACTAGTATATTTCATTTATATACAGCAGCTAGATCTTAGTGGATGCGAATTCCCCAGAATATGTGTTGTCAAAAAAAAAACCCCAAAAAAATCCCAAACAAATAGAAAAATTAACCTGACCGAGGAATGTCAATTCTCATTACTTATCCCAGATTTATGGTATATATTTCTTCTCACTGATAGCATTACACTGAGAGAGGTTTTGTAAAAGGAAAAATGGAAATAGAACCTGAATACAATGAGGCCTTTAGAAGGACACCAAGATGTGGAAAAACCCTCAGTATTAGAAGGGAACATCTCGTTGCTCCTAAATTTTGGTACCACTGAAATGTGAGGCTAAGCTTGCAATCCTTTAATTTGGTTGCAAAACTCAGTACTGAGAACCAAATTTCTGAAGAGTGAGGAGTTGTCTAAAGTGGTCTCATTATTAATATTTTAATTCCAGATCTACATGCTTATGATAACTTTAGTTTGAAGGGAATTATGTAGCATCCAGAAACTAAGTGTACTATTTAAATCTGTAGCTATTCTAGTAGAAACTTTCATTATTTAAACTCTATTCTGTATTGTCTTTCGGAAATTATAATTTAAACTGAAATCTCTGGTTGGTTTTTTGTTGTTGTTGGTTTTGGGTGCTTTTTGTTTGTTTGTTTGTTTGTTTGTTTGTTTTTGAAAAAGCTGGTCTTTTCATGATGCTGGCAGAACACAAATGGGTCTTTTCACTTACATCATTTTGTTTTCTCACCTGGAGGCTTGCCCCAGATAGCCTTACCAAGTAGAACAGATGCAGGAACAGGGAGCCACAGAATGAATTTAAGGCATTCGCACCTAAACCTTATACAGTTCTGCTTTGTGGCAGCTTCTTTCCTTAAGGGCTGGAGTAAAAAAAAAAAAAAAAAAAAACAAACAGCTAAAAACTGAAACAAATGATTTATGAATCCAGGACGTTATGGCTGTTAATAGCCTTCAACAGGATTTTTTTCAGCTTTGGCATTGCTGCAGGGGTCACAAATTATTTACTTGTATCATCGCTCATCTTGGAAAGGCATGTTCTGAGTTTTGGCTGCAAGAATGAGAGAAATGCATAGACACTGTACTCCTTGGAATATTTTGGAAGACAGTTTCTACAAAGAAGGCTTGGGAAATTTGCCATCAGCTTGAGTTATATGGATACTAGACCTAGCATAATCAGAGAGTAGTTCAGCAAACTGAGACTGAATTTAGCAATAAAACAAACAAATAATATGAAATATTCAAACAGTTTCTAGGAAGTTTCCTCCCAAGCAAGTATCAAGAGATCTGAAAGAGAGGCAGTAAATACATCACAAAATGTCACAGAATATTCTGAGCTGGAAGGGACCCATAAGTCCAGCTCCAAAGTGAATGGCCTATACAGGGACTAAATCCACAAACCCAGAATTATTTAGCACCATGCTCTGACCAGCTGAGCTGATCTTGGGGACAAGGAAGCCTTTATGTCACCAGAAGCAACAAAGATGGGCAACAATTAAAATAATGCATTTCCTTCTGCTAAAAAGGAAGGACATTTTCTAGCTACCACAACATAAGAGAAAGAATGGGAAGAGTCACAAAGTTAAATTGGAAATGTAGAATTTAGCTGGACCTGTTTAAAAATGGGTAACGATTTAAAACTAAAAGAGAGCAGATACAGACTAGATATAAGGAAGAAATCTGTTCCAATGAAGTCAGTGAAAAAAATGGAACAGATTGTTCAGATAACCAAGAGAGGTAGATGGTAGGTGCCCCATCTCTGGAAACATTCCAGGTCAGGCTGGAGGGGTTCTGAGCAACCAGATCTAGTTGATTGCTCATTGCAGGGAGGTTGGACTAGATGACTTTTAAAGGTCCCTTTCAATCCAAAATATTCTGTTTTCCTATGAACGCAGTATTAATTGCATAGCACCTTGTTGATTTTTTAAAAAAAACCCTTAGTTATCAAAAATGAGGCACAAGAAGTGTGAAGTTTTCCTAAAGCTGAAGAGCAGATAAGTTAAGATCTTAGACTTGTACCCACAACCAAATTTCTCAGCTGCTTCCCACACTGACCTCCTCATTTCAGCACTGTGTATGAGAAAAAAAAAATATATATTTAATAAACAAACAAGTGTCTGGTTACTTGTTTAAAGAAAACATATATATATGCCCTTACTTTTAGCACATATATACATTTATAGTAACATTGGCTATTACAGGTCTTTCTCACAAAGATATTTAATGTCAAATGGAAAGTATTGCAGAACTATCCCAAAACATTTATCTTTTTTTTTTTTTTTTTTTTTTTTTTTTTTTTTTTTTTTTTTTTTGTCTCTATTAAGTCTGACAGCCTATGAAATATTGCAGATGGAAGGCTGTTAATGTTCTTAACACTTTACTATAAAGAAAAGAAGGATGTTCTCATTTGAAAAGTTTGGAAAGTCTGTGAAGGTTATCTGAAATAATCAAATGAGAAGAAAGAGAAACAGGCAATTAATGATATCTTCCCTGTGGACTGAGAAAGATTCACTAAAGGGAGGAAGTTATCTTTCCCTTTATCACTTTGTGGAAAGATCATTTTAATACATAGAACTACAATTAATTTTCTCTAGTTGATGTAGTACTGTAATATTAAACAAAAAAACAAAATAATAATTTTTTTACTAGATAAACACTTGTTTCTTCCATAGAACTATACACCATCACAAAAATATTCAAACTGAAGCTCTGAAGCTATAATAATTGATTGCATTTTGAAAAGAACAGTATATTAAAAGACCCTCGGAAACCTAACCAGACTAAAATGGTTTAAAAGAAAATAAAAACCTGGTATATTTCAGGAAATAAAATTAATCATCATTGGAAGATAAGCCTAGCTTTTAATTCAAGTCTTTCACTGTAAATTACAGATGGATAAATAAAATAGAGAAAATATAATAATGTGAATCTGTTGAACATTATTCTCTTAGCAAAGAAACAAAAAGTCAGAGAGTTCAATGCACAAATTCTAATATGTAATATCAATATGATCCTGTTGATATATTTCCTTCCACTTCTCAGAAAAACTTTTACATTTCAAAACCTGAAAATGTATCAAATTATTTACTGAGATTTTATGGTGGTTCTAACTCTCTCTCCAATGCACATGAACTGTCTGCTAACACAGCTGAAAGTCCATGGACGGACCCTCCCCTGCAGGTAACAAATGCAGTCCATTTTATGGTAACTAATTATATGGCAAAAAGAAAGCCATGCTCTGATTGCTACATTGTGAGAACAGTCTTAAGTGAATTTTTAAAGTCACACCTTAACAGGTATGATTCTGAAATATTTAACTTATCTTCTGTCTAACCCTGAAACTTTATACTTAGTAATTAATATCATTACTATCACCTGAGGAACTTCAAAGTGGCTTCTTACTCTGATGTTCCTTCTACTTTTGAACTTGTTCAGAAATACTACGATCCTAGATCAGGAAGAAAATAGAACATGACCCAGGAATCTAAATTTTTAATCCTAAGAGAACACAGTCTGGTACTATGGCAATTTGCAGTAACCAATAGAGTTGTATTTAAAATCAAAGCTGTAGGAAATGTTTGTAACCACTAATTATGATTGTCCTATAGAAGAAATCAGTATTACTCCTCCGTTTGAAATTAAAGGTGGGTCAGTTTGGTGAAGGGAACTCCCGTATCAGGTTTACAAACAGCAGAGAAACAAGAACTTGACATTGTTTCTTAGTGGTATATCTCTTTATCTGGGAGGATGGAGATGTGGGATCTGATTCCTGGCCTCTTGGCCAGGAAACTTGACTAGTTTCAAATTAAAATAATAAATTTGTACAAATATATTGATGCCTGTGGAAGCAAGGGATAAAACAGACAAGGGATAAAACAGACATAAAACTCCAAACATTTGAACTGTCTACTGTCTTTTCCATACCTTACCTAATGAAACTTCCCTTCTCCTCCAGTACAGGAGAGCTGCACAGAGGAAGTGCAGAGCACACCTGTTTGCACAGGTGTGGGATAAAAGCCCTCCCAAACTTTCAGACACATAAATGAAAGCTCAAGCCATATAAAAGGGTTATCTAGACTCTAGAAAAAAACGAATGGCAAAACAAATGCCGCATTTCTGTCTTACTGGATAGTTCTAATAAACACACTCATTTGGGACTGTTCTCAGTTGGCTTTTTGGTGGTTTTATGATGCTACTCCAACATTCACAGAACTCACAGAATCACAAGGTTAGAAAAGACCTTAAAGATCATGAAGTTCAACCTATACCCTAACACTTAAACTAAACCATGCTCAACTAAAACATGTTCAACCATTCCCGTGTAATGTATGACTCAGTTGTCCAAAAGAGAGCTCTGAATTATGTTCAAGTGATCAGACTCTATATGTGTTATCACTAGCTTTCACAAGTATGGAATATATAATCCATATTAGGACTATACATAGTCCTAATTATTCCTGTACTGAAAGGCATTAGAGTCTGTCCTGCCAGAACTGCAGTGACCCTACAGCAGTTCAGCTAGCAGTCATAGGGACACCTCATCCCAGTGGGATGGTGTGTCACCGTTCTATTGTTATTCAACTACAGGAAAAAAAAGAAGGAAACCCCAAGAGCTGAGTATCTTCCTTATCCCTGATATTTATCACTGTATTCATACAGACCTAAGCTGCCACCTGGCCACTCTTGCTGAATATTGGGACCTCCCAATAGCAGGCTAAAGGATGATTGCGTCCTCGCTGAAGGTACTGACACTTTCTCCAATAAAAATTAAACATTTTTTCTATGATTTTACTCCTGTATCCTGCTGCACTACAGATGGAAATACAATGAGCATTTAAAACATCCTGGTCATTTGCATTTGTTGCTTGTTTAGGACATCTGGAAAATTTATTAGGTCTTTCCATGCACTTAGGCTTAAAAGTATGAATTTATGTGAAGAAATTATTTTCTTTTCCAGTCTTAAGGGGTTTTTTTTAGATATTTAGGGGTTTTGAAGTTAATTCCCAAGTTTACAGTCTGCTGTTAAGAGAGTGCTTGGAATAGCACATGCTTTGTCTTCCACACTGTAAATCTTAACAGTGCAGAGCACTCCATGTTTCACAGACAACGTAAAAGATACATCACAGCCATTAACCTTCCCCTCAGCTGCTGATAAAGTAAAATAGGCCCATTCTTTACAGTAACAGTAATGTATCTGTTCAGATAAATATTCCTCTTGCTGCAATAAAGTGCAGCATTTTACAGCTGCATACCATCTTTGCAAACTATAACATGGCAATTAAAACTGAGTATGAACAGAATACTAAGTGAAGATTTGAAGGCAAAAGGGGATGAAAGACCTTTTCTTAAAACTTTCCTCAGCAAAATCTGAAGTTCAACATATAAATCAACATTTGCTGATGTGAACTTTTAAGTCTACAGCAAAGATATAATATTAAATTAATTTCTGGTAATCAATTCTTGACAGTTGTTAATTTGATATAGTTAAGCATATGTTTATGCCTGGCATTTTCTTATTGCACACAAGCTAGTTATATCAGGAAGCTGCAACTAAAAGACTCATGTAACTTAAAATTTAAGAAGCTATTTTATAAATATATAAACAGTATTATACTTAAAATATCAATAATTTAATAAAATTTATTATGATTTCATAATAAGATATTCAGAAGTTCTAGCTTTGTCTCATTTACTATGTAGCCTTGTGCAAATCACTAACAGTCATCTTCTCTCATTTTCCCAGACCCACAAGACAGAGTTTTGTATTTCCCAACCAAGAAGCATATTTAGGATTAGAACAACACTGACTGGAAGTATTGGTTCATCACATTTATATACAAGGGTTACTTAGTGGCCTAAAACAGTGAGATCCACTTACAGAGTGCCTTGTACATTTATGTGTACATTTATGCTTGACTGATTCCAGATAAGGACTTGTGATGCTATTGCATCTGATAGTCAGGATTTGCACTTTATAATAATACTGATACTTCTGAGAAAAGAAATCCATTGATGGATCTTATCATATAATCTTATAGCCACATCATGTTTTTACTGGGTGGGGCAGGAAAACAATATTTGCCCAGTTTCCCCCATGCCTATAACTCAGAAAGAATTTTTTTTATTTACTTCTGTAAAAGAAAATAATAGCTTCAGAAACATAGAAGCATAGGAATACATGCCACCTTATCAGTTTTGAAACTATTGGAAAATAAATATTAAAATACTGTTTTCAGATATCACACTTAGCGTCATTTTAATCTCATGTATCAAAATCCACTTCAACCAGCCACATTTTTCAAAACAATAATTTATCATAAATTTCATGATCAACAAAGTAAAAAGACAAAGTCATTTTTCTATGACTCTCTAGCTGCTTATCCCACATGACTTCATGCCACCCAGAAACTCCTAGGAACACATTTTTTGCCTAAATAAGTGAACAAAGAGAAATTTATAGGATTAGAACCTAACAGTCTAACCCTTTTTTTCCCAAGTGTACAGACATGAGATGATGGCACTAAATAGAAGGCACAAGAACAAATAAATTAATGTTGTCAGTTTGACATATTCTTGGGTTCAAAGACTATAAAGTAAATTTCTGCATATACCCATACGTTTCAGAAAAGTTGTGACATTTAAAGCCATGCTGAACTAAGTGCAAAACATTTCTCATCCCTTTTGTGCTCTTAAAAATGTAATGCCCAAAATAACAGAACAAAATAACATAAAGTGAAATGAGCTATACATAGGTCACTGCCAAAATTTTAATTTTAAAAAAGAATATGAAAAGATCTATTTTTGTCAGTCAAAACTACTTCAATCACAATGCTGTTATGCTTCTTTCCACACTACCAGATGAAGAGTAAGAAAGCAAAATAAAAATCTTTCCCTGCTCAATCCCCTCAGCTCTTAAATACTGAAATAATCTGAAGTGGAATGAAAATTATCAATATGAATTTCAGCATTATTAAATGATTCAATCTATAAATATCAGGGTAAATGACACTGATTTTTAGGCTTACAGTTGCTGAACACTTAAATATTGAAATACACTTTAGTCAAATTCCACCTTGCAGACAAATACTTTCTAATAAGAAGTAAGACATAGGAAATTATCATGTGTCTGAAGGTAGATTAAATCCTCATGAGCACAGTTAAAGGGACATGCAATATGATGCACATACATATTAAACATGCATGAGATAGATATGAACATGGTGTTCACATGCACACGTGGAGATGTTTGTGTGGTGTATGATAAACAAATATGCAGGAGTAGCTCAGGCAGTCTGTACAGTTTTAAACTGCCCCTAAGTCCTGCTAAGCTGATGCACGGAGGTGAATGAGGCAGAGCATTGGGGCTGTATGCAAACCAACACAGGGTTCACGTTTATTTTTACCTTGGAATTTGTTGTAGTTATGAAGTACTGAACATAAAGCAGAATTCTAGGAGGGGATGTAGATTTTACTAAAGTGCATAAAGATACTCTCAAGCCTTGGTGGAGGCATTATTAAACTGTAGAACTTGAAATACTCAAAGTGTTTGAAGCACTTATTTACTGCTTTACTCATGATCTTTGCCTGATGTTTTTTCCATTGCTGTGCTTTTAGGTGCTATGAATACATTTCTGCTTTAACCATATGTAAATACATATCTTAAAAAAAACCAAAAAACCTCCCCCCCCCAAAAAAAACAAAAAAAAACCCCCAAGCAAACAAAACCCAAACAAACAAATAAAACAAATTTCCAAAACCCAAACCTAAGCCAACAAACTGCATACCAACCACAAAAAATGACCACATATTTTATTTTTAAAATACATAAATGAAAATAGTAATAGCAGTAGTGTCCTTACAAACAACAGATATCCGTGGTCCCAACTGCCAGAACTTTTCACTATGCACCTCTCTTTCTTCTTTTCCTACATCGTGTGTGAGGGCTCTGAAACAGCTTCTCTTTTTTTCCTTTTTTTTGTCCAGTTTGTTACTAATCTTGCAGTTTCAGAAACAAGACAAAATACAAAGTAAAAACTGCAGTTCTAACAGTAGATTCTAGTAGAAGAGCTAGGAGCAAATTTCAGCTTTTGTGCTTCAGCTGTCACCTTTTCTTTAAACCTTCAACTAAAATTAACTACTATTAAACTACTACATTAACAGTTTTCTGTTGATCATCTCCCAGAACTGCTGTGGAGGCTGGAATGTTTAGCTGTCAGCTTTTGTGAATTTTAATAATGCCAAGTATTGTAGTATCTGTAATTATAAATCTCATGCTTGATTTATACTAATTTCAGCTGTGAGTGACACTTTGCTTGCAGACAGTCAGATCTGACCACTTACTGATGGTGGCTGCCCTATTGTTTGAAGTTCATCTACCCCTACAGCTCTAACCCAAAGGTAAAATTTCACTTATTCCCTCATGCTGGCACAGACACTTGCACACCAGCCCAGAGTCAAATTAGAGACTTGACATCGTATCAAACGAATCTTCAATTCAGTTCCATTTCTTATTTAGTTTCCAATTTAGTTTTTCTAATAAGGTCTCTTCAGATTAATTAAAGTTAAAATGATACCTATGAATAATACAAAATTCAGCCATAAATTCTATGCTGTTTTTCCTTCCAAATTTGCAAAATGTTATATGTGTTAATCCCAGACAAAACTGCACCCCAAAGAGTTAGAGAGGATCACTACTAATGTTCTTATGAAAGCAGACAAAGACAATGAAAAAGTTTCACAAATTAGCAAAATGCTTTGGGATATATTGTATTATATAATTACTGTGGCAACCCTGAACATCTGATTGGTAAAAAAGCCCCAAAACTTTTGCAAGGTGACAACTCTTGCAAGCACTGAAGGAAAGAGGAGAAAGCAATTGTGAGCACTGAAATGGGAAACAAAAGAGTAATTTCTGTGGTTAGTACAGCAGTGTTGATGAATGTTGCCAGCACCTGAAAAGCCTTTCTCTCTTCTAGAAAGGAAAGGATCAATACAGAAAGATCATCCAGAAAGTTTTTCAGTGGCATTGCTCTTTAGATGCAGCTACAGACTTGTGTAAGGAAAGTCTGATTAAATGCAACTGTCTCTCAGTTTAAATATTATATACAGCTACATACCTGACTGTTTTACCACATCTGCATTAAACATTAGATCTAACTTAGTTTCTCAATTCCACTAATGTTTCATTTTTGGCTTGTAAAAGGCAGGGTCTTGATGTTAGAATTACTTAATAAAAATCCTACTTTGAGGTAGCCTGGAGAATTTCACACTTAGAAAGACAGATATTTGTATAAACAAGGAAATTTTGCTCTGGAATTTCACATTCCATACTCTGACATGAGAAAGCCAACTCTCTACGAAGCTTCTTGAACAATCTTCCAACTTCTTTGAACAATCTTCCAACTTCATTGAAAATTATTTTAAAAATTTTTCATAGAATATTTAATGTTAGTTTATTGAAAGTCATTTTGTTACAAACCAAGCAGAGTATCCAACCAAATATTATTTTAATGCTCAGAGAAACGGGAAATTATATGTTATTTTAGACCTATGTTAATTCCATAACAAACTTTTCTGAAATAAATATTTTATTGGATCTGTAATAAAAATGTACAGTTTTTACCATTTATTGTGTTAGTCACATTTTCTGTCTCAAAGCACAAAGAGAACTGAGGTAAGTATTTATAAAAGAATCTGATTCTTTCTGAGTCTTTACTTTCATGAAAAAAAAATCTTGCCTCTATGTGATCCTCTTTACTGACAGTGATTAATTGTACATGCTATCAGAAGGAAATTTGGGGAAAACAGAAAGAATCTTCATTTATAAAGATTTATATAACTCTGATTCCTTAGTCACGATGTGTGGAAAAAATACTGAATTGTAAAGAATGGCTTTCAATATGAATTAAATGTTTAGTCATAGTTTGTAGGCAGTACTCACAATCTTTCAGCACCTTGGCTGCTTAGTAATCTTCCTCATTTAACAAGGTACTTTCATATACTCAAAACAAAATCATAAAATAATTTTTAAAAAATTATAAAAGCATAAGCTCTGTAATTTCCTTTTATTCCTCTTGCTGTTACCTGCAAATATCCTCAGTGTTCTGGAAGCATTTCTATCACTACAACAGAAAGGCTGAATGGAGCAGGACAAATGGCCAGTGACTGATAGGTGAACAGCTACCTAGTAAAGGATCTGCTCTCTGCACATCTGTTGAAGGAAAGCAAAGGTTTTAATTTAAAAATGTCCAGATTAGATCTGCAGAAAAGGGAAATGAATAAATGGCTCAGATGGATCATCTGCTCCCACGGACACGGGAAGAAGCTTCATGCTTACTTGTACTGTTTTGTCAAGGTTTATGGAGTTCATGTGAATAAGGACTCTACTTTATTCTTTGTTCCATTGTGAAAGTAGTATAATTAGCAGCATGTTAAATTATTTTAAAGAAGAATATTTTTAATCTCAGAAATTCTCTTATTGTTAGGTATATTTTCTTATGTTTTATGTGTATGTAAGTGTATTATCTTATGTTTTATGTGTATTATCTTGAAAAACAATTATGATTCTGATTATAAAAGCCACTACAGAGATAATGAATTTTAGCAAATACTAAACATCAAAGTACACATCATTAGCTAGGAATGTCACTTCACTGTGTGATGTTTCTATCATTGTTTATCTCTGAATTACCATTTTTCATTCTAAATAATCCTAATGTTTATTTTCTATAACCAAAATCTGATTTTAGTATCACTGTTCAATAGTAATGCTCATTTGCTTCAGTTTTTGCTGATTGCTCCTCTTTTGCTTGTCTAGTTGTTGAAGAATAGGTTTGTTTTCCATTATAAAATCTGTTACCATAGTTGTTAGTTTACTTTATTGCAGAAGATAGAGGATGACCTAACTCTTCCAAGTAAGGACTTTTTCAAGGAAAAAAATGTTCAGCCAAGATTGACTGTTCATGTAGTATTTGCTAATAATGAAAAGAAATTATTAAAATATCAGTGGACTATATCAGGATACAAAGCTACTGGGACAAGGGTAAGGGAACCATCATGATGCACAAGACATAGGAGTAAGCTGTAAATTATTTATGATGCAGAGCCCTCACCATTCAAAGGAATCATAACATTTTTTTCTTCAAAAAGAAACTCTAATTCTGATTAAATAATATAGCCTAGCTAACATTTTTTCACAGGGGGTGAAAAATAAGCATTCCAAAGATATTTAACATATGTGGAGAAAGGTAGAAGTGTTGTAACAAAAGAAAACAAGTATTTGTGATGGTATACAAATCTAATTTATAAATCAAAACTGAAGCACCTGCAGGGAAGGCTCCATTTCATGTCTAATGCTGAAGAACTGCAATTTACATAATGCTAGGAGAAATGTAGACCTGAGGTCATACAGTCAAGAAATGTAAATGAAGAATATACCTGAAGGAGTAACTGGTCAAGCTGAGGTGTTACCCCCCAAGGGTCTGAAGTTTTGCCACTGCAAAGCAAAAGTCCTGTTGAAATTTTTACCAAAGAAAACCATGTAATTCTCTCACTATTGGCAATAATTTACCTATTGTTATTAAATTATTAGAATTATTTCACTTCAATTGCTTAGAACCATAAAATGGTATGTGGATAAGTATAACACTCACAGAGATTGAAAATTAAAAATGCAAAAATTTGAATTTTATCACCATAGAAAATAGAAATTAGTTAAAGGAGCAATATCATACCTGATTTGTGAATAATGGGAACATTTGCATTATATTTATTGTTCTTGTGTGCCTTTATCACTTTTATTGTTGTGCTGCAGTGTAGCCCTTTGAAGGTCTGCCAAACCACTGCGGCTTACTCAAACACAGGGCTGAATTTTAATTAAGCTTAGCAAAATACTCATTGAATTTGCTGAGCCTTATTAGGCCAGTCATCCTGATAGACGTGCAGAGGGCATCTTGCTTAGTTATTTTAACAACTGACAGATGCAATTAATAGATTCTTGTAAAATAGTTAAATGTGAAAAAAACAGAATGTCATCACCTCTTTTCATTGACAGTCTTGTTGTTTCATGTATTCAACATGGTTAGAAAAGATTTCTTGGTATTGTAACAATGAAGTACTGAAGAGTAATTCAGTATTCATATTCATGAAGATTAAATCACCAAGATATGCATTTTGTTCCACTAAAGTATTCCCCCATAAAATCACAGCCCAGTGAAGAGAAGTTTCCATGGTCTCTGCAGGGTAACATTAAATATGTATGCAAGTGGATGCCTTCTTACAGATGACTTTCTGCATTTTCATAGAAAAGATACCGGGACCTCTCTCCAGCTTATGACATTAGAATATCTTCTCTCTATATATATATACATATATATATACATATATCCTATATCTTCAATCTTTCCTGTGAAGCGTGACTATGAATTGCAAACACAAATATTCTTTATCTCTCTTCTCTGTGAGAGTGGCAGAAGTTTAATAGTCAGGTGGATTTTGACTTAGTAGCAATGTCCTTAGGACACTCCTGTGCATTCCTTATGCTTAGGAGCGTTGGTTTTGCTGTTTTCTCTTACCTATCAACACAAATTCAGGGGGAAAAAAAGCTTGTAATGTATCATGAAGAAATGTATAATATCTGCCATGTCAACCAACCCCTTATCCCTAGAGAAAAGGAATAATCCCAACAAAAAAGTCAAACAAGGTGAACAAAAACATTGATATTCTTTGAATGTGACTTAATTTTTTTTCATGAAAGGATATGAAAAGTTCAACAAAATTAACAGAATTTGCATTCACTCCAAGTTGTTTAGTATCAAGGTAGTAAGATAAAAATTCCTTATACAGTAACTGAACTACAGTGATCAAAAAATCCCAGAGTAAACAAGAGTGACTTGCAGCAGAAGCAAGAATAGTAAATAAATTACCACAAACCACAACACTTAAAGACTGAATTGCAAAGACCAAAGAGCTGTCTTCCCTCTAACTGATAAGGTGTGGAAAACAGAAATGAGGAAGATGCACTGTGTAAAAATGGAATTTGTACAGTTAAAAGAAGGGTAGTAAATTTGGGATTTAGTGTCCTTTAGTACAACTAATACACAAAAGCAAAGGGTGTGAAAGAGGGTGCTAGTATTTGATTTCACTGCAAAACAGCAATTTTCATAGGTTTTGGTGTTCTAATTCTACGCTGAGGCTAGCAAAAGTACAGAATACCTGGGATAAAAATTGTCTTAGGGGACTTTGTCTCCATCTACAAGCAAAAGACAAGGAAACAGACTAATTCAACACAGTTTTAAGAAACATTGTTGGTTACACCCTTCCCTCAGTCTCTTGCAATTCCAAAATCTAACTTTATGATGCTGTTTACAGGAATTTTCCTTTGACTGCTGTGTCTTTGTTATGCAAATTCTTTCTTGAGCAACTGCCTAGTTTCACCCATCTCAATCCATATTGTTAAAGCAAATCCCACTATTAGTGGGTTATTTTTAATCAAGATATATAAGGGTTTTTGAGCTTAAGGCAACTCATTTTTTCAATTTTTCATCCTACAGATGAAATATCTCTCCACAGAGATATGATGCATTTTTGATTTTAAAAAATCTATAGAATTAGGATAAAGATTACATTATATTGTCCAGTAGACAGATCAAGGTCACAAAATAAATAAAAAAGAGAAGAAATAGCATTCAAATATATAATAATTGTTTAATCTTATGGAAGTTTTTCTGAAAATGATCTGAAAATTATGAGCATTTTGGGTCTATGTCTAGAAGAAACTCATGGGCTTGGAAATATTAATAAAAATTATAATAAAGTTATAGATGGCTTTAATTTGATAAAATTATAGCTACCTCTACCAACAGTAAGAATTTATAATTTGTTTTTCTAAAAGTACAAATAAACATTTTTTTGGAAGAGATTTTGTAGGCTCTATTTCAACATCAAAATAGTGGTCTTTTTTTTAATCATGAAAGAGCATTGTTAATGGCAATTTTTGTGAAACCCAGGCAGCTATCAAGGTATTTGTTCTCAGCAGGTCCCTGCCCATCACTATCATTATGATTTTGGCAGCTTTCCAAGAGAGATACCCTCCATCTGTTACTGTTTCACAAAAATGGTACCTTGAGGTCCACTTGACCTATGAGCCCTCAGGCTCTCCAGAAATTTAATAATAATTTTTTCTCAGTCAATTAGGTTGACAGAAAGTGCTGCATGGAAACATCGCAGGTTCTACACTTTTTTCTATGCAGTTCTCTAATTTTGTTTCTTTCACAAGTTCACTTTTAAGCTAAGACTTTTAGACTCTTCCTTGTGGCAAGATTAGGGGAAAGCCCCAAGAAAAGAAGGTGCTGAAATTTTCCCTGAAGCCTAGGAAAAATAAAAAAATAAAAAAAAAAAAAAAAAAAAAAAAATAAAAAAAAAAAAAAAAAAAAAAGAATTAATGTGTTGTAAAGTCTGTGGCTCTCATAATCCAGGGCTGTGATCTCCAGGCTTAGAGCCCTCATTCACAGACAAAGGTTTGAAGACCACCTTTGACAAGGGGAATAAATTTTGTAGTTTTAAACCCCAAGCAATTGCTGGGACTACTCAAGGATCACAGCTAAAGAAACCAACATAAAAAATTCTGCTATCACAAGCCTAAATAATTCACAAGTGTGATATGATGTTCTACTTTCCAATGGGTAACAAGGCATCAAAATTAATTTTTATTCAAAATACTAAGGACACTGATACATAAAAAGAGATTTAAGATGTGACTCCACAGAAAATATGGTTTTATTACTCTGATAATTAAATTAATAAGGTTTCTTCATGGATTATAGATTTTCTGGTCATCATTTCTTTTGCATTGATCACAGAGAATCTATTGATAAATAAATATTGCAGAACTCTTCCTATCTGTGATTTGTTGGTAAAGACAAATTGTTTGAATGTGGCATCATTTGTTAAAAACTGTGTCTTGAATTGTCTGGTTATCTAATGCTATAAGTTAAAAGTTATATATCTAACATATAATGAATATGTTAAAAGTTTCAGTTACCCATAGCAAAATACTAGGAAGAGAAAGCATATAGTAGGAATGAAGGTTGATTATTTGATTCTTGTCTTTGCTTGACTCTGAAGCTTGGACAAACACATTGGATGGGGAAATGAATAAAAAGGTTAGAGAAAAAATGGCAGAAATAAATAAAAATGGTGGTAATAAGCTAGCCATTTTATCTCATAATTCAGAAATATTCTACATTCCCACCACTGCAGTCAAATTCTGAAAATAGCATTTGCATTTTTAGCATGTCCAGTTTGTATCTTGAGAGTACCTGTTGTAACCCACTTCCAATTATATTAATGAGAAGAGAAGCAGTCACTGGCATTCTGATATATCTCGATATCACCAAACTTACTGGCAAACAAGCAAAGAGAATTTGCATTATTTCAGAATAGCAAGAAACATTAAGGAGGGAAAAGCTCACATACACATGCACACACAGAGGTAGACAGTGATGTTCTGCAGTTAGAAACTGTATTAACAGAACATCTGTTTTCACAAGTAATTAACACACATGTTCATGGACAGTACATTATCTACTGTTTATCCAAAAAGGGAAGCCTTAAAGCTATGAAATGAACATTTCCTTCAAGTCACTCTTCTTATAAAGTCACTTGGAAAGAATAAAAAATATTCACAAATATTTATAAGTGTTTTTTACCTAATGAAAATATTTTTTACTTATGAAATAATATGCATGAATCAAGCTGAAGTACATACACAAACACAAGTCCAGCTGAAGCAATAATTGAGTAGAGAGATTTTTGGGTCATCTATTTTTATACATGTGCTTGCATGGGTGTGCATGTCTTTGTGCACAGAGAAAGAAAAAGAGAAAGGTTACATTGCAGCAGAAGCTTGTTCTGAGGAGACATGTGGGAAATCATCACTTAAATTGCAACAGCCATGTAAGAACTGCTCTGGATCTACAAATTATGTCCACAGGTCTGACCTACATAGAAGCTAGTCTACTTTTCTCTGGATTATTAGGGTTTTCTTGAAAATACCAAGGAAGTACACTGACATTTAGAAAGTTTACACGACAAAGCAATACAACTTATAGCTTCATTTTCAAGAAACACAGAAGCTTTTGTTATATCAAGTCCTTTTACTTTAGGTCTCAAACTCAAATGTCTTTTTGATCTGGCAAATACATGAGTACTACATAAATAATCTGATTAACTTTATTTAATGAGGATGGCTGGTTTTGGACTTTATAAACCAAATAATGTGTTCCTGAAATTATATTTAAGTCCACTGCAAAATGTTATGTGACTTCCTTGTCATCTTCATACCCAGGACCCTATTTTAAAAATATTATGACTGACCAATAAACCCCTACAATGGAAAGAGGCGTAGAGGAGATGGGCAAGGAGACATTCCATGAAGCTCAGGGAAAAATGCAGGGTTTGACTTACCAAAACTGTTATATAGAAGCTGACTCAGCCACAAGGGGACCAGAGGGTGGCCTTTGTTTCAGGTAAGCAGCTATCAAGAGCTATGTGGATCAACAGGCATGGTAAAAGTTTCTCCCTGAGTTCATTAGAAGAGTGGGAATGTCTCCCTGAGTTGGCCAATTTAGCACAGGTAAGATTGAATATCTGAGGAAGAGGAGCTGTGGATTAGCCCAGCAGAGACTATAAAACCCAAAAATTAACAAAGGAATTTTGAAGAGCTCCACAGGCTTGAGTTGACTTAACCTACCCACATATGCCTTCCTGATGAGGGGGGATACTCAGCACGGTGAGGGTGAGAGTATTGCAGACTTGTGACTGGACTGCAGATATTGCTGTATTTCTCTAACTGTAACGTAGATTTGTACTGTGTTATATGGTATATTTTGTACTGTCCTGCTAGATCTGAAACCCCATGGAACATCAGATGTCTTCATGCAGGTGAATTAGATATCCCTCCACATGTGGAATATCTAAAGAACCTGGCCGGAGAGTACGGAACTCTGACAAACATGCAAAAAGAAGGTAATTCCCATATGAGAAAGATAATTATTTACAAAACATGCACCCCCAATTTGTCATGCAGAATAGTTACAGCACATCCAGGTTTTTTAATAAAGTGTCATGGACAAGACAAACTCATTCCTTGAAGAACATATGTCAAGAAGAGAAAGCATTTCTATTCTGAATGACAGAAACTGATGTTAGTCAATGGGTAATGCTCCCACAATGTAAAGCAGAGGTTTGTTCATGTTATCTTTGCAGAGATAAAAGTGGAGGACATGAGACAATTCTACCATGTTGGAAAATCTGTAGTAAACACTGATGCATGTTATTAGCTTGAGAAACAAGCAAACAAAACCTAGTGTACTATTTAAGTGCCTACATAGAAACACTGTTGGTTTTTTTTCTCTGACCTCCAGTAATTACTGCCTGGTTATAGACAGAGTGGAAAAACAGGTCTTTTAGATCTTTCAAAATGAGGGCTCCAGTCTATTTCCACTGAAATCAGATTAGAATATTATACCTGACATTAATATGATCAGCATCAATTCCCCAGAGAAAAAGAGATTTGGGGTATCTCAGAACAGCTGTGTATCACTATAGACTTCCTCATTTCTATTCCATATACACTTCTAGTTATAATAGTTTAAATTAAGCAAAAAATAAACAAATCACAAAGAAATCTTGGTCATGAGTAAATTATAAGAATGATGCTGACTGGCTTCAAAAAGACATAGCTCCTTTTTTATCTTTCTTATCTCCTCTTTATCTCATTGGAATAAATGTTAAGTTTCAGTAAAATATTACTAAAGCTGTTTTCTTAATGACTTCATAAAGAATAATTTTCAGGTAAATATTAATGCTTACACTTAGCAAATTAGACAAGAATCTTACAATAGTGGCAGTGTCCTATAATTCAAAATCTTACACAACATAGCAGAAAGGAAAACTCAATCTCCTAATATCCTATCATTTTTCTAACACAAACTTATTACTGTTTTTTTTTAAACAAAACAATTAGAAAGATGTTAATAACCTGAATTTTCACTATATGTGTATTTCATCTGATCTTTTCTTATTACTGCTCCCTAGACTTTTATGATTTTCAAGAATCCTGAAAGTATCAATTATGGTGGATTTTTCTAACAATTTAAGAACTACATTATCTGAAATACTACTGCTATTTCTTATTTTAGCTATTGAGAAATACTGCAAGTATGATTCTGGGGTAATTGACAGTATATGTTGACATTTTAATAGCAGCTACAAGAACACGTGATATTAAGGCCAGAATGGATGCCCTACTACTCCTGAAGACCAAATATAAATGGTATTTCTAAGATTTATGAGTAAATTTAATAGCTCTCCTCTTTACTGTGCTTGATAAGTAAGGGGAAAGTGAAAATAGGAAAAAAAAATCAAAATTCACACCAAACAATGCTTTCAAAAAAATCTAAAGCTAGAATATTCTCATATCCTTTTAAGAATACAAAGTGAGATGAGTGTAGTTAGTTTATAACTGCAGGTTAGAATAATGATTGCTTTTCAACTTATTAATGACAGATAATTGGGCAAAATTTTCCTTGAATTTGTTTTTCTAAAAATAAGACATAATGAATATATTCCATTAACTGTTTAGTGCCTGGTCTGAAAACGTTTTGATTGTTCCTTCTTTAAATACAAAACACTCTTAGAAAATCTCTCAGGAAAACTGCTTAAAAATGAAGAAGTGATACACAGTGTCATACTTGCCTGCACACTCAGTTTCTGTCCCAATGCTTGTATAAATGTACACTCAACACGTGACTTTGAATGCACAGAGCTATTGGCTTTTTCTCACTCCAATATTTTTTTCTGTGACTGAATTTTCTGATTTGGCAATGAAAGTAAAGAAAATTCACAGCATACCTTACTTTACTTTTCAAAAAGTCCTACATGCATGGTTCATATACCAATTCAAAGGCAAATAAAAACTAAATGCATTGTCTTCACCACACAGGCCCCAACAGAGAGATGAACTAACTGGCAGTGAAGCAGCATTTGGTCTCCAAACACAATCATTTAATTAGGCCTCCTGTCATTTGAAAATCTGTGACCACTTTTTTCTCTGACAAGCAACAAGAACATGACAAAAAAAAACAAGAAAACAAAGAGCACACAGGTGTAATCTTCCCAAAGTACAGAAAAATAAGCATCACGAGTAAGAAGAGAAAGACATTTTTAATAGGGACAAAATACTGCCCGAGTTCTCATCAGTCTTTCATAGAGACATAACATAAGCCTTATCTGAAGTCCATGGCACAGACTCACAGAGACAATGAGGCAAATCCATGGATGGCTTAGCCCAACTCCGTGCCTAGAGCAGCATCCAGGCTGTGTCCAGGGCTGGATTTTAAATATCTCCAGGGATGGAGGCTTCACACAGCCTCTCTGGGAAACTTGGCCCTCTCTTTATCCTCATAGTATAAATCACCACTTGTGTTCACAAGGAATCTCAGGAGTTTTGTGCTATGATCACTGGCATCTGCCCTGTCAGAGGGTACCACTGAGAAGAGTCTGGTTCCCTCTGGATTCCTTCCCATCAAATATTTGCTGAGCTGCCTTCTAGCCACCCCTGGTCTGCACTGGTGGCTGGGGTTGTTCCACCCATGGGCAGGACTTGGCACTTCCTTTTTCTGAATATCATACCACTCTTTACAAAACTCTGGGCACAGATGTTCAGTTGGATTTCAGTCCACCTTACTGTCCACTCATTTAAGCCAAACTACATCAGCCTGTCTATGATGATGCTAAGAGGCAGCCTCAAAAGTCTTGCTAAAGTCAAGACAAATATTCTTCTACCCTCATCCACCAAACCTGTCATCTCATTGTTGAAAGCTGCCAGACTATGTAAATTTGAAGGAAGAGTTTATTTCAGGTCTTTGGTTTCTAGGTGAAAGGAAATGAATGGATGAGGTAAGGACAAGAAAAAGAAGATTCAGACCAATTGCATATTTTGTGAATAGAATTTTGTATTGTTAGATTACTGATTACTATTTTGCACTCAAGGCAGTGAAGAAATTTGCCTTCCCTTAGCTCCATTTATTCTTCCTTTTTTTCTCTCTTAAATAATTAACCAGAACACTGAAGTGCTGAATACATATAATTCCCCAAATCAGTACTGTTTCTGACACGCCCTGCTCAGTTTCATGTGTTATGAACAGTGATAGAAAAATGTCTCCCAATAAATTAACATGATTTATTTATGTTTTGAGTAACATTTCATGTTTTAAGTTACACAGGTAACTGTTTTGTCTTATTACAACAAATACAAACCATTTTGCTGGAAAAACAATAGCACTGTGAGTACTTTTTTAAAAAGAAGAAATAGTGAAATATCACTTTCAAACATATTTGAAACAGTAAAAGAAAAATATAAAACTTCAATATTTAGAGAAATTTTTCTTAATCAGGCAGTAGTTCGATCAGTTAATAATAAAATTTAAAGTTTTGCCAGACATTATCAGAACTCTAAAGAAAAATGTTGACTTTGCTGTAGCAGGAAGGTCAATACAACCAACATGAACAGCCTCCTCTGAAAGAGTATGTCAGAGGGGGATGAGGAGTCTTTGGGGCAGTGGACAGCTAGATTCCAATTCAGAAAAGGATTTGTCCAGTTACTTTAGCACCTGACTCCTTTGCTGAAGGATTTGAATCATGTGTCTAAGTGCTCTGCTGAACAACAGAGCAACTATCTTGTATTTTGCTTGTGGGCTTGATTAGTTGATTGGTTTTGTTCCTGCACACAGATCAGTGGCAAAATGTAAGCACTTCTGATTTAGTGACATTTGAGACTGTGATCTCCATCATTATATCTCAGAGCCAGTTACTTTCCATGTTGGGCTTAATGCTGTACCCTTACGAATTTCTCTGCTACATAAGCAAACCACTTATTGTATTATCTTTTGTTAAACAAAAATAATTCATTAAATGACTACATTCAAACATAGACAGTGAGGAATGGAAAAGTCAGGAGAAACATGGAATTTAGAGGCAGTAAACCAGCTCCCAAAGATGGCCAAAAGTCATGCCAGGTGAGGCTAGTAGAAAGAAGGGAGACAGGAAGCATGTAGCTAAGGCAGGTCTATCTGCAGTTAAAATTGAAATGGCTGTAATTTAAAGAAAAAAAAAAAAAAAGCAAACCAAAAAATCTAGAATTTACAGAATCAGGCTTGAAATATCTATTATTATTTTTTCTTTTTTTTTTTTTTATGCACATACAGTTCAAATATTCACAGTATATTCCACTGATTTTTAACTTCCTGTACTTTCTACAGTGTAGGTAACCAAGGGAAAAAATAACCATCTATCTGTATTTTAAAGATAGATCTATATATATAAAGGTAGCTATTTTTCTTACTGGAATTAGAAATTAATAAAAAATAGAAAAACATAAAACATAAAAAAGATTTTTTACCCAAGCAGCATCCAAGACACAATCTTGTTTATTTATTTAAAACATAAAATGTTTAATTCCTGTGTCTAAAATCAGTAAAGAAAAAGAAATAAAAATCTCTTGGTGTAAAATCCTTTTGCTACTAACTTGCTTCAAATTTCCCATGGTTGTCAATGGACTCAGGATGTATAAGTGAGGTATTAGCAGTTCCCTCTGTTGTACATGTATCTGCTTAGTTGTGCCTTCAGCTGCGTCTGCATAAAGGAGAAATTAATTTTTTCTCCATTGGACTCCAACTATGAGTAAAGATTCACTTATTAGATACTAAAAAACTATTCTAAAAAACACCCCAGAGTACTGCTAAATTAACTGAGTCCTGAATATTCTTACCCTTTTGCGCATGCCTATTTTATTCACATGGTAATATATAATTTTTTCCTCTAAAAACCTGCTGCATTCAATCTTATAATGGGTGGTACTTGTTTAATGACAAATCACTCAATATTCTCTTTCCTCTTCATTGTTAGATGCTTCAAATAATTTTCTGGAAACAAATTGCAATATCTCATCAGATTTTTTTGACTCTATGTACCTATTGATAAATTAATTTCTGCACCATTATGAGACAAGAGTTCATCACTATCCCATTCTACAGAAGAGAAATAGAACTGCAGAAAGAAAACTAAAAGTGTCTTCTAATTTTAGGTGACTAAATTTACAACAAGCACTTGATATTTTCAGTGATATGTTCCCACTGGTTAATAATTAGACTTCAAATCTGAAGTTCAAAATTTGAAAATAAGAATTTACTCAATATTACACAGAAAAATGGTGGTTCTAAGAAGCTATTCACATAGAAACTCTGGCAGAGAGACAAAATCTAGCTCTGCAGGGCAATATTTGGTTTAACCACCTCTATTGCTAATTTTTTTTGGTACTACTTTTTCCATATCATCCACCAATATAAAACTAAAAACCTGTAACTATTTTTTTTTTTTTTTTTTTTTTTTTTTTTTTTTTTTTTATCTAGATGAAGAAGGACTTCTTATTTTAGGAATTTTTTATGTACATACTCCTACTCCAACAATCATTATAGTCAGGTACGAAATAAATGCCTCCTCCTAATATATTTCTTCTTGCTCCTGCATGCAGGAGCTCAAATTAGACCATACTGACCACTCAGATTTGTACAGATTTAGTGGTTTTATTAAATATTTATAGTAAGTATGCAAATGCAGCAGAACCAAAGCTCTGAACTTCCTAACGACTTCTTGTATTTCTACAATATTAACTAAATCAGCATTTAATGTTATTTTAGTACATTTTGTACATTTAATTTCTATTATTTAATAGCAAATAGTTGGACAAAATATGTCAAAATAATCCTGACTAAAGATACAAATTATTATTGACAGATATATGAAACAGAGAAACTGACAAGAGTAGCAATTTACTGCCTCCAAACTATGTAGTGAGACATTGCTTGAAAAATACGTCTATTTTCTAACATCAGAGGAATGCTTAAATGTGGACTTGCCTTCAAATAGAAATAGTTTTTTTCTTCCTATTCTGACTTTTCACTCAGGTCTCCACTCCTTGCCTCAGACTCAGGCATTTTGCTTTACATGCTTCATCCAAACAGCACATTTTCTAGATAAACTGTTTCATAGTTTCTCCCCTTTTCTTTTACAGTCATTGCCCTGGTTTTGTCTCAGATTCCTTCACCCATGTTCACTGTCCAGATGCCCCATTTCTGCATCTGATTTCCCAAAACCAGCTCCAAGAGTTGTGCAGCTGCTCACATCTCCCCTTCCAGGCACTACTCCTTGCCCATCCACTAACACCAGTCTCAGCGCTTTCAATCCCACTGTCTGCTTGGGTCTCCCCCTCAGACCCACCCTCCTGAATGCCATCTCCACCCTTTTTCCTCCTTTTGCTCAAGTTTCTCTCTTAGCCTTCCAGTGGGATTTGAAGGATGCCTCCAATATCTACCTGTTCCAGTTCACTTCCCATGAAAAGGGCCAAGGTTACTTCCTGAGCTATTCACTCCCTTAAACAGTGTGCATTCCCTCACACCACTCCACTCCTCACTGTGGCCTCTTTCCTAGGACCTACAAACCTCCCCTACCAGCCACACTTCAGAGGAATGTATTAGTGGGTGCAAGAAAAAGGAAAGAAGTCAGGACTCTCATATAACCTTACCCTCCTGTGGGAAAGGGGCTCCATGGTAACCCCACAGAGATGGGCTAGGTTTTGCTTTGGATAACAGGGAGACAATGCAGCAACAATACACAACTGCTGAAATCAGGCCTGGGAAAGTACAGCAACAGAGCAAGATCACTGCAATTAATAATATTTCATTATTAACAGTGTTGATATCGAATGAACCAGATTGTCATTGGTATTGTGTACACACAGGGTGAGGATATGAACACATTGGCTACATGATGCAACCCTTTATTTAGTGTAGGAGGTTCTCATTTACAGCACAGAAGAGTCTGTCTCCTCCTTTTACTTGCTTTTGGTTCAGGTGCTTGAATCTAGACTTAGTCTGCCCCAAGGAAAGCCTCTTCCTGCTCCACAAGGTCACACTCCAGCCATGCAGGGCTCCCACTGCACCAGCACCTCTGTCACACCTTCGTCAGTTGGGCTGTGAAGTCCTGGGAAAGGCAAGAGAGACACCCTGTACAAAATCCCTGCCAAGCCTCAAGTGCCTGTAACACATGCCAGACCTTTCCAACAAACAGCTGCTGGAATTATTACTTTTAAGAGGGATAAATCTGCATCTTTTCCCTGTTATTTTTCTTGAAATCTGCTCACCAGTTTGGCCCCAAATGAATGAAAACCGCCTTGAGGTGAATCAGCAGTTAATCACTAATCTCTGTGCCAGAAACTGAGAAGTAAGAAGGTGAGGAGAGAATGTTCTGCTTAATTACAGAGCAAAATTAATTTTCCTTAGGTATTTACTCTGTACATTACCCCTGCACACCTGTCAAACCTGTGCACCCATGTGAACAGTCATGGCTGCTCACTGGATCAATAACTGCTGATCTAAGGGGTCTCAAGAGGTTTGCTTCACATCTTCACATCAGCTTTACACAGAGACAAAACGTTAGGTTTCATTTCTTTGTTTTTACCTAAATCACTCAATTTCAGAATCAGGGGGGGTACAAAGACCTGAAATAAAGGGTTTTTTCTTCTTTATACCTTTGGAGTACTCAGCAGAGTAAGAGAAATTCCATGGTTTTATTTCCTTGTCTAAAGTAAAAATTATGAAATATAAAGCACATTCTCCTCAAGTCTAGCAGACTTTTCATCCTGACAGCATTAACATTAATCACAAAAACTGACCTAAATCCCATAACCACCCTGCCACAGGCATTTTGATTTGCCTAAATGCTCTGAAAAACTTAGAAATTTCCAGATATTTCCATTATTGTCAGTAAATTCTAAGTTGCCATAGAAAAGGAATTAGGTTTCTCTCTACCCCATCATTATTTTAATAGTCTGTATTTTTAAATTTAATATTTGCAGGTTGAATAATTTCAAGTAGACATGTCCTATGACTCACTAATGGTTAACAATTTAAAAAGCAGTAATTAATATTCTGCAAATCCCACTGACAATTCCAATTATATAGCACTGTATTCTCCTTGGAATACATTTCAGATTATGAAGTGGAAGGAAAATCTGTACTCCTCATTATCACATTGTTTTGGGCTTAGCAGGAATAAAAAGGTGGCTACATATTTATACCATCGTGATGACATAATTTATAAATCCCTGTCTGGAATGTAAATGATCAAATTTCTAATTCAGACTTTCTATACTTTTGCTTATCTTCCCCATCTGTCAGAATAAGAAAGGCATTTTGGGACCTTCATATAATTTGATATTGTTGGTCTATTTTCTCAGTTTACAGGTCTTTAATGTTATTTCCACTATCAGTGGAATCTGTTGAGATTAGTGAAAATGTAATTGTGGCTTTAAAATTAAATTCAAAACACACTAACATGTAATAAAAACAGATATACTGACAATCAAATAACACTTTTAAAAAATATGTGTTTTCAGTATGTTTTTTCTGTGTCAAATATCGAATCTTCACTATGATCCAGAATTTTTTTTTTGATTACTGTCTTCATAAGCTATTAGTGCATAAAGTGAGCAAATAGCAACTATTCCACTCTGTGTCCGTGTGTGTGTGTGTGTGTGTGTGCTTGAGCTTACTGATGATGAAGTCTTGTGGACTTGGTGAATTTTTCTTCTGCATTACACTAGTATTTACTCTGCTGCCTGTCTGGTTCAGACTTTTGTTGTTCTTCTAAGATGAATAAAGCAAAAAAGTTTTCTTTCAGTATTTGAGCATAATTTCAGGGAAGTTGGTACAATTTTAGGATCAGAGAACAAAGTTGCAAAATTTAAAATGATGAAAAGTGCTTCACATAATTTCATCCAATATTTCAGAATAATTACAATCAAAATGTACATAATTATATATATATTTAGCTATACATACTAAAACCAAAAATTGTCACTAAAGTAAAAATTAGTATAAGTTTAAAAACTCAACTAATTTTTTAATCTTGTTAATGCTAACAAACATTAAAATCTCCAGTGAGGTCAGCAAAGTAGGCCCAACTTATATCAGTCAGTGTTTTGCCTATGAGAAGAGCTATTTTCTTACATCAAATCTCAGAAATCCCATGGAAATACGTCATAATTATAAATGAGTCTTACAGGTTTTTTTCATAATTATTAGAAGGAAAATTGTACATAATATCGCCTAAAGTTCAGGAAAAATGACAATGTTTTGTGGAATTTTCTGGTACTTTGTTTATATCCAGTGACACATTTGGCTGGTTCTCAAAATATTTTCATAAAGTTCTTATATTTCCATTAAATCCTAAAGCAGCACAAAAAGATACAAAAACCCCCAAATAATTTTTAAGCTGTATAATTTTTTGGCTGTAAGTATATTTCACTGAAACACTAACCAAACATATTGAAGCAAGATAAATATTTAGCCAGCATTTACATATCCTGAAAATACTTGTGCTCTTTTTTTATTCTGGTTTTACTGGCAAATAATTTAACACATCTACATTTAAATTAGGAGGGTAAGAAGTCCGAAGTGTATGAGTGTGTTCTGTTTCTCTCATCACAGTAGTTTACATGTAAATCCAGTGATAATGAACAAAATTCCTTTTCCGGAAGGTACCTCTCATTTCACCCAACAGCATATTTGCCAGCACTGTTCTACCATTCTCACATTAATTTTTACTTAAGATGTTGTCTCAGAGTAGCACAGGAACTTGAAAAGACATTGCACTTTGCTTCAGAGGTCTTTCATTGCATTTTGATAAATTTGCTTAAAAGTCAGGGGTTGAAAATGCCATGGATACACATTAATTTGTAATGAGGACTGGTATTCCCAGGGCGGTTGGGTATCCTTGAGCTTGATTGTAGGTATTTGGTGTTTGGAGCTTTTTGGCTGAATTTTATTAAGTATAAGTTTTACTTCGTGATGCTTGGTTGCATAGTTTATAAAAACTGCAGAAGAGTTAGATAAAATGCAAAGAACAGCAACCAAAAAGGATAAAGAGAATAAAATGTGTGAGGAAAACTGACAGATAAAGGAACAGAGTAGTCTCTACAAAATCTGAAAACTCCAGGGAATGGATCATATCTTCAAGGTAAGAATACAAATGAAATTGCCCTTTTTCTGAAACAGTGAAATGAAGAAAAATCACCCATGGAAAAAAAAGTGATGATTTGGATAAACTAAAAAATAAGAACATTATAAATGAGAGTGGATGAGAAGCATCATACAGAAATATTTGCAAGCAATATGGATGTAGTTGCTTAACTGATAATGTTGGTGGTCCTGCAGTAGCCAGGACCACAGAAAAATCACATTATCTATTATGTTCCAGACCAATCCTCTGTAGGTGCAACAATCTTCAAACTACGACAGCTCCCACTGGGAACAACAGCATCTCTAGGGAACGAGAGTCTACAGCTGAGTCACAAACACTTGCCTGTAACTTGAATCAGTTCAAACAGAAGATATGAAATCTCAAAATGTAATGACAGTTCATAACCTTTCTCAGAAAATCATCTGAAAGCACATTAATGTGATTGAACAAAATGTGGAACCTTTTGGAGACTAGAAAAAAACTGATTTCCATTTCATAGTTTAATAATTCTAGAAGAATAAGTCTTCTAAAGATGCTTTAAAAACTGAACCCTTAAATACACTCCTGAACCCCTCTTTTATTTCATCACTAGATGTTTATAACACTAATGTTTCAACAAATCTGATACACAAAATGTGCTATTCTGGACTGCGTGCTCACTTATCATGATGTCAAGTATTTCTATTATGAGGGCTACAGGGAAGGAAGAAAAACCCCAAACAACTCAAATTTTGCATGTCTGTCTTTTCTGGAATTAAACTTCCCCAAAGTGATACATCAAAAGCAGCTCAGTTCTAAAAAAACATGTGATTCTGAAAATCCCTGACAGTGTAGATTTATCTGCTTATATTTTGTCTTCAGCTTCATACTGAATTTTACCTGTGGAAAAGATATTGAGCTTTTCAGGCATTTAAATAAATGGTAAGCAGAGAAGAACTTCAATACTACTTTCTACAAGAAATAAAGTTTTAAATTAAATCGTGCCTCTCACGTATGCAACCTTATTCTACCCATTTCACCTGGACAATCTTTCACAACATCTGAAAGGTGTACTAATGACTAAGGCACAAAAAATCAGTTTTAAAGGAAAATCTTATGAATGTTAAGAAAAATTCTCAGGTTAACTTAGAGCTGGTTGATAGTTACCTGTCAAGATGCAGAAATAATGCCATTTCAGTCTCACCACACAGCTAAGCTGTGCAGGCAGGACACTGGAGAATAAAGTGAAGAATAAGCATCCTGAGAGTTCTGCTCTGCTTCCTTCAGCTCCCTCCACATCCACATCAGCACCACAATCTCTACCCATAAATATGAGATATTTATTATTTAAAGTAACTGTCCCATTGCAGTTCACTCTGTTGAATAATGAACTAGAGCCCTTCTAAAGTAATCTTAATTCTGCATGAGATAGTCTGCATATGTTTAAGTATGCTTAATTTATGTATGTTTACTTCTTATCTTGAGTGCTTAAAATAATTTTAATCAGATTTTACCTGTGAAGGTGATCCATCTGATTTGTCTGAATCTTGGTCTTAGTAAGACCAAGCAGCAATGTGTGTTAATATTTATTCTCCTCACAAGAGAATAAGGGCTAAAACACTGAATCCTATAATTAGCTTCATAGGTGATGAATTATACAGCAAATGGGGGTGACTGGATCTGAAAGCGTCATGACACACAGTTTAAACCAGTATCAATAGAAATATATTTATAGAAAGAAAAGAGCATAATTAAAAGGAGAAGATCAAGCAGGCATGCATTTTTTCTTTTATGCCTCAAAAAACTTGCTATTCAGAAAAGAGATTTTCTTCCCAGTTTTTTGAATGAATTGCTAATTATTACTTGTTCAAGTTGCAATTACTATATTCACCAACTATATTGAGGAAAAGAGAAAATGTATTTGCTTGAGATTAAACTAATATAACTTTCTATCATTTTATACTTACAATTTATTTTGAAAATAACACAAAACAAGAAATCTTCTCCATGTGTCAACTGTTAAGGCTTAATAATTCCTCTGACAATATAAACAACTTTCAGGTGGGTATTTCCAGACACGGTATAAAAACAACTCACTGCAGGTATTCTTGTCATATTTTCTGTTGAAGAATAAGGATGTCTCTGAAGTGAGTAACATCTGAAAAAAGCCCTTACATTTTACTTACTACTGGTTAGTGGAATAGCACTCAATTATATGAAAGCTATGATGGTTTGAAATACATTAATATCCCAACCACAGTAGAAAGGGGTAAAAAAAGGAGCAGTGAACCATCTCCCAAGCCCATCTTTCAACCACCACAGTGAAGGATTATGGAGTATTGTGGCTTACTCTCCATCAGATCCTCAGTCTTTTTTACTCTTATGTTACAAAATTCCATCTTGGACCCAAGAAATGATCCTAGCATATACAGAAACACATTTATGTAAAATAAGTTGTTTGGTAAAATGTAAGTTTGTAATTCCTGTCTGAATTCCTTGCTTAATTCTTAACTTCGCTGTTTGGCTTCCAGTCTAAAATAACATTATCAGAACCACTTAGTGAGGTTTAAATAAATGCTAAATAAATTGATGTTTTTTCTCATAAAATTTTACAGTTTAATGATTTATATATGACTTCTCATTTGTATATATGCTTTTTTATACAACCATGGAGGGTTGCATGAGTTTTCACCTAATCTACAAAGAGAGTAGGATGTGAGAAATTAAGATTAGGAACTCTGATTAATAAATGAACAATTTATCAGTGATTCTGTCCTTCTACTTCACAGAGCAAAATGCAGATCAATGTACTCATTGTCCATGGCTCTCCAAAACTTTCAGCACCAGCTTTCCAATTATTAATGTGTAAACATCTGCATGAAAGAAGGGAGAGGTTGAGCTTGGCAGTTTGTTAACTACACAGGTATTATGGATCATTGCCTTTTGAATTTTCTTTTTGTGTAGAAATCATGAAGAAGCTCCAAATTCCATGTGAGTAAGTAGATGAAATGTCAAAATTCCTATATTGAGATTTGCAAGGCCCATTGAAATAAAGTATTTTTTAAAGAATTTGCAAGCAAAATTGGATTCAAAGATAGGAACATTCTATTTACTTTGTGAGAAGCACAGCATGTTAGCAAGAAATCTGGCACAAAAATTATGCCAACTGACCTTTTGTTTACCATAAATTTAAACATAAAATATGTTGTTGCATATTTTTTGCTGGCGTTTTGATCCATTTATTAAATATCAATATTTTAATCTGTGAGGCATTTTTTATGTAGCAGAGTGTACATATTGCATCAAGGATAGATATACTAATTCTGTAACACCAACACTGCAGCTCATTTAGCTGTGCAAAACACATCCTTTCGTATGTTTCTCCTTCCTTATAATGTACCCAGTAGTAAACCATCAGCAACAAGAGAAATTCATTTTTCAATTAAAAGCTAGGTAACAAAATATTGCTAGGGATTTGTGCTAAGGTTTGCATTCCTTGCAAATCTAGTCCTTGATCTTAGGCTTCAGAATAAGTCCATAATTACAGGAATTTGTGTACTCTGTATACCATAATTCCAGTATTTCAAGTATTTGAGCTTTCTGAATTTACAGGGAATTTCCTACTACTGTGAAATTATTTTCTGTGATTATAACCACATATTTGAATACTTTACCAAAATGATGCAAAGCTGAAGAAAAAACTTTTTAAATTAGTATGTTTGATCATAATTTCATTATGGAAAATCAAACCCTGGGAAGAAAAAATTGTATAATTTTCGATTTTCATGCTGACTTTTTTAAAACCAGGCTTTGAATTATGTTGGTTCAATTCCAAGACATATGTTAAAAGGTCTTTTAAACTATATAGTGTTGTAAAAATACACTACCCTATGTTCCTGAGAAGACATATTCTAAAATAATAAATTTTGAGGGAATCTTTATTAGCCAGTCTTAGTTGTGTCACCAATCCATTCTTGGGCTTTGGGCATGTAAAGCTTGTTAACTCCCCACACATAGACTAGATTGCAAGCAATCAGGTTTTTTTTGTTTTTTTTTTGTTTGTTTTTTTTTTTTTTTTTTTTTTTTTTTTTTTTGTGTGGTTTTTTGTTTGTTTGTTTGTTTTAATTTTTCTGCTATTTTAAACATGACAGATCAATTTCTGTGTCTATTTTCTATAGCTCTTTAATTTTACAGTGCACATAATGCTCTAACACAAAAACAGCTCTAAATCTATTTTCAGGCAAGTCTTTCTGGACCTTTCAAAAATAGGTTGTCTGGGGGTTTGTTCTTCTTTTTAATTAAAGACAGAGAAAGAAACTTACTACAGTCTGTGTTTTCAGCACAGAAGATTTACTACAAAGCTATTGGTATTTAATATTTTCATTTTTCACGCTAGACCAATATGGAAACAAAGGAGCCACAGTCATTCCTAAGTGATCCAGGAACATGTCTCTAGTCCCTCCAGACTGAAGGGATCTGCAGCCACCTACATGGTAATCACATTAAAACTTGAAGAGAAAACAGACACAGGGCAGAATCAGTGTGAGGGGGAGAGCCTAATGCTACTCTTTCTGAATTTGGCTTTGCTTTCTAAATCTTTTATCCTTGGAAAACAACAAAAAAAAAAATCAGAGAATTAAAAAGCATCAGCATGATTCAAAATTGATTTTCTGTCTTCACCATAAGAGTTCATATTCTGTTTTCAGTCTAGGATTACAAATAGCTGCAGTGACTATATGTTCTACTACTGATGTTAACAGGGAGGTTGTTATTATATTTATGCATTTGAATGTTCCTTACTAGCACCAAGACATCTGCGCACTATAAAGAAACCACTCATAAAATATGGCTCTGCAATATATGAGTAGAGGTTGCCAGAACCATGTTCTGACAGTATACTTGACATGTAAGATTCTAAACATTGCTGATTCTTCTTTGTTTCACCAGGACAGTGAAGATCTGTGTAAAACTAGCAGACAAATCACAGGCCAATCCCTAGAGGAAAGAAGAACATGTCCACTTGACAATTCCACAGGAAATTGTTCCTGTGGAACAATTCCTAAATTTCCTTAACTCAATATTTTCCAAACTGGTTTGTTGTTTTTTTTGTTGGGTTGGGGTTTTTTGTTTGGTTTTTGGGGGCTTTTTGTGTTTTGTTTTTTTTTTTGTTTTTTTTTTTTTTTTTTTGGTTGGTTGGTTGTTTTTTGTTTGTTTTTGTGGTTTTTTTTTTTTTCAAAATGTGAGAAGGTTCAAATATTGGGGATTTAAACTGAATCTGAGATTCTCAGGTGACTAAGTATCAATTGGTTTTTCAGTTTAATGTGCATGCAATATCAAAATGCTCTTATACTTAACTCTAATTCCTCATTTCTTATTTAAGGTTGTTCTTGTTCATTGGGAAGTGGATATTTTTTTGTTTTGCTTTGTTTTTTGTTTGTTTTTTTTTTTTTTCTTTTTGTTTGGTTAGTTGGCTCTGTGGTTTTTTTAAGGGGTTTGGATTTTTTTTTAATGACTCATACTCCAGCTCCCTTCTTAAAATTAAATTTCCAGAAGTTCACAATTCATTAAAAACTTTACAACTGCATAATATTGATTAAACATAATTTGAAATTTAAACACACTATGCAATGATTAGAGGTAAGAAAACTTAGTGCTTTTAAATGTCATTTTAACATCCACTGCATATATTTTGAACAATGAGTATACTTACAAAGGAAGAGAAAAATAAGGTTTTGTTAGAGGCTTTGAAATGAGAACAAAGGCTTAAGGTAAGTTTCTTTATGAAAACATTTGTTAAAATACACTTATATTTGCCTAATGATGAACAAATACACTAATAACCTAAGAAAAGTACAACATATATTTTTCTTTTTACTTCTCTCTCTTCCATTTAATTTCAAACTTGTTGGCTCAAGGTTGATTTATTTTTATTGTTTTTTGCCTATGTAATATATGGGAGCACCCATGCATGCTTATATTTGTCTCTCTAGAATGGTTCTGAGGTGCCCAGCTGTACATTTAGTTTCTGTCTGACCTCATGCCTAGCTTGTTAATTCACTTTCCTTCAAGGGATTTCTCCTGTTTTTGTTTCTAGTTTATCCTAAACTAATTGAAAAGTAAACTACATCAAGGATATGAAGTCTGAAAAATCATTCTGCCTCAGAAATAATAAAACATTCATGTGCAATCAATAATCTGCATACACAGAGCAGCAAAATTTATGGTCAGAAGTATTCTTTCCCATCTGCCCATTCCTGTATAAACAGTTCACTTTAAAGAGATCCTAGAAAGACCAATCCAGAAAAGGCATAGAGATAAACATATTAATGAAATATAAGTGTTTCTGACAATAACTCTCTGAAAAACTTGATACTGAAATTATACTGCAAAATTTAACAAGTAAACTTTAACACACATACAAATTAAGCAAGGGATTCTGAAACATAATTTACAAAAAAAAAACATGCATGACAAGGAATAGGCTTCAACACATACAAGTTAGAGAGACAATTTCTCAGTTTTCAACAAAGTTTTTGAAGAAAAATTAGCATCATTTCTGAATCTGGAAAAAATATATCAGAAAAAAAGTAATGTATGAACTGCAGATAATTCTTTACATTTTATATGTAAATTTTCTGATAAAAATAAGTCATCACTTCTACAATAAAGTTCATAGGATGTGTGTCTTGAGCTTTGAAATATTTGTAAACTTGTTAGGATTCAAAACTTAGGAAAAGCCTTCTGCAACTAAAATATGTAAAGTTTTCAGCTGGATTCCACAAGAGCATAGCTCATGGACACAGCCTGTGATGTGGCAAGCAGCATGAACAAATATTCTTGCACCTCAAAAATCATTCTAAGGCTCCCCAGTATTAAACTGCTTTGCAAAAGTTTTCAAGCTTCAGCAAATTCTGTGTATTGCTGGTAGAATGTGGCAACTGTGCTTCTGGGTTAAAGATCTCTCCACAGAGACAATGGACAAGGCTTTGGGAAAGGACACCAACTTTGTGGAAACCAACCACACATATCCCATTATGGAAAAGGTCACAGGTACTTTAGAGAGTAAGTCTCTATGTAGCTAATAATATAGTGATATTAATACCAAGAAACAAACAAACCAACAAAACAAAACCCTAGTGAAAGGTAACTGGGTTAAACACTATAGAGGTGTCAGTTAAGAAAAACACACTGGGAGTTTGCAAGAATACATAGCAAGTATGGATTACTGAAATAACATTATGTCATAATTCTTTGTTTCACTAAAAGGATGGTTTCTTTTTGAAATGTGTTACAAAATTCATGAGACAGGAGGAGATATTTCCAGATATCACTTGGAAAACCAGGAAATTTCACTATTATGCAGAAATGGAAAGGTTCACCTACCTGAAGTAAAATGTTGCTTTCCTTCTAATCCTAATGCTGACTGTTTCTATTGCTAAATAGGTGTTATGTTTAAGTGATAATGAATCACTTAGCACTATTACTAGAAAGCAGATCAGCAAGCCTCCTCCCAGGCTAGAGACAAATATTTCTTTGGAACTACAGAATTTGAGAGCTAGGCTTCAGACACTTCAACACAAAGGAAACAATAAAATCTCTTCGCTTTGACTGTTATTGCCTGTAATACCAGTTATGATGGAACACTAAAGAAAATAAGTAGGGGTAGCAATAAAGAATGCCCCAGACACTGTGCTTGCAACCCTTTCATCAATTTAACAGACATACAACAAAATATAAGATAGATTTTTACTTAAAGGCACTATGTTATTGTCTTAAAATACTGTAGAAAAAGAAAAAAAGTTAAAAAACTATGGAATTCGCTTGAATAGGGAGAAATAAAATAGTGAGATAACATTTCATGGTGGCCTCAGAAAAAGTAGTGTTTTGAAGAAAAGTACTTGTTTAGTGTAAGCAGAATTCAAACTACATTAAGCAAAGGCATCCACATCCTGGCATGCAGCAGTCGAGGTTATATAAGACTGTTCTTCACAGCAACCTCTCCTGACGTAGAGCAAGAGCTGAAGATTAGTGTCCGTTTTCACTTCTGGTCTTAAGGTTTTATTATGAAGCTGCCATTCAGTTAACAGACAATCTTAAAACTCCATTGTACATATGATTCTCAAAGATTAGTAGAGTTTTTAGTCTTCGAATTGAAGTTTCCTATTTTTAAAATACTGTTAAATGTAAGTTGAGGTTTCAAAAAAAAAACTAACAGTACTTAAGCTGAAACCTTCAATGAAAGTCAGCCATCAGCATTTTATGACTCAGAAACATCCCCCAGATAGAGTTTTGAATGGATCTGATTACTTAAAATGCATGCTATAGCAGTATTTAATTTCTAACATCAGAAACTGCTTCCTAGAGAGTAACTCATATAAGAATGCTAAAATGACAGTCTTTTTCCCAGATAGATTCCTATCTCTTAATGAACACTGCAGGGCTCCAAATTGGTAATGTGCAATAAACAAATTTTTTTAATAGACAAGGCATGGAGAAAAGGTTGAAGTCTGAGCCTACAGTTTGAATTGAGCAAAGATTTACTACCTGCCAGGTAATAAATGCATTGCAGAACCTAATGAAATTGACAACAAAATACCTAAACGTTATGGTTTCCACATAAATCAACATGAGGTTTTTGGTTTTGGTTTGTTTTCTGTGTTTTTTTTGTTTGTTTGTTTGTTTTTATGACTGATATGTTAACTCATAACTTATATACAGTAAAAGTAATTTCTGATAAACTCAGGTAAATATTACATTTAATGACCAGGCTGGTGAAGACACTTAGCTATTAATGAACTTGAGGGGCTGTGACCCTCAGGAGAATGATGAAGAAAACCCAGACAAAATATTCACAAACTGTGTATACTGAAAAGACAAGTCTGCTTCTCCACCTGACTCTGGAACACTGCCTCTTTGAGAGACTGTTTCAGCTACACAGTGCAATTATTTTCCTATTAATTCTTCCCTGTGATTTATAGTTATGACTAATCTCTGTTGAAACTTCCAGAACAGGGAAATGAGAATAAGGAAGAGATGTATAATTTTTGTAAAGTCTTGCTTTAGGCAGAATTGAAGACTATTTTGCTGAAATGATAAGCTGAAACATTCAAATTTCAAAAGGAAAGGTGTTTACCAGCAGCTACCAGTTACTAAAGTTGGAAATGATATCTTCCTTACCGTTGTGTCAAGAGATATGCCTCATCTGATGAGCAGCTGGGATGTTATGATATCTGCAACCAAACAACATTTGGTCATCTTTTAATTTATAGGGTTTTCTCAAACTTATTTGGTGAAGAAGTGAAACCTGATGCCCAGTCATGTTGCTGGTTTAATTGTGCAGCTAAAAATCAACAAATAACAGGCATCTCTGGAGGATGTAGGACATTGAACTGCAGAGAACATGGGTGAGAATTCTGGATGTCCTGGAAACATCTTAACTTTCACTGAACGCCAAACAAATTTAAACACATTGCTATGCAGAAAATATGATATTGCCAAATATCCTTCCACTTTTTAACTTAGCCAGCAGTGCTTATATCCTACCACACATACTATGGTGTATTCGCACACCTTTCATCTCATATGCTTCTTCATACTGGAAATCAAACACCTCGCACCAAAACCTCTGAGTGCTCCTCTGTCTTGGAAAAATCCAGCACCACACATCCTATCCTGCATCTCCCATGAGGAACCACAAGTTCAGGCCCCAGAAAGACATATGAAAGGGCAAAAGTACATCCATACAAATGAAATGCGAAATGAAAGGACCAAAGTTGTGCAATTTGCCATCTTATGCTGGTTTTCCTCACACATGTAATTATGAATGTCTGTCTTCTTTTTCTCTGGCTAAACTTTACGAGGAACAAAACATTTCTAATTTTATTTTCTGAAAATGTGAATAAAAAGCTATATAAAATCAGTCTTACTCATTTATATCATTTGTAATAGATGATGGTGTCTGTTTAATTTTATTTTTTAGAACACAAAATATGTATTCCAGACCAGAGAATTGCTTCCTTTAATAGATTTTCTCAAACATATTGCAGTACATAAGCTAGTTTTACCCTAATCAATGCACACAATTGTACCTTTCAAATGCCTTGAGGAGAAAAAAGTCTGACCTCGTGTTGCAAATCCATGATGAAAGTGAACAATTATCATCACACTCTCAACCGAGTGATTGCTGATTACAGCCATGTTTTAAGGACAGGACGTTCCCTGACCTCACAGAACGAAGATTCCCAGCTGTCAGAAATCAGGAGTCCCAACAGCCAGGCACAGGATCAGTAGGGGGCTGAGAGCTGGGCTTCTCCCCCCATGGGTGAGATCTTGACAGCAAGGCTGTGCTGGTGGAGTGTCCCACTGCAGGAACAATCCTACCCCGGCCCATCTCCAGTCAGCCCTTGCAGCCACTGGTGGCTCAAGGACTCCCCAGGAGAGGGGTTATAAGCTCTGGTTTCAATATGCTTTAAAGGACCCTTAATTAGCACTCTTTCATGTGTTAATCTTGCACCCACTTTAGCAATGATCTCTACTGAATTGTTACCTGTACCTTTGCTCTGTGATAAAAGATTTCTGAGGATGGTGATGAAGGATCTTAGAGAAATCAAATAATGTAACATTTTTTAATTGAGAATCCAAACATAACATTTATAAAAGCATAACAATTAAATTTGTTAGGTTAGGAATGCAGTATGAAATGAACGGAAACCCAAAGAACATTCAGACATCCAATGAAATTATTATGAAGTTGTGAAATTTTAAGAGTACATTTTCAGTTTTATATAGCTGCACTTTCTATGATGTGGGAGTTACAGAGAAAATATTTATAATGAGGGAAACTATTACATGAATTAAAAAATATTTTTCTTTCAATGCATTAATGGAGAAACTCCATGTTTTATTCTGAGACAAAAATTTAAAAAGCATTTTGATTCTTCTTTTCTGCCTAAATGTAGTTTCATGCTGTACTAGTCAGTATTTAGAAGCAATCTTAAGAATTTTTAATAGAAAAATAATTTTGAATTATTTAAAATCTAACAGGGATTTTTAGCTATCATTTATAGTACCAGAAAATCATTGCTCTCCTTCTTTAAGACTAATGTTGATGATTTTGATTACTAAGACTTTCTAAGCAAGGTTTGACATGAGTGATATAATACAACAATTCACATTTTAAAAACTTTCTAACATGTCTGGATCAATGAATGAATTTTACTTCTCTAAATCTTTATTAGGTAAGTAATGCAGTATATAATTTTATAACATACTAAAACATGTGCAAAGGAAAGATTCAATTTCTGTTTCAGCCTCCAAAGACAGATAAATCAATTAATAAAAGAAGGTAAAGATGAGGCTGAAAATGAAATACCAGTGCAAAGTCTGCCCTGAATAGCAATATATTTAGTAAAGGGTTCTTCTGTCTTTTGATGGAACAGCTCCAAGGACAGGTGCATCTTATTAAAAGCAAACAAGATTCTCAGTTTTGACTTGGTACTTCACCGCACCTAATCAGAGATAGCTGACAGAATGTGCTAATCCCATGTTGAAATTCTGAGAGTGCACGAGATATTCATAACTAGGTGGTGCCAAAGCAATTAAAGAATCACAGAATGTCTGAGGTCAGAAGGTGTGTCAGGAGATCAAGCAGGGCCTCATGCAGGGCCACACAGAGCTCATTGCCCAGGACCATGTCCAAATAGCTTTTAAATATCTGAGTTATCGAGATGACAAAATTCAATAAACTAAGATAAGAACATGAAAGGGCAAGTTAAAAAAATGTATTTCAATGGTATTTTTTTCATCAATATTTTTTATTTTGAAAGGAAATAGTAATAAAGTGTGGGCACTTGGTTTCTTAGGGTTTGCATGGCTTTGTTTTCTTTGATGACTGGAAAAACCAAGAGTAAGTATGACAGGGTTCAGCAGACTTGCAGGGTAGTTTAGCTCATAGTGTCATCAAAGTTGAAATCCTATGGTAGCACTGATGCTATGAACTAAATAGAAGGTTTTTTCCTCACTGATTTTGAGCAGAAATTGTACCCAGAGAATTTGAGAAAATTCATCCCAGAAATCACAAAATTCTGTCTTAGAAAATTTTTAATAAAACTTTAATAAAATAAATACTCTGATGAAAATTCTTAATGTAAAGAACAAACCAAGAAAACTAAAGCCAATTCCTGCAGCATAGTCTGTGCAATCATTTAATGGACTAACCCCCAACAGATTCTATTTCCTCACCTGCCACAAATTATGAAAACACAAATGTAAAGAAATACAAGATGATTAAGATAATTTAAATAAAAAGTACCAAATAAAAGCATAAATAATGGCAGAGAGGGCTTTGGGCAAGTCAAATTTAATACTGTATACTTTATCAGAGCTTCAATTGTCTTCTCTCATGGACAGTGAAATATGGCAGATATGACATCTTCTAAATACTTCTTGGGATTAGGTTACTTTATTATGTAAAGTGCTATATTGTTAAGGTGTGTTTCATACAGATTTACAGATCATTAGCTAATTATATCTAATATGAAACATGGTGATTAAATTCTCATTAATTACATTTAATTGGATGTTATTAAAAAGTGATAATTTTATTCTACTTAATTTTAATGCAGAAATGAAGTGCACTATAGCTTAATTACAGCTATGCAAATAATTTAAATAAACTCAGTTAGAAGTCTTCTAATAATAGCATTATTTCTCCTTTTAAAGGTACATTCACTTACTTTGGTCTTAGTCTGAAATTCAATAATTTGCATTATGCTTCTTTAATTAATGAATACTTCAAGAAATCACAGAGCAAGTAGCACTGAAAGCACTGGAGATAAAGCGTTCTGGTATAATGTATCACTTTAAGCATTTCCATACGGTAGGGAACAGAACAGATACATCAGTTCTATAGTCTGTGACTTAGAAAAGATTATTTCAAGCAATACTCACCTCTAAAATGAACAAATATATCACAGTAATAAATACAGAAAACAATGTAGATAGCACTTAAGAATTCTACATCATCATAGTCATTAATTACTCCAGGAAACTTGTCAATATATCCTAATAATTTGTATTTATTTGTTTAGGATTTAATTCTGTACTCTTCTGAGGAACAATGCCTTGTTCCTCTACTTATCTTCCTAATTTCCATATTAAAACTCTCCCTTAATCTGAATGTGCATATCAACTTTACCTAAATAAAACAACCCAAGCGCTTAAATATAAACTTTGACATGAAAATACACTTTAAGCTATAAGGATGCAATGTTTCCCTTTTCAGAAAAGGATTTTTCCCGATCTGCTAACAATACAAATATTTCAGTGGTCATAATTAAATATCTGATCTTGCAATTTTTTTTTCCATGCCTCTAAATTACCATTGGAGATTTTCAGAAAATTCAATAGCCAAGTCTAGGTGAGACTGCTCATCCCAAACCAGAATGGTCAGGTTGAGGGCTAGCAGAAGAAGGTACTTTTCTCCCTAAACCAGTAAGGGAAGTTCTTTTCAGAGTTCAGGACCCGTGGGCTGTGTTTTTTCTTTCATATTACAACTTAAACATCTCATTATTTTCTACAGAACAGCTGGAGGCTTGAGGAGCAGAGTAGTACTGTAAAATTATCAACAAATCAAGTGTGAAGACTTCCTTGATTTAAAGATGTTGTTGATTGTGACACCTGAAATTGGAGAATAAACTTTATACTGTTGCAACAGTATTATTTTGAAAAATTTTAGAAAGCAGAACCACATGCAATTTCTTGAAACTTAATTGGCAAAGCAGTTGCAGTTTAGTAAATTTTGCGACTCTGTCAAGAGGTCTCTACTATGAAAGCAAACACATTTTTGAACACAAAAAGTATCCCACTCCTTAAGTAGAAGTGTGAATGTTGGGTATACAGTGCACTTTGCAGCTAGTTCATAGAAGGAAAAAAAAGTATATTAGTAATGTAGCAAAAAAGAAAACAAGAAATGCACCTTTATTTTCTTCAATTTTACGTATTTCTTTCCCCATAAAATTTGACTCAAAGGCAGCTTGGCCAGATCCTCATTCATTTCAGAAATCAACAGGGCTGTGCTACAGACAGATCCTCCTTCCTTACTATGACCTAGCAAGAAAAAGAAAGACACAAATGGTGCCTTGTCTTACACATTCCATCCAGTGAGGCACCTCTCTGCAGTGCTGGGAAAGCTTAAATTGCAGGCACTGCAAGGATGCAATAGGAAAAGAAGTGTTCCAAATTCATGGGGCTTGATAGGGCTGAGCTACATGATCTGTACTTTAAATATTGTATAAATATGGAGATAACTCCTTGGAGACAAATAAAAGTTACCTACAGAAGAATTTTTTATTTCCTGGACTGAATTGTCTCTAATTTGTGACTACTGGCAGAAAATGGAGGGGGAAAAAATGTCACCAATAAATGGATGTGTTCTCATTCCTTTTTTTTTCACTGGAACAAAAAAATCCATAATAGATTTTTGCATGCAAATCCAGAGTTTAGGGGTATGATTACAGACTACACACAGGCTCCAAAATATAAGAATATGCATTAGGCTTTTAAAATGCTCTGTTCATCTTGCTATGATATTTACTTTTATAGTTATTCTTACTTCTGAGAAATATATTTTAAATACTTATGACTAAATTAATGCTTTTATCATGTCATTGTAATTTTTTGTGCAGTATTGGTGTTAATTTAGCAAGTTAAATGAGAAACTCATTACCTTATCATAATATGAAAACTAATTTGTCAAAGTGTAATATTTTCTAAAGTTAGTTATGTACTCATGAAATGTACTAATCAAAGTCATCTAACAGAAGAGCCTAGGAGTCCTTCCAAGTTTTGGAAACTTCACCTCACATGCCATAATGTTTTTATCCTTAAACTAGCAGAGGGATCATGCACCCCTACAATAAATACATGCACCTTTATATAATTTTTTAACACATTACAGATATTTTTTCTTGAGTCATTTCACTATAACTATTTCTTTCATTCGATACATTCTGGAATAACAAGACCAAGACCATTAAAGACATTTAGGTGTTTCATGATGCAGCTCATCCCTTGCTGGGTTTTTGAGGGTGTGCAAGCCAGACTCATATATGTAGACCTTATACCACTTCTTTCCAGAGCATTCCAAACAGCTGCACTGTATTCAGTGAAATGCAGTGCCAACTGAAGTCTCTGCAGACACATGGTATTTCTCTCTCATTTCTGATTTTCATTTAAAGTAAAGAAAAATCTACTATCTTCTTGTAGTGGCATCATAAGCTTGAGCCAGGTATTACCTGAGTGTGAAGGTCTAACCCAAACACAAACTTTTTAGAAATTGAAGTTGATAAAAATGAAAAGCTGACAGAAAGCAAGAGAAACTGACCATAACTACATGTAAATAGTAAAAGTTTCTCTGAGATGTAAATAGATAATTGCATTGAAATTAATGATCTTGACACCCTATTGTCATAACTAAAGAACAAATGGAACACAGTATGGTGAAAAGAATCTCAGGTGGCAAGGTTTTGCTTTGAGCGGGGTGTACTTGAGTCTACTGATATTCACTGATTCCTAGAAGTTCACAACTGCTCACTAAGATTTGGCCAAAGGAAGATCTGTCACTATGTATGCATTTTCTACTTCCTACAGTCTTAAAATTAAGAATAAAAATTAAGTATTTTGCAAATATTTACTGTATTAATTTTATACTGATATTCTTCATATGGCTTTTTAACAAGAGATTGAAGGGCAAAAATTCACTAATAATCATAAAGCATAATAAGTGAGGGTAAGGTAGAAGACAGAAAAATTAAAAGAGAAAAATGGTAAGAATCGTATTTTGCTAATGACCAGCTCATTTTTAAATTTTCTTTTACTTCTGTATGTGTCCATTTGATTAGCTGACCAAGACACATCCCTAAAAAAAAATCCAGCTATCTCTACTGACACCGATTACACTTTACAGAAATCATAAATCAAAACCTCATAAATCTTATAGCAATTTCAACTGGTGCTTTCAGAAGTGTAAAATGAAAGAAATAAAGATTACTCACATTTTTTAATGTCCTATTTATGAGAAAGGGAAGACTGGGTATGTAAGAACTGGTCAGTTTTCAATACTCCAAACTGTCCTGATGGAAATATATGCCTGTATCAGCTGTGAAAACACAGATATGCAAATACACAAACCAGGGCTTTTATCTAACAGACTGACCACTAATCATAAATCAACTTACATAAAAGGTTTTACAGATCACCAGAATGAAGAGTTATCAACCCAAGGTAAATGGGTTTGCTTAAGAGAAACAAATATTGAAGATTCAGATGAAGTTGAGCTGTTTTCAGAAAGAATCCCAAATCAAGGTAATTTATTCAGAAATATTGTGTTTTGATTATTCATCAGTAAATTATGCAACCATTGGGGCAAAATGAAGAAGCATAAATATGATAAATTATTATATGAAAGACTACTCTCAAATGGTACATTATCTAGAAAACAGACATTGGGCATTTATGTATTTTATACTATTTGTAAACTAGTACATGATTATACTTTTTGTTTTCATATTAAAAATCTGTATAATGCATTTTATTCTGTTTTCTTGCTAAAGTGTTAATTTTATTTCTCAAAATATAGTTTGGAATGTATATATGGTAAGTAACTTGTAGATGGTTTTTCATGCATTTTTTTCATTTACTTTAATTTCAAGTGTAGAGGAATTTAAAAGAAATATAACTGAAGATTAGGAAGTATAGAGATGAAATTGGAAGAACTACTGGTTGGTTTCTGGAGAATTTTTCTAGATTTGTTTCAGACTTTTACTGACTTACCTATGGTTAATTTCCCTTGTACATATTTGTCAATAGAAGACATTTTAGAAGATATGTTTATTCTTTAAAGGAATTATTCCTCAGAGATAGAATTGATGGAACTTGTAGCACAATCCTTGGCGTGATTCCTGAGTTCTGATGGTTTAGCATATTCCAGGATTTGATGTGTGTGAAAAGAGCCCAGGTGTTCCTTAGGTACTGGTTTGTTTGGATTTTTTGGATTCAGAATTAATCGTGACTTATGAAAACTCTGAACAGGAGAATGACATCTTCTTTGAAGCTAAATATTTTGAAAAGGCTTCACCAGACATAAAAGATTTCTCATTCAGTGAATGGGAATTCCTGTAAATTCCTGTGAATTCCTGTAAATTCCTGTAAATTTGTTCATGTGTCAGTAATTCAACTATTTTCACCTACAACATTTCATTCTGATCAGGTAAAACCTTGGCTATATGGAAAAAATGCAATGATGTTAATGTTTCAGGAAACTTCTTTCTAATTTATGCAGCTGTCAGAAATAAACTGCATTTATCCTGAGTTTTTTCGTCTTTTTGCAGGTTAGTGCTGCTCTGTGTTACTGACAGAACTTCCAGATTTTATTCTTTGCAATAGTCTTTTCAAAGACATAAAAATGCAAGGGATATTCAGAGAGTTAAAAAAAAGTTATTGTTTGAAAAATTAGCAAATTATATATCAGCAAGGTTACATACACTGATAGTCCTTGGCCCTGATAGCAGAAATTAATTAATTCATCTAATTTATTGATCAATTTAGGTGTAAAAACACTTCAGAGCTAAAATTATTCTTTCAGTCATCCTGAGTTATGAAGTATAATTTATTACATAACTTCCATAAAAGGGAAATTAAAAAAGAAACACCGATCCGTCATCTAAAAGGTACCATGTACTGCTAAATTTGTTTCTAAAAGCTGTACCAGTCTGGAATTCATAGTGGTTTCTATTTCATGTCAATTTGTAACAGGAAGAAATCTGTGATATTAAATACTTTCTATACCTTCTAAAATGCATGGATAGTAGGGATCTGCAGTTTTATTCATGTTTTCCAGTTAGGAAAGGAGGTTAATCTCATAGGCTTATAAAGAAAAAATCCCTGAGTTATCTGAAGTTTCAAATTATATAGTGACAAAAGTGGTTTATTCCAGGTACTTCCTTTTATACTCAGAAATTCTCAAGAGAAACAATGAAACTACATGTTCCAAGACATCCTGACACCTTAATAGAACACAGGTTGTAGTCTAAGAGAATCTGAGTCACAGCAATTCCATGTACAAATAAGTAAAATAAATTGCTATACCATGGTTCATTACCATATATAAGGTATTTTCAAAAGATGTCTTTTATCCTGAACTCTGATTCTGCTCCAAAGTCTATTCTACCAACAACAAGATTGCTTAAAGTATCATAAGTGATCTTGATATATATGAAGATGTGATATACTTACCACACACACAGAGCTTTGTATATTAGATTAACACAAAAACAGATCCACTAGCAGGAATCCAAGTCTGAATTGCATTTTGTCACTTTTTGTCTTTGTGTGCTAAAATAGCCAGAGGATTAATGTTATTTCCTTCTCTCACAGGTATCCTCTAAAAGATACATAAATACTTATTAAGCAGGATTTTACTGGGTGTCAGTATATGACTCTAGCAGCAGTAGGGACTCAGTCCTTTAAAACACAGCTCATCTTTCATATGTAGAAAGAAAACAACTTTTAAAGCACTGTGATATTTCAGTGAGGTTGGTATAGAAATGCAGATCTGTGGAGGCATTCTTCTTCATTTGATGCAAAAGATTGTTAAGATTTCTTCTGTACTAACAGACTATTCAACTAGAATAAAATGCTTGGAATTCTATCAGAGAATAGAAAAAAATAAACTCTCTCCATATGCTCCCTTAGTTACTTAATTATTCTTTTCAAGATCTAGGAACAGAAATGAAATTGAAATTTCGCATGTTTGAAAATGTGATGACAATGAACACTGTAAACAGAAAGTGAAAGACTAGCAGGATGGTACTTGGTAAAAATGAAGAGTATCTAAGTCAGGAAAATGTCTGCTAAAACCAGGAAATGGAGGATAAAAGTATGAATGCATAAAAGCACAACTTTGCTTTGGATCTTCAAAGAACCAATCAGTAAGAACTGTCTACATATTCAAGCTCTGATAATGTTAATACATGAAACAATGCAGAATTATAATGAGACTAAGAGAAAACTAACAAACAAATACATACATATACATATATATACAAATAAATATCTAAGTACTGTATACTTATAAGTATACATATATATTTTCCTTTAAGACAACTGGAGGAAGGAGAAATGCCGCTCCCTTTACAGAATAACAGAAACCAAATAAATTTTGCATGCAAAGTAAGGATTTTTTTTTTTTTGAAAACCAAAATTTAGAGCAAGTTTAATTGTATATGAAAGATAGATTTCCCTGATTTATAATCACCTGCATTTGGAGATTATGAAAGTGGGAAAAGCATGGGTGAGTAATCATTTAAATAATGTACCTTTTACTTGACTGAACATAAAGTAGAGCCCTGAATCTTAAGTTTTTTCATCTGCCCCTGTTTTCTTCAGGGACCATCTGAAATAACCAACTGGATTTACATAATATTTAAAATCAAAAAGAAAATAATTTTATTTTCTTTTTCTTAATAACTATGCTCTGACACACAATTTCAGTTCAAGCAAAATAAATAATCTCTTTGATACACTAGTTAGCACTCCACACAGAGAGAGGCCTTTAGTGCTATGCAGGTTATTGAAGGATTTCCTCTGGTCCAGCAGAGTTGCAGTTAAATGACAGAAAGTAAATGCCAGAGGTAGTTTTCAAAGGCACCCCTAAAAGAATTAGAGGACTTTGTACTTCTAGTTATATAATAGATTTACTTAACAGCCTTGGGCATGTGTGATTGGAAAAATTCTGCTTTCTTTGAGGCATTTTCCTTCACTGAATTGCTTCCACAGGTGCTAGGAAGAAACTGTGGGATGCATTTTTTTTAAAGGAAGCCTACAAGATAATAAGGTAAAGTAAATACAATAGAAAAAGCAGGCAGGAAAAAGGAAGGAGCTTTATCTTCTGAAGGAATGTCCTGCTCAGAGCACAGGCAGAGGAGCGCCTGCCTGGCTCTACACAGCCAGGTCCCAGCTGTGCCAGGTGTGTGCTCCAGGCTGCCTCAATTTGTACCAAGTGTAGATTAACACTGGCATAACATTGGACTTAAGGTCTTTCAAGCTTGAGTATATGTGTCTCCTACTACATACTAATAACATAAACACTCAGGTCAGCAAAACACTGCTGGGCCTGTGGGGAAAAGAAAACCTCAGAGCAGGATGTCAGAGGCTGAGTTTCAGCTGTGTATAAAGCAAGATCAAGGTGGATTTCCATCTAAAACCCTGCCATTGCAGGTGAAACTTATAATCACTTATCTTTTTAATGGACTATGTCTTTATTTTCTTTTAGACTGTGTTTTTCTTTCTTCAGCCTTCAGCTTCCAACCACTGCTAAGTATTTGTTCAAAATGTGTGCATTCCTATATGAAGTATCAGGAAAACTTGCCTACAGAAGTTGGTCAATAAAAAAACATTCTAAATCAGTTACTGAAATGAAATAATAATAAGAGGTATCAGGCACAGCTGCACTACACCATAAAACCTATTTTATCTGGTAAAGTTTTTTGGATAGCCTTTGAAGTCAGAGCAAACCACTACACCTGTGTCCTTTTATACTATATGTGAAGATTAACACAGCCCATATAAAGGGGTTTCTGCAGTAAAAGATGGAGGGAAAAAAAAAATCAATCTTCCCATATTTTATACGCAATAAATAGTATAATAATAAATGTGATCTAGAGCTAAAATGCTTCATAATATGTGTCTTTCAGAATGTAATTACTCAAGTCTCTGATTACTTTTGCTTTTTTGTTAACATAATTTATGTACTCAAAGAGTAACTTTAAGAAGAATTCTTGACTATGGAGCAGCACCATGAGTATTAAACAGAGCTACACCCCACTTCAAGGAAAATACAGTCAAGGGAATCATGAAGACAAGCAAATTAATTCTTTCATGATGGCAGACAACCACACCATCCTACACGTCAGGATTAAGACAGCTGATGTCTATGGAGAAGCTGAGCTGACAGCATTGAGAACAGCACAGAAAGTGATAAACCTTGTGCAGCTTACAAAAAAATCTAACAGGAGAGAAAAGTTATTTGGTCAAGAAACCTGATCTTTTCTTTTTTCATTTTTTGATGTTTTACTTACCATGATGTGATCCTATTTCATAGGGACTTACATGAGATATTTACAGAAATGTAAAACCACAAACACATATATAACACATATGAATTTACACAAAAAATGTATGGCATATATTGTACATAACACATATAGAATTTCTTTTTCTCAGTATTGCTTTACTCTCCAATGATAGCTTCTGAATTCCAAAGTTGCCTATGACAAGGGGCAAATCTTTACTTGAAAAAAGAAAACAAAATTTCAATTTTAAAGTTGCCCAGAGAAGTTCGGGATGCTCCATCCCCTGAAATGATCAAGACCAGGTTGGTTGGGGCTTTGAGAGACCTGTCCTAGGGAAGGTGATCCTGCCCATGGCAGGGGCTGGAACCAGGATGATCTTTAAGGTCCCTTCAAATGCAAAATATTCTATGATTCTATATACAGCATAATAAGTATCTAGCCATTCTCTGAATGTCGTTAATCGCATTACCAGATTTAATTACAATTCCTTCTTCAGAATACAATACCTTTACAATTACATGGATTCTTGTATTTTACCATGGTTTTGGAGACCTACTTACCTAAAGAAGGATTTACAATTAGATTGCAAACTAATAGTCCAGAAAATTTATTATTGTAACAAATAAACTCCTAATCTTTAGAAGGTAAATCTAATAGCCAAACACTTTCTTATAAATTTGTATCTATTTCTCTTCAGAACAGTCATAAAATTCAGTAATAATTTCTGTATTGGACAATGGACATTGAGTATGCTGAAAACACAGGCCCAAGAGTAACCAGTATTTCTGTGAAGAAGAATTTTTTCACAGTAAAGTGATTATTTGAGGAAGGATGGGACCATAAGAGAAATGAGATGGCAGAAATGATAGATTTAGTGATAATATGAAATAACAACACACAAACAAAAAGACTGATAGTCTGATTTTCATAGATTCAGAAAGAATATGTGCCTGTGCTAAATACAATTGAAATGGAAAAGATATGGACAAATGAGAGAAAGTACATCACATTCCTTTTTAAAAGGATATTTATCTTATTTAAAACCAAAATTTATTTTATTTTATTTTATTTTATTTTATTTTATTTTATTTTATTTTATTTTATTTTATTTTATTTATATTTCCAGTGAGGAAAAATTCCTTTTTTGTTGTTTTTTTTTTTTTTTTTTTGTTTTTTTTTTTTTTTTTCTTTAAACTTGTGTGGAATAACAGTATGACATGAGTTTGACACATGAGTGCACCAAAGTTCTGAATTTATCTGTCCTTTTTATCTCAAACCTGAATTGGAATGACTACCTTATATAAAAAATTAAGTGTTAACAAAGATCTGAAAGCAAATTTTATCTTCACAAATGCTCAAGGAGATATTTTCTTTTGTCTTAAACTATTTGGAATAAAACATACTTATCAAAGTAACAAAGCTGCTTTGAAGCATCTTCTACAGAGGCAGCCTACCAAACATTTTGCTGAACTGTTGCTGCCATTGCAGGAGACCACCGTAGAACATCCTCACAAACATTCCTGGAAAGGCTTCTGTTGACTGTGCATGAAAAAAAATTAATAGAAGCAAAATGACAAGTGGCAATTAAAATTTACTGATCACTGAAAAGTGAGATTTTGTTTGTGTCTGATAACAGTCAACTTAGAAGAGAAGAACATCATATATCAATATCTTGAAGGAATATAAAATTAATTCTAAACATGTTCCTAAGCTATTTGTTTCTTCCTGACATCATGAATTCATATACTGCAATGTCAGACATATCATCTAACCTGCACAAAACAGCAGAGGTGGCCACAATGAAAGATCCTCTCGCCATGATTTAGTACAGGGTGAGAAATTATTGGTTTGATAGTCCTGCTCCCTAAAATAGAGCTCAGATGTTCTTCTGCCAGTGTATCTCAGCCCATAACTGCCTGAATAGAAATCACTCCAGGTGAAATATCAACAGCAGTGATGGATCCCCAGAGCTCTGATTCCTGTATCACAAGTCAAGCCATCAGTTCTTCTGTACAGGTAGAGCTGACTACAGAAATCACTTCCCCACATCAAGGGACTACTGTACATCCCATTCTCTTCATAATGTAGTCCTCTCAATACCTTTTTTCCCCAATATAAACCTGAAATGGAATTTTTTCCTGCAGATAATTTCTACTAGCATAGTTGCACATAAGTTTTTTTTTCTTTTTATATCTATATACCTTAGCACAATGAAGTTCATACACTTGAGAGCACTACAATAATGCTATTTTCCCAATATATATTATCCCATCAGAAAACTGTAAAATCAAAGCAAAATTGTATAATCCATTAACAATTGAAGTATTTTAATTGTTCCTATGAAGGCCTTTCATGTCTGTTTGAATATCACATGTTTTTCTCTCTTGTTATTTCCCCTAATTCAAAATATATTTGGAATAATATTTAATTACTGAAGAAAACTACTAATAATATTGTCCTTTGATATACTTCTTGGGTTCTTATCAGCAACTGTAGATGCTTGGATACAGGTATAAGAATGCTTCCATTATGTAGCTTTGTGGTCCAAAATGCACAAAAAACAAGTGAATTTTTTGTTGTATTCTTGACATTAAATGCCAAAATAAAATTTAAAAAGCAGCTGAATCTGCCTCATTGTTTTCCTCTGCCTCATTGTTTTCCTCAGCTACACCATAAGGCGAACCCTGGGATTTCATTTAAAAAAATTAAAATCACAGGTCAAATACAGGAATTTTAAGAAACTGAAGTAACCCAAACCATGGTAATGAAATTAATATTCAGGACTATCAGAAAACCACAATCTTGTCCCAGAGGAGCTTGCATGAACAATTATGACCTTCCTCTTCATTTGCTACACAGCAGAATGCAGCACTGTGGAATTCCAGTTTTGGAAATTTCATATTTCATTTTCCAGATTAAGGCAATTCATTTGGCCTGTTGGTGATATACTAGGGTAGGAGTTCTGCACTCAGTGAATCTCAGCAGCTATTCAGCCCTGTCCTTTGTCTCTGGAATTTTCTTTTTGGTATTTTCCCTTCTACAAAATGACTAAGAGTTTAATTTCAGGAAAGGATAATAGCCAGAGAAATAAAAAATGTGTGTCATTAGAGAAGAGATAAAGCCAAAAGCCTATTGGCAAGGAAGAAAGGAAAGGCTGAATAAAAAGAAATGAAAGTGCAGGACCCAAGAACGTTATTGGATCACTCAAGAAAAATGTGGAAGAGAAGCTTCTAGATTTTCACTTTTAAGTGAATTATAATATTATGGAGGAAAAAAAGGAAAAGGTATTCCTTACCCCAAATTCTTTGCAGAACACATAGAATTAAACATTTCAATTAACAAAAAAGCCTAAACACCACATGAAATTTCGAATTATCTGTTTAGAGGACTAACAATTGTTTTGCCAAAAGGCTTTCAAAAGCAAACAAAAAAGAGTTTGTAAAAAACATAGAATCTCTTGACACCAAGAGAATACAAGGATGAACAGAGCATTTTTTGTTCATTAGCTTGTTTTTTGTTTAGGACATCTGTGTCTGGTATAATAAGCCGCACTGAAGAGACTCCTTACTGTAACAGAAATTTTAGAGATATTAATGAAATCCCAGGCTTGTGTGTTCTGTATATACTTACACAAGGTACTAATCTGCTAGCAGCCCACACACATACATCACACACAAGCTTGTCAGCAAGATGGTGATTAATAGAGTGCTTCTTATTAGCATTGGACTGCTAACGTTTTCTGACTCATGTTGGCAGGTGCGCCTCTGTTGCTGGAGGCAACTGTGATAAAGACAGGGAGATCTGGAAGAAACCATTGAAACAGCCAGCTTTGGGAATTCAATCAGAGATTTGAAATCTGTTATTATGATTTCAGTCATGAGGAAAATAAATCCAACTATGTGAGTTTGAACTTTTGCACCATTCACAGCTCTTACCAGTATGAGAAAGCAACCCCCTCAGTTTGGTATTTTCACACACGGGCATTGTGAAGCTTTATTGTTGTGTTTGATAGCACAGTGATTGTGAGACTCCATGTGGCTCTGCCCCAGAGGCAGCTCTCAAAAGCCCTACTGTCTCAGCTCTGAGTCACTCAGACTGCCTCTGGCACTCAAAAATCAGCAGTGCTGATGATGCCACGACTCTTTGCCATCCAGATGAGATCAGTCCTCCAGACTGATGCAAAATGGAAAGAATGAAAAGTGTTTTCACTAGAATCCTCCTTATGTCTCACTGCACATACTATGCTCCTCTGCAGGAAAAGCCAGAAAATGGACAAGCAAATGAAAAGTAAGAGTACTTTTAACATGGAGAAATAAATCACAGTAAGCAACATATCATCTACATACAAATCATAATGTATCAGCTATTCATACTATTCTACTCTTATTAATTGCATAGGAAAGGGACTTCTGGTGCACAGAGAGAGAGAATATTTCTGTATAATTCAAGAAGGACTTTTTAAATGCCAAACTGACACACAGTTGCCCAAGCTGGACCCAGGAAGGATTCATTTGGCTACCAAGAACACAATGGCTTGAGCAACAGCTGGAGTTAACATGGGGTTAATCCTACAAATAGTAACAGATACCACCAGTCTGGTGGTTTTTCCTGAGAGATGCAGCAGGCTTCTGGCACATCAGACAAAGACAGTCACACTTCTCTCCCATGCTCAAGCTGTGCTTCATAAGCCATATTGCCACTTCACAATAAAAAATAAACTGAGGTTATATACAGTGCTGTGCAACCAAGGATATCATTTATTGTTTTTCTCCATTTAAAATTTAGGTTTTACGTGGGAACATACAGTGATAAAGGCATATATTTTCTTAGATATCTGAGGAAGTGCCACCTCATCTTTAGAAATGTTAATCCAATCAATAAACTCAAAATGTCAGAGGAGGAAAAGAAAACTGTGAATCTTTAGTATATGTAAACAGTGCCCATACAAAAAAAAAAAAAATAGACTGTCAAGCACATGATAAAAGGTGACTGAGATTGAAAGACTCCCAATTAACATACCATTTACAGCTGGTATGCAGTTATATTCTTATATTAAAGAGGCTTTTTTACTGTTCAAAACAACTGCAGGATTCAATACCCAAAATATATCCAACAGAAAGTTTTTACACTCATACAAGATCTTAGAGGTATATTTTAACTGCATGCCCATGTAATTGTGACCCATGAAAAATTTGAACACACTTCAATTTTTAAATTAATTCATATTTCCTATCATAAAGGAATTATAAGAGTGAATTATTTTTCTTTGTCCTTTCTCAAAGACAAAGAAATAATCAGGAGCACTGAATGGATAGACTTCTATTTACAACCATCAAATAAAAACCACAAACAGTTGCCTGCAGACAGGAAAGACACCTTTGGGATTGGCACTTCGTAAAATTCTTTTGGCTTAATAGACACATGGCTGTTTATATATGATATAGATAAGGTCCTATTCCTCAGACACTTAAATTCTCTACTCAGAGAAAAGGTACACAATTTGTGATTACATATCTATTGGCACAATCACTGGGCAAATAATAATAAATAAGATTGGGAGAGAAGAAAGGACTGTGTTTCAGACTTGCCAATGCTACCTAAATTTAGGGCTAGATTTGAGCCAGTTACTCATAGTTTTTTTCCCCAAAATATCTATTTGTTTTACAGAAATTGATTCCACATCCTATATTCAGCACTGAAACTTTTTGCCAATGTTCTTTGCAGCACTATAGCAAAGCTAAAATGGAAAATACAAAAAAACTTGAACCGTCAGGGTTTTATCTGAATCTCAAACCCTGAATTCCTGAAGTCAAATGTTTTGAAAAGAAAAGGTAAAAAAGAAGACAGACCTTTAATCTGTCTGAGATAGAGAGAAAGAAGGGAGTGACAGGGATGAGTATAAACTCTTAGCCCAAGTCTAACAATGCTTTTAGTTCCTTGCATTTGGAAATACAGAGGAATGCACGGATTAAGATGAAAAAAGGAGAGACAGATCAAATGAATCCAGAGAAAAAAATCCAATAGAATAAATAGCAAAAGGCAGATTTATTTTAAGCCCAATATTTCTAATCAAAGCTTTCATTTCCAAAGGTCCATAAGATAATCACAGAGCTTTGAAAAAGTACTCAGACTATCAGGGTAGCATTTATTCTGTATCTTAAATATAAGTATACTTTTAAAAATATTAAAAGACTGAATTGAGAAATAAGAAATGTTCTTTGGCAATTAAAAATATTCATACTGAAAATTCAGAAACAGAATAACTGTTTTGTCAGATCAGCTGAAACTCTTCTCTGCATCTCAGGCAGAGTAGACAAAACAATGTCATATTAATTTTATCTTTAAAGAACTTTAAAGAACATAGTGTTAAAAGTATTCAACAGGAAGATTTGCATAAATGTTGTTTTGTAATACTGTGCAATACTGTCTTCAGCTTTAAGAAGAACCTAAATCTGTCAAGCGTACTTTTTTGCTGTGTTTATGTCGTGGTTTGACATGGAAGTGAATTTTTTCCAGGAAGTTGGGTCAAACCAATCAGTGGTCAGGTTTGGATATTGGCACATGGAGTGACCACTGAAAGTATGGACACGCCTCTGAGAACACAGGGGGTTAAAAGCAAGAACTCCCAGGAGAACGGTCTCTTTGGTTCTGGTCGTCAGAGTGCAGACTCTCCCCTGCCCAGCCATGGGCTGGGTGGGGGAGGGGAAGCCACGCAGCCTTGTCCAGGTAGGCCGAGGGGCTGAGGGTCTGGAACCGAGCCAGCTCCTGTGGACGGAAGGGTGGAGAGAAGCGGAGATGCCTTTGTTCCCCCGCCACAGAGGGAAAGTGATAGAGAGCCTGGCGACACCTGGAAATTTGCTGGCAGAGGAGAAGGAGAAGGGGGGGATAGTGCCCAGCGTGGGAGACGGAACGCTGGACCGAGATATCAGTCGTCCAGGGAGTCTGAAATTTTAACCCTTTCCAGGAAATGAGGGCTTTGTAAAATATTACTCCTCCTTGATTTGTAGTGGAAGAGAGACAGTCCGGGACCTGACATGTTAGAAGAAGAAATATTTAGGTGGGAGGAGATGATGAAGTAGCTTTTGGCTGGACTTTTCTTGTTAGCCATGGACTGAACCAAAATCTCCTGCAATAGAGACTGCATTTTAGGGGGATGCAGTGGTGACCCAAGGAGACCTGCTTCAGCTTCTAACAGCACAGGAATGGCAAGAACAGAAGAAAGCTGAGGAGGGAATGGTGATGCCCTCTGTCTTCGGGAAAGAAGATGATCTCTGTTCTTGGACCCTTGGCCCCAGGGGAAAATGGGGGGGACTATAGTCCCAAGATGAGAAGCTGAACTGTTGTATCTTTGGGTCCGTGGCAAAGCATCCTTAAAGGAGCCCTATGAGCAGTCTGTCCATGCGTGGTGGTGAGAGCACTGTGACATGGAAAGGAGAGTGTCACACTGGCAGATTTTCTCCGGGCGGTTGCCATGTGTGACAGGGAGACACAGGAGGTGGCAACTGTGTTTCCTGGGGGGGGTCTGTGGTGCAAGAGAGACTTCTCTCTCCCTTGATAGCTTGAGTATTGATTATCTGAAGGGTGGTAATTTGATCAGGAATCCTGGGTGATGTTTCATGGTGGGTGTTTTAGGAACTGGGAGGAGGAGGGGTGTTTTAAAAGGTCTTCATCCTGGATTTAGTTTATGTGTTTTCTGTAGTAGTAGTAGTTTAATAAAGTTTTTTTTCCCTTTTTTATTAAGCTTGGGCCTCCTCTGCTCTGTTCCTGATAACATCTCACAGCATTTATTTGGGGAAGATGCATTTTCATGGGGGCGCTGGCATTGCGCCAGTGTCAAACCATGACAGTTTATCAACAGGTCAAAAATCCCAAAACAAAAAAAGCCCATTAATATCACAACACATGAGTAAAACTAGTTAGAAGAGAGTTTTAAAACTGGAAAATATTTTTAGGAGGAAAAAACTCCTTGTGGTGGGTTGACCTTGGCTGCCTGAAACCCATGCAGCAATCTTTGTTATAAAAGAGAACCCACGACAACCATTCTTCCAAAGGTTAAACAATCACTCTAGAAAAATGTTTGCCTGACAGCTAATCTGGTTTTCTAGCTCCCACTTCCAGCCATGTTGGAACTTCCAGTATTCATGATTTTTCCTCCTATATCATGGATATTTGCATTAATGTCAGTGGGTATTAGAAAGAATGATGACTTTGAGCATTCATTTTCATAATTTCATTTGCGATTTGCTGCAATAATAGTAGTTGAAATAAATTTGTTTTGTAGTAATGCAGATGCCATATCTATTTCCAAAAATACTTTATTCTAATCTACACTGGTTTACTATTAAAATTAGGTGCCACTAGACAATTTATTAAAGGTTTGTATTGTAGACATGTAGACAAGCTTAGCAAATAATTGCCTGAATATTCATTAAAAAATTACTCCATAGAGGCTGTGTAGATCATCCCAAAACTTGCCATCAGGAAGGTTTAACTGATTAAATTCTGGAATAAATAAATCCTGTAATAAATAAATAAACTACAGCACTTAAAAATCCAACCCCGACTTTTCAGTTTCTGCCTAACAAATCTCTAACTCTGTGAAATACATATAGAATTATCAGTTGGTCAGTTTTGAAATACTAAAATGCAGGACACCCTTTCCTCTGAGGATGTAATGAACACCAAGGATCCCTTCTTACAACAGACATATCCATTATAATGGAAAAAGTACTCTTTTGCCACAAAGAAAACTTTTTTGTTGTTGTTTAAAGCTCAACAAAACAATCAGTCAGAAAAAGAAAAGTAAAATTTGTTTAAGAAAAAAAAATAGTGAAAATGAAGGAGTAAGGATAACTATACCTCTTGTTTTATAGGATTTTTTTAACATCATAGAAAAGTGCTGACAGATCTCTGACATGAATTTTTGGAGACTTTCCAGTCATAACATTTCTCCCACTATTTCAACATACCTTTTAAACTTTGTCATTAAAAAAGAAAAAAATTAAATGTCAGCAGAATAGAAGGTTTGTTTTTTTTTTTTTTAATACGTAATTATCAGTTCTTCAGAATTATTTAAATGTTATACTTGTTTTAACTAACTCACTATCACGCAGTAAGTGAAGGAGGAATCAGTTTGCAAAATAAATGAGTGTAAAACTGCCCTCTAACAGCTGTTTTTGTGATTCACTGATTAAAGGTTTTTAAAAACAGAGTAAACCAGAATTTCATGCCAGATTGCTCAGGTTAATTAGTCTCTCTGAAGAGTCTAACAGCATAACCTGAGTGACAGCATTTAGAAGGATAAGTTGTCTCTTCACCACGGTAATCATTAGGACACAAAAATATATAAACATTATGCATGATTAAGACTGACAGTAAGTGGTACTAATTTCACAAAAGGACAGATCAGTTCTGCATGTCCACGCAACAACCAGCCCAGCAGACAAACCCTAATGTACCTCAGAGACCTGAAACTCATTGAGATCAGCTCTTGGGGGTAAGGGAAGGAATAGAGCAACAACCAAAAAATTCTCACATTCAAAATGTGAGTAGAAGTGAATTTTTACAATGGTGAGGTTGTGGATCTGCTTTCCTGGAAGGTTTTCAAAGATGAGGATGCCTCTACTGAGCAGGAAATATAGTACAGTAAGATGGAAGCAGAGCCTTATCCAACAGCCTCCAGGAACACTTCTTTTACTCCAATTTTCTGTGAACATTTTTGATTGACTGAACATCTGCATCTTTGAGGATTTTTTTTTTTCCCTTGGAATTCATGGAAATATGCAGGGTTAACTAAAGATTTTGCTAACCAAGCAACGTGACTGTGTGTCAGGAGGATCTATTTGTACTTAGGAACACCATGTGTAATTGCAGAATTCAAACTGAATACTGCTTGTGTGCCTGAAGTTTTTAATAGCCAGTGAACTTAAATGTCTAAAATTTGAGTTTCATAATTTTAACATTAAATGTCCACTATTCTAGTGTCTTAGCTGTGCATTGCCAGTCAGAAGTTTTGTAAGAAATCCATTAGCTGCTGAAAGGATGAAATCTAGAACCGAGTGACCAGACTAAATAGTTTTTGTTGTCTTAGACATGCTGATAATTTAGGGTTTCTGTTAGTGGCAAAAGCATCAGAATTCCCACACCTGGCACTCCATTCTCTGCCAAAGCATGACAAATGATAAAATAAGATGTTCTGAATACTGACATACTCCATGTCCCAGAGATCACAGAGCAGTACTGTCACCCCTCAGGAACATCTTTTTAAAAGTCATGGTATGCTTATTACAAGAGCTCAGGACTTCGAGGCTCAAATTTGAGTTGATCACCTATTTTTAGAGGTGAATCTTATTAAAATGGTTTGTGGAGTTTTTTGTTTATTTGGGGGTTTTGTTTGTTTTTGTTTGTTTGTTTGTTTGTTTGTGGTTTTTATTTTCCATAAGAAGTCACCTGGACATAGAGAAACTTTCTCCTTCGAAGTGTACAAGATCTAAAGTCAAACTGCCAAGATGTGTAAGGAAAAAGGACTTGGACAGGACAGATGCCAGAGTTTCTGTAAAATGAAAAATAACAGCAAATTAAAATACTACTGGCTTAGCACAAAATATTGAAACCAGACTACATTAACAGTAGTAATAGGCAAGACATTAAACAATAAAAAAATGTAAATAAATTTATGGTACTCTTGTTTAGATTTATTAGGATTCTGTATATGTCATTATGAAAAGTACATAAGAATACAAAATATATTACCTTTGATGAAGATAAATGCTGTTGGATCTCAATATAATTTTATGGGAAGACAATCTAATTGACATATACAGGCATTTCAGATTTTCAGTAGAACTCTAAGTAGCATAATTTCTGTTGTATCACAACAAAGAACAAAGAAGCCAGAATACATTGTATAAATTGTTCATTTGAATCACTATCTTTTGTCATTTCTGCAAAGAAACCTATCAAATTCCATACATAATTCTCCCTCAAGGAAAATTAAGTCAAAACCCCTTAAATTTAGATATCCCGCTCTTTTTTTGAAAGGAATTCTAGTTTTAAAGACAAATGGAGGTATTGAATAAAAAGATGTTTGCCTAGTTTTCTTTAGGAATGAAGGACTGACGAATGAAGGGAGAACTTATTACAAATAAAGTAACAAATAATTATTGGAAGAGAGGATAATTTCAACAAATCTATCTAGATTTTTTTTCTTTATCCTTGTATTTTGTTTCTCATCTGGTAAAAATTAATTTCCATGACACCTTCAATTTTTATAAGTCAAAGTATCTTTCACAGGTGACAAAAGACTCACTTAAATTCACATACACACAGTTTCAGTATGAAAACCTTATGCTTAAAAATCCCTAATCAACAGTGATGTTTTCAGTTTGCCTGAATAAGTGCATAAATTTCATCACACACAAATGAAACCTGATCAGAAGATGCCTTGATGCATTTGTCAGAGAGAGTGCATGATTTGACTTCATAACTGAAACCTTACAGTGATCTGTAAAAAAATTGAAGGAAAAGTTAAAAAATTGGAATCTGACCACATTTTCTTTTTGATCTCTGCTTTTCCTCCAATGGAAGTTAATATTTGATAGAGAACTATCACCTTCTAGTGATAAATGAACCACAGAAATGCTGTCTCTAGTGAGGTGAGATGCATCAAAATGTTTTTTTGCTATTTTTCCTTCTACAATTTTTACTGCTGCTGAAGGTGTTCTGTCTCTGATTGAGGGTTTTTTGTAAAATGCCTTTTCAACACCTCAGTAATGTTAAAACAAAAGGAATTTAAAATACTAAACTTAAGCAAGCTAAGAGTATGTTGGAGGGAGAAAGCTGTAGTTCCATTTAGGGTTTCCTCCTTAACTTTGGAGAAGTCCCATAAAAGAGGGAGGCATGACCTAACCACCAGGTTGGCTGGCACTACTGAAATAACTGGTGAAGCTGTGGGATTTTAACAGGTAAGCAAGAAAAAATAAGAGAAATTTGGGGCATAGGAATCGTACCTAGGCTGTCTTAAGGATATTTATTTTGAAGAATGAGAAGAATGGATGCTAGAAACCAATCTGGATGTGGTTTGAGTTTATCACACTAGGTTTATTTTAAAATACGCATAGTTGGTGTAATCAAATACAACCTACCAGATATAGCAAAGGTTTAATTTCATTAAAATATGAATGGTCTTTAAGAGTGTGAACTGAAGCACAAATCCACAGAGAAAATATGTGATTATGAGCAGTCTGATGACATCTCAATAACTAGTCCTCCTGCTTGTCACAATTGATTCCTCCCATGGTGTTTAGCATGAGTTATACTGAAAAATACTCATTAAGTTAGCAACGATGCTGAAAAGTATCCGTGAACCTTTTGAAAAGGTTCCCATAATCGTTTTTTATTTTCTCTGAAGAGCTATACTGCTATCACATTTACAGAATCAGTCCTGTACTTTATAGGTTTCAGTATATTTCAGAGGATAAAAAGTTTGTATATGATTTGTTCAATTTTTTAGGATAAATACTTCACTGTAAACTGCCACGGCATAGATAAACTCTATGCAGCTATTGCTTGGAACTAGGTTATCCAAAAATCAGACTAACTAATACACTCAACCTTGCTTTCAATTCAGATGTTCCTGGGAAGAAAGCTTTAGAGAGGATGCTGATTTTTTTTTTTCCCTTTTAATGCTTGTATGAAAAACAAATTAAAGTGTTCAATGCTCCATTGCCATGGGAGGAGGTGAGGGCGTTGGAGGGTTAGAAGGGATCTCTGCTCCACTACTGTTTGTATTAAAGTAATCAGTTCTGTGGCATGATCCAGTAAATATACCCAGAGAGCTGGCCAATTCTCTTATGACAAGGATTTGGAAGACAACTTTGTCAGAAAGCAGTGGCAGTTAAGAGAAGAGAAAGTTACATTTTAGTGTACTAAAGACTTCTCTATTCCTCAGCCCTTTAAATCAAAATAAAGAGAAGGGATTGTGAAATGAATATGCCTTATGTTTTCTTTTGGGGTGTTCAATTACCTGTTATTTCTGAGAGTACCCAGACACCCAAGGTATAGCATCAAATCTGAAAACAAACACTATTCAGGCAGGAAAAATGGGTCCTAGGTAAGAGTAGTTAATAATATGCTCCTCTAGATAAACTACAAACTGTGAATCCTAACTTCTTTCCCAGCTTTGTAGTCCAAGAAAGAGTCCCTGTCCCAAAGAACCTACACTTCAATCAGTGTTTTTATAGCACTGTTTTTATATTTCCCTACAATAGCATTTGTTGCAAGCTGATAATAGTTCTGTTCAAAGACTAAGGTTTGCAGAAGGACTTGTTTTTTCATTTCTATAGATACCTTTAGAAGATGTTCCATCTTCACAGCTGCAATTCTATGTATAGGTAATGGTATCAATATCTACAAGAGACAATCACTGATACAAAAATCAGCACTCTACACTAAAAATGCGGTCTGCCTCACATTGGGCGCCAATTTAAAATTCAGGAGTTAGATGGTGGGTGCTACTGCCTATTACCTGTTCCCAACAAACCTCTCCTGTAGAAAATCAGGTTGGGTTAACATTCAGGCAATGTAGTCAGATCCACACACAGCACTCACCACAGCTGGCTCAGTGAGAGAGGCAGAAGACTCTTTGCGGATTTTATTCAGCTAAGTGTATCGCATGTGGTGGCTGAAGGAAACCCAGGCAAAAAGAGGACAATCACATGCTACAGACAGCTTAAGAAGAGGAAGGGGTGGGGGATGGAGCTAAGGGCAGGGCAAAGGAGATTGGTCTGCAGGGGAGAGGGCACAGCCACCAGGGAGGGAAACAGGGAACAGGGAAAGGAAAAATCAGGGTAGGTTGTGAAATATAGGGATCAGTGAGACAGAAGTCCATGGGAGAGTCTTGTCTTTTCCCCCAGGAGGAATGAAATCTGGTCTTTCCAGGGCAATGAGCTTGGGAATTTGCTGCGGGGAGAGAGTTCATGGGATGCTACACTACACAGGCACACATTCTGTTGCAAAACATAATGAGATACTAGGCAAAAAAGTGAATACCAGAAAAAAAAAAAAAAAGGCTAAAGATGCAGATTTCCATTTGACTGGAGTTCTACAGAAAGTTGAAATAAGAAATGAGGGTTATGTAACTGCTTAGAAAAAGCAATTTTTTGGCCCATTGGCTCTGTATATTTTATTTTAGAGTTCACAACTAAAGAACATAATTTTTTCCTCTTTTTCAGGCTGCCTTAATTTATTTTTCTTTTGTCTTGGTTTTTATGTCTAAGTAAAATGGGTAGGTAATTAGTAGTAATGGAAGAAATAATTACATGTTCACAATTACTCCACAGAATAAACTGTAATCATTGAGTTTTCTATGAGAACACATTGGACATTAAGTTGTTCAAGTGTAAGTTATACCATGTATTCTTTAACTCATGATTATATTTCTTTCTGAACAAGTAAAGGGAAGTGTTGATTGTATTTACAGACTATCTCTTTTATTATTATGGTGTATTTCCTATATTTACAACTGAAGGAAAGCTCACTGTCCAGACATTTAGTGATATAAATTGCAAATGTTTATTGCAGTCAATAAGGACAGTGAATTTATACCAACTAAAGATACATTCTACCTTTTTTAAGGGTGACTTGTAATGCATAAAGGAATGAAGGTGAGCTAGTTGTAAACTTTATTTAATGTTTTAAAAATATACTAGGCTCCTCTGTGAGAAAAGAGTAGTGAAAATTAACAGAAAACCCAAGTACAACTAGTGATGCACTTCATCAGCTGAACCATAATACAGTAAAACCCAGGTGCCATTTTGGGAATAGAAGTTTTTAGTAAATCGTTTCCTTTAAAACAGAAAGATGCAAAGGAACATATTTTTCACTGACTACTTTTGTTTCCTATGCTCTCCTTACTTGAAAAATATGTTGTAGATGAGCTAGTATCTTAGATACTGTCTGCAAGCCTGTTCTTTTTCTATTCTGCAAAATGAAGAGAAACAATCAATTTGAATGCATTCATTTCATAAGGACATCCTCTACTACCACATAGCAGAGTAAATTTCTGTAAAGCTTGTGCTCTGATAAATTTCTTTAGAAAAGAGAAAATATTATGCATATGAAAAGTGGATACTTTAACACCTTGGTTTAATAAAAAAAACCTTAAATGTTTAAATTATGGGAAACATATAGCTGCATTAAGAAGGTTTTAACACTAGGTTGTAATGACATTACAACAGTACATTGTATGCATTGTTATTTAAATAAAGCATGTTTTCTTTGATCCTTTCCATAGAGAAGTCTTAAAACCCAAACACCTTGATCATGTTCATACTTAACCCAGCCATCAAACCCTACAAGCTCTTTCTTCTTCTCTGACCTGTTCTTAGCTTTCAAACAGAAAAAAAAAAAAAAAAAAAAAAAAAAAAAAAAAGAAAAAAGCAGGAAACAGAAATTTTGACCTCTAGAAATAATTTACTCCACAAAGCTTTTGTGACACAGAAGAGGGTAGAAATGGGAGAATGCATAAGCTAGACTGGGGATTTTCTCTGAAGGGTATTCTTTCATTTTACATGTATGGGGTGCACTTGGCAAATTTTTGGTAGTGGGAGAGCCACAAGGCTGGATTCTTTGAGAAGATGCCAGAAGCTTCCCCCATGTCCAACAGAGCCATTCCACATAGCTCCAGGACTGATCCATCACTGGCCAAGGCTGAGCTTATGGGCTACACTGATAGTGTTCATGGGATAACATATTTAAGAATGGGAAACAATGATACACATATGTAAATGGGAAAGAGGTGTGAAAATAGATGAGAGAAGTAGTTCTGAAGAGACCAGTGAAGAAGGAGGGGCAGAAGGTGCTACAGGCACCCAGAGGCAGATATTCCCCTGCAGTCTATGGTGAGGAAGGATGTTGTCCTACAGCCCACAGAAGTACACAGTGGAGGAGTGATCCACATGCAGCCTATGGAGGAACCCACAACAGAGCAGGCAGATGTGCCCTGCAGGAAGCTGTGACCCTGTGGAGACCCCACACTAGAGCAATTTTCCTGGGAGTACCTGTGGCCCTGTAGAGAGAAGCCCACACTGGAACAGGTTTGCTGACAGGGCTTGTGACCCCATAGGGGATCCAGGCTAAAGCAGCCTCTTCCAGAAGGAATTTACCCTGTGGAAAGTATTCCTGTTGGGGCAGTTTGTGAAGGACTGTGTCCCATGGGAAGGACACTACACTGGAGTGGGCAGTTTGAGATGAGTGACAGAGACAATGTGTGATGAACTGACTACAACCCCCATTCCCTGTGCACCTGCACTGCCTGGGCAGAGGAGGTGGAAGAATCGAGAGTGAAGTTGAATCTGGTAAGAAGGGAAGGAGGGAGGAAGGTGCTTTTTAGATTGGTTTTTATTAACTTATTCTCTTACTAAAATTATCAATAAATTCCATTAATTTTCTCACTTTGAGTCTCTTTTACCCATGACAGTTACTGATAAGTGATCTCTTTCAGTCCTTTATCCTGATTCATGAGCTTTTTTGTCATATTTTCTCACCCTGTCCAGTTGAGGATGGGGAGTGGTAGAGCAGCTTGGTGGCACCGGGCGTCCAGTCAAGGTTAATCCACCACAATATCATATCAGTCTTTGGCATGTTCCTGTTCTGTGTTCAATTATTATATCTGTGGTTATGAGATGCTTTTTGCATTAAAACACACATTCCTTTATCACCACTTTTCACCATGCAAACTATCATCTCTGAGAAAGCATTGAAAAGCCTGATTCTGTGTCTGGTACCCTAAGTTTGAAACTTGATTGCTGTATTTTGAAGTTAGATCCTTGGTGGGTGTTTTTTTGTTTGTTTGTTTGTTTTGTTTTGTTTTGTTTTTTTCCTTGAAACAAAGAGAAGTTTTCCACAAACCTCAAAGTGGACACTTTAAATACAGGACATACACCTAACCCTGGAAAAGAAATTCCTCAAGCCCCACAGCTGAAAGATGGGAAGGCAGCCAATTGCTTAGGAGTATAAGTACTAAACACCAGTCAAGAAGAAATGAAAAATGGGCATAAAACTAGTCATGTTTACAATGAATTACCAATTATTCTATTTCAGCTCACGCTGCACTGGGCCTTAGTTAATAAGTAGTGCCACCAAGATAAATTCAATAAACACTTAGAAAGACTATTAATAAGACTGAATTTTCTTGGCAGTAGAAAAAAACTTTGCTTACATTCCTCTGCTTTTCCAGAACCAAATGAAATGGAAAGTAATGCTTTTCTCACCACCAATCTCTCAATGTATTTTATAAGCCATTTTCACATATTGAGTAAGATAGGAAAAGCACAAGAATCACCCTTTCCTTCCCTAGGTAATATTTATGATCTTAGGATGCCTTCTTAGCTTCAGAACTGCAGTGACTGAGAAATGTTCACGGCATTTCTGCATAAAATAGTAAGAATAAAATATGTAGAGAAGACATCTTGCCTCTCTGATCAGCAGCCAAGGAATGGTGGATAGAAAAGCCACAATAATATTTCTTCAGTCCATCAAATTATATAAAAGTCAAACCCACAGCAGGCATTGATGATTTTGATTTTTAAAAAAGTCTACAAAGTTACACAGATCAAACTCTAAAACACAAAATGCAAAATTTCTACATTATGGATGAATTGTCCACCATTTTGCAATACAGAAACACCCATGAGTAGAAATTTATCTCACTGCCAAGTCATTGAGCTGAAACATGGATCTTTTTTTGTTTGTTTAACATGCATTGTATAAGTGCTGATTTAGCATTACTTTTAGGTGTGAGACAAGACACCCAGAAAGGTCATCTGCTTTATCCTGACTGCTGCACTGTGGCTCAAATGGGGATGCTTCTGGGGTAAAAGGTCGTAGTTGTCATCTTGAGAGTAATGGTGTGTGCTCAGAAATAATCTCTGAGTGTAAATGCACAGCTCAGAGTAAGACCATAATCATGGATCAATAGAGCTGTGCAGCTGACAGTGAAGGACAGCAGTCCAGAAGCTTCAAAAGTATATCAAGAATGCAAAATTTTCTTAGAGATCCAGAGAATAATACAAAATTTTTGCAAACCAAGGAGCCACTGAAAACTACTGGAATGAAGACCTATCCTGATAGGACACAGCAGATTGGGAAGACCTATTTTCATTCACCTTGTATTAATCTGCTAGATCCAGAATATCTAGGATTTGTTGATGGGAAAAATTGCCTTCAGAAGTTGAATTCCTCCACAGATTTAGCTCTGGCCATTAGCTCCTTTCACAGTGTTACTGGCCTCCATAATTAAGGGAAAGGATGGGGCTCCTCGGCCTCACTGGTGATTCATTATTCCATCCGCATTAATATTAGTAGGACAAGAACTTTCTTAATGAACTGGAAAATTTGGTAACAGTTACCAGGTGCTCATGCTGGTAAAAGAAGCCTGTCCAGAAAATAGTTGTGAGAAATTAAGTGGAAAAATCTGTACTTCTAAAACCAGAAATTTTCCCTGTATTATCCTCAATTTTTAGTTCCTTAGTTAAATAAAATTAAATGCTATTTTTTTCCATGAAAAATAACATAAGTTTATGCCTTTGCACTTTACACAAGAAGTTCACTACTTTGTAAAGAAGGAGTCGCAGAGAGCTATGATGTCAAGCTGAGGACAATAAGGAAAATGTGTCAAAATTACAGGGTGCCACGTCAAACAGTAATCAGTTTGAAAGCTGGGAACTCACAGAAGGAATTATTATTTGCTTCATCACAGTACTTACGTAGCCCTTTTTACTAAACATCTGTAACTTTTATTAAACAAAGTCCTATTCTATATCCAAATTAAAATAACCTGAAACACTACTCAATAAGAGACCTTCTGACTTTTTCCTAATCCAAAGCAATTATTTCCATAGGAGTTCTACCATATCAAAATTGTATGGAGAACAAGTCAAAGATTCTCATGAGGAAGATACACTTTTTTTCATTACATCTGTTTGTCCACAGCAGTCATGAGACAGCCAGACACTACCACACAAATATACCACATTGGCCTTCTCTGCAATGAAGGTAATAGTTTAATTTATAGAACAGATTTCTTCCAATGGGTTTAAAATTTCTCACAAAATAATATTCTGCATCAAGTTTTTCATACAAATGTTTCACATTATAAAAATGTTCAATCCATGAAGCATCAATGTGCTGCAATATGTATCAGCTGAAGCCAAACATGGGCAAGACCTTGAACTTTTGCAAGCCTAAGACCTTCTTAGATATTGATGTTGTAGCTGATACACAATATATTAGCAAACACTGTCATCTGGACTGGAAGATCATGAAATGAACAACATGAGCAGAGAAACAATTCACAGGAATCATCACCACTGGTTGTATTCTTCAACCTGGCATCCAACCTGAAAAGCCTCAGGCTGAAGATTCCTTGCAGTTTATTATATCGACATAATAGTTCACATGCAAGCCTTACGAGGAGTGATTTACTGCCATGTTAACAGGATTTGATTCTTTCCACTTTTGCTGGGACTCCTGTTTTCCTAGTCTGTATTATCTGTGTATTCATCTGTACCTAATATGACCTGCAAGCAGCTTAAGGAAAAAGGCTTTAATGAAAGACTCACTTCATCCTGAGCCTCTGGATAGAATTCTCTCTCCCAAGACTTCAAACAGGAATATGGAAGTACTAGATTAAACCAAAATCAGGAGATATCAATACAGAATCACAGAATCGTAGAACCACTAAGGTTGGAAAAGACCTACAAGATTATCGAGTACAACCATTAACTCAGCACCATTTTCATTCACCACTAAACCATGTCTCCAAGCCCACAATCACATTTTGAACACTTCCTGCGATGGCCATGACCCTGAGTATCACCACTCAGAAACACCTGTTTACATGGACAGAACAAGTCAGTCATGAGACATCCTGATTAAGATATGGTTTCAAATTAATGTACACAATTTCAAATACACACTTTAGATATGATGCCTCTTCTTTACATTTTTATTTTCATTTCAGGCTATTCTGGGATGTCTGCAAAAGAACCTTCTTGAGCAAACTCTCAGCTCACTAAACTTTTCCTGAAAAAGAAAAAAGAACAAAAAAATTTTCTTCTCTGCCTTACTGATAAGCCTTAGGGTCCATTCATACCAGCTGTATCTGAAGGGGATGGGTGCATCAGTACACTGGGTAGAAGATTCCTGGCATCTTTTAAAGGCTATTTTTAGAGTCTCTGTTTGCTAGGAAGTGGGCTCTCATCTGTACATTACAGTAAACAACTGCCAGTTCTGAGTCATCAATAACAGCAATGTAGGAAGTTCAACTCTTCTGCGAAATATGTAATATATGATTATGATATTTAGATTAATCAACAATATATTTTTTTTGATAACCTGAAAGGGAAAAATAATTTTTTTTGAGCATTATACCATGCTTTTCACTGATACAGGCAAACCTATTAGGAAATAAATATTCACGGCTAACTCCTACATATTCTTCATGCCAAGACAGTGAGAAGAATTATGTGTACAGGTCTACAGGTTGCAAAATGTGGCTGGGGGTGTGTATTCTATTGCCATCTGTTAGAGGAGGGGCAGTTTTCTTCTGTTAATTGAGCCACCTGTTAAAATCATGTGGGGCAGTTTGCTTTATCTCTTCCCCAAACAATCCTCCCTCTGGAAAATATCTTCTGTTAATGGGCCATTGAGTGTCACTGCGTGACTGATAAAATTACATCATCCCATCATGAGATGCTCTGTCCATAGGGAGAAGCCAAACATTCCTACCTGGATATAATCTGAGGCTCAGAATACTACAGCCTTTTCCCACTAGATTCCCAGAGGGCCAGCTTTCTTTTCCACTGGATTCCCAGAGGAAGACCAGGCCCATGTACACCACCACTGGACCTTCAGAGGAAAACTCCACCCTTCTACAGGATCACTGCTCCAACAGAACCACACCTGTCACCGCAGGCACCATTTAATGGGACTGCTGCCAACACCCTGACCCACAGGGTGTCAGGTCATATTCTGACTCTGTCAATGTTGTTTTGTATTACTGCAGTTTTATTTTTATTTTTCCTAATAAAGAGCTGTTATTCCTACTCCCATATCTTTGCCTGAAAACCCCTTAATTTCAAAATTATAATAATTCGGAGGGAGGGCATTTACATTTTCCATTCCAAGAGAGACTCCTGCCTGCCTTAGCAGATACCTGTCTTTTCAAACCAAGACAGTACATTACTGCCACAGTAAGATTGTTTGAGAATTGAGTCGTGGATGAATGAAGAAGAAAATATAAGATACCAAAAAATGCTGAGAATTAAGATAACATTTCAAACACTATTATCTCATTACCTTTTCAATAGATGTACAATGTCCTTGCACCCTTCCTAGTACAAAATGAATAAAAATTCCCTTAAACACTTAGATCACACAAATAAGCAACCTAAGTAGTGTGCATTATTGAAAAACTAATTAGTTTGCTTTATTTTCTTTCTTCAGCCACACAAATATTTGATCTCAGGAAGTTGTACATTTGCATCATGTCCATCATATAAAAAATAAATACAATAGATATCATTTACTTTTCTCCTCTCACCATTTATTTGTAATAAAAAGCTGCACAAGCCACACTTAAAGCTGTTATTGATATTAAATGAATGGTCTGTCAGAGATAAAAATAATTAAATTGCACTTTGGAATTCAAGCTGAAGAGACTAACACAAGATGTTTATTCAATATTATTGCCAACGGAATTTCCTTTGGTAAATAGAAGTATTGTTATTTTTATTCTTCCAGCATTTTCACACACCTCATTGCCCATCTACACAATCTTCCCGAGATGGCAAAATGTTCTAAAGTACAAGACACATTTCCTCTTAAAAATCATTTTGACACGAGGAACCATACTTGCCAATTTCAGGCTGAAAAGCTGCATTGTATCTTAATAAAAGGAGACAAAAATGTTGTAATTACTCATCAATATAACAAAGTAAGAACCTGCTTACCAGGGATACCTCTAAGTATGGAAATGGATACCACCTGATGGTAAAATTCCATGAAATATCCAATTCTTTTGTTAAATACTGTATTTTCATCAATGTTGGTAAAGACACTACAGTAAACATTTTGACAGGCATCACTATTAATACATCCCTCAGAATTATTACAAAATCTTAGAGATTCTTTAAAGGTTTGAAATCTTCCAAGAGGCCTCTATTATACTTTGGACCCATAGCTAAATGCTTTTTGGAACAGTGACTGCCAGCTGCCAATATCCAGATGGTGAAAACCAAGAAAACGAAGAAAAAAAACAAACCAATTTAAGTACTTAGGTTTTAAAAATACCAAAAACCTGCAATCAAACGAAATAAAAAACACCCAAGCAAATCTGTAGGAAAAGAAATCTCTACTTGTTTAATGAATACACTCCACAGGATTTCATTTAGCTGGTAGTCCTGAACCTTGAGTTACCATTAAGTAGTCATGTTAGACATACAGATTTTGTACAAGTCTATGTCAATATTAGTTTCAATTTCAGTGCATATCGACATCCAAGCAGAATGCAGAAAACAACTTACAAAGGAAAAGATGTGACACAAAGCCTGGATATTTTAACTGTTGGCAGACCCATCGGTGCCTGGTATTTTTTTCTTGTTTTCCTTATTGATCTTTAATGAATCTTTCTTTCATGGGTTAGATGGTGTTATTTTCAATGATTGAAGTCAATAAAAAATGTTAATTCTTTCACAAATATCTATAAAGATGAATAAAGATAGAAAAATTATTTTCATTGAGGTCTTTTCACTAGTAAAATTACTGCTTATATTTACCACATTTGATTTTGAAGGCTCTGAACAAGCCCTTACTGAAATATACTACACTGATGTTCAACAGCCTTGAATTTCGCCTTTAGAAAATTGTCAGCTTTTACTCAGAAAAATGAGTGCGTGGTTGAAATTACATTAGAGGCTGCTGCACTTCTCAACATACAGGTTCACACTAAGATTATTGTGTTGGCCAAATGCCTTCAGGGGATAGTGGCCCTGTGATGTCAGTGGTCAATGTGGCAGGCAGCAGGTGACAAATGTACAGCCTCCTGGAATACACCTTAACTCTGTGAAGTAAACAATGTATTAGAGGGGTAGCTCAATCCTACTTTAGGAGACAAATTGTAGGAATAGTCCTTGAAACCAGAAGGAATGTCATGACATGGGCACAGATATAAAATCATATAAAAGTATCTTGACAAAATTCTTTCCAAAACCAGCATCTTCGTTATTTAAAAAAATGAAGTTCACCTATGTAATCCAGTTCCGTAGGTAGCTCAATAAAGTCCAGGAACATCTTTTTATTGACCCCAGAAAATATTGAAAGAAATATTTACAGTAGAGAGATATTAATATTTGTATTAAATAATTCAAAGCATGTAAATATCAGGAAGCTTTTTAATCATCATGCAGGTATTCAATTTGAAAAAAATCTAAATTAGACAATGGAAAAGTCTTAATGATAAGGCTTGAACAAGAAATATATTAAACTGCAATATTTCAGTGGATATATGTCTATTAAAAGATTAAATTCTATTTCTTGCAAAATATTCTTATATAGTAATATTCTATTATGTGTTAAGACATAAAAGTACTATGAATTTGATATTAGATATTTCATTCTATACATTATATGTTCTTATATATAATTCATTTAGATTTTTTTTCACCTAAAAATTTCTTAAGCAGTTATTTTATTGGAGAATGGAATTTATAGCAGCCTCCTTAATGATCAATGTAAAACAAATCCCTAAATTCCTGGCTTCATGGGAATCTCTGTTGTGACCACATTCACTCCAGGGAGTGCCAGTCTGGCAACTCTGAATGTTCTCTTATGAGCAATTTCTTGTGATCACTCTATCATGACTAATCTATAAATCATCTACGCACATTGTATACAAGCAAGTAAAAAACCCAAAAAAAACAAAAAACCAAAAAACTAAAGGTTGTAATTAAAATAAATTCATAAACATTAAATAATCTTCTGAAAAACAAAAATAAGATCACAATCTGGGAGTAGTCAAAAAATGAACAGCAATCATCAACTAATTACCATGAATGATAGGGATTTTAGGGATGATACTTCTTAACATCTAAATAAGTCATCTTAGTTTTTCTCAGTATTCTTCTCAAACTTTCCTCTCAAAATCTTTTGTGGGCTAAATATAATTAAGATTTTTTTTCCTCCAACTTTTATATAAATGATATCCTTGCTTTCATCAGTCTCTTAACTTTTGTAAAATGTACTCAGAGATGGTAAAATGGCATCACAGAGAAGAAACATGATTTGACTAGTTTGATATAGTTTGCACCATAGATCTTACATAACAACAGCTAATAGTTATCACTTAGCCTTAAAAATGCATTGGTTTACTTGCTTCCAACAGGTAGCATCTTAAAAGGGTTAAGTATTCAATCATCTTTAAAGGATACTGCCACAGCAAAATGCACCACCAGTATTCAGATACTTGTTTCAGCAAATAAATCTTGCGTTTACTTGACGATATTTTCTTGTTGAGTTGGTTTTTATTTTCTCCTCCTATATATAAATATTGCTACTATAATCTTCAGTAAGGCTAAGTATGACATTCTTCAGAAAGAAAATGTCACCAGTCACCAAATGTTACCACTCTGGCATGTCTACCTTCTTATATTGACTTATTTAGATTTAGGTGCCAGAACTTCAGGTCAAAGGGGAGATCTTGAGGTTTCTAAACTTCAGTGTGTTATTTATGAGCTGACTACAGGGCCATGCACTGCTGTCCCCTTTCTCAAGAAAGGAAGAAAAGTGAGTTAGGGAGGCAGGAATGCACTAAATGTAACCTTGTTTTGTGAGGGAAAACTATTCTGAATTTGTGTGGTATAGTGATAGAAATAATATATGGGAGTGATCATAAGGGAGTGATCTATCTATATTAATTAATTAATCTACATTAATCAGATAACATTTTAATCATTACATGATTCTACTTAAGACAGAAATTACTTATGCTTAGGGATAAAGGTAAATGAGCAAATGAAATACTTTCCACTAGCTCTAAAGAAAAGGCTTATACAGCGATCTAAATTAATGTAAGACAGCAACTATTAACAGCTGTGAACAATTCTATTGCTCTTTTAAATGTAATTCTTCACATTTAAGTCATCTGGACCAAAAAGAAGGCTCCTAAAGTTCTACTGTTGTTCATTAAAGCAGGGATTACTAGATTAAATATATTCACTCATCCACTCAAATGTGTCAGAATCTTAGAGATAACTTTCTGTAGTTTTAATAGAATTTTTATTGAAGTAATTTATCCTCAGTGCACCAAGTTTGAAGAGCTCAACTCTGCCTACAAAACAATTACCTAGAAAAAAAAGAATGTAGCAGATACAGCCTAGTGGCCATAAGTGATTTTTTAACTGCTTTGATTAGGATCTTAGGACAGCATCACACGGAGTCTTCCCCTGCCCCATATTCCCCAGTTCTTCCCTAGTTACTCAACAAAAACATTACCTGACAGCTGAATTACCAAGTGTGCATTCCACATGTAATGTGTTGCTTCCACACAGGAAATATATTATTGATATCAGAACTGTATTTTATTCCTTGATTCTCAGCCATTTCTTGATAATGTGACATATTCATTTAATTTCTGCTGAGAATACACAGTGAAATTACAATGCAGGAGCTTTTAATATTAATGTTTCCATCAAGGGTCACAGTTACATGGAGTTACAAATAATAGAGGTACTGACAAATATTTTGTAGTATTAAATGAAAGGAAGGAGAATGTTTTCTAGTGCACTCGTATTAAGCAGTCTACCAAAGAAAAGAGAGGCAAGATAAATTAAAGTCAAAAATCAAGCCGATGAGAAGGAAAATTATGGCAAGAAGTAGAAAGGGAGGAAAAAATCTTGGTATTTTAAATAAAGTTGAAGAAACAGTATGAAATAAGTGAGAGACATCAATAAGTAAGTTTTTGAAGTGCACAGTGTGTATAAAATCAGATGGTTATTTTAGTAAGTTTTCCAGCAGAGCTTCCCCATTTGATATATGGACCAAAAGAGGAATTAAAGTAGTTTATTCAAAAGAACATGAAGGAATGGAAATTTGCCAGAATGCTTTTTACTTCAATATGTTAGAAATTTGAGAATTTTGCTATGATGAAAAACTGCAAAATTATCCAACAGAATATATAACTATTTCACACTATTTTTCCCCCAGATATTTCAGTTGCTTCAATAGTCCAAATACCATAATGCTGCATTTTTATCTAACTGAAAGACCTCACTTTTTGCTGGTTGGACTCTGCTTATTCCTGTGATGACAGGAAAATCACAATCACACATTCCCAGCCCCTCCCCAACAATATTATAAAGTCTAAGTTTTCATCAAGAGGGAGGAAAAATAAGCAAAAAACTATTTAGGAAATTATGTTCTATTTATAGATAAATTTGACAAAAAATTGTTAAGAGCAAAACCTACAACAACACAGGACAGACGACACAGAAGAGATCAACAAAACTAGTAAGACATTCAAAGGATCCTTGCCTCATAAAGAATTTAAAGGAAAGTCATTAAAATAAGTTTAATTTGTTGTAAGTTTCAGTTTAAAAGTTTAACAGGACATGAAAGACCTATCAACACTTGCAATGTTTTGCCTTTATTAGATGTGCTAAGATAAGACTATTATGCTCAGTATGTTTTCCTAATCTTTAGTTTGGTGTTTCATTAGAGGTTAGTGTTAGGATAGTTGAGTTTCTTGTCTTTTTAAATATAATTAGACACTCGCCTAGATTTACCTACTTGCCACACTTGCAAAATAAACAAAATTAATTTTCACACCTTTTATTCATCAAAGTTGACAAACACATTATCAGGTATTCCAGTTAAACTTTTGATTTTAAGAGAAAACACCTGCTTTTGGATGAGTTCATCAACAACCTCAAACTTATCCAGATTTATTTGCTTTGTGAACAATCCATGATTTCAATTCCATCAACTTTTTTTAGGACTGGAAATACTGACTCACTTACCAGCTCTGTTGCAAGTAATTAGATTATCCTCCTTACCTTCTTTTTTTTGAGAACTTCACATATTACAGAGTTCTTCATGGATGTTATCCTGAGCACTTACAGAATGATCTGGCAATCCCATTTTTAACATGAAAACCAATCCATTGCCAAGTGACAGAGTGTCCTATTATCAACATAGATTTTTTAAAATATACAAATGCTATTCATTTGACCCAAATATGTACAGACTTGTTTTCAATTAATGATATGTAAATTTTAAAACATCTATTTAAATAGCTTAGGTCTTAGTAAACTGCAAGTTAAATAGGTTTTTAAAGCATTTTTCTGAGCTAAAACTCTTAATATCTATCTCTGGGAAAGATCCTACCCTTCTGGTGTGGGTGAAAGGAGGACCAAAAATGTTAATAATTTTACTGACACAAAAATATATGCCAGCAACAGTAACAATTCTCATTTCAATCACTATATGCAATCTTCCTAAAATGAAAGGATAAGCATCTGAGGGCATGCTTATTTAAGATTTTGGTGTGAAGACATTGACGATTTTTTTTCTATCTACAAGGCTGTTACACAAGGCATAACTTTGACAATATTCTCATCTTTTCTAATGCAGAACAACCTATATTTTCTTCTCTCTTTAAACATCATGAACATGGCCTTTCTTTATTCCAACACGATCACAGCAAAGGTAAAATGAGTAATCAAGAATGATGTAAAGATAATTGTAAAACTGAAAGTAAAACTACAGCTGCTTTGAGGAAACAAAAGGCAACATATGCTTATCAATTTATCCTCTACTCTCATGAGAAATTTGTTTTGCTATCTTTTTTGTCATAAGAAAAGACTTCTACTGGAAATGTTACAAAAAAATTCACATCCAAATTGTAGCTTATGTAACTTACATTGTAGTCAAAAGTTTTACTCATCTATTCAACTGAATATTAAAAATATTTATAATGACTTCAGGTAATCAGTAGGAGAATTTAATTGAAATGGAAGTTATTTTCGTACATTATTTTTAGGATCTTAACCTCTTGGGTCAATGACTACTGAAGTGTCCTAGATAATAATGATAAAAATGACAGCATTGATAACAACAATAATAATGATTATCATCATCATCATCATCGTCATCATCATCTTTTCAAAGCATAGAATTGTCAGCATGATATTTCACTACTTGTCACTTACACAGATGAAAAACATATGCCCAAGTTAATTTAGAATACACAGTGTCAGAAAGCAGGTTTTGCTTTCTTGTACTGAAGGGCTCTTTCCCATTTCATGGTAGAGCTTGCCAGCCATATCTACTAGGTAGAGTCCTAGTGTAGCTGAACAGCAAGAAAATGTATGCACACATTTCAGATTCCCAGTTGGAACTTAGCAATGCAGGCAGGAAAATATTCAACAGTTAACATTTATTTCCTTCCAGGAAAGACAGTATAGTAGAAGTTAAATAGGTGTACCCTTAAACCAATTTTTTTGAATAGACAACCTAATAATGAAGGCTTTGCGAATATTCTAGAGACCTGTGACCTAAAGGAACGGAAAAAGTTGTTCAAGGAAAAACCTAATTGTTTTAAATTATGCCTTCCATCACTCTTGAAAGAATCATGGAGTTTTTATGTGCACAGATATTATTCCACTGAAAAGAAATAAAAACAACATAGTCTCAGAGTGTGTATATCTTCAGCATCCTTCCTTTTCCTGTTTTTTTTTTCTTTTTAATCTAGCAAGACCTTTCACAAAGACAGAAAAAAAAAGGGATTTGTAATTCACAGACACCACCAAAGACTGCATACTCATATTACACAGCTAAATTATTAGAATTTCTCTGATAATCATTGGCTCCTTATCTCACTGCTTTGTCTGAAACTACATAGCATTTCCTGTCTTCTTGGAATCAAAGTGAAACAAATAAATCATCACTTAGTTTCTACAGCAGTAGGAAAACCACTTGGAAACACTCAGGGTGCAGTAATTCCTGTCATGCCATTATTTACAACAGTTTTGAAAATCTTCTCTATTTGAATAGCATGCCTATGATTTAAACGTTTTATGTAAATTAGACAGAAATTTGCCAATCCCAAGATGTCTCTTATAACACACTTCAGAACACAAATGATTTTTTTTACTGCTCCCTTCAACTCCTGTTTTCCCCTAATTCAAGAATGGGTAATAGGAAAAAAGAAAATACAAACCACTGAGGCTACAATTCTGCATATATGTTGCTTTTCACTGTCCTTAGAGGTCTTTGTGAATGAAACCAGTGAAAAATGTAAGAACCAAAGTCCATAATATTTGCTGGAACTATCTAGATCAGTAAGAGTTACCAAGATTAAGGAGGGAAGTTTAAATATTTTCTTGTAAAAAAATAACTTCTAATTTCCATAGTCCTAAGAGTAAGAACATGTCTGTCTCAAATAGCATACATTTTCACAGAACACCCCTTACAAAATTTAGAAACTCAGTCTTTTACCCAGAATTTCAAACAGGTCTCCTACTAATGTCAGTGAATCTTCATTTTGTTTTAATATTAATAAATTGATTGAAATAAAATAACTTACTCTGTTACAAGAATTCTGTAATATAGGAAGCTTTCTAGTAATGTTTGTTTCTAAAATTGCTAAAAAAATTCTAAAATCAGAAATACACATAAATATCAACTGTCACTTAGCATGATTTTAATCACTTGGTAATCAACATATGACTGTCCGGTGTTTCATTTATATACATTTCTGCTGACCTACACCAACACAGAGACACCATAGGCAAAAGTTTGGATAGATGGATGTTTTCTTTAAAAACCCAGTTTGCCTTTAGGCATACAGTGGGTTAAGATAAGTCACACAGAAGTTGCAATACTGATATAATACAAAATATCCAGAGAGAATGAATTCATCATATTTTCAATGTATATTATTAAGGCATTAAATATCTATATTATATTCAAAATTAGGTACAGTTAAATCATCAAAGGCAACAAATAAGTGTAAATATGACAGAAGTTGAAAGCATACTTCATTTTTATATCTTTTTCTTTTTTAAATGTTGCAAATCCAAAAAAAAGTAATAGTATTCAGCATCATGAATAGTGAATCACCATGCAAAAGAGATTCAAACTGTTTCCAGTGAAGACTTTCAAGACTTCCTAATTTCATTACTTGCATTATTCACTGGCTTTGCAGCTTATCTATATGTACAGGTGCAATAATTTACCTGAACTTAGAATTTCAATCACTCTACATTAGTTTAGTTTGTGGATTTAAAAAGGAATTAATAATACTAAAATAATATTTAGTCAACATTAGGGATGTCTGAGTAAGAATAAATCACTACCTCCATATGGAGTCAGCAGTTCTATTACCCTGAAGAAAGCTGCGAGTAAATTTCGTATAATACAGCTATGAGTAATCTATGGATCTGATGTGTCTCTTCAAAGGACGTAATACTTTTTTCTAATTTTAGTCCCTGCACAGTACCTGTTGGTGTAATCTCTAGGTTCTGACAGTAAAATTACTGATTGCAGATTGGTATTTTCTGGAGTGATTCATGCTCGCATTAAATTTTTCACTATTTTCTCAAGCTCCCATTAAATGTTGTTACAAGCCAACTGTGACTTTTCAGGTTGCCTTCTAAGAAAGTTAAATGGGTTTTACAGAGGCTGCTCTGTAAATATATATGTATGGAATACCTGTACTTTAGATCTTACTGTAAAGAACTGACATAAAAAACCCAATAATTTTTGGCAAAAGAAATAGCAGATAGGTCCCCATAGGATAGTGCTGGACATCACATGCTACACCACTGCAGGGTCACACCCAGAAGTGAAGCTAGAAATTGATTTTAACTACACACATCCTTCAGAAGTATGACAAAGCATGGATGAATGGTTCACTTCAACTCATAACCATCCTAACTGATGCAGAAGGAAAGTAGTTGTTTTACTTCATTTACTCCATCCTTGTTTATTCTCCTCTTAAACTCCCAGTCTGGAGCCTCCTTTCCCCATTAACCAGTGGTCCAGGCAGCTCTGATCTTCCTCTGAGGTTGGTAAAAGCCAAGGTCAGAATTTGCTTCTGAAATCAGGAACTGAAGTGAGCATTTGTTCTCAAGGTAAAATATGGTTAGTGCTTAAATCCTACAGTACAGCGTAGTAGTTATAAAGCTTTCTCAGTCACCAACTTCAAAAAATGCCCAAGGGTGACTTGAGTAACTGTAAATGTGTTGGATCTGTAGTCTACTGGAATATTAAGCATCACATACAACAGATACAATAGATGCTGAAAAAAGGATATTTTGGGGTTAAAAAAACAGGGAAAAAATGAAGATCTTTCTACTCAGAAGCTTGAAGCATCGAAAATATTCAAATCATCCTATTTCAGACAAGACTCCAAACACTATTTTTCATATTACTGAAAATTTGTCCTTTCCCTAAATATTTTTAATAATTTTCTTGCATGTCACAAGCAACATAAGAAAAACAATGGAAAGAGAAAATAATTTGGTACAACAATATGACAGAATATGCAACATGAAAACATGCCTGCAATACACAAGCCTCTGACACAAAAGTGCATAAATAACATGCAACAAAAAAAAAGGGAATGAATCACATTTGTTTGCACATGTAGGCAGAGTTTCATCATTATCCTTTGAATAATGGCAGCATTATTGCTGGATAAGTGGTGGCTATGAATAAATTGTGTATGAAGAGCTTCTTTATTGTAGGAAAATTAATTTCATCTTTTTTAATTGGAATTAAGAACAACAAATTCTACTCATGCCTTCTATTTTTAAATGCTTTTGTGTCAATTTCTAGTAGAACTGAAATTTTATCCATTTGTTATTGTTTCCTTTCATAGTGAAATAATATGGTGCAGTTATTTTAGATAATGGGTGTCCTATCTAGCCAGAATCCTCTGGCTACTTCTTCAGCCCTGGGAAGTAAAAAATTCTCTGAAGAGGAGCTTCTAAACAGATATGATTACAAATGAAAAAAATTGGCTAATCCCTTCCCCACTGGTTTTCTAAATATTTCCTTTAATGGAAAAAGTATTTAGTTAAGGTAGAAATATCCAAGATATTTTGTTTCCTAAATATTTCTGGTTTAATCCTTTGCTGTAGGTTTTCAGACAGCCATATATTTGCTGTTCCACTCTTATGTTCTGTTTCATACAGTAAGCTTCCCAGGTATTCTACATTGTATCCCTCCATGAATTCTGGAGATGCACAGTTTGACATTTTGAAAAAAAGATGATTGGATTCAGAGTAAAATATAGGGACTGTGTGCATGATGAATATAGAAGCACAGATCCTATAAACTGGCAAACATCAACAACGAAATCTTTTTATGCTTTGACTGTCATATTCTAGGAGAGGAACATTTGAAACCAAATATGTCTATATATACAGACGCACAGATACACGGTTCAGCAGAAAGTTAAATCTCACAAACTTTACTAGGAATATGCAAATTAAAAAAAAAACTAGAGTCAATATTCTGTCACATGAATATCAAAACATCAGATTTTTTTAATAAATTGTTAGTAAGAGAAAACAAGGTTTCAATTTGCATTTATCCTTCTGTAGAATGACTACTGCCAACTACCTCAACCGTTTACATCAAACATAAGAGACTCAGCTAAAAAAAAAGAAAAAATTATCCAGATAAAGAGATAAAGTATTCCTGACTTCTATGATTCTGTTCAAGGACCTTAATCTGAAATCATAAAATATATTAATATGCATCATATTTATGGTGATCCAGGCTTCACAGTAATTTAATACCTGAATTTTTTCTTTTGATGCCTCTTTCTGATATAAAGGATGCCCAGTGCGGATCATTTTTGTATTGTAACTGAACAGTACAGTGTTAATTTCAAATGTTTTGGGTTTTTTAAATAATTTTTAAAAATTATGTTTTCTGAGAAAATTATTTCTCATATTCATGTTCAATTACATGTAATTTGGTTATTTATGTACCAATTTTTAAACAAGGATACCCAAGATTTGGTAATTATTGTGTCTCAAATGCATAGTTAATGTATATAAAACCAATAATTGCTTTTTGTAATGGAATTTGCAAGGAGAGACCAGAGGATGCAGAAGTTCATGCACCTGATATTATTTCTTTTCCCAGTAAGTTACATGGATCTAAATTTGTGCAGATATTTACTTATATATTTCTCATCTGATTATGAAGATTTAAATCCAAATATTAATAAAATAGATTAAATTATACCAGTAGGAGAGGGCAATGGATTATTCTTTAATGTCTACTTGTTCTCCTTCCCAATAGTACTCTTCTGTAGCACTTAATATTTTCAAAGACCTTTACATCTTTCATCCTTCCTACAACATTACTTTTAAGAATGTCAGTGTGTTGTGTATTTCTGTTTTAAATTCAAGGTGTTGAATTTGAACTTTAAATCCATACAGAAAAGTAATAAAGAAATACTTTTCTGAATAATTTCTTTCAAAGACCATAGGTCTTAGGTGAAAATATTGTCTTCCTTCCTGTGTTTCATAAATAACAAAAGTTAACTAAGGGAATCAAAAATATACACAAATTTAGAATAATGTAGTTGGATAATGTCTTGATGAGGTAGGTATATCTATGGATGAAAAGGCTAAAAGTGAATATTAGAGTAAATGACAGGACTGTAGACTTTTAGTGAAAATTATTCAAGAGAAACACACTTAAATTATCATTAATTAAATAATTGGGAAATACATTCTGATTTAAGAGTACTGTACAACCACAAGAACCACAAAATGGTTTTGTCACAGGCTCTGCAGAGACTGCTGGATTGGGTTTGCATGGTAAGGTTTGGTAGTGGGAGGACTGCAGTAGTGGCTTCTCTGAGAGGCTGCCAGAAGCTGTCCAAGAGAGAAACTGGCCCCAAGATGGACCTGCTACAGGGCAAGACAAAGCCCACAGCAATGGTGTTAGTGCCTCTGGGATAAGGCGTCAAAGAAGAGGGGAAAAAGTCAAGCTGCAACAGCAGCTGAAGAGAGGAGTGTGGGAATGTGGTAGCAGCAGCCCTGCAGACACCAATGTCAGTGCAGAAGGAGAGCCAGGAGGTGCTCTAGGCATCAGCGCAGAGATTCCCCTGCAGCCCGTGGTGAAGAGCAGGGTGAGACAGCTGTGCCCCTGCAGCCCATGGAGGCCCACAGCGAAGCAGAGATGCAACTGCAGTCCCTGAATGACCCCACACTGCAGCAGGCAGTTGTGCCTGAAGGAGACTGTGACTCGGGGGAAGTCCACACTGAAGCAGGCTCCAGGCAGGACCTGTGTCCCTGTGGAGTGAGGAGCTCACAATGGACCAGGTTTCCTGATAGGACTTGTGACCCAAGGGAGACCCACACTGGAGCAGTTTGTGCAGAGCTGCAGCCTGTGGGAAGAACTCTGTTGGAGAAACGGAGAACGGACTCCTGCAGGAAAGACCCTGCACTTGAGCAGGTCAAGAGTGGGAGGAGTCCTCCCTCTGCAGAGGCAGGAGTGGCGCAGACAAGGTGGGATGAATTACTGCAAGTCCTGAGGCTGTTCTGCCTGTAATGGCAACTGGTGAGTGATCTCAGTGTTTTTATGTTGACTCACAAGCCCTTTGTTACATTTTCCCTCCCCAGTCCAGCTGAGGTACGGAGGGACAGAGCAGCTTTGGTGGGTGTCTGCCATTCAGCCAGGGTCAACCACCACAGTTCCTTACACAGAATCATAGATTCACAGGATTATAGAACAGTTTGGGTTGGAAGGGACCTTAAAGACCATATAGATACAAAGACCCTGCCATGAACAGGGGCACCTTTTATTAAATCAGGTTACTCAAAGTTCCATCCAACCCAGCCTTGAATAATTCCAGGGACACAGCATTCAAAACTTCCCTGGCAACCTCTTCCACTGCCTCACAACCCTCACAGTAAAAAAATTCTCCCTAATATTTAATCTAAACCTACCCTCTTTCATTTCAAGCTATTATCCCTTGTCTTGTGACTACTTTCCCTTGTAAAAAGTCTCTCTCCATCTTTCTTGTAAGCTCCTTTCAGGTACTGGAAGGTGCTCTAAAGTCACCCCAAAGCCTTCTCTTCTCCAGGCTGAACAAGCCTAACTATTCTCAACCCTTCCTCACAGGAGAGGTGCTCCATTTTTCTAGTCATCTTGGTAGCCCTCCTCTGGACTTTCTCATGAGTAGCATGAAAGATGAAAGGTCAAATATTTTTCCTTTTTTATTAGTTGCATCAAGATTTTTTTATAAAATGGAAAATATCAGAACTGTTACATCTCCCAAGTATTCATTTTTGTGCTATAAAACTACAAAAAAGTCCTACTGGAAATACAGCCTGAGTTTCAAACATTCTGTCTGTGCTTAGATTAATTTCTGGTTTCACTTGTAACATATAGAAATAATTAGAATGAAGTACATCCTCTTCATTCTGATTTGTAGAAGCACATTTTTGAGATGTGCCTTGTTCTAGCCTTATGTCTTCCAACATTTAACCAAAGATGCAAGCTTTCAGACAACAGAAAAGTACAGTGATGTTAGTCTGTGAAGTTACAGGTAGAAATGCTGTTTTACTAAAGTATGATTGGTACTAAGAAGATACCTTTTGTTTCTCAGTATTTTGAGACAAAGTTTTACAAATGGCTTGATATTATCAACCTGCAATCTTTCTTATCCTTATTCCCAGTCCTTGTCCATTTATTCCCACCTTTAGCTCATTTTGGACATTTCCCTTCTGTCAGATTTGTCACCCTATATGACTCTCTGCATGGACATATAATTGCCAGGGCTGATACCAGAGCTGTCAGGTGGGGCAGAATCTTCTTTGTCACTAGCAGCCTTACATCACCAAACCCACCCCAGCTTTTGCTGTGGCATCAGGGACAAAAGAATAAGGCAGAAGAAACATTGAATTCTCTAGGGAACTTGTAAAATCTCCCTCAGGGTAGTATGACTGATGGCCATTATAATGTGTTTGCTATACAACAAAATAATGAATCAATCTACAAGTTATATTTTCTGCATTAAAAAGAGGCATATTTCAGGAAAAAAAAATTATAAACTACTCTCTTACAAACAAATCATTACATAATCCTAAACTCTGAAAAATTTACACACATACACAAATATAAAAATAAATTTACACACACAGACACACACATATGCCAGCTCCTTATATAAATACAATGGTAACCTTCCTACCAGATGTATTTGATACTTGGAGACTAGTTAAAATTTTAATACAATATAATACAGAAAATATTGGACTTATCCTCTTGTTTCAAACATTTTTTTTCTTCAGTATATCATTCCAGATGGTTAGGCAGAATCTCACACATTTAGACACTCAAAATTTCTCACTTGAATGTGGTTGGCAGAGGTGATGCTGGAGTGAAGGAAGGCTCTGCATGGGCAGCTAGAGGCCAAGCTGGATTCCTCACGGCATCTTAAACAGTGCTACACACTCATATTTAGGCACCTGAGTACAACCCTGAAAAACTGTTCCACCACTAACACCAAAAGAAAATAAGCTCTTAACTGTATATAAATAAGAAAGGTCTGACCTTTTGGTTCACCACTTTAAACACTGAAACTTACTTTTCTTCACGGAGCACCATTATCCCTAATATCACAACACCCATGGGAAAAATGGAAATTAACAACACATTCTTCTAAAAGATATTTTACCATGACTAATTACAACTAGCTTGAGGTGTTTAAACAGCTTTGAAAAACGGCATTTAGATTGCCAGATATGCCACAATTCACACAAGCAGCCTAGCAAAAGGAGGAGGCAGTCAGCTCCAAGTCTCCTTACATCCCAGGCTGGTTCTCAGATACTGATTTCCTCATTCCATTCCAACAATTATTGCAACAAATTGTCACTCTCAAGTCTGCAGGGCTGGTTCACAGAATCATAGAATGTTAAGAGTGGCTTGGGTAGGAAAGACCCATGAGATCATCTAGTTCCAAACCCCCTGCTGTGGACAGGGGTACTGCTCACTAGACAAGGTTGCTCAGAGTCCCATCCAACCTGGCCTTGAACATTTCCAGGGATGAGACACCCACAGCTTCTCTGGGCAGTCTGTGCCAGTGCCTCAGCACACCTACAGTAAAGAATTTCTTCCCAACAGTTCATCTAAACCTACTCTGTTCCAGTTTGAAGCCATTCCCCCTTGTCCTGTAACTACACGCTCTTGTAAAAAGTCTCTCTCCATGTTTCCTGTAGTCTCCCTTCAGGTACTGGAAGGCCACAATTAGGTCCCCCTGAAGCCTTCTCCAAGCTGAATAATTCCAATTCTCTCAGCCTTTCCTCACAGGAGAGGTTCTCCATCTCTAATTATCTTGGCCCTCCTCTAGCAACGACCAAAGGGTGACAGCAAGAATGTCAGAAAATGAAAACCTATCCCTAACAACTCTTTTGGTAAGTGGCTGACAATGAAGTTGTTTATTTTGTTTAAGATAAGAATTTCCTCAGGAGAACATTCTTGTCACTTTTAATATCAGGAGGTATAAAAATAGTATGTGCAGAACTATGAGTCACTTCTATGCCATACTAGGTAAATTTCAGTTCATCCTTCTCCCTATCTTAGTATTTCTCCAGTTTCACATACAGCTTCAGGAGTTTGCCAATTTTTTTCCACATTGTATCTTTTAAATTATTAATTTCCCTGCTAATAAATTCAGATATGCATTTGTATACACAGTGTTTACAGCAGTGAATTATTCAGCCTATGTACTTAGATGCCAACTAATACTAATAATTACAAATGTACACACATATTAATAGAAATACTAAATAATAGGAAACATCCACAAGTGATTCAGCATCTCCACTACAAGAGAAGGGGCTAAAAACTAGGGAACCAGAAGAAAGTTTTAAAATATTCCACCCTTTTGGCATCCTTTCTGGCAGCCTCTAGTAATGGCTATGCTCATTCTGAATTGCCTTCACCACACTCATGTGAGGGTTACATTGAGATTCCCGGATTCTCTTTAATCCATCTAAAATAACGTATGTGCTTGTATTTGTTACCTTCACAGTAGCATTTCTAGAAGAAAGTTATTTGTTTCAGGCTTTTCTTAAAAGACTTTATCTGAAAGTTCTGCTGCTAAGACGATGTCTCAATTTTTATCTTGTTACATCATCATATAATGTACAAAATTAGGTTGTGAAAGGTCGAGAGAATACCTGACATGTTTAACTAAAGAGTTATTAAACTAGATGACATGAAACTCATATTTTACCCAGGAGCTTTTCACAGTCAGTGCACCATTTGTCATTGTTCTCCTGAACTGGCTCAAATCCCACAGGATTCCTCTATGACACGAAAGAGCTCAATAGATGATTGCAGCAATGTGCTATTAAGGAACAATATACTGAAAAGCAGAAAAATCTATATAAGACAGAATCTATAAACAACCTTTTCTATTAAATTATCCAACAGTTATATTTGATATGACTATTGATACAAGATTAAAATGTTTCTAAAACCCCCACTTTAGTAACCTGAGTGATTTTTGTTGTAAAACTGCAATGCAAACACTAAGTTAAAAATACTTTTTGAAAAAATGGTTGCTGGGTGAAGCCAATATTTATAATAAAATACCTGCCCATACTATGTTTATTTTTTTCTAGATAGGCCATATGGAGCATATTCATGCCTTTTGTTAAAACTTATGATTGTTCTTGCTCCCTGTTATTACTCAAAATAATATTTAAATTTATACGCTGCCTACCTAGACAAAAAAAACCCTAAGCCTGAAATTCCTGCAAGGCATTTAATATGCATGGAGGCACTTTTTATTTCTCTAGAACACTCTTGTACAAGATACTTTAATGTTAGAATTTTAAATATGTCAACCTACAGCAAGTTTCACCTTCATGAATCAAGATCAAATACTTAAATATAAGGGGAAAAAAGTTATATATATAAAATCAGATGGTAGTATGTACAGGTAATCGCCAGAATAATTTATTTGCTTCAGGCTGCAAAGTTTTGATTACTTCCTTTTATTTTATTTGTCAGTGACTTCTATTTGGTTTTTGTTTGTGTGTTTCAGAAGCTCTTATTTGTGTCCTCTCTGAGATGATGGGGTCCCTGCTCTGTTTGGGCCTCCAGCTCCAGGGCCAACACCTCTGGCTCCTGCCTGGGGTACTCTGTCATCCCAGCGCCCCCACTGCTCTGGCTCTGCCATTTAACTGTGTGAATGAGGGAGCAAAGAAGAGACTCGGGCAGCATGGAAAATCAAGCAGCATGGAAATCAGGCAGCACAGGCTTTTGGCAAAGCATTCTTTCATCAGCTCAGCACAAGGAGAAGCTCAAAACAAATACAGTTGTGTGTCCATCTCTGCTATGGCTTTCTACACTAAAATGTTTCATTGCTTTGCCTTTGCCAGTTACACTTCCTAGGGGAGGATTTATTCATTTTACTAAATACTGCTTTATGGAAGCACAGGTATTTTCATGTGGGATACGGAATTACACTGGTACACAACAAAATTTTACTTAGGAAAATCCTGCCATATTGAGGCTCCTTCAGCATGAAGGAAAAATAAATTACACCTCAGTTTAAATTAAACAGCAGCACTACTTCAAGTATAGACACTTCATTTAACACAAGAAAAGGAAAGGGAGGCAAGTTGGTAAGTGAACTAAGCACTGAGTTTGTTAATAGGACCTATGGGAGAGTAAGAAATTTTTACGAGGTCATTTGATTATCAAATTATACTATCTTCATAAATGTGTAATTCTATTAACTGAGACTTATAATAAATAAAAAATGAAACAATAAATCTTTGATTCCTATTTAAGAAATACATCAAACATCTTTCCTTAGCAAAAAATAATATTAAGGCTTTAGGAAAAAAAAATGTTTATAACATATGATAAACAACTCTTTTTGGCTATGGTAAATCTGTTGAAGGCACAGGTTAATTCAGCTCTACAATTTTACATAAACTACTTAAAATATCCTCAAAATGATTGTTAATATTGTTAATCCTTCCAGTCACTGAGCTGTATTCACAGAGAGCCACTTCTCATTGACCTAACCCACCTAATCCTTATGGCAGGAAAAGTAGGAAATAAAGTTTAGTTTTGAGGAGTCTAAGCAAAAATTGAAAAAATAAAATATAATTTAAAAACATACTTATAGCAATATGTTCACAAAGAATGTCAGTATATATGCATTTGGTACTGAGTTAGGTAGGCTCTTAAATTCCCAGGACTTCTTGAAACATTCAGAGTTTATTCCTCCTTATGACACTAGCAAATTTTTAGATGAAAATTTTCACAAAACATGCTGCAAAACATCCATAATAACCCAAAGGTTTTTGAGTAACAACACCATCATTTGGCCCAGGCAACCCTTAAATACCTTTATGAGTACAATAAATGTACAGTTTATTGAGCAGTTAAATCTCAGGCATAGTAGGAATAAAATGAATCAAACTATCATTAATATAATTTCCTCATAGAAAAGCTTTCACCTTGTGCAACTTTTGAGTAGGACCACTTCTGCTGAACATAGGGCTTATAATTTTGTCATCTTCTATCAAACAAATAGCAAAAAACAAACTAAAAAAAGAAAAACCACCAAACACAAAAACAGAGCATAATTAGGCAGCATATTTTATGCTTTCTGGGTTGATTGAAACACCGTCACAATCTGAGTTGTTCTGTTTTACAAAAAAAAAGAACAATTATTATCTAAGACCACAATTGCAGCATATACTAAAGACAGAAAAAATATCAGTTTTTAACCATATGAATTATTTGTAGAAGTGAGTTCTGAACAAAATTCAGTCTATTCTTTCACAAAAACTACTGTTTATTTACTTTGTCCTCTTATGGCACCTCAGTTACACTCACAGCTTGTTACTTCAAGAAGCTATAATAAAAATAATTCATTACAACCTTTGTTAGTGAAGTAATGCATGTTTCATGAAAAAGAGTACATAAATTAAACAAGCTGAATTACATTATCTAATTTAACTCAACACAAAATATCATCACATGGCAGATTTTAAAAGTTTTGAGAGCCTGAGAAGGGGAGCATGGAGGATATCCCGCAATTTCAAGCACTACCAGAAGTACAATCACACGGTGGGAAAGACCCAGGTAAAGGATACTCCATCTATTCTCAGCACTTCTCTCAAAACACAAGTCTTGGAGGAAAGCACAGTCTGGAATTTAAATATGAAACATACTAATACAATGTTGCCTAATTGGAGTGAGAGATAAGACATTTAGTCTTGCTGAAGAGAATGAGAACTGATGCAAAAGTGACTGCTGCAGAAAGCTCAGTATTTTTTGGGAAATGTTGCAAGTTACTTGTTTTCTGTAACAGCTCCTTCTTTGGTGGTACAAGCATGAATGTATGTGATTTGGCTCCAAATGTGATTTGTCACATCCTGACACACACAGGTACATTCTGACAGTGCATCCAAATCAGCTGGATTATAATGTTTACAGAACTGCCTTGAGTAATTGCAGAGAAGTTAAACAATTCTCTTTGTCTTTCATATGGTAAGGGTTTGTGAATCACCAGTGAATTTGGGGGATTTAAAAACAGTAAATTTCAGCTCCTTAGCTAAATTAAATTGGTTAAACTCTATTGATATAATTATTTCAGTGCATAATAGCATCACACACTGTTCTCTAAAGCTATGTTCACACCAACAGAAAATACAAAGAAAGGCAGAGTTTACCTTTAAGTAATTAAACTTGTACCACTAAAGCAGTGTCTTGGTCCCAACTACATGCTTTGGAGGTTTTATAAGTAAAAATAATTAGACTAAAATGCAATCCTACATGTGTGTTTAGAACATATTTTGACCCTTTCTATTTTTGAAAAAAGTAACTACTACTGCTAAAAAAAATTGGATTTGAGAAGCTGCTGAGTATATTGCTTTACTTGATTTCATAATGAAAGGAGTTGGTTTGGAGTTGTGGATGTAGCAGGTAGAACTGGCCACTGGTTACAATGTGATAGTAAAGAACTAGAAGTAGGGAAGGGTTTTTAGATTTCTTAAGTGACAAATATGTAAACCCTATTGAACTTAGAGGAAAACTGGAGTTTTTTTCTTATAAGAAAAATAGGGCAAAAAGATAGAAATGCCTAAATAGACCCATCAACAGCTCTACAATAAATCAAATCCTCATATATTGACCTATATATAGACATATTCCAATTTAAAATACAATGCTTTTATTTTTTAAATGTGAAAAACCAGCAGCTTATTAGTTGAAAAGCTTACTGACTAAAGTATTCATAAAGAAGCAACATAATGTACTTTAACTTTCTGCTACTATTTACAAAAGACTGTACCAAGATCTGCAGATGTGTCCTCTCATGAAAATAAACCAAACTGAAACTCCTTTTTGTTTTCATGTGCTGTGACTTTCTAAATTATTTTATTCCTTTTTAACTTGTTAGTGGAGCATTAGAAGATAAAGACTATACTTTCTTCGTCCCTTGATTCATCAGTTCATTCTTTTTTCTTTACCACAAAGCTCAGCAATTGTAAGATATAATACTTTTGTCTTTTTTCTTTCCTTAAAAAAAAGGAATCACAAAAGCAAGCAAAAAAAAAAAAAAAAAAAACAAACAAAACCTGAACATCTACTTGTCTAAGCTTAAACATTGAAATCTGAAACTTCAGAACCAGAAGGTGAAAAAACAGTAGTTATAATTCTGAAAAATACATTCTCTTTATGCAAGTACTCAACTAAGTACAAAAAGTGACTACATGGAATTTTACAGTTTGCACCATAAAAGATCAGATAATGCAATATTGCATTTGTGAGTGAATTCAGGCTTTAATTTAATAGATTTTATTAAAAGAATATTTTACTACAAAATTTTGCCTTGTCTCATAGTGATTACTGCATTTCACACAGTTATCCAGAGCAGGCTATTCTTAAATTATTCCATTTAGAAATTTATTATTAAAATTAAAGTATCAATTCAGGACTTCCAGGTTGGTCTGAATCTGTTGCCTCTGCTCTATTAGATGAAAAAAAAATCAGTAAATGTATTTTGATTGTCATGAAAGATGACAGCACTCTAATTAGAATGAAAAGACGTGAAAAGGTGACACCACAAGAATATTTTTTTTCACATTTAAAAAAAGAAACCACCCCATGGTCATTACTGGATTTATTAGTGCTTAATGAAACGTTAATTACTGTGTCTGACAAACAGTGATTAAGCAAGTTACTTTTATTTAAACTAGGAAAAAAAGAGAGAAAATAAGCTAAAATATTAACTTGATTTAATAATCGTAGTAGGAGATGATAGAGTCTGCATTGTAATCACTTTTCTAACTTTATCCTAGCTGCACTTATCAATAAGTAAGCCTTCTCAATACTGCTGACAGGTAGATTTAATTAAATGCATGTATAACTAGGGCATAATATAAAATGTTTTTCAAAGACCTTGCCAGTAAATGTAAAGTGATGGGATTTTTTTTTCCAGATTTCAGGGAAATGATGAAAAAAGATGAAGACATCTTCATATCCTTTGATTTTAACAAATGTTTGAATAATTTAATTAGGTCACGCATGCCTTATTGAGTCTGCTCCTACTACACATTAAATTCTGAAACAGAGCTCTTAAAATATAAGTAAACAGTCTTTATTTATTAATTGCATGTGGGCAGTCAATTTTATACTGTAGTGGCAAAATCTGAAAGGACAGGAAAGGTTAATTTACTACTGCACAGATCTCACACAATCCAAGCTACTTAGAGACTGCCAAATTCTGAATTCAGTCTCAATGAGTAGTTTAAAAACTGATTCTGACACTGATCCTGACAAAATTCAAAAGTAAGTGTTAAAAATTGCATTATGTTATCATGTATTAGATTCAGTTTTTACTAGAATAATTTTCATTACAAAAAGATGCTGTGATATAGTCCTGAAGTATTTCTGGACAAACTTGTTTATCTCCTGACTGAACTGACTGTATTTAAAACTCTGGATTTCAACAAGTATTGGCTGTAACTTTATTTATAAACTAGCTCAGGGTATCAGGCCATATATAGGAATGATTTTCAATCCACAGAAAAATGTATTCATAGAATGAGAGGCACAATCTTAGGCAATACTTGGCCTTCTTAAAGCAAATCTTGCTGAGCTATTAATTTTCCAACTGAGGTAAATGCATTGTCTGTTTCCTGGCAGAACAAAGAGCCTTTTACATTAGTGAGGGTTTGCAGTGCAAAACTCCTAAGATATATTCTTTAAACCTCAGGAGAGGTTATGAGGATCATGTAGCAACACCAAATTGGCTACATATCATTTGAGATGCTGCTAAAGAGAATATGAATTTCAATTTTTACAAGAAATATTCTCTTAGTTTTCCTTGCCTTCAAATTACCTAACATTTTAAATTATTTAACTTACCTAACATTTTAAATTTAAACATTTAAATCACTATTCATTAGGCATAAAAGAATAAAATATTTTAAAACATTATAAAACAACAACTTTTAATTTTTATTTCCATTGAATATAACTAGAAATATCTGAAATATTTCCACTCTCAGAAAAGTGTATACCAAGTAACTTACACAACAACACTATGGATAACATCCATATAGTCAACACTGTAAGTTAAAAGAATATTTTTTCTTGAGATTCAGCTAAAGAATATCATATTACCCATCTGAAAATATTCTGCATCATTTTGGAGTGGCCTGGGATCCTAATGAAAAGAATCTTTTTACCTGCCCCCAAAAATCTACAAAACAAACATTAGTGCCACAAGTTGTTTGCATTGTACTTTCTCCTCTCTCATGTGAAGTGCTGAGATCCATAAAGACTCCCTGGTAACCAGACTTCACACTATTGTTCTACTTGTTCTAAAGCTGGAAAAAAAGCCCAAGTCTCGCTTTTTTAAAGGAAATTATTTCCTGATTACTGATAATCATAAATCTCAGAAAACTAGGGTCTAATATAAATGCAGAGTATAAATATTTTTATTGCAGCCCCTCCAGCAGTTCCTCAGGAGTTTGAGGATACTTTGTGAAATATCTATCTTTGCTATAATTGCATTCTGTGCTTTACCTGATGAAAATTGATACAGCACGTTGAAAAACAAAAATAAAAGATTATCCTCCAGTTAATTTTCCACAGTTTTATCTTACCAGCCTCTTGAAAAGTGCAGGTAGACTAGTGTGATATAACCAGGAAAACCAAGATTGAGACCACAGTGTGCCCTTGATCAAAGCAATGGAACAGAAGAGGAGGGATTTTGTGAAATATAAAAAATGCATTCTGCATCTATTTCAGAATTTTGTAAGGAAAATTGTGATACATTTTGTAATAAGCAAAGACTGACATGTTTTTAATTTAAACAGCTAGAATAGAATTTGGAAATCAGAACAATCCAAATTCCAGTTTTTCTTTCTGATAATTTTACCCTTTAATTTTACCCTAAACCTGAGAGCACCACCATCTACCAAAAATTAATTTCAAAAACACAATAAATCAATTAAATTAAGCAAAAAATTAATTATGCATTCAGAGCCCAAATAATCTAATTTTGTTTTACAGTTATCAAAGATATTCATGTAAACCCATTCTAGTGTTTTGTTTCACAGTCTGGAAGACAAGAGAAGATAGATAACTAATATATCCTCATTTAGTGACTACTTTTAATGACTTTCATACAAGACATACAATCTCTTGTGGGGTTTTTATCCTCAGTATTCATGTATGTGTGTATTTTTTTTTCTGGCTCACTAAATCTTCTCTACCTTAATAGAAATCCTTCAGCCTCTAATACACCTTCCCTTCCCTTCCCTTCCCTTCCCTTCCCTTCCCTTCCCTTCCCTTCCCTTCCCTGCCCTGCCCTCCCCTGCCCTGCCCTGCCCTTCCCATGATCTTTATCATTAAAAAGATAAACCTGAAACTCTGAGTCCTGCTAGCTTTGTACTGGATAAATGGCACCTCCAGGTCAGGTATAAGGTTCATATTAAACTGTATTTACTCTAATGTTCAGTTTCCTTCCTTTTCTCAAATGCTTTCATTTTCACAGAGACAAAAAAGAGAAATTTGGTTTTGAAATATGAACACTCTGCTGACAAAACCAAAGACATGTTTCCTTTCAAACATATTCAGCCAAGTCCTGAATTGCCCTACTACTATTGCAAAGTTTTATATTTGTAGCCAAGAAAATAAGAAATTCTAATTCTAAAATAAAGTATTATTTTGACACAAAATTATTAATATGCTCTTTTACATGTACAGCATTGCTTTATTTGTTTCTAGGAATTCCCTGTGAAAACAGTAATGTTGAAAAAAACTAAGAATTCTGTTCCCCTTAAATTTTATTTTTTTCTAATTTAATCCTCTAGAGGAAGCATTCCTGTGAAACAATCCTTCATTTAGACAAATAGAAGAGTGACAAGCTCAACTTCACTGATGTCCAAAAGCATTAAAAAAAAGTTCCAGAAACAAAGAGTCTTGATTTGTCCTCAGATTCTTTAAATTCTGCAAACTCTTCTGCTTCTCTCAGGTGACTTCAGCACCTTTCATGTTAACAGGTATAGAGCAACTTGGATTTACTGCAATTGTTATGAAGATTCAATTGTGAAGACCTAAATAATAATTAATTATTACAGAAAGAAATTAAATCTGATGCACACATTAATGAACAGCTTACATAGTACCTGTTGTGTGACTAACTGCATTTCTAGAAGAGGAACTTTGAAATAAGATAAATAATCTTAACACATAACAACCTCAGAAAAAGAAACTAAGTTAATAAAAAAATGGAGCAAAATGTGATTTATTCTTCCTTTAAATTTGAATTAGTCTTTGCCTTAATGAATAACATGTATTCCATTTTCCAATTTCTATTAGCTTTGAAAGACTTTTTAAAAAGGAGTAGTTCTAATTTTAAAAAAATAAAGTTATTTGTATTTCCTGTAGCATCTCTTATTTCACTACAACATGAACAGCTAAAGAGCTAAGAATTGTTTTGTTTCTAGAGTTACACAGGGATCTTACATTACTTAAATCTGTTGGAAGCAACAAACATCACACTGCAAGACTTCTTTGCTTGAAGATAAAGGAAGTATTTATATTAAAGTATCCTTTACAGAATTTTCCTTTTTTTTTTCCTAACTACTCTAACAGATACACAGATTACTTTTATTGTTAATGTGTGGACAAAAATGACACTGGAATGTCAGTTTTGTAAATGTTTATGAACACCTCAATGCTCATATCAAAAGCCCTTTAAAAGAAAAAAGAAGTAGTTTACTGAATTTGGTGTAAATTGTCAAATTAAATGAAAAATATTTATATTCCATTTCACTATTCTATGTCTTGTATCATTTGTTCCTGTGACTCTCAGATACACCCCTGAAATGCCCTACAGAATGCTGAAATTACAGCTGCTTGAACACCATTGGATTGCAAGCCATTCTAATTCATTAAAAAACTCAATGGATTCTGGTGAGACTATTTTTTTCACTGAATCACTGTATCACAGTAATTTCCACTGACTTGTCTCTAGCACTTATTAAAATACATAATATAACAATTTCATTTCTGATTAGCATTGCCATGTCAGACCTTTGTCTGAGGGTCTGACTCACAAGTAATCAGGAGATAATAATTCTCTGAGAGTCAGAAAGACCATGCTAAATTGGTTCAAATGAGAAGAATCAATCTACACTAGACTGGTCATTTAAAACAAGCTTGATTTATTTTTCTTTTCAATTCTCTCAAGCTCCAAGCAGAGCAGAAATCGGAAGGCTAAGTTTGGTTTCCATTATAGCATAATAAACATGAAAAATCTCCATGTGTTGAATGAAAAGAAAACATTGGAAATCAAAAATTGCCAGAAATAAGAGCTAAAATTATTGAAACTTACTGAAGTATATTTAGAAATATAAGTAATCTGTGTAGCTGAAAAGGTGTTCCATTATTTTAAGGGAATGTGCCTATGTGAAAGAGTATGGTAATACTGACTCATTCCAGAATATGGAATCAAATGCCATAGCTTGTAGAATCAGACATCACATAAAGTAAGACTCAATTTCCATAATGTCAGCATAGTCAAGGGAAAAAAAAATGTAAAGAAATCACAATTCTGTGATTTTTTTGTATACTTATTTTGACATCAGTGAAAAAAATACTTATCATATCTCTTCAGCATTTATTTTAGAACTTAGGTATTTTTCCAAGAGGAGTGAAAGGATATTTCCATGAATTTTTCCGTGTCTACAAAATTAAACAGGAAGAACGGGGTTAATCTATTGATTAACAGTTAAACCAAGAAACATCCTGCATTTTATGGGCTAATAGCTAATGAATGCCTAATTAACTGTAAAAAATCATCCCACAGGACTGATTTAGATGAACATTGCTCTTATGATGAAGCTAAATTGGCTAAAGAGAATTTTAAAGAATTAAATAAGATTCACAATAAATTAATGGAAACTAGAGTGGTGGTGCCCTGCATTCAACAACTGAATAGGTTTCTACAGAGGATGTGACAGAATGTGTCAAAGTTGAATAAATCATAGGTTTTTTTTTTTTACTTCTGACTAAAATAATGTGTCAATTGGTTCCCTGATGAATCCCTATGTATCATATTACATCAGCAGAATGTTACCTTCATTATACCTCTGTTGCATCCGCAGACCACTCTGGGCTCTTAAGTGCAATAAGATGTTAGATGCTTTAGAAAATTCTAGTAGGGTTACTGTTCCTGAAAAGATTAAAAACAAGCTTGAATAAAGACCATTGTCTTCTGCTCTGCACATACATCATGGAAGAAATGTGTCTACTTCATAGACTATCAGACAGTTTTATGAACTGACTAGATACTGGAGGCAAGGAAGGGAGGGAAGTGCTTCAAACCATACATGGAAGTGTATGGTACTGGCATCAGTGAGGCTTAGATTTCCTAGGGGATGTTGAGAAGCCTCTAACGCGAAAGATCCATAGTGGTGCTCTCTCATGTTCCCTTGTAAAGAGGGCTCCTCTTCAACAGTTTCTCTTCTGTTTTGTGGAACTGAATATCAGTGTATAAACTGGTCCTATGCTCTTGACGCTAAAGAGCTCCCGCAAAACCACCATTGCTGAGACCTCAGTCATGTTTCTCTGCAGTTTTTAACTTTCTCTGTCAAAATAAAGCCAAAATTTTAAAACATGCGCAAACATTTTCACATAAATGGTAGCCACATGTATTAAAAAATAGTTAATCACACTCAGACCTAAAAACAGGATCACTGCCTTTATGCCAAGTAATCTTTAACTCTATTCTCAAAATATAAAGTGTTTAGGTAATAGGAAGACTTCTTTACTTAACTATGTTATGCTGGCTTAATACAACTTCATAAAGGAACATCTGCTTCAACACTATCTGCTTAACTTTTTAAAATTAGGAATTATGAAATTTATCTCCAGGATAAAAATAGTCCATATCCCCAGATCCTGGAAATAACCCACAGAGAAGTAAGAGAATTCTGAATCATGTTAAAAATGGAGCTGAACAAGATTTTTTCCTCAATGCATTAATTAGCTCAATACTATAACATCTGTTGGGTTTAGGGTAGTTTTTACCATTTCAGTTAAAATCCATGTTTCAAACTTTCTTGTTCTGCTCTGTTGAATGCAAAATTTAAACTGACTGCCACATCCATTTTTAAAAATTACTGTAAGTCAACTTTTTAGCTGGTAATTGACAGCATCTTTACCATATGAGCTCCCATGGCAGAAAAGGTTCAAAAATAGTTGAGACACATGTTCTATCTGAGATATTTAAATCAAGAAGTACCTGATTCCAACATGCTACGTGACATGTAACTTTTAATATCTAAATTTTGTCTCTAAGTATTTTGTAAAACCTGAAATCAGCTAAAAGGTCTTTGCTTAACTTCATTCCTTAGTAATATAACACAGCACTGTCACGGCTTTGAATTATAGTACATTTATAAAAGTCAAACATCAGAAAAGAAAATTAGTCCTCCCTGTAACCATAACATAAAAGTGGAGCCAAATTTTATGGGATTGAAAATGATGTGGCTATTAATTTAACAGAATGATTTTGTAGAAATGCCAAATATACCATGCTGTCTGCTTGACTGCTGCCCTGCCAGTCCCCTCCATCATCAATCACACAGGTTATCCCATTGTGTTATTTTTGATCTACTAACCTATTTCAGATTAGATTGCACAAGCATACACTCCACAGAACAGAAATAAATGTGATGTCATGTAATAGAATCTCTCCTAGAACCAAAATATTTCAGGAAATGTTATATTACTTTACAAAAAGTTCTCAGTCAGCACATCGGGGATGTGCAGCACAACACAGTAAAATAAATTAAAAGGTGTATAACCAAACATAGGGAAACAAACAATTACAAAACTCTTCTCTGATGGTCCAAAAGAGTATTCTGGAAGTCAAATTCTGACTTCTGACATTTTGTATTTAATTTTATTTTTTTTTAAAGCAGTCTATAGCTTCACTGATTATTTTGTTTGTTTGTTTTTTTTTGTTTGTTTGTTTTTTTGTTTTGAAGACACTGAAGGAAAGCTGGGTGCCATCAGAAGATTATAAATTATCCTTAAAACATTAAGTAAACACATGAAAAATGTACATGAAAAGCTAAACTACCAGCAAAACTCATTTAACATCAATGGTCTACTGTTTGTTGGTTTCTAATATGTACTCATAATATGTACTCATAAATGTCAAAACACAACAGAGCTCCTACAGGAGAGAGATGAAAATTGAAGGGCTCAGCTGCTCCTGAATAAGGCGCTTCCTTAACACTAATGCAATGCAACATCTCCCTTCATTCCTTGTTCAGTATGTCAAAAACTTGGATCAGTGAGCTTTTCCTGGCCAGAGAAGTAAAGCTACACAGGTAGGAAGAGAAGGTAGGGGAGAAACTGGAAACTTTGAGCTAGTAAAAAATTAGGCCAGCAGCAAATTGCTATCTCCTTGCCCACAGCAAGAATGACACTGTGACTCAGAAAGGTGTCTGAATTTTGATGGCTTTAGGGTATCTCATGAAATAATGTCGTTTAACTGCTGCACTTTCTATGCTTAATAAAGGCAATACAATGCTAGAATCAGTTATTGGGAGAAGCTATAAAAAAGCTTAGGTTATTTTAAAATATATAGGGGACCATATCAATGTAAGTATCTGAAGGTAATTTTACCACAAGTCAGGTGAGTAGGCCTCAGCCTCCTGGACACAAAGATTCTATGATCTTTCATTTCTGGGGGAAAAAGTCTGATCCATTGGTAACCAAAGCCAAAAGCCTGCAGGTGAAAATAATAGGGTTACTATGACATGAAAAGACATGGGGCTGTTCACATAACACTTTGCAGCTGCTGCCTAGTGTGCAAACAGCACCACTCTGTAACATTGAGGGAAGGGGAAACCTTTTGTTCTATGAAAACCAACAAAACCTCTGAGTTTGACACTGGTGTCTTTGGCGGGCTTTGGCGGGAAGAAGAATACCTCTCCTGCTCCATTCTCCCTAAGGAAAGTTTGCCTTTTTGCCTATCCTTGGCAGCATTCTCGTCCTGTTCTGCCCGTTCTGGATAGTAGGGCAGAGTGTGCCTTCAGCGAGTTTGCTGCTGACACAAATCTGTGTTTGCAACCAGGTGTCTCCAACTGTACCAGGGGCTAATGTTTGCTAATGTCCACTTATATTCTTTGTATCTTCTGGCTATTCCCAACGTGTAAATGCTAAACTTTCAGAGTCAAGTAATCTTTGTTGTGTTGACTGAAGGCCATCAGGCCTCAGCCAGTAAAATGCAAATCCTTCGTTAAAAGTTTTTTGAAGAAAACCCTCAATTACCCCCTACCTTAGCAAAGGCGAACAAACCCATGACAAAAGTGACTTAAATATTTAAAAAGTTGTATCATTTCCAGAAGAGCCACTGACCACAACCCTCTGGCTGCGTCCATCTGGCCCATGGCTTGTGCCCCAAATAGCCCACCCTCCAAAGCCAGGGCTCTGCAGTGTGGGGCTGGGGCTCTTGTGTGGGATTGTGTCCAAAGCCTCACAGGGCTCTGGGCACATCGGGGGCTATAAGTGCCCAAATCCAAGGACTGCTCCATGCTGGTTCCAATGCATTTGGCTGTAGAAGGGATTTCGGGTGTGGCCCTTTGTGACACAGGCCTGTTGTGTCAGGGCCCTTGGTGATGTGGGACATTGTGGTGCCCAGAGGTTCTTGTGACATGGCAGACCCCCACCCTGCTTGAGGGGTCTCTAAGGGATGCAGAGCCCTGGGGTGACCAGTCCCAGGAGAGCAGCTATCTCACAAGGAAGCAGCTCCTCTGAGAGCCTCTGCAGTAGAGCATGATGGAGATGTTCTCAGAGGAGGCAAACCCCAACTCCCCTCCTGCCATGGAGCAGCCAGGCCTGTGCATGAGGCCCCAGGTGACAGCCAGCCATGGAGGGAGAGGGGATGGAGGGAGCTGGGATGGGGGCGGAGGGCAGCGGCCTGGGGGCCAGGGTCCAGCAGCTCCTGATGTGCCAAGGCAGTCACCTCCTTCCCTCTCAGCTGGGGCACAGAGCCAGGGCCCTGCCCCACACAGCCCCCGCTGCTCCCCAGAACTCTCCTCTGGGGGGTGGCTGGAAGAGCTCCTAGAGCAGTGGGAGCGAACAGTCAAGTGGGAAGAGTGGGACTGGGCCAGGGAGGAGGGAGAGGAGCAACCCTCCACAGACCAGGAACTGCACAAGTGGAAGAATCTGTCAATTTGGGAGAGACCCTGAGAGCTGTCCCAGCAGTCAGATATGGGATTCCAAGAGCTGTCCCAGGAGGAAGATGACAGTGACAAAGTGCTTCCCTAAGGGGAACACTCCATTCACCAGGTGCTGACCGAAGGGGAAATCAGTCAAGACCTAGAACTGTCCCAGGACGGAGATGACAGCGACAAAGAGGAGTTGCAGGATGACGGGGAATTCATCACCATCCACACCATTGGGGTCAACCCCAGGTAACCACAGCTCCTGCAGGATCCCAACGTTGCTCCCCAGGACTCGGCCAAGGCAGCAGCTTGTCCGGCCTTGGCCGAGCAGGTGAAGGCAGCCAGGGCACAGATCCAGGGCCCTGCCCCACAGAGTCCCTGCTTCCCCCCAGGCCCCTCAGCTCCCCAGCTGGGAGCCCTCGGGGAGCTGCCAGCTCCCCCTAAGAAATGCCCATCCCGCTTCAGGCGGGCGCTGCAGGCGCTGTTCTGCTCCCTGAGGCCACAGCTGGATGAGGAACGCCCGCTGCCCGCGCCAGGCTGGGCCCCACCGATGGCCTGCCCAGCATCCTGAGCAAGCCACAAGGGCTGCCTTCACCTGGATGTGTCCCTCCAGGCTGAGCAGGACTGCAACAAAAACCACTCTCCCATCACTATGAAAGTTGGGTTTAGGAAACAGTAGTAGTAAGAAAGAAAAATTAAAAAAAAAAAAATTAAAAATCCCCCCAAAAAACAAACAAAAAAAACCAACCAAACAAAAAGAATAGGAATAAGAATAAGAAGATGATAAAGAAATAGTAGTAGTACATTATAATAAGAAGAAATAGAATAAAAATAAAAATAGTAAGTTGAATAAGAGTAAGAAGAATAAGAAGATGAAGAAATTGTAGTAGTAGTAGTAGTAGTAAATAAAGAAAAAAAAAGAAGAAGAAGATCAAGAGGAAGAAATAATAGTGGTAAATAATAATCAGAAGAATAAGAAAAAGAATAAGAATAATAAGTTGAATAAGAATTAGAAGAAGAGATAAGAGTAGAAATAAATAATAAATAGAATAGGAAAAACAATAAGAGTAAGAAAAATAAGAATGACTAAGATGAAGAAAAAGGAGTAGGAGTAGTAGTAGTAAAGAAGAAGACTAAGGTGAAGAAGATGGAATAGTAGTAGTCATAAATAATAATATCAAATTAAAAACACATCCACACATCTTCTAGAATCACAGAATGAATGGAAGGACCCTAAAGTCATCTAGTTTCAACTGATTATCTTCTGCTCTCTCTCTCTCTCTCTCTCTCTGAGACCTCTTTCCTATTTATTTCTCTCTCTTTACCTCCCCTTTCCTGTTAAATAAAATCCAGGTTAAATGAAATCCATATGTTGTTGTCATGTGCTCTCATTTGCACCTTCAGTCGGACAGAGGCATCTCTCCCTAATGGGACTGTAACACCTGCACAGGGTCCCTTCCAGCTGCCAGCATGCCATGATTCTGTCAGCTCCTCGCTTCCCTTTTCTTCTTCCCTCTGCTTCGAGCTGCGAACGTACTTGAAAATGTCCAGAAAACAAACATCTGCTGTCTGCTCCAGGAGCCCACACGGCTTCAGGACCTTGTCACCTGCATCTGCATGGCTCCCTTGGGAGGCAAGGCAGACACAGCACCCCGGGAGCCTCAGTAATTCCCCTCTGTGATCCATGGCACACACTGCAATGGTCTGGAATTCCAGTTTCCAGCAAGGAAAAGATGTTCCTGCCCTTTAAGTCAAAGCTCTAAAAGGGCCGAAACCTAAAGGGAGCAAGATCTTTCAAAGACATTTCACAACCAGCCTTCATAACTTAATCAAACCTTTTTTTTCTGCATGTGAGTTGGAAAAAATGATGTGCTGAGAGCCTTTGGCTGGAGCTGCCATGGGTACAGATAGACACTAGGAAAGGAACAGAGCAGGCAAAGGAAGGTAGAAGAGAAAAAAGGACACAAAGAGCACTAAGCTGAGAAGGTGGCACTCTGAAAACCAAAGTGGAACTTACTGAAAAGGACTGGGACAGCGACAAAGAATTATGAAACTTTTATTTACTATCTGAATCCAATTTCCTTACTTGATCACAAATCTCCTCCTGATAACAACAGTCATCCAGCATGGTTTTCAGAAAGTCCTTAGTTCTGAATGGATGTTGCAGGGTGCAGACAGAATGAAACACAGAATGGCATTTTTCCTTATTCTTCTTAGCAGGGGACATGATGAGCAACCAGGAAGAAAAGGGCAGCTTGCATTTGCCCTTCAGTGGGATGTGGAGGAGGCAAGAAGGTCTCATAACCTCTGCAGCTGTTCCCACAGTCATGTGAAGCTTGATCCCAGACCCCCAAGGGTCACTTTAATGGGTGCTTTAATGCAATGCTTGCTTGGTATTGGGGGGCAGCACAGCAATTTTATTCACTGGCTCTTCTCAGTGGTGCCAAGCAAGAGACAAGAGGCAATAGGCAGAAACTGATGCACAGGAAGTTCCACCTGAATATGAGGAACTTCTTCACTGTGCAGTGACTGGGCAGAGAGTTTGTGGAGTCTCCCTCACTGCAGATATTCAAGAGCCAACTGAATGCAATTCTGTGTCGTGTGCTCTGGGATGGCCCTGCTTGATCAGGATGGTAGACCAGATAGCCAGATGTGGTCCCTTCCAACCTTATCCATTCTGTGATTCCTATTTTGTTCCTATTTGCCATTTTGTTTCTTCTGCTGATGTTAAAGATCAAAGTGATATACAATTAACCAGAAACCCCCTGAGTTTCTACACGCTAAAAAGATTTACATCTGTTCTGAACATATTCTAAAGATTTTTGAGGAGCTTGATTGTCAAGAACAGTCATCTTGAAATGCATCTAGTAGAAGTACTTTCTGATCACAGAGACTGTCAATGTGAGAAGCTCAATAACAGCTCAAAAGTGAAGATAGAAACTCGCCAAAAAATTGGATTGTTGCATAGAAACAAGGGAGGGTATCCAGAAAGGAGGAAATAATACACTCAGAAAGGTAAAGAACATTAGATTGCATTTAGTTAAAATTTATAAAATCATTTTGGTAGACTAAAGACTAAGAATTTTATATTTTTATTTATATTTTTATAAATGCACTGTTCTCATGGAAGTTAGCATTTTTCTTATAAAATATTTAATGTGGGAATATATTTGCCATACTTAACTATATTAAATTCAATATTTAAGTTATAGCTTTTACTTGTTCAGGGTAAATATGTTTCCCAGTTCTTCCAACATTTGAAATAAACTAACATAGTTAGGTTTAAATAAGAAGGATTTGACTATTATATGCAATTGACTGGAAGATTCCAAATTATCATGTTTTGAGATCTCTTCAGACTGATCCTGCACTTTCATTTCTCCAGCTGCAGCTAGTTCATTGCTTAGATCTTTCACATACATGAAGCAGATTCATGCCACTGTGTAGGACTTGAAATTCATCGCAAGGTAAATTTAAAGTTCCTCATCCAGATTTTGTTTTAAACAAATTTGGTCTCCCTTCATCTCAGAGTGCTTCAGCTCTTTATAATCCCATGTTAGCTTCAGGCAGACAAGACTAAGAGAAAGTCAGTAACCGAACTGGTAAAAACCAGTTTGAAGTCTCAGTGTTAAACATGAACCACACTGCTTTAAAATTATATTTGTATTTTATATTAATTATTCTTTCAGACACAGCTATATAATTGTGTTGGGAACTGAAGAAAATAGAATGCTACATAAAACAAAATTAATTCAGAACTTGTTTTTTTTTTTTTTTCATTTTGTTTGGGTTTTTTTGATTATTAAATTGCCTCCTCTCCTACCTCTGGTCAGGGCTCTATCTCCTTTTTTCAGTGGAAGCAGTTTAACCCTTCTTTAAGACTCAAAGTTCAGCTGCATACAAATCCATTTAATTACCTGGAATTAGCTTCCAACATGACACACTAATCCATTTGGATGCCAACATAAGAAGGAAAGGAAAACAAACAAAGAAAGCCCTACATAATCTGACCACTGTTTGAAAGGTTCATCCTTGAGCATGAGAGATACCCAGCAGAATCCTGAGGAAAGTATTAGATACTGTAATATCCAGTTCAGCAGATTAAAAATGCTCTTTTCACCTTAGAAAAAAAAGTTTAAACTACAGACTAAAATGGTATTGAAAAGTCAGTTGTAGTCAGGGAGTGCAAACCTGCAAATGTTTTAGTGCTTATCATGAAAACATTATCCATTGATGCAACCTTAAAGAGACAACATCACTAACTATGCTGGAAGTTCTTGAATGATTAAAATTGTGTGAGTTAGAATTTTTGTGCTTATAGCCGAATTAAAAGAATTAATAGCAATTAAAACCATACAAAAAGTTGTTTTGATTTTTGTGATTATTTTGGATAGGGTTTTTTGTTTGTTTTTTTCTAAGGAGCAAAGTATAACAAGTATTATTGCCCTCTTTCAGAAAGTCACAAGCTAGCTAATGAAAACCTAAGCTTCTTGCTCAATAATTAGCATCATTTATTGTTTCAGTGGTGTATTCTAGTAGACTCAATATGTATCAATTGAACAGTTTTCTGATAGTAGAAGTTTTATTGACAGGGTTAGCTACACTTCATAGATTTCTTCCCAATCACACAGTTTGTTTCAAAGGTCTTACTCTAACCACTAATATATTAGAGAAATCAGAGCTGCAATTTATTTTAAAAACCCTTCATTTTATATAACATTTTTTGGAGTTATTGCAATGAATTTAAATAACTTTATATGTAAACAAAATAAAAAATAGATGGGTTTATCAGGTTTCTGTTCACATCAGGAACTTAATCTCCACTAGCCTTTAATAGAAGCAGTAAATTGCCTTAAGGAAAAGAAAAAAAGCTTAGAAAAGCATACATATGGGAATAAATTATGCAGAAAGTTGAAGTAATTGAATATTAAATTATCTCTTTTTATTTCATTATAAAGCCTTTTCTAAGATTTTTTAAGGAAAAGTATTTTTTTAATTTAGATTAATTATTTTTCATTATTTTGCTGCAGCTAACCAAACCTGTTAGCGACTACCTGGTTTTGTCTTTTTTTCTCCTTTTTCAGATTTTATTAGCATATTGGGTCTACCAGACTTAGTTTTTAATTCATGCATTATAGTTCATGCATTAATTCATGACCTAATGCATGAACTATAAAAGAGTATTTTGAGACCCCTACCAGAAGGCAAGAGTCCATCAATTTCCCAGGGAATTTGTGCAAGCTCTGTCCCTAGAGATTTTAAAAGACTCACATGGATAAAGCTCTGAGCAATTCAACCTAATGTCAGAGATGACCCTACTTTAAACCTGAGACATCCAAAGATCTCTTCCAACTTGAATTATGCTACAAAAGAAAGCTGAAAAAAATCAAAACTATTACTTTGCTCAGCCATCTTCAATTGTGGTCAAAAAGCCCTTCAATATTATTCTACTAAGAACTGTAGCAAAGGTAATCCACACCAGTTACTGGAATGGTAGATTCCAGGTAATGGAATTTGCCACCATATTTGTTTATATTTCATCTGTACAGGCAGCTTTAATTATTCATATTTAGATTATGTCATTATGCTACTGCAAGTCAAATAGAGGCTTATTAGCAGGTAATATAATTTCATCCCAAAATTTAAAAAATATACAGCATTGTACTACTTACACCAAAACTAACTAACTACAGTAAAAAATCCAAAACCAATCCACAAACACAATAAAACTCAGCAAGAGAGGTCTTCAAGAAGGGGGGAAAAGGCATGAAATTTTCTTTGACAGAAATAGATGTAAACAAAAACTACTCTCATATGTGACTGGTCATTCAGAATTGCTTAAAGCAGTGAAGTACTGTGAACAAAGCATAACGTAACTCGTTATTCTTCTCTCTAGAGCATGATGGAACTTGATGCCTGACCTTTCCCCTAAGCAAGAAACAAGATTTAAAGCCTTCATATTAAATTTGGCATAGAAATTAAGATCAGGCAAATGGGAGAGAAAATAGAGCTATTTCACTGAGCATATTAATTAAATCAACCTAATAAAACATAAATTAAATTAAATTATTTTAATAGCTGCAGGTAGAAAAATAAAGGAACTGGGAGGTTCTCAGAGTATAACAAAGCATCTTTGATGCAAATAAACAATTAGAGAATTAGATACTTATAAATTACATAGAATCATAGAATTATTAAAGTCAGAAAAGACCCCTAAGAACATTGAGTGCAACCTTGGACTGAACACCATCATGTTAACTAAACCTTTGCACTAAGTGCCATAACCGGTCGTTTCTTGAACACCTCCAGAGATGGTGACACTGCCACTTCCCTGGGGAGCCCATCCCAATGCTTCAGCCTTCAGTGAATCCTTTCAGTGAAGAAATTGTTCCTTATGTCCAGCCTGAACCTTGGGGCAGCTTGACCCCCACATGTCAACACCTCCTTTCAGGTGGTTATAGAGAGCAAAAAGGTCCTCCCAGAGCCTTCCTTTCTCCAGGCCAAATACCCCCAGCTCCCTCAGCTGTTCCTCATCAGACCTGTGCTCCAGACCCTTCCCCAGCTCTGCTGCCCTTCTCTGGACTCACTCCAGCCCCTCAATGCCTTTCTTGCAGTGAGGGCCCAAAACTGGACACAGGATTTGAGGTGTGGCCACAGCAGTGCCAAGTACAGGGGGACAATCCCTGTCCTGGTCCTGCCACCACACTATTGCTGATCCAGGCCAGGTGCCATTGGCCTTTTTGGCCCCCTGAGCACACCTGGCTCATGTTCAGCTGCTGTTGACCAGCACCCCCAGCTCCTTTTCCTCTTTGCACCTTTCCAGCTACTCTTCCCCAAGTGCAGGACCTGGCATTTGACTTTTTGAACCTCATACAATGGCCCTCAGCCCATGAATCCAACCTATCCAGACTCCTGTCCCACATGGCAAAGCTTGTCAAAGTAATTCACTTGCAAGAGTTCCTATAGTTTACTAACATTTGCAACTGTCTCTATCAGGAAATGAATGTAGAACTTGGGCACAAAATCCTCAACAGCAATGTTGAGCAATGCTACATGCAGCATCTACTGCAGAGTTGGAATTAACAGCAGCATTTTAACATTTTAACATAACTGTCTTCAATACCAGACACACATAAATTATGCTGGCTTTGGGTAAGTATCAGCTACTTTGAAATGCAAAGGTTTGTTACACGTGCATTACTTAGCAGTGACAAACTGAAACACAGTTTGAATGAATAAAGCAGTCCACCTACTTAAATATGCATAAAATTTCATTTATTTTCAGTTTTCCTGAATTACAGATAGGACGATATTAGTCATATGATAAGGACAGCTGCTTTTTCATGGAGTCTTATTGTGAAGGGGGGTTATCAGCTTCTCTAGGCATTGTAAAAGTGTGATCACACTAGGATTCAGTAACTTACATCCTGAAAATTGTCCACTAGGTTTTGTTGGGGGTTTTTCTGGGTTTTTTGTTTGTTTGTTTGTTTGTTTTTGTTTTGGTTTGGTTTGGGGGTTTTTTTTTCGTTTTTTTTTGGTGATTTTTTTGGGGGGGGGCAATTTCTGGGCAATGACCTTGCATTTTCATGTACTGTTGAGCAGAAATATATCAGATGGCCATTACTTGTCCTTGAGGTTTTTTTTGCCTTTTTATTTTCCACACTCATTATTCTACATAAAAATGACAGAATAATATTCAAATAAATAAATCTTCTACAACAGTGATTTCTGATCAAAGGTCACTGGCTCTTTCAAATCTTTTAGGCCATTTACCAACAGATGCCAATCAGTAAAACAATCCCTAATGGCTCCCCAGGGAACATAGGGACTGTGGAAGAAAAGTCATCCTGAGCAGCCACTAAAACTCAATGACCAAACTATGGAAGAATATCTATTACTGTCCTTTTGGCTTCCAATTTTGTTTTGTCTCCTTTCCTATCATTAGTCATTTCTTAATATATATTGCACACTCTAAAACATTGACCCTTTGCCAAAACACAGACAGTCCTTTCACATACTGTGGTATTATTCACAATCTCTCAGGACTCTGAAAAGTATCAGGATGGATCCTGGAAACAACAAAAGGTCATATAACTATTTTTAAAATGCCAGCCATCCTGTTCATAAATGCTCACAGGACAAGTAACAGTTACTGCTTTCACAGTGTCTCCAAAATAAGTAATGTGTCACAAAGGATTTATGCTTGAGATGCTATCATTCATTACTGCCCAAATTCTCCAGTGGAACAGAATTATATTTCTTTCTTTGCAGTATAGTCTCTCTGCCACCCCTTGGTATACAGTCCTCATATTTGCTGTTCATCTGACATATTGAATAGCATCCTTAGCTTATAAAAGCAGAGTAGAGACCCTTGGAGCCAAGCCATCCCCATGCCCAGCTTCAAAACCATATTCTAAAGGAACACTCTAACTTCCTGAATATGCAGAAATTTACTAAATAAGTCGATACTTCACTCCTACTTTCTTCCAGTATCTCTTGATTCACAAACAGCAAGTCATACCTTTTCACCTACCAATAATCAAATGGAGGTTTACCTTCATAAACTAAGAAAGTTGAGGATCATACCAAAACTGGCACAAATGGCTTTGTCAGAATTGCTGCAGGATGGGGGTATGGATACTTTTGATGTCTAAATAAGGTGCTAAAGGACACTAATTGCTCTTCTGACATCCTGGTGCCGTGTAGTAATAGCAAGATGCAAAAATTTTCTGTGGGTTATATTAATTATGGAAGGCCTCACAATTCCCTCCAGAATTAGACAGACGGCAAAATTTCAGGACAAAGTGTACAAGTGTTGAAGAAGGAGGCAGAGCATTTACACAGTCTTTGCATCTCTAGATCATCTAGGTTTCCCTCCCAGCAGGCACAAGAAATCATTCATCTCAGCTGACCCCATTACTGTATTGCTTTAGAAGGTTTTTATCATTAAAAGAAATGTGCAAGTACAAAAGCAAGAAAATCCCTCTTCCACTGACATACAACTATATATTGCAGAGTAATTAGAAAAAATCCAAGAAAGTGGATACACTCAGTTAATTAATTCTTCAACTATGAAGAGGAAGTTGTAACATTAAAAATTAAACAGTGATTTCTACTACACATTTAAATGGGGAGGAATAACCTCTTTAAATAAAACAGAACAGGTGCAAAAAGAAAACTAAAACATACTTTATTCTTAGGATAGAAACCTGAAAAATATTAGTGTTAATAAAATCAATGTGGACTTAATTGATAGATTACAATATAAGAAAGTTGCCTAAGAATAAAACAAAGATTTCTATTTATCTCTATTGTGTTTTGAACTGTAAAGATTCACCCTCATCTTTTTGTCTCTTCTCCCTCAAAAAAAAATATTTCACAGAGTTTTCCCCATTCAGCCCCACAGCTACAACCATAAACTAGGTTGCATATTTATGTGCCAATTCAAAATGAGTTTTTTGAAACAATCCTCATAAGAAGCAAGGTTCACTTCTTAATCAGGTCATGATGCAAAAATAATTCAGTTCCCCAGTGCAATAAGAAAGGTACACACATATTTGCTTAGGACTGATATTCACTATACTTTTTCTCCTTGTCACCAAACAGAGATAGAAAAAACGTTTTCATAGTAATAAGAGTAGTCTTGATTGTTCCAGTTTAAAAAGTCATTGCTCGTGGAAGTTAATCTTGTTCATCAAATAGACACAGACTCTAAATATTATTTCAGTTTCTGCATAACCACACAACAAGCCACAAGTCTCATCAATTAATAATAGGAAATTAACATTCTGTAACGGAGTGAAAACAACAGCTAGGAGCCATTAATATCAATTGACATAAACGTCTATGGTTTACAAGAAGCATATCCTTTATTTATATCCATAATGTTTTGCTCCAAGCTCACGGTACCTGGAATACAGCATATGTGAGTGTTTTGCTCATAAATTGTATAAGAAAAAGAACAACAGGTATATTAATTTATTTTTGAACCTTCTCATTACTATTCAGTGCATACCAGATCCAATATGACATCCATCAACTAATTACCTTTTGACAAGAAGCCAAAAGGAAAATACTTAGGCAACCAAAACACAAGCAGAATTAAAAACAGAATGGAATTACTGAAAGGGAGATACTAAGAATAGGACTATTTATGTAGTACTACACAATTAGGACACCAAATCTCACCTGGAAGGGTTACAAAAAAATAAATTAAAAATACAAATACTGAAATACTGGGTACCAGATCTCCGCTAAGGCTCAGCACTTAATTATGTGCAATTTCTCAAAGTCTTGTTATAAGCTGGATTATATATATATGTTCTATAAAAGAGTGATAGTTCAATTATTAAGTACAGATGAGTAAAGTCAATTCAAAAACTCTTCCTAGATGCAAAGTGTTCTCATACTGCCTTGACTTACTTATATTCCTTACTTTTTTTTTAACTACATTGTTGAGTTCTCATTATGACATTCCTCATTAGGTGTAAAATCTTGGCATGGTTGCTGTTAAGGACAGTATTGCACAGATACATTCATTTTCCAGTTAAAAAAAAAAAAAGTCGGAAAACAGCAACTGTCTTTTTATTCAGAGATATTATTTTATACAACTGTTATAATTATCTAAAATAAACTTACTATTTCATGAGCAATAAATCCTAAAAAATCATGGATGGACACAATTTAGAAAAATACAACCTTATAGTTCTTAAAGAATAACTAGATGAAATTTTATTATGTGTTTCCAGTCTGTTTCTCAGAGTTCCACTGTTTTTAGAAAAAAAAAATCGGGAATAATTTTTACCTCATTAAAATTAATATTTTGCTCATACAAAAATAAAATTCAAAAATAGCATCTCAATGTCAAAGTTGCTACTACCTTATTTTCATAATATTGATCTTTCATCCAAGTACAACAAGAACCACCCATATTAAGTAATAATAGCTAAGGCAAAAAATACTAGACTTTAAAAAGAGAAGCAATATGCAGCTACACAACAAAATACATATCTAGACTTTAATCTCATCATAATGATGTGAAGGATCTCATAGATATTCCAAAAACCCATTACTAGAAAGATTTTCCTTCCAGTTAAATCATTCCATCGTAGAATAAATTTGATATAGAAAATACAATTTTTATTCACAAAAGAAGAACTGAACAGAATATTAATTAACTCATAATGCAGAATAATCTGTAGAAAAGCAGAAAACTAAAGGCAGTAATAGCAACTCTCACCTCTTTGATATACAAGGCAGCCAGATTGTTATTAGGCAATCTGAGCGTGAAAAAAGCTAATACGATAATACTGTCTGAATATACTGATCAGCTCATAATTGTTTTATGTAATGAGATCTCTTTTCATACTTTTTTCCACATTTTCCCTTTTACCACATTTGTGGGGTTTTTTTAAAAAAAAATTCCCAAACCTTTCTTTCTTTTGTCTATTCAGCATCCTTGGAAAAAACCACCAGATGGCAATGCAGTGTTCAAGTATTTCATTTAACATATACCTTATAGGGAAAAAAAATCTATATGCATCAGCATGAGGCTCTCTTTCCTAACCTACTTCCTCTTTCATGAATATTAAATAATTCATAAGCCAAAACTCTGTTCAGCACAAGTAAGTGATCAAATACCATTCAACCTGTAAAGAAGAGACTTTTAGAAATCTAAGTTCCATGAAAGTAAAAACACATGACTAAAAAAAAAAAAAAATCAACAATTTAGTTCAAATTGGATGATTTCAGGAAAAATCACTGAAAGGAAAACATTTAGAAATACATTACCATAAAGTTCTCAAACTATTATCAAGGACAGAACTGAATTGCACAAAAAGTAAATCTACACACTTCTTAGGCACAGCACAAATTTATATGTAGTTTGGTTTCATGCTAAGAAACAGGCATTATCGTGTACATTTTTGAAGTTTAATTCAATTCCTGTAAAACTATGTGCTGAATGAATCAAAATATGTAGGCTTTAAGTATTTATTCTTCCTTTGCATCAAGCAGATCACTGTGATCATACAGGAACTGTTTCATGAAGGAAGATGCTTTAAGATATTTAAAGGAGCTGAGAAGTAGTGCAAGAGTCACCTTCCCATTTAGCAAATCTTACCTGAGATCTATTATTTGACAAAAGAAAATTCCTTTTTGCAGTTACTGTTGCAGGCTCTGAAGCCTCTATGGTTCAGGGAGACTTCACTGAATACCTGAAATACCCAATTAATAACCATGATGTCCACTGTGAAGTTAGTGGTTGAAACAGGGAACTTACAGCAAAGAATCCTTTCTTTCTTTCTTGAGAAGGCATTACAACTTGTAGGTGTTGTAAGGTCAACTCTACTTGACAGAAAAGTTAAGGTGTGCTTATAAATCTTTTGCATACATGGATTAGAAAGAAGTTTCTTGCATCATCTTGCATGAATTTTTACTATAGCTGCTCACCTATCCATTCTCATGTAACAAGCACAGTTATCCATGCCCTTAATGTAAATGAAATCCAACATATATTAAAGAGTAATTTGAAACTGTTCAGAACTTATTTAAAATATTAACTGGGAAAAAAAGTCTGTTCTGTCAGATAGAGACAATCATACAAGATAAAGTGTTAAAGAGGTAAGTTGAAAAGCTGTGAGCAAACTAATTTAAAGTATGTTTTCTGGCTAATGTAAGAAATATTTGATTAACACTGTTCCCTTTATTCCCTATATTATTATATTAATTTGATACATAGCACACAGTGGTAGAAAGATTCAAAGACTACCTTGAAGTAATTTAAGTGCTTTGTATAAGGACCGCTCTCATGATCAGAGATCAAATCCAATGCAGCACAACCTAAGATTTCTTCTATTGTAAAGTCTTCTTACCTTCTTTTCAAACAAATAAAACCAAGAATACTATGTTGATTCTAATTGTTTCCACATATAGCTAATTCCTTGATATAACTTCAGTCCTTAAAGCCAATAGATGGCCAGAATTGCAATGGATTTTTAGAAAATTTCTTTCTGAAGTTCTTGAAAAATTCCAACAACTTCTTGAGAAGTTGAGTTTTTGGAAATGTATCTCCACCAGATTGACAAACTCATTATTTTGTTAATCACTATCTTTTTAGCAGAGCTGATAAATAAACATAGAAAAGAGGTCAAGTACTCTGACTGTATTGACATATTTTCAAGGATAGATCTCTTTTTAATATTAAATACTGAATATAAAATAAACACAAAGTACATGATACTATATATTTAATAAATATATTGCATTTAATCTTATAAATATTAAAATATCTAATATATATGAAAATATATACATTGAATAAATTAATACATAAAGAATACAAGTTCTGTGGTTTTAGGTTTGGTCATCAGAAACAGGTTCAACAAAAGTGAACTAGAAGGAATAAATCCCAATTAGAACAACCATTTTGCATACTGATGTAAAGTTTTTTAACTTTATTATATTCCTGTAATTTATAACAGAGAAAGCAGTAAAGAAAAGCAGTACACCTCAAAAAGGTGGCTACTGCAACTCCATATTTACAAGAACTCGTAAGTATAAAATATTACTTTTTAATTTTTTTCTTTGCTTTCATGTGACATTTCAAGGACAAAATGCACTCACAAGTGGGACTGACTGAAGAGATTTAAAACATGCCCTCACCACGCTCTGCCTCTGCCTAATATGTTCACATAAAACTAAAGTTCTACTTTCCAAGTTGATTTTTTTCCCTGCTTCCAATTATGCATTGCACTAATATTAGGAAACTATTTATATTTTCACAGTACATGTAAGTCAACCTTATTTTGTTAGAACTTCTGTTAAATAAGGTTTTCCTTGTAGAAACACTTCAGGATTGCAACAATCGTCCTCCTGAACACCCAAGGGAGGTAGAAAAACTAAACCAAACCCAACCAAATCAAACCAAACAACAACAAAAGAAAACCAAGAACCATCATACACTACTGCATTCCACCTAGCACTGAAGAAGTTCTTCAAATCTTAAATCACAAAGCAGCATGGCCAAAGGCAGAAGGATCTGAGATTTCAGTAAATTAGAGAGTGTTTCCTTTGCACACACAGTATGACAAACTGCCCCCTTGGTGATACACCTAATTGAAGCTTTACACAGGAGAAGCATGCAAAAACTTCAAGATCCCATGGTACAGTAAGGTATGATACAAAGATTTCCATTATAGTTTTTCCTTTTTATTACAGCATCAGGATGAGAAAAATTGCTATATGTCTTATAAAATTTTGTATGTTTTTTCTTTTGCTGGACAGCAATTATATTACTTTCCCAAAAATAAATTTTATTGTATATTTACCATTTTTTCCTTGCATTGGTTAATCAGATGAAGAGGATATAGGCAAAAAGTTATAAAATAAAATGGAAAGACAACTGAAGTTATCATTGTCACTTTCAAGTAGCAGGTGACAGCTGGACTTTTTTTTAGTTCCTTAAAAATTGATGTCTTTGTAAAATTTACTTTAAGATCAATAATGTTTTTACTATATTTGAATTAAGGGGCCTTAACTTCCAGCTTAAAAGTATTAAATCTTAATCAAATAGGACAATCTTAGCCAGACATATTCAAAGGATATCTACATTATCTATCGAGGCTACAGCAGCCTATAAACACGTCAACCTATCGCCAGATCCTCTGCACACAGTCTGTGTATTTCAGTTTTCTTGAGTTTAAATAACCCCAAATATACTTTATTCTCAAGTTTTTATTAAGGAATACCTTACTTTGTGATAGTACTCTGTGTTTGCCTTCCCTACATCAACATTTTCAGCTACTAAAATATTGGAGACATAATCTGTTTCATTCTGTTGTAACAAATATAATCCATTGAAAATGCAAGGTATACTTTAAGATGATGCCAAAAATGTATAAAGAGCTGTGTTCTCCCCAAGCACCAGTTTACAACTACTACCAACCAGAAGACAAAATTAAATCAGAGACTTCTGGAACAGTACAACAAAAGCTACCTAAAACACTCCAATGCCAAAAGGAAACTTACAACTAACAACAAACCCAATTAACTAATTCAATCAACATGGGATTAAGACTTTCATTAATCCACCAACAAGGAATTAAGGCTTTTATTAAGAATTTAGTTTTCTTTAGTGCAGTATAGCAAGATAGGTTTCAGAAGTAGAATCCTATTTTTTTCATTACCCAGTGAAAAGCCAAAGAGAGTAAAATTAGAATTTCAGGGTGACAAAGAAAAAATTAATCCAAAACTACCCATCTGTCTGAATACCAACTATTTTTCTTTGCTGAATTAAACTCTTCAACTATGTATTAGATATCCCTTTCAAAAACATATTTTGCTGTTCACTTTTCATGGTTATTAAATTTAATGTGTTTGATCTATTTGTTGTTGCTTAAATCCAAACTCTATGATCTTAATTTCTCAAAGTATATAGTAAAACAGATAAATCCAGTAACCCAACAACACTGACTACAACATAGTCTTTTAAGTAAGTTAAAGAGTTCTGGGAATAAATTTCCTTCAGCAGGTGAAAGGTTATATTCATTTCACATCTGATTTTTTTTCATTAAGTCCACAGAAAACAATAGTCTAAAAATATATAGAAGCATCCAACTCTTCTTGTTGCAAAACTAGAAATCCTCTTAACTGTATTCCAAACCACCATAACAACATCCTGGTGTATACTTGCAAACATTAAGCAGTTCTTTCCAAGCCACATTGCAACCACAGAGATAAAGATTTACTTACCTGATCCCCTTTTGGTTACAACCTTCAAGCTCTGAGTCAGAGTAGCATACAAGAGAATCAAGTTGGGAATAGGAGCTTTCATCTTCTGTCTTTCCGTGGCTGCTTCCTGGAGTACTAAAAAAGCAGAAACAAACACTGGTTGTACATTGGTGCTGAAACAACCTTGAAGTAAATAATCATAATACTGACATTGTGGAAAAGCTAAATACAATTTTTGTGAGGAATTTAAAGCATTAAAAATGTTTTATCTTTCTTTTAAAAAGTATGCAGACCAAAACAATTTTAAAACAAACACATGCACACACTACATTTAACCCTGGAGTTTAAGCTACAACTTTGTCTGCACATTGAAAATTCATGGGGTCCCTGCTAAAACTTCATAACAGATCTCCTGAAACATCTATTTATTTCTTTTTATCATACAATCTTTTCCACCCACCAACATGAAAAAGAAAATAATGCCCTTCTTCATTATTTTTGCTCTTATTTATTAATACCACAAATTGAGCAGAAGATTCGCAATAAAAAATGAACATTTGATTTAAATAAAATCTGATCATCTTCTTGGGAACAGAGAAAGGAGGAAAATAAGAGCACATCAAAGTACACAGCAAAGACACTTGTAACTTCCTTCTAGGTGAGCAAGTTCCCATGCAAGTTCAAACTAACATATTCACAGCACTAAATCAGAAGTGAACATTAATTAGAATGGAGATAAGCAGAGCACTGACTGTGCTTTAGCCTTCACCTGCAACATGTGAATAAAAGATTTGTTTTTCTATTTACTTACTCTGGGTATTAAGTGGTATGAGCTGCTGGTGAAAACAGGGACTAAACATCTTGTTAATCTTGTTCATTCCTCATATAAGTAAGAGGGTGTCATCTATCCATGATGATTATCAACTTTCTTCAGGATAGGTTGATAGGGCTAATATCTCATATTTCAGTGTGTTGGAAGAGGAAAGGAGGACAAATCTGCCTATCCAAGCTAGACAGCAGCCTATCTATGCTATCCATATTCATTAGAGTAGCTTACACAAAAATATTCTTGTCTAATGGGAGCGAGAAATGGCTGGGATCAATGGTTCTTTAATATTATAACTAAGACCCAGACTAAACCAATGTGGTTTTGATATTCACCTCCATTAATCATAGCACTGGACAGCAACTGAAAAAATTCTCAGAAGGTGCCACATAGTACAAGTTCTGATTTCTAAAGAGACCATGAATCTTTTGCACTTTCATTGATAATCAGGTTACTGAGTACCCAAGATATCTTTTGAAAGCAATATATTAAAATACCTTCCTCTTAGAAGAGAACAGGTTAGAAATAAGAAACAGCAGAGATATAAAAAAGGGGTATTCTTCCCAATTATGGGAAGAATTGCTTAAAAATTATGACTTCATATATAATCCGTATTAAAGCTTTACATTTCATGACATTTCAGAAATAAGCACAAATCTGTTACATTCATTACTATGTATTTAATAAAGATGAGGAAGTGAAATAATATATTTTGACAACAGTTTGTGATATCTTATTTTTTATTTGTACTCACAGAGAAATACAAAAGTATTTGTTTATTCATGGTCTTTTAAAAAGCTTCAGCATTCCAGTATCACAGTGAAAGACTACCTTGCCTACGTTCACATGCTACTTCAGAAAATTTAGGCAACTTAGAAATTAAATATAAATATGGGATTGCTAGGAGGTAAATTATGTGTAATACTAACATTTTTAGTAAAGTTTAAAATTTAACAAAGTAGCATGACCACTGGCAGTTATAAATAATACAGATCTTAAGAAATTTAGGAGCTAGCAACAAAGGTTAATTTTCCAGGGGCACAGTGAGTAGATACCACAATGTGTTATGCCACATTTTACTGCAGACCTTAGTCAAGCTTTCTGAAATCAAAATCTCATTTCTCAGTCACTGCACTAACTGATGCCGTAGGAAATCCTGAAGCTGATATCTTCAGCCTCCAGGGAACTAGCAAGAGTCAACTCCTTGCTCTGTGTGAGCCTAATAAATATTGCCCAAAGAACCACAGGATCTTACTACACAATTACAAATCCAGTAAATAGGTTCAGACTGTGAAAGCATATCCAAACACATCTTTTTTGACCACACATCAAAAGATAATATTGCTGATCACTGTGAATAAATGCAAATATATACATATATTTGCATATGTATGTGTATGCATGTATTGTATTTATAGATATTTGTGTAGGGAAACTGTGGAGTAGCTATAAAGATTCATTCTTTCAAACAAGCCTCAGTAAATGCAATAATATCAATAAGAAACTGTTCAGTAAATGAAAATCTTCTCTTGGTCCATGCATATGTCACTAATTTAAGTTGTCAAGTCAACAAGGGGAACCATTATTATAATAATATAGCAGGAATTGCATTTTAAACATCACCATGGAAGACATTCTCATGTGCATTTATTCCCAGAGATTCAGGTCTAACTTAAATGCATAAGCTAAACTGGCTGCTGCCTACATGACTTGTGATAAATCCCTAGAAAGTAAAGTCTGCTGCTGTTTTTGGAAATACCAGAAAGAACTTACTGCTAAAGGGAAAAAGAAGGGAGGGATGACTTCCAGCAGCAGCCACTGGCACCTTTCAGCAATATAAGCAACAAATCAGATCTTACATAGGCTCTCCCCAGAGCCTTCCAACCCTTCTCTTCTGTTTACAGTTCCTTTTGTGAAGGAGGAGACTATTTCTGGTCTTCCCTACATTTTAAAAACCAAATGCCCAACCAAAGAAAATGCAAAGAAGAAAAGATCATGTTCCTGGAGCTGGTGCCTCACAGCTCTGGAAGTTGTCTGGGCGGTTGGGAAATCTGCCTCAGGTTATTCATATGAGTGATTCAAAACAGATATTTAACATCTCTTGTCCCGTGTTCCGGGTGAATGCCTCAGAAATTGACTATTCTAGAAAATGCCACCCTTGTGAAATTGGTTGTGAAAACAAAATAAGCAAGTCAGAAGAAAATATAAAAGGAACATCCCAAGGGGAATCTCACAACAAGTCAACAAAGTCAACAGAAAATGCCTTCACTGCTGCAATGAATATGCCCCAGGCCTAGACACTATAACATATTCAGGTAGCTTTTAAACTAGAAAACAAATTAAAAGGCATAATTCTGAGAAGTCAAATTCTTAACACTAAGTGGAGTGTGATATCTCATGCATTGGAAATAGCCTTGTTTCAGCAATGAATTTTTCTAAGGAAGAGACTATTTTACTAGTTGCTTAGCTAGAATGTATTTCTTTTTTAAAAATAACATTAAGAAATTCTGATTTTAACAAGCAGAACAAGTCTGCTGTTTCTTTAAGCAGTAGTTAGATAGACAGTCTACATATACATCTACAAAAGTCATTTTTATGGTTGTTCTTTTTTCTGATTTTCAGTTACTTCCACTAAAAAGCCAAGACAATGTATGGTAGTTTTAAACTTAATTGCTGTTTTCTAAGCTGAATCTATTTTAACATGTTTTACATACCCTTTGGGTATAAGACTACTATACTCCAAGGGTTGATAGTAGACTAAGAAAGTCTTTTAGAACCAGGGATTTTTGGCTGCTTTTTCTTTATACAATACCAAAGATGAAATGTTTTTTCATTTTTAAGCAGTATTCACAACTTCAAATTTTCAGTACTGGGTTGTTTGTTTGTGTGAACCAAAACACTGAAAAAATGTTAAATATTTCTTCAGAAATATATTGCACACAAATTTTAACTGGGCATATGAATATCTTTTAAAAAAATTCTTTTCTGTAGAAGGTGTCACTGCTTGACACAAAAATGCCATAGCATAGCATTTGCATCAGAAAGTATCTAATTTTCCAGTTGAGACAGAAATAGAAATACAGCTGTATATCGAAACTAACACTTTGGGGAAATGCCAAGAATGCTTTTTCTCTTCAATTGTCATAAATACTCACTGTGAGGAAAATGCATACACATTCCAAAACAGCTCAGCAGACATTAAATTAGCTATAGTAAGGTAGTTCCTGATAAGGCAGGAAAATAGAAAAGAAAAATTTTATTTCCTTATTGTACTTATTATGGGCCTTTCCCAATACTTGAATCAAACTTAACTGAAGTAAGAAATTTTCCATGGGCTCAGTCCCTTAAAATAACTTTAAGGGGATGATTCTCAGTTAGCCTGTAACTGCTAGCTGATGTCTGTTGACTAATTATTTGAAAATAATTTTTTTCATACCGCTATTCTAACTTTGAAGAATTTTTTTTATACATGTTAAAAACTGCTCCATTATCTTTCTCCATAATATGCCCTTCAAAGAAAAAGAAAAAAGCAAAAGAATATTGCAACATATCCTCTGAAATCTGCAAGATATTTAGTGACTGTTCTGCGGTAATGACAAAAATGCCTGTTCAGTAATATTCTCTTTTTATGTGGTAGTTCTTTACAAATCCCTGAATAGGATGACATTAGATCTCACAAGGTGTAAAGGACAGTTTGGTATGTCCAGAACACAATTCAAACATCTTGGGAAAAAAAAAAAACAAAACCAAAAACAAACCTTTAAGTTCCTAACATGCAAGGAAAAACTAAAATTAGAATAAATGTGATTTCATAAATGTGCCAATTCATTGTCATGAGCTCACCTAGAACAGTAAGACAACCCTAGCAATTCTTAAAATGGTAACTAAAAGAAAATATACTAGTTTTAAATACAAAACTCCATTAAATTAGTCCTTTCCAGAGTCCCAGTAAACAAAAGGATTCAGCAATCAAATTATGAAGAACTCATGAAAAAACAGTCAGAAGCAACAGGAAGCCAATAAGCTACTGCATTTGCTTTCCAAATCATCCCTGCTCCTCCATGCTAAGCAGCATTCCTAAGTTCAAACATGCTGTGGTTCATGACCAAAAAAAAAAAAAAAAAAAAAAAAAAGGAAAGAAGATTAGGTGAGAAGATTAGTAAGATTAGTAAGGGTGTAAGGAATGGTGACAATATTTTAAACTTAGATAACCAAAAGCCAATATGCCACCTGTCCTGCAGGGCACATTGTGAATAAGAACTCAGTGGAGCCTTTGGAGAGGTTTCCAACAGACTGCATTATGATTTTTTCCTATTAAACCTGGTACTCATTATTGCCTTCCTTTAAAGATACTTTTTGTTGACTCCATACATCATACAAGGTATAGTAAACAAGGCAATCTGTCTGGAGAAATTTATGATTATTCCATGTATTTCTGTATATGAAAATATAATCTACTTTTCCCGAAAGTTTCCATTAAGAAACATGAATCATTCAAACATATAAAGGAATTTTAAATGATTCTACAATGAAAAACAATCCTGATATGTGCTGAATATTTATTTTCTTAGTCTTATGTAAAAAAGTAACATCGACAATAGTATTTGAACGGAACATGGACTAGAAAACATTCATATTTTGCATACTGTTTAGATTGCTTAATATGTTTCTAAATATTTCATTAAGTGTCTTTTTTCTGCACTATGTAAAGAATAAGATTTCTGGATTGTGCTTTTTCTATTATGAGACAAATAAATTGTAGCAGATTGCAGATACCTGAAATTTAAAATGCCATTTGCTTGAGGAACCTCTTTTGAAGAAACAGTTGGACATCTTGTCCTTCTGAACCACAGACTGAAATAGTCACATAGCTGAAAACTATCCAACACATATTTTGGGGAACTGCAGAGGCCAAGAAGAGGACGTACAGATTCAGCAAAGACATACAAAAGGGAGATTATCATCTCTTTCCAACGGTCTCATAGGACTTTGTGGCATCCAGGTCAGCAGGGTACCCTTGACAGTCCCAGATAATTCACCAAGGTGGCTCAGTCAGTCAGAAGTAGTGATGCAAACAGAGCAGGAAAGAAACTCCTTGGATAGTGAGGCAGTGAATTATTTACTATCAAGGTAAGGGAACAAAGAATGGAGAGAAGTCTCTGGTCATTTCTAGGAGCCTTTACTTGAGATAAAAATACATCAGCCTAAGTTTAAAACAATCTTGTATTGTTATTAGAAGTAGATAGAACCCCCTCTTAATAGTTCACAACTCATGATCATAAAGAAATAAGAATCTGAAACTCAGGAAAGGTTTTTTTCAACAAAAAATGTAACCGAACTGAACTAAAATACTTGATGTTTCCAACATATCAAGTAGGATACATAAGAAATGTGTTCTTATTGTGTGAATTAGTCCAATGGATTAATGAAAAATTTGCAATCATAATTTCTTTTTCCGGACAGCAAACAAAAAACATTATAGCAACCTCACAGCAAACTTACAGGCAATAATCAGAAAGTTTAGCTCAACATCAATGTTTAAACAAAGGTAGCTAGAAGATGATTGCTGTGTTACTTAACTTCTAAAAGGTGATGTAGAAGATAATAAATAAAACAGTTATCCCTTGTTATAGTCTTTAATATGTAAAGTCAGATAAAGAGGAAAAGTTCAAAGATATCAGTGTGATTTTGAAATGCTGCCCTTCCACATAAAGAAAAAGGGTTTTATTTCAAATCTGCGTGCATTGGTGACCATCACTCAACTTATAGCATGATTTTGGGATGCAAGCTATCTAACACCACTTATATGCTCTTGCGTTGGTTCCTTGACCACTCTGTATTTTTGCTTTTTGAGGGTTAGTAGCCTTGTTCTTGTATCAAGATGAAATTCCACCTTTGCCTAAACTGACAAGGCTCTAATACTGCAAGTATAATTTTGTTGGATAATTATGCTTGTGTTTTCAGGCAAATAAATGAGCTCCTGAAATATTTGCAATAGCAGTAGAATAACAGAAACATAAAATCACAGAATGCTTTAAGTTGGAAGGGACATTAAACTTGCTGATGATGTCCATGTTACTGATGAAGACGTTAAACAATGCTGGTCCCAGTACCAACCCCCACGGAATGCCACCTGTCACTGGTCCCCACTTGGACATCAAGCCATTGACCACAACTCTTTCAGTGAGATCATGCAGACAATTTTTTATCCACTGACTGGTCCACCCATCTAATTAATGTCTCTCCACTTTAGAGACAAGGATGTCATGCGGGACAGTGTCAAATGCTTTGCACAGGTCCAGGCAGAGGACATCAGCTGCTCTTCCCCCATCCACCACCACTGTAAACGTGCCACAGAAGACCCTCAAATCTGTTAGGCATGATTTGCCCTTAGTGAAGCCATGTAGCTGTCAGCAATCAACTCCTTTATTTTGCATGTGCCTTAGCATAGATTCTGGGTGAATCTGCTACATGATCTTGCCAGACACGAAGGTGAGATTGACCACCCTATAGTTTCTGAGGTCTTCTCTATTTCCCTTTTTAAAAACTGAGGCTATATTACCCCTTTTCCAATCTGTGCTAAGTATATTCACTTTACGGGTTTGTGGAATTCAAACTTTTTTTACGGCAAGTTTTCAAAGACTAGCCATTTGCAGCAAAACCATGGCAGAACAGCTGGATTCTCTAGCTTCTTACATGAATACTTTTCTTACATTTTCTAATTTATGAATAGTAGCAGTTATATACTATAACAACATAATATGTTTAAAAAAATAAATTTGCAAGATGTAACTTAAATTAAGTCTAATTTTGAGCTTATATTACGATAAAAGCATTTTTTAGAAAGTTCAGTCTTCATAAAATTTTCGGAATAGTTACTTGATAAAATAAGCAAGTTCTTTTCCAGACACTAACAGAAGTTTTAAAATATTTTGCCTATCAATAAACATTACAAGAATTATTTATTTCCAAAAATTTCCTGAATAGTATTGATTTCTAAAGAGGTTACCTAGAACAGAGGCTAGACAGTGTTAAAGCATTAAAGTAGGTATTTATTAAAATAAATATTCAAAAGTATACACCTTGGGCAGTTCAAGAGCCCGGCCGTGGCTCCACCCAAGATGGATCCAAGATGGGCCCAAGATGGACCCTGGGTCATGAGTTTTCACACTTTTATATGTTCTGGTCCATTTACATACTGGGGTTAATTGTCAAATTACAGCTTCATGTTATGAAGTCCCATCCTCTCAGTTTGCTCTCCTCAATTCTCTGTTGTTTATACTTTTTGGGCCTGAAGCTGCAACAGTGTCCTTGGTTCTCAGGCTGGAAAAGGATTGCTTAGTCTGACTAAACTGTGAAGAGAACTTGCTAACACTTTATATGAAGCTCAAACTTACACACGAATGCAGTACAGAATCTAGAAAATATGAAAGCAACAACTTAAGGCATCCGTATCTTCCATCTGAGTTACTAATGAGAAAGACGTTTTCCCTAAAGATGAAGGACAGAAGGATTTGGAGGATGAAGGTCCACTGTGGATATTCTGACAGAATGTTTATACACAAAATAATAACCCCCCCCTTACCATCACTCAGGTTATCAGTTTACATCACAGCAACAACAGTGGTTTTCCACAGCTGATACTTGAAACACAATTTTGCTAACACAAGGTAATCTGAGAGCCTTACACATGACCTGTTTCTAATTTAATGCTTGCCCTATCCTGCCATTTGAGATGTTAGGGAAGTTGTCTGTAATCTTCCATTACACTTCATACTACATGAGCTCCCTCTGCACTTTAGAGCTGTGAAAAGGGAGAAACAAGTGTTTCACTTATCCCCTCTCTGTCTCACAGACTAACTGACAAGCCCTTTACACTTCTTCAAACCAGATTTTGACAACCTGTTGTCAGGCCCTGAGATCAGTAGTGGGCCTGAGTATCCCTGCCTAGCCTACCCTGAGACCTCCCCTGCTGGGCCAGGGACAAGCTCATTCTGGGAATGTCAGTCCCTGCCTCTGTGACACTGCAGGACTGACAGGCTCCAGCTCCACCTCTGGCCCCACCTGGATGCTGCCAACACTCGAGGCAGCCCATCTCAGCATGGATTCCTCGCACACATGCTGCCTCCAGCCCTCTCTCATGTCATCCTCTGCTCCTGGCTAGAGCCCCTGGCCATGGCTCACCACTGTCATGCCAGAGGCTGTTGACAGACCCCATAACCACCCCCCACGTTCAAAGACTGTGAAACTGCACCCCATGGGTAAGCACAGGGTTATGCTAGTGTCACTCTTGGGGTTGGACAGTTCACCTTCACCACACCCTGACACCTTGCTCCTCAAAAGGGTCTGAAATACAGAACAAAGATTCACCAACGTCTGTCTCAAACCTGCTTATTTCAATGGGAGAAAATGCCTCACATTTTAACACTATAAATAACCTGAGAAGAGTTGCTGCTTCCCCTTGAAAATGCATAGATAGTAAACAGTTTTGTGTTTACAGAAATAATGATAAAACACTTTGGAAGTTCACTATTTTATCAATTACAATTCTTTTAAGATGTCAGCAGACTATAAGCAAGATCACATATAAAAACATTTGAGTAGCAGCAGTTCAGTATCTGAGTGAGATTTCACAGGCAAGTTACTGCCTGACAAAGACAAGAGACCATATGACGAATATTTCATTTGAATATGAACAAAGACCTGAAGAGAAATATGCATACAAAGGATAAGGCAGCTGTACCATTTAGATACATCACCCTGTGTACCATAATTAAAGCAGAGCATTTTCTAGAAAAAATATCATAATTTAATTGGTTTGTAAAGAATTCAAGCATTGATGATATGCAACTATACCAGTGGTGGCTATAGCAGAGCAGCTCTTTCTGCTGTGTTCTGCACCCCATCAATGTAAGTCAATACTGACAATCACATCACAATTTTGTAAGCCCTGTTCTATTATTATGAAGAAGAGTAGAAGTGTAAAAAGAAGGATTGCAAATGGGAATAAAACTTCTCCTGTTAAAATTGTAGAGCATTTAGCTGCACTGAACAAGATAACTTTGAAACTACCCAGACCCATCATTCCATCTGGGACGGCATTCCTTAGCCCTGCTTCATTTTTAGTGTTGATCTTGTTGCTTTGATCTTGTTTAGCTAGTTTTTGAAAAGCATATCTCAATGCCTTTAATTTCTAGCCAAACTCTGCTTGCTATTTCACTGCCCTAGCACCAACCAGCTACCTAATAATCCTAACACAGGGGAAAACTTTCATTGCTTCAGTGGAAAGCAGCAGATCTATGACTGTTGCTTACCTCAGCCTGCACTGAGATCCAAGGTCACAAAGCAGTGTGGCTGGCCTAAATAACTACTGCATTTAACTTCTTCACAGACATGTACAGTTTTAAGCTGCTAAATAGTACTGTTTATTAATAACTGCATTTTATGATTTGACACTAAGAGGAAGTTGATGGTTGTAGAAGAGGCAGAGCTTCCAGTTTACCAATTATGTATTACTAATGAGAACTCATTAAATACATAATAGCTGACCTTAATGCTGCAACATCCTGATAATTAACAATAGGTGTTCCAAAATTAAAATTTCAGCCTATAACAGTGGAAAATATAAATCAAGTAAAGATTTACATATATTCAGGTCACAAGCTAAGTACCACAAGTATCAGGTCAAAACTAAATTGCAGTATATTTAGTATGTTGCTAGCAATTTTCATAGCTGGGAGATATTACAATGACATTCTTCAAAATCTTGATTTGAGAAAAATGATCAAACATAAAAAACCTTTTTAAAAATAACTTCTCTGGAAAATAGTAATATTTTCTCCCACCATGACAAATATTTATGTAGCCTTTCAAAACTGGAATTTCAAATACTCATGGACTGAGAATCACTCTGGTCTTACTTGTGGTAGATCAGGCTTGGAATTCCAAGCTGCTAATTCAAAACCTTCTGTCTAAAAATGGATGAAATACACATCAGAAGTAACAGGAGAAAATACTGTAACCCTGGGACTCTTTCTTTCCTATGGAAGTGTTAAAACTATTAAGCCAGAACTTGTCTCCTTTTGCTTCTTTTTCCAGGCCCCTGGATTTAGCATGCACAGCTGCACAGCACCTTGTTTTCTCCAGAAATTATAGAGATTGCTGTCATCAAAATAATTGGAAGAGGCATTTGGGACATGTGGGTTCAACTCCTTCAAATCAAGAAGACTTACAAAATAATGCTTCAATTTCCTGGGCATGTGCTGTACTTCCATAACATACACACATTGTGTGCTTTCAAAGGAACAGTTTGTGACGAGCAAAATGTTAACTTGTAAAATAAATGCAGCAAATGTTTATGGGTAGCTCATTCAAAACTATTCCGTTAATTTCTGCCCTGTTGTACTGGGTAGAATGATTCCCATCATACTCTAAACATAAAAATAGAGCATTCCATAAAATTTTATCAGCTCCTATTGTGAGAGCCCCCAGGAAGCTTTAAAAGCTCACCAGAAATGCGTCTAATTTCCGCAGAATTCAAAACTTAGCATAAGTGTATTTGCCCATGAATCTATGCTATTGACTGACTACTATTATGCCAATAAATCATAAATACAAAATCTATATGAGAATAACACTGCTGAGGTTTTACTTCCTTGAGAAATTATGTCTGAAATAAAAGATTTTTTAGTACATTCTAAAAATACATGCAACAACAGTTGATGCTTATATTAGTTACAGAGGGTTTTGGATTCTAGTACATATTCCCCGCAGGCACACTGAGAAAGAACATGATCACTCCCTCTCCAATAGCAGCCAGCCCAGCCTCTGTAAATGAACTGGGAACACAGGATTTTTTGGATTACTTCTGACCCACAAGAAGTGACAGTCACCTGTCTATTCCTGCCCCTCAGTTGCTTGGGACTGTGTGCTCACACTTGATTGATGGATTAGAAGTGGATGCAGATGTAAGGTAAATTTACTTCACAGGCAGTGAATTTCATACCACACAAACAAATCTTATTAACTCTTCAGGGATTATAACATCAGGAGATTAATAAGAGCTACAAGAGGTATTAAGTAAACCAGAAGTAAAATGTTTTATGGAATTGCATTACTTTCCCTTTTTTTATTTTCTTTTTACATTTAGTTAAAGGAGATGATTCTCATTAATAATTCCAAAATCAATTCTGTAATGAAAGCCTTCCATTGTTTCATCAGGATGACCAAAGGCCAATACTCTGGAAGGCCAGATATGAAATGGACTTCTACTGTTCCTGTTGTTAGCTCAGCATTACTTATTCATTGTTTACATGATGGGAAAAATACTTTGATTGTTACATTTCCAGATTAAACAAGGTGGGATGAATTGCATTGTTTGAGGTTAGTGACAGTATTGAAAATTATGCTGACAGACTACAGAAATCATATGAAAAAAAATAAAACTCCAGAGAAACAAATGTAAATTGTCAAATTAAGAAGATTTAATCAACCAAATGCAGGGAGAATGAATAACAGCTGGTTAGGTACTGGTTCTGTAGGAAAGGATCTATCAATTATAGCAGATTAGAAGCTGAATACCAGTCAGCCTACACTTTCTAAAATAAAATTGATATCCTGAGATGTGCACAGAACAGGGTAATTGTAACCTTTATCTTCAGGCTCTAAAAATCTTTTAAAAAATACATTCAACATTTATACACAATGACTGAGGACAGCTGACCTTGACACTGGACAGTGGAATAGTTTCATTCCATACTTTTGATTGTACGAAACTTCCCCTGAAAATCACAGCTAGATGTCTATGAAGTCCACAAATTCTGGAAAACATTTCTTCAAAACAAGCAAACAAAAAAGGAATATAAGAGTTGTTTAAAAGAGAGAGCAAGAGTGTAAAGCATAGACAATGGTCAGTTCACCAGTGCTGGCAGCAGCCACTGCTCAGAATGTGTCATTTTGAAACAAATGATGGTACTATGAGGATTCATTCAGCAGCCAGTGCAGTCATAACAGGTAGAAATACTGATTTTGTTTCACCTGTTCAACATTATTTGGAGACAATAAGCATTCCTAGAATAAATACTGCCATTGCTGACATTTGCCCACCATTTTGGAATAAGAAATTCTGAGGTGGATCTAAACGACACATGTGCTTCATTTGCTATGGCATTGTGGCTTATGGCAGTTTGTAGAGATTAAAGAAAAAAAGAAGGGAAGGGAAGGGAAGGGAAGGGAAGGGAAGGGAAGGGAAGGGAAGGGAAGGGAAGGGAAGGGAAGGGAAGGGAAGGGAAGGGAAGGGAAGGGAAGGGAAGGGAAGGGAAGGGAAGGGAAGGGAAGGGAAGGGAAGGGAAGGGAAGGGAAGGGAAGGAAGGGAAGGGAAGGGAAGGGAAGGGAAGGGAAGGGAAGGGAAGGGAAGGGAAGGGAAGGGAAGGGAAGGGAAGGGAAGGGAAGGGAAGGGAAGGGAAGGGAAGGGAAGGGAAGGGAAGGGAAGGGAAGGGAAGGGAAGGGAAGGGAAGGGAAGGGAAGGGAAGGGAAGGGTTATAGATGAATAATGAGATTATTGGCTCTCGCAGTTAAGGGATGACTATTGTGTCAATATTAAGAAAAGCTTTAGTGCTATATAGTTATGTTCTTGTAGTTTAGATGTCCTCTGTTATCCCCATAGTTCCCTCTTCGCCCCTCTGTATTGTTGCCATCAGACAGCCTGCGTTGTCTATGCCAGGTAAAAACAAGGCGTGCACATGTGCCCCTTCCATGGGGCAGTTGGGAATGGAAAAGCTTGTTGCTAAGGGGGTGTGGCATGGCAACACCTGACCTGCAATCAAATTACAAGAAAGCAATCTCCACCAATAAATGGCAAAGAGCTGACTGACAGAACTTGGGAGGAGCCAGGGGTGGCTGATGCAACCCCCAGGGGTAGAAAAGACTGAGCGCTCATCTTGAAGATGAACTTGCCACGTGGTACCCACAAAGGCAGTTCCCAGCACTGCAAATTTTGCCTTATGTAGTCCTTTTGTTGTATTTTTGTTAAGGTTTAATAAACCATTTAAATTTTCAAAGTGAGCAGTTGTCTCTCAGGGAAGGGAAGGGTTTAGAGGAGATGAAAACACATGCATTACATCAGTGTCACTGGTTCATGATACAATGTGGTTTAGGAGAGTGAAAAAAATCAGAAATAAAAGATCTGTTAAATTAAAGATTTTAATTGCTGGTATTGTGTCAAGCAGAGACAATTATGCTTGAAATGCCCCCATAGTAACTTCCATCCTTAGTTTCACTGGAGAGAATATAGGGAGAATGTAAGAACTCAAAGTAAGGTGCCTCACAGATCTGCATTAGAGCCCATTTAAACAAAACATACAGGTATAACATCCTTGCTCCAGCCATTGACCATTATTCATTGCCTTGCACATCCTGCTCACAGTTGTACACATTTTACTGTTTTGTGATGCCTAATAGCTGCAATCATTGCATACAATGGGGCCCCAGCTAAAGGAGTCAGGACATTCTATACTGACGTTTGTCCATTTGGGACAAAAGCCTATTTTCTGTTTAATGTGCATGCATTGTCAGTAATTATGTGCAAATGAACAGTTAATGAAAACGAGTGTAGTAAGAAAATCCTGAGGTTTTAGCAACTGAAGATATTAGCATAGCTCTAATGGAACAAGTATTAGCTGTTCACCAAGAAGCATTTAGCTCTATTATATACAAGCCATTAGATACTGACAGAGATTTGACTATTATCTTGTCTCAATCAACTAACTTAAACTTCTTCATTGTAAGAGTGCTGAGGCACTGAACAGGTTGCCCAGAGAAGCTGTCAGTGCCCATCCCTGGAACTGCTGCAGGCCAGGCTGGACAGGGCTTGGAGCATCCTGGTCCAGTGTAAAGTGTCCTTGCCCAAGGTAGGGCTGGATGAACTTTAACATCCTTTCCAACCCAAACCATTCAATGACTCTATGAACTTCAATTTGCAATATTATTATTTTTTAGAATGTGCTTTGGTCCCGTGTCAGTCAATTAATTTCCACCTTTTAAAGTAGAAGTCATTATAAGCATTTAGCATTCTCTGGTATACTCTTGGTTTTGTATCTGCTGTCAGACAATCATTGAAACTTTTTATTTTTTATGAAATCTTATAAGCATATGCAGTATTTCAAGATATTTCAGTCTACAATATCTAAAAACTAATTTGCTACAAGGATAGGGTTTTTTTGGTTTTTTGGGGTTTTTTTTTAGGTATGTATATTTGGACAGGCAATGTAATTCCTTTAGTTTCACTATGTGTACAAGTTTTTGTCTTTCTTGCAAACTTAAAAAACAGAATATCAAAAAACTTTGCTGAAACATATAGTAGGTTAAGCAGAGAACAATTCCTAGAGAAATGGAGATGCTGTCTACTCTGACAAAAACCCTAATAATAAGGTTATTTTTAAGCAATTGTTAGGTCTATGCATGTTCAGTGTTACCAGGGCAGAATATATCCCTTCCAATACTACTGATTTGAGGGCTTGTCAATGATAACTACTTTGTCCAGAGAATGCAGAGGAAGATGAGGAACTTATGACTCCTACTTACCAAGATAGGTGACAGCTTATTCTTAGCACTGCTACTAATTCTTATGCCCACACAGATTCATGAAAGCAATTTAATTAGATATGAATTATCAAGGATTCTCAATTGTTTACTTATTGCAGGTCAGGTAATTAGTAAAAAGGCTGCCTCCTGCACAAAAACATCTCGCCTTTTTTTTTTTTTTTTTAACAGGATTCAATTTACTCTTTTTTTTCAGGAGAACTTGCTAATTATATAGCTATTATTTGTTATTTGTATAGCTAATGTATCCATATAGCTATGTAGTTATTTATATAGCTAATGTAAGTTAATTATATAGCTAATGTAGAGTGAAGCTATGGTTTAAACGATGAACAGAGCACCCCAACTTGCGTTACGACAGAAATCCTCATTGCCTCCTTCTCAGTTCTGTGACACAAAGCCTACAGGAATGTATATGACAGTACAGGTCAAAGGAACATCAAAATAATCTTTAAATCTCTTACTGCGCTGCATTTATTTTTTTCTTTAAACACAAATTGTGTGAAGCAGTGTCTTCTGCTCTGAGCAGACTCACTGGGGGCACCATGCGGGCTGCATGTCCCCATGGGCTCGGGCTATTGCAGGGCTCCCCACGTCCCATGCCCCAGCCAGGAGCATCTGTGGCACCGGGGCAGTCCCAGCCCCAGGCACTGGGCACCTCCCATGGGGCCACTCTCAGGGCCAGGTAGTGAAGCCTGAACTCATGGCTCAATTCCTGCACAAACCTGCACACATGCCACTGCACAGGCCTGTGTATAGAGTAGCTGCACCTGAGTTAATTAAGGCTCTTTAGAGCAACACCAAAATATTATGGAAGTTTATAATCCACTACGCTCTTCTACAGGCTTAATCTTTTCAAACCACATTAAAACATTAACTTTTCATTACTTCTAATAGAAATCCAATACAAAAGGTAGATGACTGTATGTACTGAGGAAAATCTATTTCCAAATTTTGGTTTGATCTACTGAATCAATAGGGTCTTTATTTCTAATGCTATTTTTACTCTGTCCTCCATCATGCTTCTTAAGCTGAGATAAGAGTTGTATGGAGGGCCTTCTGAAGAACCAGCCTGACAGAAATATCAGTATTTTCTCATATACTGGAAATCTGAAGCATTACTCAGAAGCTAGGAGAACTAAAGTATTAACCACATTCAAGAAAAAACATATTTTCTCTACTCTATGTCTGGAAGTACAGGCAACTGCTCCAAGGACAGCAGTTCCCAAAGCAGAGTTAAAAAAACCACTTGTTTGAAGAAAAAGACAAAGAAACCCCCTCCTCACAAAAAAAAAAAAAAAAAAAAACAAAAAAAAAAACAAAAAAAAAAACAAAAAAAACAAACAAACAAAAAACAAAAAAAAAAAAAACAAACACTATAGGACTTGTAAAAGCTGGGAGAAAGAACTCTAACAGCACAGGGCCAAATACAGCAGAATCAGAGGAGGAGCACACGGAGGCTTGAGGTACTTCTGCAGACACTGAACAGTCAAACAGGAGTCTTAAAATATTGTCTTGCTCCATCACGCCCTGCCTGTGATTCCCTTCATCTTGTATATGCATTTTGTGATAGTTAAGAAATTCTAAATGTTGTATTTTCTTTGCTGGTGCATCTCCCAAGACAGGATAACTGGGATCAATGTGGTGGTGTGGCAACTTAGAAGCTTTGCAGAGAGCTCTAAAGAGAGGGTGAAAAGCAGGAAAGTCAGGTTATAATACCTCAGTATAAATGAAGTGGCTAATTAGCAGTGCATGAAACAGAAGGTATGGTACAAGTCAATGCAAGATGCCATTCAGACTCTTCAAGTTTTAAACATAGGGACTTAAAATAATGAAACTCTACAGCAGTTTGACAGGTGTCCACCAAAAGAAATTTAACTTCAATTGCCACAGGTAGATGAAAAGATTGATTTGTTAAAGTAAAACAAGTCAGATCCAACATGAAGATTATAGTGTAGGTACATCCTTATGCTTACTTTATTAAATATTTGTCTTTCAAACACATTGAAGGAACATAAATCTTCCCTAGATTTTAACTCCTAATGTTTTCCAGGTTTGATTCTACAGTTGATAAACATCTACTGAGCTGTTCTACTTCCACTTTTGCCTCTACCTGACTTTGGGCCAGCACTGAGCATACATTTATTTCCCTGACCTGTGTGGGCGTGCTATTCGCTTTTGCTGTAAACGAGGAATCTTCAAGGAAGCATCAGATGATGTGAAAGAAGAGATGAAAGTAGGTAGCAGAGCTACAGACATGATCGTTTAGGTTGGCTAGGATTCACTGAACCTTTGGGTTAACTTGCTTACAAAGCTCATGATGCCATCCTTTTATCTTGCTGACTAATCTGACACTGCAATGTCTGAGTGTAGCTTTGTGTCAGCAAATCAAGTTAGGGGACTGGGCAGTGCATTTGTTAATTCTGGATTTATATCCTGGGATATCAGGCAGCGATGAACTATCTGTATAGTTCACAAACAAGTTGTTCTCTTCAGATAAAACAGTCATCCCAGAAGAGAGTTACATTTTTAGCTTGCTGAGAGGTCCTGACTCCATACATACAAAAAGAGCTCTCCTCAGATATCCAGTGTTTGTGAAGCAGTTTCTGAATTTAAAAGACTGCATTTGAACCCACAAAGCAAAGACCTTGAATTTAAGGGTATGCTTAATAAGACTTTTACTAAACAAACTAAATCCTAGTTTGATTAGTCTACAGTATTTTCATTTTGTAAGTAGATGAGAGAAATATTTTTCAATAAACATGGCCTAAAGAAATTTTGTAGTAGTATGAACCTGACCAAATCAGAATGCTGTCACAGTCATGTTTTTTTCTTTTAAAAAGTAAAAGTACAGAGATAGAAACACCTTCTCTACCCTGCTGGTCACACTTTTTCTTGGTACAGCCCAGGATAGTTGGCTTTCCGGGCTGCAAGCACACAATAACAGCTCATGTTGAGCTTCTCAACAAGCAACAAGCCCAAGTCCTTCTCCTTAGGGAAGCTTTCAATCCATTCTCTGCCCAGCCTGTATTTGTGCTTGGGATGTATTTGTGATGCTGTGACCCAGGGCAGGACTTTGTGCTTAGCCTTCTTGGACTTCAGTAGGTTTGCACAGACCCACCCCTTGAGCCTCTCAAGGTCTCTCTGGATGGCATCCCTGCCCTTCAGCACACTGACCACACAACACAGTTTGGTGTCATTGGCTGACAAACTTGCTGAGGGTGCCCTCAATCCCACTGTCTGTGTCACCACTAAGGTATTAGACAGCTCTGGTCCCAGTACTGACCCCTGAGAACACCACTTGTCACTGGTTTACACTTGGACATCAAGCTGCCAACCACAACCCTTTGAGTGTGGCCATCCAGTCAAGTCCTTATTCACCAAGTGGTCCATCCATCCGATCGATGTCTCTCAGTATAAACACGTGTTTAGATACGGAACAAAGATTGTGACACACACCTAAAGCTGTTGCTGTTATAAGTATTGGCACATATCAATACTCACAATGAAAATAAGCTACAAAAAACTTTACTGTAATAATTTAGTAATCCTTTACTGATGTATTTCCTACTGATTTATTAAAAATATATTGTCAAAATTAAATATACAAGATTTTGTTTGGTTGGTTTACCTTAGCTAGAATATTTCATGCATCTCTTCCTCTAAACTGGAGGAACATTAAATGGAGGCTTTGCAATGATGTCCACATATTATCTTCTCTGGTTCAGCATCCACACCAATTTGCTAACTATTTTGTCTCCCCATTGTGGAAAATATCAGTATTACAGCCAAGAAAGTCCTTCCTCTGACTGTTGCTAGTTTAGAATTACTTGGTTTACAGTTTTCTCAACAAGGTTAATTCTCCATTATTTGTGAACATATATAATTCCCAATGGGAGTTTTTTTAGATAACAGGAATGACATCCTTCAATTTGTTGTCCCTGTTCATCCCAAGTAGTTGAAAGTTTGGACTGAAGAAGAGCAGATTGCAGGTCTCATTTAAATTCATTAATGCTGTTTTGAAATAATTTAGATGTTTTATGTATTACAGCAGCTGCTAGGGTAGCTTAAAATAAAATGGGAAGGGACCATTCTGCTTTCAATAGAACAGCCTTTATGGGCTTGAATTTGCTAGAGACATCATGCTATCTTTGATGACTGTTCCCTGGATGACTATCTCCCTAACAACAGATGATGCTTGTGTGATGTTGTCTGAAACAAAAGGGCTTCAGTTTGTAATCCTACTCTCAGCACAGTTTGATTACCAAAACAGGCAAGACATGGAGCCAGATTACTGAAAAGAGTATCCTCTCACCACCACTCCAAAACCAAATCTGAGGATCTTACTCAGAAGAACTTATTAGAACCCAAGAAACCAGTTTTAGGATTAATAGATCTCTCTTGTTTTCCCTTGCCCTTTTTTTAAAGACAAATTTTTTCCAAGAATATGAGAATTCCTGTTTTGTTCCTAGAAGCTGAAGTGCTGACCAAAGTCTCTGAAAACAATCATCTGTATAAACTCCCCAGAATAAACTCTCACTTTGGATGAGAGCATAGACATAAAAACTCAAGAACTTCTTTATAATTTGTTTTCTTGTCATGATGACTTCTTGGAATTAATTGGTCTCAAAAGCATTTGTTTTCCAGGTTTGCGATCCTTCACTAAAATCAGGAATCTGATAAAGAAACAAAGCTTTAAACACATCAACAATACACATTAATGTTTTTCTGGATATCTAAATATTTCCTTCAATCATTACAGTTCATATAGATCCAAAGATGTACTCTCAAGCCACTAGCTCATAGTTCTGTTGCTGAGTACTGCTCTAGATAAATATAATATAATGTTTATTATTTAATGAATAAAAAAACAAATCATTTGTTTATTTCTATAAGGGCAAACTCTATCCAGAACATGAAGGGCAGACTTGGAAAGAGAGTGGAAATACTCTTCGACAGATAAACAAAAAATGGTAAATTAAACCAGAAAAGAATGAAAAAATTAAAAACAAAATTAAAAAAAATAAAAACACTAACAAAAAACCCTGAACAAAAATATTTGCCAGTGTCATGCCTATTCAAAGGTTGAAAAATACAATCAAAACTTATTTGAATATATTCTGAAAGCCCTTGTGAGGGTTTGAAAGGAGATAATGAAATTTAGTAATTAACCTTCACAAGGGATATGACACCATGCCTTTAGATTTTTATAGTTTAGGCAAAAAATCAAACGTAGGTACTGATCTCTTTGAGAACCCATCTAAAGATTCCATTTTCATAGAAAAACACATTTGTCAAACAGCGTCACTTATTTTTAAGCAAAGAACAATAAGTCACTTAGGAATCTGAACCAGAAAAGATCACAGTAATAAAATCTTTTCAAGCTCTCACAAGCTTCAGTATTTGGGCATATGACTTCTAGGAAGGTAAACATGGAAAATCCTGAATAATTCTGCTAAAACGCAGTTTTGAACAATCTCTGATGTTTCAAACAAATCAGTCAGTTACAAAAGTGTTAATGCTTTGTTTACAATTGCATCTACATTTTTAGGAAGTGCTAGAGTAAACATAATTTTGGTGTTTAATACCAGCCTAATAAATTCTGAGTGATACAGCAGACTGGACAGGAGAATAAATTTGCCAAAATTGTAATTAAACACTAAGGTGTTTTAAGATCCTAGAAGGGAGTAAGTGTGTGTGGAAAGAAGAGATATCAAATTAGATAAGGGCCCAAGATGAGGGATATGCTGAGATTTGCAGGGAATATCCATTACAGTGCATCATTCCTTGTAGGCTGTGCTATGGTATCAGCAAGAATGCACTCTGATCTTATCTTTAATATGTGGCATAATTCTGAGTACACCTTCTCTGCTACAAATGGAAAAGGATATTTAGATTCATGTTTGATTAACAAATTTTGACCTGAATTTAGGAAAGATTTTTGCATTTAGAATAGCACCAATTAAAAAGCAAGTTTCTTTTATTTTTATTATCTTAACTTCTTAACATCTTAACCTTTTATTTCCTATTTCTGCTTGTTAAAATGAAAATTAATAAATTTTGAATGCTGAATTGTTTCATGTTTAGGATGACAGAAAGATTTAGTTTTAATTACTTTTAAAATTGTTCATATACACTCATCATTTATTCATTTTAACATTGAGTGTTTCCCTGTTTTCCCATGCTTTAAGATTTATTGAACATCTCTTCAATTAAAAATTATAAATTACATATATTCTGTGTATTTCTAGAAAGAAAGTATTTACTATGCATGTCTAAAATAAAAAAAAAGCACATGAGCTAAGCACTAGTCTCTTTAATTTGCTGATACTCAGCAGTAAAAGACACAGTAAACAATAAAAACTGGAGTGAACAGAAAAACACTGTAGTCAGAATTTGCTTGATCTCTTCCTTCCCCATTACAAAGGGCAAAACAATGGGCTGGCAAAGTATAAACCTGTCAGCTCACAGCAACTGGGAATCAACAGGATTAAGAATGACCACCAAAGCATGCCTTATTTCTAGACAGTCCCTGCTAAATTGAAATAATGCTATGTCATTTGGGTTTTAACAACCCAAATCACATTTTGTATCTCTTCTCTGACATAGCAATAAAAAGAGTATGAAAACTTCTGGGCTAAGATTTCAGGAAATCACCAGTGACCCACTTTATAAAAGAATGCTGCCACATTGTCTTGAAATGATTGTTGGGTAGAACTTTGAGTAACTGTGGTGATTTTTTAAAGAAATGTTAGTTTAAATTGCTAAGCCCACTGAATAGCTACAAATCATTAAAAGGCTTTTTTTTTTTTAGTTTAATGACATTATTTATCTTCACATTACGAACTGTACTTGGCAGCAGATTTCAACTTACACACATCATGTCATAAAAGTAGAGAATAATATCCTAACACAGAAAATGTTTGACTTCAATATTAGAAGCTGCATACCCATTCAAGGGCTATTGCAAAAGGTTGAGACTGGAGAAACCTAATCTAATAACAGAAACAAAGAGATCAGTTGGAATCATGACATTCCATGGACTTTTTCAAAATGCTTGTTTTCAGAGGATTATAAAATAAAATAAAATAAAATAAAATAAAATAAAATAAAATAAAATAAAATAAATGCAATGCCGAGAGGAAACACTAGTCTTTTGAAAGTATAATCTCTATTGCAGCACTAACAATAGCTGTTTGTTTCAAGGAACTAATAGCTTCTAAGCTATTTTTAATTTTTTTTTTTTTAATTCTTCTTTTTTCTTTTCCAAAGAACATTATTATGTCTTTACACCCCTGCAGCAGATTAAAAGTAGTAAAAAAAAATGCCCTCAGTATACTGAGGTTGGTGTGGCACAGCAGTTGAGATGTTTCACCAATGATACCTCTTTGGTGACCTCTGGATAATACATTCTTCTAGGGAAAGCACCAATATAAATATATTCCTCTACAGAATGCCATAGAGCAAATTTCTTCAGTGTTTTCCATTCTCCTTCATTTACATGGGAATTCAACAAGAAAGATTTGCTTTCTCCTCTCCCTGTGCATTGTCCCAAGGAGACAAGAAAATGAAAATAACATTGAAATAGTTAGACCTTCCTGCCCCCTTTTAAAAAACTGAAAATTTTTGATGGGGGTTGAGTATTTTTGAAGGTCAATAGAATATGAGATTCTCCAGTAACTTTGTTGGTTCCTAACCCAGAGGAATAAACCCCACACATTTCCAGTGGATTTTTGTAAATGAAGAGCTGCTTCCCAGCTCCTGGGAAGTTGTCTTCATGATTTCTGGCTATCTTACTTAGAACTTGTTTCTATGAAATTCAGTTGTTCCTGTACTTCCCAAACATTTCCATTCCCAGACTGACATCCCTGGTAGTATATGTTCCATAGGTTAGTGCAAAATATTCATGCTGCTCCATGAAATACTGATGAAATGGAAATGGACCAAAAGAGTAAAATCCCTTCAGAAGGGATATACTAGTCATAGAGGTAGGAGGCTTATAAATTTTATTTAACTATCTGGTATTTATTTGAGAAAAGCTTCATCAGGAACAGAATCAAGCATTTAAGCTATTTCAGCCCTTTGCTCAGTGCCATGTGTCTCTGTCCAACATGTTAGACATTCACAAATTAACATCCTGTCTATACAAAAGCCCAGTCTGCAAAATTTAATATTTTCTTTCATTTGCTTCTCATCAAATAGGTTGGTATTCTGAGATTTATAATGTGATGCTAGTTTTTCCTAGTAGAAACATGGAAAATTACATTCTCTTAAAAGTTACATTACTTTCTTTTCTATCCATTCCTTCTTAAAGCACTGAGGACTATTTAGTAGTCACACCTATCTTCTTTAAAAAATAAAAATAGGGAAAGAATAATGGGGTAAAGGTAAATGATCTTTCTCAATTTATTCTTGCAGGTCTATGGCATTTTTAAAGGCAAAGAGAGCTTAATCTCACAACCATTACAAAGACAGGAATATTATTTAGGTGAAGTTTGTGGCTGGCTTTTATTTTAAATGGAATATGCTAAGACTGCTTAAACAATTCTGCTGGCCACATTGCTCTGCAAATTATGTTTTACAAGCTATCTAATGCAGATGATACAGAAAAAACGGTACCAAATTATTTTTAATACATATAAAGGATTCATATTGAACAAATAATAAATTAATCCAAGTGAATGAGACCTTGTGTGTGTAAACAATGTAAGTGAATTATCCTCATACAGTATTTCTTTCCATGTTATAGTTAATTTTCTGGCTATTATAATAAACTCTTCACAAAGTAAATAAGCAGCTGGAAGGTTTTCATTTATTTGTCAATTTATTTTCAGAAAAAGTGTTTGGAGCTATAAAACATGTCCAAATTACAGAGGAAAGTACATTGCAACTATAGTAATTCAGATGGGCTTTATCACACCAAGAAAGCGGAGTTAGTTTTGCGGGTAGCAGAACTGCAAAAGAGAAGAGAAGCTTGTTAGTGTTACAAGTGACATGGAGCAGGGCAATTTTTTTCACCATTGCCCTTTTTTGTAAACTGGCAGTTTCACCTTAGGAAGGTTGTTGCAAATGCACACCAGTGTAAAAGAAGTAACACCGAGTTGTTCTTTCGTTTTCTTTGTATGGGAAATGTAGTAGGGGAACAAGATCTTATCACCTTAGGACAGTCTTGACACATACAGTAGGAATTATACAGCCTGCTAAACAGACACATGGGCTAAACAGCTGAAAATATGCTGCAGCCAGCTGATATTAAAAATCCACAGTAGCAAGTTTGCATCTAATGAGGTGACATGTAGAAGCTTAGCAAGTATTTGGGTCATAGTGTTACTGGCATAAATTTGCCCTCTTTTGCTCACTTGCATGGAGCTGTGGAAATTTCTGTGGCAGAGTATGAGCAGAGGTACATGCTCATTTTACAGTGAAGAAATACAAATTTGATTCAAATGACCATGCAAATACCACAGATGTCTTATAGGCTGACTTTACAGAATATAAATAGATAGCAGACTTAATTATTCTGCTTTCACAACATTTTGACTGATGTACTTCTGTACTGTTCTTTTGGAATTGACTAAACCAGGAATGATGTTCAATACCCCGACATAATTCCCATGCATGATAACATATCTTTGCAAGGTAAGGGCACAATGGTTTACTCCATCAGCAGTAGATCTCTGTCTAATACTGAGATCCCATATGCTACTTGTAGCTCCTGCCAAAAATCCCACTGTACCGTGGAGAGAAATTCAGCATGGAGAATTGGAGCTCCCGAAGGACAATGCTTATTACAATAATACTCTGAGGGGAAATGCTTTGTGGAGTTGGGTATTTGCAGGAAAACACTCATTAACTCAGTTTGTTCAAATAACAACGAAGACACCCCACTCCCAGCATCACTCCCTTTTTGCTTCACACACACATGCACTCACTCATTCACAAGTGTAACTGTTTTCCAAAGACTTCTTGACTTAATAATTTTCTAAGAATCATTTAATTACATTCAGTGGAAGATAAGGATATGGTTATGTAGTTAAGTAATTCAAAGGAGAGGAACTAAAAAAGGAAATTACATTCCTTCTTCAACTGGCAGCTTTGTTTAAATGTAAGGCTGCATGTGAAGCACATCCAAAAGCCAGATTATGCAATTAGCTAATAGCCACTATTGACATGTAAAATCAATTTATGACAGCTATCATAGCAAAGCCAAGCCAGATAATGCACTAGATTGTGCACCATTCACTCTGAAAGTTTTATCACTATTAGTAGCATAGGGAAGACAAATTCTGTGTACATCCTGTTAGTAAATGTACAGTGGGTACCCGGCAGTCATGACACAATATAACCTAGAATGCAGCCAGCCCAATATTGTCCTTGAGAGACTGGAAAATTCAGCTTTGGCACTGCTGTTTTGCAAATAGTTGCCTCCAGTTTGGCGAGCAGAATTCTTTGGTAAGGTCTACTCTGGGACAGAGCACTGTTGCAGAACATTCTAGGGCCAAGTGCCAAATATGACCTCAGTTCTTGCCCCAACAATGAAAGTCATTATTAAGAACATTGTTAAAATGTTCACATCTTCTTTCTTCTACCATCAGCAAAAAATCTATAAGCAGACATTTCTTCCTTGAGAACAAATGCTGTAAAGTGAGGTAAACAGCAAAGCTCAACAGCATTGAAAAGAGAGTTATAATATTAAAAACTAGATAGATTTGCTTTTTCATAAAAATTGTGTGGCAGTTTATAATTGGCTCTCTACTTCTTAAACCATACACCTGTCAGCTTTCAAAATGTATATTCACAGCAGGGAGCACTCAGCTAGAAGGTTTTATCAGATGAAGCTAAGGCAAACCTTTAGCTGGAGGGCAGAATACAATTGTCAAGATCCATGCAACCTTAAAGCATGTGAGTAATTGTGTTGTATCTGGGAGTTTTAACTTCAACAGGACTGTTTGTGCAAGTAAAGATTATACAAGTGGATAAGCATTGGTAAGTCAGTCCCAGTATGTGCATTCTTTGAAGTGTATGCACTTCTAGAATAGAGCTGGGAATATGTCTCTTGCATACAGAAGTAGACTATAGGTTTTTATTTTGCAACACTGAGGGTGTGCTAAAGACAAAATGAAATTATCACGAATTATATGAAATTATCATGTTATTAAAAACTGTATCACTGAGAATTATTTTCAAGCATTTATAAATACTCTCTAACATTTCAGTATTACAAAAGTTATCGACACAAATTTAGTATCTCCAGAATTCCACCTATTTCAGTGAGAATGCATAGTATATAAACCAGCACAAAACATGTTTTTCTGCATTCTGTACACATGAAATGATAGTATCAAGGAGACAGGAATTAAGTTTTTGAAAGGAAACAGGAGAAAAATAGAGATAAATCTTCTTTGTATGTTAGAATATTTACATGACTGATAAGATTGAACAAGCACTGAATAAATAATTTCATTTTCTGTGTACATTGATTTTACTCAGCTTTCCGATTAGTGTAGATAACACAGCAAAAGATTTCAATCAAAATTAAACTAAAGAGACAATGTCTCCCTAGTGTGGAATAAATTAATGCCTTCACCGGGAAAAGCTATATAGCATTTAACAGAAAGTAAATCCCTCACCTTGAAACAGCAATACAAAGTGAGTATACAGAAAGGTGAAAAATAAGAATCAATACAGTCAGACAGAAGAATAAGAACTAAAAGGTAGCATGCATTGTGGTAGAACTGTCATATTTTCCAATGTTTTCCCAAAATTCTTATTTTCCCTGGTTTGTTGAGAAATAAAGTTTGCCTTTGCTTCTTTTTAAGATTCATGATGAACAATTTGTATCTTTCCTCAGAGGTAAATATTTTTCATGAAGCAATTCTACAAAGGCAAAGGAAGAAATATATTTTTCCATTCACAACAGCTCTTCTTCCTGTGACCAAGAACATCACAAAGAACAAAAGTACTTACCCCAATTCTCCCTGACAGGCACAGAAAGCAAATAAAAAAATATCTCCTGCGTGAATTCTGACAAACACTGGAGAAAATCTATCTCCAGACAACTACAAGAGTTTTAAATTCATATTCTATGCTTTATGTCTGTATGATCCATCATTTCCCAAGACCTCCTCCACTCTCATATCCCCTTGGAAAACATGCCTCCATGGCACCTCCTGTAACAGCTTGGAGCAGCTGAGAAAGAAAACCACCCACAGTGTTGTGATGTCCCTTAATCTTGCAGGTGAGTGTATGTGATGGGTGGACTTTAGTTCAAACTTAACACTCTCTAAATTTGCCAGAGATGATCTATAGCTGTCTGAGAAATCCAGTAAAGCCTAATTATGTTTTCTGTGTCCTAAGGATACATTTTCAGCAGCACCACTTACAGCTCTCTGGCCTCCCTACAGATCCCTTCCAGCTCCCACCAGAGTTCCCTGCAAGTATTCCCTGCAAAGCTCTCAAGCAGGAAGGCAGGTTAGAGACTCCACACTACACGGAGCCTTCTTACCTTAGCAGCAAGGCTCTCCAAATCTGTGTAAATGGAACTTGCAAAACCAATGCTAGCTCTTATCCAAAAATATTTTGGAAACATGTAACAGAATTAGTTTTTCATGATGAATACAGGTACTAGATACAAGTGAAGATTGAACATTTGGCTATATTCTAGAGCAGTGTAAGATTTTAGTTATTCATGGTAAAAAAAAAACCCTAATGTTGTTTAAAAAGACCCAGGGACATAGAACTTACATTCCTTTTTCTCTATTTTAGGTGAAATGAAGAAGAAGTGTTGAATTTGTTAACACAGAAACATCCTCGCCTTGAATAATCAGGTCAGTGGACTTTATGTCAAAAAGGCAGTAGTAGGCAGCAGTACAGAGCTGATGACTTCTCCAATAGAGATTTACTGGAGTGGCAACATGAGTTTTACCAGTATATATGACAACTCTTTAATGAAACTATTCACAACTCCACATTTTCATTACTTGCAAGCATCAGTGCTTTATTATTTATAGAATAGTTTCCTTCTCCTCTAACCTTTTCTGACATCCATAGTCCCTGCTTAGTCTGTGTCATCTGTGCTTCTTAGTCTTCTTTACTTTTGACCATCTTCCTAAAACCATTTGCTGCTGGTCTTATTTCTTTCTTCATCCACCATACTGTTCAAATCTCTTCCCTTCCCTCTGGTGCTACACAATTACAGGATTTCTGTGTGACCATAAATGTCTTTGCCTATATCTATTCAAGCAATGCAAGACCTCCTGGGAGGAACAACTGCAAGGAATTCCTGTTCAATTCCTCCAGTCATAAGCCATGTGTGAGGTCAGATTAAAAATGCTCTATAAACATGAGCAGCTTTGCAGCATATGCAGACTGATTAAACCTAATATGCATTTTCACATAGGATATGCTATATATAGGAGAAAGCACACTTACTGAACTACAGATTCATCTTGCAAAGCATGGAGATACTATAAAATTTAAAAACATAGGCAATTCTTAGCTCTTTTCTTTTAACTGGCTGTTGCATAACCTTACTAAAGGTGATGTTCATTGTCAAGATAATCTAAATAATTTTATAACTACTTGTATCCAGGCTCTCAGATATGACTCTCTAGAACAAATTAGAGGTGAAAGTTTCACTAACTAAGCAATCATATTCAACAATAACATGCAAATAATGCTAGCAATTCCTTCATGTTTTACATTATCCACTATTTACAAACATAGTCTTTCAATATATAGCAAATCTACAGAGTTTCCTCTCCTTTAATATGAGAAGTAGCAGCATCAGGGAGATCAAAGCAATACAAAGCATTATGATTTTACTCAGTTTCTGGAAGAAAAACCAATTTTTGTAGAGGTAGAGGTGCATGAGCTCTATGCATTTTCTTTAGCATATTTCATGCCACAGCTCAAAATATAGAATCATAGAATCTGAAAGCATTGATCTGCAGTGGTTGATGGAAAGAGAAGTAATTGAATTCACATATACACAAAACACATTGCTTATGTATATAAAATCTGTTTTCTATATAAGAAGACATCCACATATAGATTGGTAACACTTTGAGGATAAGCTTATTGAAAAGAAAATGAGTTTTCTTTCCTTACAACTTAAGATCTATTATCACGTTTTCATACACACCATTTGACTTCCATTTAGACTTTACAAATCCTGTCCCTTTGAGTATGATGCCTACTCTCTCCATAATGTTTTCTCCTTTCAGAGCCTCAAAACATTTTGAGAGTCAGAGGTGCAACTGAAATTAAATCAGTGAACTCTGAAATTACATTTAGACTGTTTTACCTTTTTTTCCAGTTCCACATACTTGATTGGGAGTGTAAGAGCTGGACGGGAGAGAAGAAGAAGGAAGAAGGAGTAAAGCAGGTAATTTAAAAGAAATGCCCTTTGTCCAGGTCAGACAGGAATCATGAGTTTTCTCAGTCATCAGTACATAATTCACCAATGGTTTTCTGGATAGCTTTATTCCCTGAAGGAGAGCATATTGTCTCCTTATTTTTACTGCTATTTCAGTGTTGTTGTTTTTGGTTGGTTTTTTTTTTTTGTTTGTTTGGTTGGTTGGTTTTTTTTTTTTTTTTTTTTTAACTAAGCCTGAAGGTTATTACAGTCTGTCCTGCACCTCATTGACAACAAAAGGGATAAGGCCAACCATAAGGCTTCAAATCATGCCTTCTGCACTCTTCACTACATTACACTGATATTAACACACAACCAGACAGATTTGCAATCTCAGTTCTTACAGATATCTGTAAGGCTTACAAGCCTTAGTCTTGTAAGGCTTACAAGCCTTACAGATAAGGCTTGTTTAAAACAATTTCTTCTTCTGCATTTTCCTGCTGTACAGTGTCACTCTCATTTCAGTCATTTAGAATAACAAAGCTTTATCTTAAACCATGGCAGCTCAGCGCACACTGCAGGGGGTGACAAGGGTCAGTAGACAGTGACAAGGGTGGTGCAGCCTTTGCTCATTACTAAAGTCATTCCTGTGATTGAATACGAAATGGTTATGAGAGGAGGAGCTTACACAGAGATATACTAAAGACAAGCAAGGCTTGTTATTATCTGTCAGATTTTTTCATCCAACAAATATTCATAAAGGTGAGGAAATGCATTCTTTCCTTCCTCTGCCTCTGAAAGGCCTGAGGCATTGCACTTCCTAAATATTTACCTTTTCTCCCAGTGACTTCCACCTGTCTGAAAATCTCTTTGTTTCTGATGTTTAGAAAGAAGAGCAGGAGCCTACAAAGTCCCTAAACATATTATTTAACATAATAGAGCGAGTGCAGAACACGCAATTCCCACTGAAACACTAATTTTTGAAGTACCTTCTCATAATTTAAGACACACACCCCAGTAGGAATATAAAAAATTAAGTTCTACACATTCTTCAAGCAATTATGCAGGGAAACCTGGTAAGCTCACAGTGGAGCCTGGTAAATGCTGCAGTGCTGTCAGCTTCTGCACCTGCCCAGTCTTAGAAAGGTGAAGTCAGACCTGCACAGTCTCATGGACATTTCAGGTCTTGTAAGATGCAGGGGGAAGGTTAAATTCAGAACTGATTTATCAACCAGCATTATTGAGCTGATCATTTAATCTAGATCAGCTGGTAAAGCAACTGCTGTAACAACCTGCTTCTTACAGCTCATTTACCTCTACTCCATATTTAATTCTACACAAAAAGATGTGAATAGCAGCACAGCCAAGGACTGGCTGTTGGTTTGTTCCTTCTACTCTGCTCCAGCACCAGAGAGGGGAGTTTGCTTCGCCGAGAGCAACTTTGCCTCCTCCCTTTGGAGAAATCTGCTTGGAAGGTACAATGAGCAGTTGGCCTGTACTGAAGATTTAGACAGTTCTAAAGTGCTTCAGGATCTAAAGCAAAACCCTGTGTACACTGCTGCTTCCCTTTCCCTGCTGCTGCTGGGAACTGGGGCACTTTTGAGGGAAACAGAGTACTGCTTGCAGCTGGGAGTAAGTCCACAGCAAATTTTCAGAGGCAATGGAAAAACTGAAGGATCCTAATGGATTTCACCACCGTCTGATGAAATTAGAAACTCACAGCAGGTTTTCAAGCTGACACCAGCCTGAAGGAATGGATTTCCCTTGCCATGACAAAGCTGGCATGGGACAGGCTTGTTTTCAAACTTGTTGTTATACACAACAAAAGGAGAAAGAGATCCTTCAATGAACTCAATGAACTCTCAACCAAAATTTTAAAGCTAAAGTAAATGGAATGTGTGCATTGCTGAGATACCATCTACCCCACTGCTACTTAGTGCCAGAAGAAAACCTTTTCTGATTCACCCTAAAGTTCAGACCATGCAAAGAATTGAAGAAATAGAAACAATACCACATTTTTCTTCCCAGAGACTGAAAAAAAAATCAGTCATTTAATTATGGAAGTGTCAGGATGACTCATAGTGGCCAAAAAAAAAAAAAAATCACTGTTTTTTGTTAATGACAGTAAAATTTTCACTGTGTCTTGGCTATAAACAGGTAAAAAAGCTAAACTATTATCTTCTTCTAATTAAATTGCAGCTATTTCAGTGAATAGTTTTGAAGAAAAAGAGGGATCAGGAGGCTGCTGCACTCCTTTATATCATTCTAAATCACAGTTCTGTAATGGCACATCTAACTTTTTAGTTGGCTTAGGAAAAGGCAAAGGAAGAAAAATTAATTCATATTTAACCCTCAGTGATGTAAAATGTTTCCCAGGAAAGTGTGACAGCTGTGGAATATGGTAAAAAGCACTGTGGTGCTTTCACACTATTTTATACATTATTATTTTATACCATTATGTTAATTAATTGCAGGTTCATTAATCATTCTTGCAGCTGGAGTGTTGAGCTTAAATTATGCCAAAAGTGAAAATGAAGTAATTAAAGTAAACAGTTGCAGTGCTTTTGTGAAGTAAACAAGTATTAAAAAGATGCTATGCATATATACAGTGAATTGGGTATTTTGTTAATTCAGTGATGTGTTCCACTCTGTGAACTGTGGTTTACAGTTCTGTGAACTTTTTTACAGTTACATCCAATGGGTAGCTACAGCTCACAGCTAAATCCCTTCAGTACCCCTGTGAGACATGATGATGCTTATTAACCAATAATGCTGTACAGGTGCAGTATTCTTTTATGTATTCAACTTTTGACTTTTTTCTTTTCTTTTTTCTTTTTTAATCCCCAATACATCTCCTGTTCCCCTAGTCTTCTTCCTGGGTAACCATATCACCTGAATCTTGCCAGCTCTTCTATGCAGAATGCACTGTGTTTTCCTTATTAAAAGATATCAAATGTTTGAAAACACTTGCTCAGAGATAATGATAATTACTCGAGTAATGTTATCAGTATACGACACATGTAGAGAAAGTCTTCACAGAGGCAGAACAGATTAATTAGTATTTCTTGGAAACACTTTCAGAAGTGCTACATTGTTATTCCCTATTGTTATAGGGAAAAGAAAGAAAAACAAAAAGTAACCTTGTCCAACCTTGAATTTTGAAATGCAAACCAGGCTTAATCCTGACAGGTACTGAGCTCGTCTGTCTCTTGACTGGAGCTACTCTCATAACCTCCCAAAAGCTTAAGGAATGGAAATTTTTTTTTGCTGAGAAGTGTTCTCCAAATAGCATCGTGCCAGTCCAAAACCATTATTATTCTGTTTCTACAATAAACAGCACATTCATCAGTGATGTTTTATGATTCCATATGAATGTCAAAATCTTTTAATAATGATTATGTATCTGATTTCATAAACATGGAATTGCCAGGGTGCCCTCAGCTGAAACCAAAGTATGAGGGAATTATTCACAGCCAGTTAGTTGTAGCAGTACACGTTTGGTTTTATCATAGAACAACTTTTGAGCTATATGTAGCTATTAATGGGCTTTTTATTCCTGTGCAACAATTTGTTGTCGAAACTTTGTACCAACAGGACATCTATGAACTTTAGGCTTATTTTTTTTTCTTGTCTACAGCTATATGTTCCTATAAATCTTCATTTATTCCTTCAAACTGTTTCTTTAATGTTTTGTTTATGTAAAACAAGCAAATAAAACCCCAGTGAACCAAACAAAAAAAAAAAAAATAGAGCAAACTAATCACTGTAGCTTTCATTTGAATCTAACTCCTCTGGTTAGAAATGCTGCAATTGAAATGTGTGCTGTTCACAACAGTTCACTCCCTTTTTCTCCCCATGTAAACTTATTTGTTATTTTAATTATTCTTGGTCATATAAAACTCATACACCACTTTTACCACCTCCTTGCCCTGTGACATACCTATCTCTTTCCCTCCCACTTCTCTTTCTCCATACATTGCTTTTTTGAATAGTCTGTGAGAAAACAGCTCCAGAGATAACTTCACTCATACCCATTGCTGTGTGAGAAGAATTGCAATTTATAATTAATAGCTTATAATGACAATGGAAATTTAGTTTTGTTTTTATAATCTACTGAAGACATATGCATGGTTAAGAAGCTTAACTTACAATCAAATCCTGGAACATACTAATCCTTTGAAAGAACAGCACTAAGACAAACTTTCTCTTTTTTTCTTAGTTGTGATCCCACTGGGGACAAGCCTGAAACCCAGAAATAAGCCCTCCATATGAGTTAAGATGTGAATATAACCAAACCTAACCTGCATTTCAGTTGCTGACCATGCTTGTTTACCCATTCTCAAGTACAAAGTTTTCTTGCTGAAAGATGCAGCTTTCCTTGCCTTTCTTATAAAGGGTAAATGATAACCATAATATTCATTCTTCTGACATTTCACCAGCCACTCTGCATTTCTTTTCATGTGCAATGCATTAAAGTTTTTATTCAGAACTATGAATGAAATATATCTCCACTAAGTTATCCTAGGTATATAACATCCTTGATATGATACCTGGCACACAAGCCTTTTGGGCAGCATTGTATCAGTGCTTTTTAAAGTCCACATTCATTCTGCCTATGGTCTCCCGTGCCTTTGGTACCTTTTCATATGCACATGGAATCATTTAGGTTAGAAAAGACCTATAAGATCATAAAGTCAACACAGCACTGCCCAATCCACCAATAACACATGTCCCTAATACCTCCTCTACACATCTTTTAAATACCTCCAGGGATGGTGATGCAACCACTTCTCTGGGAAGCCTCTTTTCAATGCTTGATAACACTTTTGTGAAAAGGTTTTCCCTAATATCCATTCCAAACCTCCCCTGGCTCAACTTGAGGTCTTTTCCTTTTCTTCTATTGCTTGCTGGGAGATGAGACCTCCCCCCACCTCTCTACAACTTCCCTTTGTGTAGTTGAGGGGAATGATAAGGACCAGCAATGACCCTCCTTTTGTCTAGGTTAAACAACACCAGCCCTCTCAGCTCTTGTGCTCCAGACCCCTCACATACACACACACACACAAAAGCTTTGTTAAACAGGAGTCTCTCCATTAATTTTGCACCCCTTCACCTTAATTATAGTCTACCTTTGGAAGAGGAGTGGAACATTGTGGTGCATGGATACTTATTCCTTCCACTCTACTGCACTTAATGGAAACCCTGGTAAATGTGTAATGGTAAATGTTTCATTCCAGTGAAATTCTGTATACATGGATAACTCCCAAAGCAGTTGCTGCAACTTTTTTAGCATTCTGAATGTGCCTCCTCTATCTTTGTCAATCATTAGACATTTCTTGATCACCATTTTTCTTCCATGAACCTGATTGCTGTAATTATTTCCCCATACTTTTCTGGAGCCAGCTATTACCTCTTTTTAGTATGTCATTCATCACCAAAATTTCCAAATATCACAGCAAATAACTTTCTATTTTCATTCTAATAAGTAGTTGTTATGTTTACATGAGAAGAATCCCAAAGCAAATAATCTATAAGACAAACCATAAGTCTGCAAATAGGCAAGAATTCTTTTCGCAGTGGACAAAACATCCAGAGAAAACTATTACTCTGCTATCCATTCTCCTTTTCCTGAAATACTCAAGTTTTATTGCAAAAACAAGTTATTTTAACATAAGATCACATAAGAAGCTGCTCCAGTGTGGGTCCCCTGCCAGGTCACAAGCCCTGTCAGTGAATCTGCTCCAGCATGGACCTTTCTCTTCAGGTCCACAGGTACTAACAGGAGCCTCACTGTCATTTAAATACTTAGCATCTGTTAACATTTACTGCTCTGAAACACCGAGAGAGGTCTGCTTTCAATTACTCTTACTTATTCTTGAGTTGAATGACACATTAAAGATTTTTTTTTAATGTTTCTATCCAAGGAGGATGTCTGTTTTACAGAAGTCTATAAGGCATATATTATAAAGATTCTATATACCAAATACTATAAGTACACTTTGTGATAATTAAACTGCAGCTATAGGATGTGTAGAATATATACTAAACTGAGAGATGTAGAAGGTACACCCAATGGTTCATGTAATTATTTGGAAATTACTCATTAGGTTACATCACAAATCTTTGTTGCTTTAATAAGGAAAGCTTTCCTTCCTTGAATTTCTTAGAACCTGTATCTGTACCTTTTCCTCTATTTTATCTTCTTTTCTTAAACATTTTGAGAGAGAAGAGAAATTTTTATCAAAGATGCTGTTCTCACTGCAATGCTTTAAAATGATGCTTTATTGTCATGAGATATGTTAATTCAATATGAGGGAAAACTGTTCAGGAAGAATTCAGAATGTGTAATATGGATCCCCATCCTGAATGGAAACACAGTAACCAAGGACACACACAGAACATATCATTCCTATGGGTGATCCTATATTTCCTCTGGTTATTCTACTCTTTGAGGAGCATCTGTTATATGATGCTAATGTTCTGAGCTGGGAAAATAAAATGCATTGTGTCTGTCCCATGAGAGAGGTTTTTATATTGAGTAGACCTAAGAAAATATTTTCACAATGATTCCTATTTTCCCTATCTACTGCAGGATGTCTTCTACAGATGGACGTGATATTCATAATATCCTTCCTTTCTTAAGTCTTCCTTTCTTTGTAGGCTTTCTTTCCCACAGAAGGTGGGACCGGATGAACTTTTGAGGACCTTCTGACCTGGGCTGATCTATGGTTTTGAGGTTCTGAGTCTGAAGGAGAAGTGCAATAACCTGAACAAGAAGTTTATCAGACAGTGCCACTACCTGAAGATCAGATGCAGTATTCCATAGAACCTAGTACAGAAATGCCCTTGAAGAAGGTGAAAGGAAGCTCTTAGAAGTCAATCAGCTGAACTTTAGGACCTACCATGGGGTTGCATTTGCTTAAGTGTTAGATCTGAAGTTAGCAGTATGAAAACAGACTGCTCAAGATACTGGATCAGGAGGTATTTGACCACAGAGAAAAAAGGTAGGCCAAAAAGACACAGAAGTTCAATGAGGTACAGCAAAAGAAGTGTAAGGCAGAAAGACACTGATTTAGCAATACCATTCCTAGAGAATGCATGTTTAAAAGGCCAATGCTCACTTAATCTCATTATCTGAACTGGCCATCCTATAGATGTAGGGGGCTTACTTGTATCCAAATGCCTTTAGTAATTTTTCCTCTCAGCAGATAATCCCAGCACTCTGTGTAGAAACTGGAAGATGGGGAGAGGTAGCAAAATAGCTTATGACTTCTGCTGTTTGGGTGCCTGCCTGCCCACTCCTTTCACAAGCATTTCCCTGTGGCAAGCAGCTCCCTGAAAGCTGGTAAAAGGCTTTGAACTGTTTTACAAAATGCAGTTGGCAGAGGAAAAGTGCTTTCCATCAAGAAAGCTGGAGCACCGTGTTTTCCCAGCTGCTCTGAGGCACCATATGTTTGCAGCATGGCTACTAATGCTACTTTTATTTCTTTAGGAGATGTTACAGATGTAAGCCTCTGTAGTGGTAATTGTATGAGGATAAGCAAACTGCTGGTATGTGGCAGTATTTCACTGGGGTTAATGTCAGGGTCAGCCCTGTCAAAGGAGCTGACACAACAGTGCCTTGAGGAATATGGAGATCATGACCCTCAGTACAACCAGTTTCATTTGACACTGTAGGACCTTGGGAGCAAGACTTTCAAATCTCTCTGGCTTGGTCAGCCCAGTATCTGAGATTCAGCTGACCAGGATACTAGAAGGATGTTCTTCCAATGGCAATTTAGAAGTTGTCATTGCAATTTTCGTTAACAACAATTAGAATTTAGCACAGTGAAATCACATGGTGTATGACCAACCGTATTTGTCTCACCCAAGTTTCCAAACCTTTACTGGGATGGCTATTTGTCAAGCAGTCAAATCACACCTCCTCAGGGTGTGAAGGTACACTCTTCTGTCCCAGCTAGCAGTCCAACAACATAAACAGGAATTCACAACACCAGATGGGGAATAAGGTGCTGAGCAAATGCAGGTAGAGATCTGGTTCAGAGCTCTCCCTGGGGGTTGGCAGGATGACAATCACCAAGAAGAAAAAAAAAAAAGTGACTAGCCAAGCATGTGGGAGAGTCAGGGTGAATGGCAGTTGCTTAGGGTTTGAAAAGGAAAACAGCCAGAAGAATAAAAGACAAAAACAACATGTTGCAAGAAGTGTTGACAAAAATATCTTTAAAATTTGCCATAAAACCCAGAATCTTCTCTCTATTGAGAGGCTTTGAGACATTCTTATATAGCATAACATGAAGTGACCAGATGTCATATTATGGTTAGAGATTTGCAGTCAATGGAAGGGCTAAAAATAAACAGGACACAGAGAGTACGGGGAGAGTTACCTAGAGGAAGGGAAATTGGCCAATGTTTTAAAGTTGCAAGGCTCTGTTTCCCAGAATTATACTGGCAGGGGAGTCCACATCCATTTCTTACTTCTACAGATCCTCAGTAAATTATGGCAATGATTCAAAACTGCTCTAGACTATTACTCATCTTTCATTGACTTGGTTGCAGTTACAATAAGGAATTGGGGTTTGGTGACCAGAGCACTGATGTTCTGTTCTGCTTCCTACAGAAGTCAAACATAGTTCTGTCCTTTATTCTGTTTGTATGTCAGATCTCCAGTAAGCATCCTGGGAGAAGGGCTGGGCTTGCTCTAGTCAGAATAATCCTGGAGGAGGAGAAAGTAAAATAGGAAAGAGGAAGGCAACTTTGAGGAGCCAGCACAGAAGCACTTATGCAGGAATGGGCTCACACTGCACAGTGGATAAACTCCACCCGCTTCATGATGCAAATTAAACACCTGATTTTCAAGGTGGAACGCAGTTAGGAAACTCTTTACTAGCCACACTAGTGCCTGGTAGTGTCACCTCACCAGGGTAGTCCCTAAAGAATACAGCTCTTGTACAGGCATACACTGTCACCTCTGCGTGACCAGAGCTATGAATGATGATAAAAAGAAAACATGAGCCAATATAGTAGTGTTATCATAAAATAGTAGTATTTTGTGTAACAGAAGTCAGACTGGAGTGGGGAATTTTAGGTCATACTGGAATAAATTTCTAAAAATCAATGATGTTCTCATAAAAGGCCAACAGTAAGCAAAGTGAATCGGAGACGGTTTTCTCCATTTAATAGGAGGATTACCTTGGTATGAAGAACTGAATTGAAAACAGAACACAAAAAGCAAACAAATCAGTCCCCACACCCTCTTTTTCCTTTAACCTAAGTAGTGATGTGGCTATGTGGCTGGTCAGATCACTCCTTCATAGGACCAACATCAGTATTTGATGCCTATAATTGACACAAATATTCAGCAGATTGAGGGAAACTTCAGAGACCTTACTGGAATGGAACTTTGACAGAAACAAAAGCAATTTCAATATTTAAATGCCTGCATTTTCCAGCAACACTGGGGTCCCAGGCTGAAGCAGGGAGCAGGAGCAGAGCTGTGTGCTCTCTCCCACATGGAGCTCACCCAAGGGCTGGGTCCCCCAGGGCTGGAAGCTCAAGAACACATGTGGCTCTGATGGCATCCTTGAGGCATCCCTGGATCTGCCCTTTGATAGAATTATGAAATACCAGGATGGGTTTGGGTTGGAATGGCCATTAAGACCATCCACCCCCCTGACACAGGCAGGAACAACTTCCACTTGACCAGTTTGTTCCAAGCCCTGTCCATCCTGGCCTTGGACAATTCCTGGGCTGGGGCATCCATAGCTTCCCTGGGCAACCTGTGCCAGGGCCTGCCCACCCTCACAGGGAAGAATTTGGAATTAAGTGGAATAGAAAAGAAAGTTTCTGGATTTCTCTGGATGGATTATATTGGTGCCATAGTATCTAATCTAGTCAGCAATCCAGCTGAAAGAGGTAGGTACTGTGCTACTGTGACAAGATTTCATCATCAGAATGTACCAAACACTCAATGAATAGACTGTAAATATGTGTGAAAGTACCAAAATAATACACATTGGAAAATACTGTGGCTGAGTAAATTTAGTAAATGGACTTCATCTATCAGATATTGGTTAAGAAAAAAAAAAAAAAAAAACAAAACAATAACCAAAACCAACTCTTCACGTTGTGTATTGAACAATTGAACTTACTAATAACAAGGTAATAAAAAATGAATGTTGCTCAAGCATAATGTCTGTCTATGCATACAGTGCCTTTCAGATAAATGGCAAATGGTCAGCCCCCACAAGTATGAGATACAGTGATAGACTTATGAGCTGAGACACAATAGAATAAAATGTTGAGAAACTGAGCAGTGGACTTTTTTGCTGAAAGTAGAGGAGAGGAAACAAATCTGAGGAGACACATGGCCCAGCTTTTCAGCTCTATTAATCATTCATGGTCATTCCATAAGACACACGACTGCTTGGCTACATGCCTATGATCATAAAGATGCTGACTGCAACAGAGTCACACCTTAGTTTGTGTCATTCAGTGTTTGATTGTCTGAGCCAATGGCTGTGAAGACTTAAATCTAGTCATACAGAAATGTAGATTTTCCTCAATCTTCTAATGAGATTTTTATTTGCTCATCCTTTCAGATCAGCTAAATTAAATATTTTGAAACTGTTCCTCTTTATTACATATATTAACTGACCAGGAAAAACAAACAAACAAATAATCAAACAAAAATCCATGTATTTACAATGAATTATGATTAGGAGGTATCCATGCCTACCAGAAAGACTTAATTACAGTGCTGAAGCAATTAGACCTTTCATCTTTACTTCTGCTTAAAAAGCAAAAATTCAGTGTTGAAAATCATGGGCTTCCATTGCAGCTGCACAAGAACAAAGCACTGAAAAACCACACACCAATATATACCTATAACATATATAAAAAAACCCCAAAGAGAATATACCAAGCATGTTGAGCATAGACATCAATAAATACAGCCTCTTACCAGGATGAAAATCTTACTATATTGTCTATAAAATCTTCATATGCAAATTATCTTTAAGTCAGCTTGGGGGAAAATAGAGTAGGAGTACGAGCTATTTTAACATTGAAGTATAATTAATTTGAACTTGAACAACATCCTCCAGGCAATAAGGGGTGTGGAGTAAGTTTCAGTGAAACACTTAAAAGTTCAGCTGTTTCTGTGCCAGCATTTTAAACATTCTGAAACCAACAAGGTTTAAGCACTTGGAAGCAGAAAGTGATAGGGAAATACCTTCTCCAAATTAAGTCTTTCAGAAAACTACCAGCTGTAAATTGTTAATGAAGAAATTGAGACAAAGTTTTTGCAAAGACCTCTGCAAGCAGTACTTTGAGCTCAAAAGAAATGAGATATACCTTGCCTATTTAAAAAGTTATAATATCCTTAAAAACTACTGTTACTGTTCTTGCAAACAAAGTCTTTGAAGGCCTATTTCCAAAAATGAGTCTTCTAAGTATAAAGGAAAGAAAGGATGTAAAAACACCTTTTCCTCCCTCACTCCTCTTTAATTTATGTTCATAGCTCAAGGATTAGGGATATAAATTTTTTTTCTAGCCTGATTTCAGGCTACTATTGCTATAGGAGGGTTTGTGAAGAAGCTTCTCCCTGTGCTTTTGTCACCTCTTAGTTTCTCTGCTGGAATAAAACTGATTGAACATAGAAGAAAGTCCACAATAAACCTTAAGCAGTTGAAGTAAGACTGAATGTATGTTTTAGAATTTTCTTCTCTTTGAAACTAAATGCTTTGTGTAATGCTGATTTTGCACTGCAGTTTTTGAAGTACCCTTTAGCAGCACTGTGGTTACACGGATATACCCACAGTCTGCAGGGGGAAGGTTGTCAAAATGCACCTTCAATTTATTGATTGTAGTAAATGAACTTAAAATATTACACAGGGATTCTTTGGTAATGTGTTTCTTCTGATCTCGACAGGAAGTTCAACATGAGCCAGCAATGTGCCCTTGCAGCCCAGGCCAGACTGGATGGTGCTTAGAGCAACCTGGTCTAGTGAAAGTGTTTGAAAGTTAGCGGGGTGGAACCAGATGATCTTTACAGGCCACTTCCAACCCAAACGACTCTATTATTCTATGACTTCAGAACATTGCATTTCAACTGTTTTAATTAGCACAAACTAATAAATAAATAAATTTTGAGACAACCATAGCCCATTTTGGTTTCAAAACCAGAGGCTTAAAGAAAACAGTTTACATAGGATTCTAGAAACAGAGATCCTAATTATGTAGAATTATAAGATGAGTAACTAAATCAAGACTAAGACCTGTAGAAAATATAATTTGCTTTATAAATATAGGAAGGATAGCTTTTAGAGTAACAGTGACATGCTAGTGATAACAATAAGTAATAGTGTGAACCTTGTGAGATGTAGAAAAGTGAATTGTCAGTGAAGAGAGGCAGTGCTATAAAAACCCAGGACACCAGCTTTCAGTGAGTGGGTTCACTGTGCTGAATCTCAGCTGATAGAACTCCACAGGTACTTTAGAGAAATTTGATGAATTGTTATAGCAGGGTATTTTAGGCCATGTATTATTCTTTACATTGTGTCCCTGCTGCCCAGATGTAAAGGAACATGCAGATAAGACATGTAATATGTAATATGTAATATGTAATATTACTGTAACTGGGTAGATCTGATAATATGTAAAAACACAGGAAATATAAAAAAATCAGCTAGTAGATCAATCCCAAGGAAAAATCACAGTAGTATAACTTGATTACTTTAACATTAAGAAAAGATAAGTAATGTTCAAAGCTTTACACAGAAAAATTTGAATTTTTTTACACGTGCTGGTATGAACATGCTTTTATTGATGAAGTTTTGGTGCATTTAGGCAAGATGAGTTTCAACTTTATAATCAGATTTTTTAAAAAAGTAATGAAAAGACAAAAAAATAAAATAAAGATAAAAAAAATACAAATCTAGTTGACATTATCTTCCAGAATGAGAAAATTAACTAATAGGAAAAAAAAAAAGTTCTTTATGATGCAAAGCCTCAGTTTTGGAAAGCTGAAGAGTGCTCTCTCCTGTCCCTGAGATAAGGCGAAAAGAAATCATAAAATCTTTACTGGGCAAACTCTGTTTTGTTACTTCATGCTGGCACTGTTCTATTGAAGCTTTCTTCTTTTTTCAGTGTCGGGCGACCATGTACTAACCTTGCTTCATGCTGCTGGTGTCTATGTAGCTTTTCAGCTTCTATTTGAAGTATTATTTGATGTCTTTTTCCTCTTCTCACCTATGTCATTTTACTACTATTCTCCTCAAAGAGACACTTGTTTCTTGATCACTCCTAAAGGCACATGTCAGAAAAGTAAGAAGAGAAGGCCTGTGAGAAGTGACATGCTGGATATTTGCTTAAATCCCTGCTACTGAAGAGCATGCTCTCAGAGTTACCTGAATCAATTATATTATCCAAATGCTTTGCTCCACAGGTAAGTCAGAGGCATGGAAATGCACCTGCATTTGTGCATGCATGTTTGCATATAGCCAGTTTAGGTTGGCAGATGACACTGACCCACTTCAAGGCTAAAAGGCCAGTTAAAAGCAGAAATAATCATTTGACTACTGGTAAAGTGTTGAAGCAGAAAGCTGCAGAAAGTCTTTTACCTGCTAATCTGGAATACAGGCTAAGGGGCAATGTTTGTAGAAATACTTAAAATTAGGTCAAAAAAAGGGCCATTAAGCAAATAGAAGTGTCACTATGAGTTAATTATTGGAACAACAGATAAATAGGAAAAAGAATGAACTTATCCTAATAAAAAGCAAAGCACTAATAACTCTGCCTTTAAGCAGATAGACACACTAATGCTTGCCATGCCCCATCAGTGCTCATCAGCTCTGACCTGCTAATGTCTTAACACTCTTAACACTGAACCTCTGTTGAGGTGATACTGCCAGGAGAGTCAAGCTGAGTCACATTATGTTCCAGTCTTCTGAAAGTGAGTACACAGGAAGGAAGCAGAGATAAAGTGACCTAAATTAAAAGCTGAATTTGTGTTTTCTGAAATGAAACCTCTGTATGCTAATTTCTACATTTAACTTCAAAACCAACTGACTAAGGATACTCAGATATTATAAGGATTAATTAAAAAGAATACTAAGTGCCCTTTCCTATCGAGTATCCCATCTGGAATAGTTTGGCACTTCTTGCACAATATCTCAATTCATATAAACCAGAATAATTCACTCTTTCATGCAGTAATATTGAAAATTCTGAATTTAAAGTAAGTTATAGTCTTAAGTTTTAAACAATATTTAGTTCCTGAAATAAGTAGCTGCAGAAAGGGAAATCTTAGCTCTCATGTACATTTGTTATCTCTGGATAACTTGAAGCATGAACAAAATATGGATTAGTACAATTTAAGCAGTAGTCTGGATTCTGATTTTCTGATTTGGCCTTTTTGTTGCTTTGTTTTTCTACTTAAAAAATCCTAATAACTCAGAACTCCCCAAACTCTGTGTCTCCTCTGGTCTGGTGCCAGCTATTCAAGAGAGCTTCTCAGTGACTTGGCTGCAGTGCTGATCGGCTCCTCAGTGAGCCTGGAAATCTTAGTGATGACACGGAACTCTGCTGATTCCAAATGAAAGGTCGCTTTCTGTGGTATCTGTTTGACTGATGTGAAGCAAAGTACCTCAGACACAGACCAAGGCTTTTTTTTTTTTTTTTTCCCAGTTGGTGGCATGATATGCCAGATATTTGACACAAGCACGTCTTCATTTCATAATAATTTCTCTATTTTCTCTAAGTTCAAATAGATGCACCCTTGAATACTTGTTCAGATCAAACAGATTCAAGCAGGTGCTCATTTTAGGCATCAGGGGTAATAGTAGAAGTTAATGTTAAATTTCTGTCAAATTTAACATAAGATAATGATTCAACATTCTTGGCACTTGTGGTGCTGTGCAGGTAGATTGTAAAATATTGAGTGTTAAAAGAATGCACAGTGAATGCAAGGAAAGCAGACTTGACTATAACCAGCTTCTCTGTATCACTGGGGGCAGTTTTAAGAAGTGTGAAATGCTTCACACACTACTTCATTTCCAAGGAATCTTATTTTAAACCTTTGAAAGATCTACAGAAAGACTGAGGTAAGTACAGCTTTCTTTTCATTGTGGCAAACAGAATGATTTAATAATAAACCAGCTATTCCTCATGACAAGCTCAAAGACCCATGTTTTGAAGGCAAAGTATTGAAATCTCCTTTAAGAGCAAACAGAGACAGTGTTCTGATGCTTGATCTTCATTAAGTCCTATTTATGAAATTCCTGGGTAAAGGAAATATTTTTATCATATATTAAAAATTTGCGGGGTAAAGGAAACACCATCATATTTTTAATGCATTGAAAATTGGAATCTAAACATTTTATAGGAATGTATTTTAACTTGGGAAGTGTGATACTATCTGTTAGAATTTTAGACTACTATTACTTGTAACCTGCTTAGCCTTATGTAATATCTCATGTTTTTCTGCTTATGGATTTGAAGGTTGAGAATGCCAGCAAAATGAGTATTTATGAGAACAGAAAGCAAAGTGTCCTGTGGTGCAAAACTTTATATGGATTCTTATTTATTACTGGATCATTTTGAATTCAACACTTATTCCTACATAAGTAAATAATCTGTGTGAATATTCAGTGACTGGACAGTATCACACATAGCACAGAAGTAAAGTCAATTTTTAAATGTGCTATCTGTATTTTTGCCCATGTTTGTTGTATTTCAAAACTCATAACAGATGAGTGATAATCAACACATCAACTTGCCTGATTTAAGTTTCCTTCCTTAACCTCTAATAATAATGATTAACAATAAAGATAACTTGACACCAATTTACCCTTTCTTAAGAAGGGGAAATAATTTCAGCTGTGATTGCACCACCAATCCAGGCTCTAAATCATATCAGACTCTGTAGGCCAAGGTCTGCACCCCAGCCTCTATCCAAAATGTAATCATCCATCAGAGAAAGCTCCACAGCATTGTATGAAGAAGACCTTAGAAACTGGCCAGTTGTATTCTTGACTTTTTCTATTTCCCAGACAGTGCCACGATGGTATCTAATCACTTTGTACAGAGAAGAAAGGCACTACAAGTACATGGAACTGAACTCTTGCAGCATGAAAGCAACTATTTTCCTTCAGTACCTCACAGACCATATAGTGGGGATTTTCTGCTAGTAAAACTAGCAGGAGTAAAAACAGACTAGCCCAGCTCCTACATTTATTAAATTCATTAATCCTTCACTTCTCTTAAACATTCACATGAAGGGAAGAAAATAGGTCTTAAAATGGAAACTTAGTTAAGTAAGACTAATTGTATAAGAGAAGGAATAAATCTCACTTTGAAGCACATTGTCTCTGGAAAATTAGCCTGAACAAAAGTGTGCATTTGTCCTTGAAATAAAACTATAAGACTGCAAATCATAGTAATGAGAAGACATCTTGCAAATATGATTTTTAAAGAAAAAGTGCTCTTCAATAGAGAAATTATGTCAATGCCTAGAGGAGTAAAAGAGAAGTGTCTGTAGAATAAATCTCATTCTCACTTCAGCACTAATTAGTATTGGGGTTGCAATTCAGTTAAGCCACAAAAACACCAAAAGGGAATGAAATGGCAAATCTGCAAAATATTTATCATGGATGAACAAGCCCAACAGCCACATTTAGTCTTTGAAGGCTACCAACTACCAGAAGAGCTAGACTGGGAGATACACAAGAGCCATGCTTGATTATGGTTTGTACTGACATTTCCTGTACCTTGGGATGTCTTTCTGGCTCCTCCTAGAGCACTCCACTAGGTCACACCTTACCCCAGTGTGCATCAGTGCAGGAAGGCTGTATGTTTCTTGCTTCTTACAGCACCAGTAAATACATGACAAGTAGAATAATTGAGACGAACAGACAAGAGAAAACAAAATGTAATGGTCAGTATTTCAAAGCTGTATATGTGTAAATGTGCATTCATTTCTGAGAACACATGCATCAGCACTAAAGTTTTGTGTCTTTGATTTGATCAGTCCCAAGCATCTTCTGTTTATACTCATACTTTAACTAGACAGCCTGTCTAGTTAAATAAGAATACAACTGTCTACCAAGTGTTCAGGTCTGTGAAAAAGGCCTGAATTTTTGTTAGTTTTGAGAAGTGTTTGTCAGCTCTTAAAATGTCAGATGATTTTGATTACTTTGAGGCAAACACAATGTATGCCTAAGAAAATGTGATTTTTTTTTTCCTAAGAAAGGGTGAATCTAGGCTGTTGAAGTCCTATCCAGACAAAAAAACCCAAAAAACTGAGCTTTTGTAATCCACTCATTCTTCAGTGATCCTAAAAAACAACCAACACATGGTATCATAACTATAGTGTTAAAAGGACCTGCATTTCCTTAAATTCCTTGCAATAGCTGTTGAGAGATAATGCCATTGTTTCAAGGAGAACAACGATTCTCCAGATTTTGGAAAAGAAATGATAACCAACTGACACAACTGAGGAAATGGACGTCAACAGAGTATAATTTTCTGATACAATAATTGGTTAGGGCAAGCATGGTTTGTCTAAAGCCTCCCATCCAATCTAGAATAACCACTTGAGGGCACCTCTTTATTGTAAGGTCGTTTTAAAAGGCACCAGCTTTAAAAAGCAACTTAAAAGATTTTGGTGCTGAAAATATTCAAAGGAAAGAGTGCCACCTACTGAATCTTTCTGTCCCTATTCCTCTAAGCCCCAAGAACCTTACCCATCCTTTAAGTACTGGAAAGTACAATAGTTTCTTTGCTAAACTTATTAATCCAGTAAGACAATATCAACAGAAAAAGAAAAAAAGATTTTTTATCCTAATGAAACTTCTGTAGTACTCAAATTTAAATATTGGACATGTGACCTTGGTTTTCAATCAGTTTCTCTTTCATGACTTATTTAAAAAAAAACCCACTACTTCAGGATGTAGCTACCTTATGTGCTAAACATATATACTCTTAGTTATTTGAAGCTAAATAAAGCCTGTCAAAACCATAGCACTTCTACAGTAACTTCAAAGACTACCTTACAAAAATCCCATTTAGAATCTCTATTTGTTTTCCAGATTTTCAAAATTAGGCCAGGGACATTTTTTAAATAGTGGCTTGGAATATTCTTCACTTTAAATTCTTAAAAGAACCCTCATAGTTCCAACAGAAATTATTACATTATGGCTCCTTAGCAGTAAAACAACAGCAAGATCATCAGAAGCCACTACATAAATAGTGCCACTATTTATTTTTGTCACTACATAAACAGTGCTTATCAAAGCCAATTGAAAGTACAAAATGCATTATGTGCTTGTAAGATGTTAGATAATGCTCCCAACCTAGAGATTACTGATCACTTCTCAGGATTTTACAGTTATAAAAAATATCCAGGGCTGTTACTGGGTTGATTGAATACACCTTGACCTAAAAAAATGGGGGAGTATTTTTATATTTCAGTGTGTTAGCCCCCAGGTAGATGTGCTGAAATGTTCAGTCCTCCATTAATTACAATAATTTATTTATTATCTAACATAAACCACATAGCTACAAAACTGCATGAAACTGGTTCACATTTAACTATATTGAAACATATTCACAGAAATGCATGATTAATCCAACAAATTTGTAATGCAGGATCTTTGTTTCTACCCCCTGTGTACCATCTCTGATATATCCATATTTAAAGGAAGAAGAAAATGATTCCTTACTGTTGAATCTGAACTGAAACATCATGAAGCTTTTTTTAGCATGCTTTGTTTCCACTAGTGCTTAAACAGCTTGGATGAAATTAAATAATTTAAAGAACTGTTTTCCATCAAAACAAATTAAACAGCTTTTTTGTTACTCAGCTTTTCTCTAGTTTGCAGCCTGGGTATTAATGAGAAGACCACAGAGTAGGCTTCATAGCTGAGGAATAACGAAGACTAGTTCTACTTTTTTGTTTCACCTTGTACTTGTATTTCTCATGATTGCATAGCTCCTTTACTTAAGTATAGGCTGCATGAGGCAATGTCTATACAGAAGAAAAGATAGCATTATTTTCAATGTGTCACTGTTTGACGCTGGCACAATGCCAGCACCCCCATGAAAATGCACCTTCCCAACATAAATGCTGTGAGATGTGATCAGGAACAGAGCAGAGCAGGCCCAAGCTTAATAACAAAGGAAAAAACTTTATTAAACTACTACTACTATAAAAGACACACACACTAAATCCAGGATGAAGACCCTCCAAAACACTCCTCCTCCCCCCAACCAATTTCCAAAACAACCACCACGGAACATCACCTGGGATTCCTGATGAAGTTGCCACCCTTCAGATAATCAATACTCAGTCCCTCAAGGGAGAGAGGAGTCTCTCTTGCACCATAGACCCCCCCAGGAAACACAGTTGCCACCTCCTGTGTTTCCATGTCACACATGGCACTACCCGGAGAAAATCTGCCAGTGTGACACTCTCCTTTCCATGTCACAGTGCTCTCACCACCGTGCATGGACAGACTGCTCATAGGGCTCCTTTAAGGATGCTTTGCCACGGACCCAAAGATACAACAGTTCAGCTTCTCATCTTGGGACTACAGTCCCCCCCATTTTTCCCTGGGGCCAAGGGTCCAAGAACAGAGATCATCTTCTTCCTGAAGACAGAGGGCATCACCACACCCTCCTCAGCTTTCCTCTGTTCTTGCCATTCCTGTGCTGGTAGTTGCTGAAGCAGGTCTCTTTGGTTCACCATTGTATCCCCCTAAAAATGCAGTCTCTGTTGCAGGGGAATTTGGTTCAGTCTATGGCTAACAAGGAAAGTCCAGCCACAAGCCACTCCATCATTTCATCCCTCTCATCCCACCTAAAAATTTTTCTTCTAACATCTCAGGTCCCGAACTGTCTCTCTTCTACTGAATTCAAATCGATGAGGAGTAATATTTTACAAAGCCTTCATTTCCCAGGAAAGGGTTAAAAGTTCAGACTCCCTGGACGGCTGAAATCTCTGCCCAGAACTTAACTCCCAAGGCTGGGCACCTTCCCTCCCTTCTCCTTCTCCTCTGCAGGCAAATCTCCAGGTGCCATCAGGCTGTCTCTTTCCCTCTGGGGGGTGGGGTGGGAACAAAGTCATCTCAGTTTCTCTCCTCCCTTCCATCCGCAGGAGCTGGCCCGGTTCCAGTCCCTTCACCCCTGGCCTACCTCTCCCAGGCCGCATGGCTTCCCCTCACCCACCCAGCCTGTGGCTGGGCAGGGGAGAGTCTGCACTGCACTCTGACCAGAACCAAAAAGAGCCAGTTCCCTGGGAGTTCTTGCTTTTAACCCCCTGTGTTCTCAGAGGCATGGTCCATGCCTTCAGTGGTCAGTCCAAATGCCAATATCCAACCCCGACCACTGATTGGTTTGACCCAACTTCCTGAAAAAATTCACTTCTGTGTCAAACCACGACACTATGGAAGTCGCATCTCCTGAATAGATGGTAAGACAATTTTCATTTTGGTCATTAGGAAAATGTTGTCTTCCAAATGTTAAATAGTGTCAAGGAAAGAGTAGAGAGTGTTCCCAAAGAAAGTTGTAAGACTGAATAAGTATGGAAGACCAGAGAGGACAATGCTCCACATAATTTCTAGATTCAGTAATGGTCTAACAGCATTTCTAATAGGACATTCATTGAAGAAGAGCTTTGCATGTAGTACCTAATCTAAGTCAGGAGTTGAATCCCATACTCATTGCCTTTTTTTAGCTTCCAACAGGTTTTACATTGGTAGGGGTGGTGTAAGGAGGGAAAGGGAAGGGCTCTGACTGGCAACCTATCACTCACCATGAGGGTCACAAGACTTTTTTGAACCTTTTCAAAAAGTTAGCCTATTAATAAATATTTCTTGTCATAACAATATAAGTTGTTTAACCTCAAAAGACTTATATCTCATAAATATAAATTTAAATGTAGGTGTCTCTAAAATTTGACATTGCAATACTGTAGGTGATTTGTAATAAAAGAATGTGTTTCCATTAATTGCTAGATCCAGTACATACTTCTACATAACCACACCAACATATCACCAATAACTGTGTCAACTCTGACAAAAAGCCATAAAAGTAACATAAAATAGAAACAAGACCCTGTAAGAGACTCTGTACACATATATGTGATCAGCTCATGAACATTGTTCCGGTCTTATCAAACTCTACATCTAAGGGGGACTGAGCAAGGTACACACTGTATTGTCAGCAAATGCTTTGTTCAGGAGGTTTGAACTGGTATCTGGAGACTGGCTGGTAAGACCTGGAAGGTGTTAAGAGCTGGAAAGGCTTTTAGCACTGTGTGTTTGGAGAGAAGATAGATGGTGCCATACCAAAAGGCAGAACCAAATAGGATAAAAAAGCACAGCCAACAAAGATATTCAGTCACTGCAAACCAAGTTTTATAGAGTTTCCCACTTGACAACCTCTGGCCTAGCAGTATCTGCATGCCTGATTTAAATGAACAGGTTCCTCATGAATGCAAGAAGATAAGAATCTTAAGCCTTGCATGCAGGATAAGGTAAGAGGAGGATGTTACTCTTAGTCTGCTCTTGGATTTAGGGACAACTAAGGTAAGATTTTAAAGTTGAATTATGGGAGCTGCAGTTAAAAACTGGCAAGAATCAGGCTTTGACCCGATCTCTGCTTAAGCTGGAGAACAGACTGAATTTACATCCTTGTCCTGCTAGATGATTGCTTTAATCACCAAACTAGGTGTTTCTTGACCACTTTTCCCTACAATATTCTCATATTGTTTAAAATATACCATATACGACATACTGGGTAGGATGGATAATATTTTCAACCATGGTACACATCTGTAAGCCCAGAATTTCAGGTTTTGTTACCAGCAATACTTCAGTGTTTTATCCAGTGGAGATTAAATTCAAGAGGTACCACTAAGGAATTATTACTCAGAATACCCTGCAATGCAGGAAACCATTCAAGATATGAGTGATCAAGTTCAGCCACTTGCTTCACAATACCTGCTCCTTTATCTATGCAGAAGGGACATGAAGTGTTAGTTCTACATGAATGTGTGAAGCACAGCATGAAGAAACTCATCACATACGTCTCCTGAATGCTGGTGTCAGGTTGAGTCATGTTCTCCCTAAGGGACATGCAACAGGAGCAAACTGAAACAGGAGGTTCTCCCAAACCCTTTCACCCCTAGGGTGACTAAGCTCTGGCACAGGCTGCCCAGGGAGGCTGTGGCATCTTCATACCTGCAGGTACTAAAAAGCCATCTGGACATGGCTCCAACTCACCCTGCTGGAGCAAAGGTCCAGCAGTTGACATCCACCAGTCTCTACCAAACAGCATTCTGTGCTTCTGTCATTTCTTACCATCAAAATTGCTTTCTCTACAGCTGAGGTGAAGTGTCTATCTTGTGAATTTTGACACCAGGTTTCTGTGGCAGGAACATAAGCTTCAAGATCATTTGTTTCTTCCGAAGTATCATGTTATTTTCAATTTCTCACCACTAGGTTAATGTTTTCAAAAATCTTAGAAATATGGCATGTTCCAATAAGAGGTTTAATATGGTAGCTATATACATGGGTTTTAGTGTATTTATTCCAAAATGAATGACAAAGAAATCAGAAATATTTATTAGAAGTCAGTAGACACAACTGAAGTACAGATGAGAAAATTTATAAAATACTTTGATGGAGACAGGAAATGGATTTTACTTTCAAAAATCCTTTCTGAGACATAACACAAAACAAAGGACTATTAAACATATTGCAGTGATCAGAGAGATGATGTCCCTATTACATTTATCTGTTCTCTGGTCTGATGTGCTCAGTCCAGAAGAGATTTGTGTTTGATGACAACAGCCAGTGCTAATGATGTCATACTAGAGTATTATATTTCTGTATTAAACAGTACCTTAAAATTACAATGGGGATTTAAGATGAGTTATTTGGCAAGACTACTGTAAGGAATAAAGGCACTATTGTTTTGGTCATTCCCTAGGCAATGAAAGGGCACAGCAGTCCCAGGGCCATGGAAGGTTGCTGCAGACCTGACTGTGATCCTTCCTCCAGTCAGCTTGTCAGTCTTAGAAATCTTATCACATACCAGTTAACTGGCAGAAGCTGGAATCCCCAAGGATTGAATGTAATTGGCTGCTGTTGTCTTCTGCTCCCCTCTCATTACAAGATACACAAATTATGTCTGAAACTCAAGGATACATGACATGAGTGCAAGAGACTGACAGTGTTCCAATTGGTACTTCACTTACTGATATTTTCCTTCATGCTTGCTTTTCATTCTTTCTTTCATTGCCTCCTTTTGTTTATGTCTTAATTCCCTTCTATCTGTACACCTTGATTACATAAGAGATATGCAAAATGAAAGCCTTGAGCACTAAATAATGCATGAAAAAGAAATTAAAATATACTTGCCTTCTGTGTGGTGCTATGCAGTCACTGCTCTGCTCTTACTGCTGCTAGTTCTCACACTACTTCATGTGTGTATCTCCAATATTCTGTCCAGATCCAAGCAGAAAGAACATAACTGTAAATAGTTTATCCTCTATCACAAGCAGTCAATCTCAGAGCCCACTCTGAAGCGCTCCAAGCAACGCAGCAGTGTGTAAGACCAAAATGCCTTCAGTTTGGTAGTACATGAATCTGAGACCCTTCCACAGGTAAAGAAGGCAGTGACACTTCCTTCTTTCTGGTTAAAAATTATAAAAAGTACTTTTCATGCTCATATTTTGAATTTGGTTACATTTCTAGCAAATACTAGAAACATTCACACTCCCTTCCAACTGAACAGTGACACAGACAAGTTGTTTGGCTACTCTGCAAAAAGGGACTTTTCACATATTCATCTGTTGTTGCATCAATCTGTGACTGTCTGACCTGTTTGATGAGCATGAAGAAATAAAAGACTAGGATTCTTTTTTCTTTTTTTTTTTTTTTTGGAAATGCTATTAGCATGCCAGCATTTACTTGTCTTGATTCTGACTGCAGTCAGAACTATATAATTATACGTTATTACGGCTCTAATGATTTCTATAAATTCTCTAACAGATGTGGAAATCTATATTTCTCCCTGTCTTCCTTAGTTTAATGTGATGGCATTTCTTGTACTAAAGCTGAATTTAATCCAGGATAGTAAGAATAATGAGTAAACATTTAAAAGTTTATGTGTGACACCACAAAAAAAAATTGATTGAATAGAAAAAAAAAAAAGAAAATATTATATCTTTATTCAAACAATAACTTTTCAATCCATGTGTTTGCTTCTTAGCATTCAGCAGAACACAGCCTTTTTTTTTTTTAGAACATGTTCATTCTGTGCTTCTTCCTTTAGCTTCAACCTGAAGTACAAAGTACCAGAGGTTTCTTATATTTCTCATTTGCTGACTAGACCAGCAGAAGCAGAATGCATTAGTAATCTGGTGATATTCCCACACCCATCAGCAGGTCTGAAAGGCTTTGTTAAACTTTTGCAATAGGCTTCCCAAAGATGTACTAAACATGACCTTTAGAAATCCAACTCTATCCAAATACGCAACATCCATTACAGGCACTTGATAAACTACAGTCGATTTGTAACAAGTACTTAGAGAAAGATAATAACATGTGTGTGAGGGAAACAATACACTTTGTTTGTAAACACAGAGAAAGAACAGAAATAACCTCTTGGGGATGATGTTCAGGTAGTGTTATTTGTGTTCATACAGAGAGACATGAGGGATGATGGATTACACAAAGCAGTAATCAGGTAATATATTATTGTCATGAGAGAACAAGGCATGGAGGGGGTGTTGTTGTTTGTTTGTTATTGCTGTTGGTGGTGGTCTTCCCCAGAATCACCTCTTAAAACAAATGCTGAGAGTTTGGTACCTTCATAAAGAATGTGTCTGTGCAGCACAGCCAGTATTTCTGAAGGTCTTGACAGGAATTTCTTTAAATATGCAATAGAGCATTCATTTCTAGAATTGTAAGTACACTGAAAAATCCTTCTGGGAGAAAAAGAAAACAGTGGTCCATAACGCTCCTCTTGCTATGTGAAAATAAAAGCATCTGGTAGTATAATGAGTGTGTTGTTGACTCAGTGCAGTCGATCATCTCTGTTTTCCCAAGCTCACGTACTCCAGTCAATGGAAATCACTGCGGGAAGTACCTGGGGATGCAATGACAATTTTTCTACTCAAAATGTGTATTTTATTCAATAAAAGGTAAATGTTATGAGAAAATACTGGAACCCTGGCTAGCAAATTTCTCTAAAACTCAGATTCTAAAAAACTTTGAAAGTGGGAATAACTGATATCATCACTACTATTCCTGTTAAGAGAAAACAGAGAAGTTGAGCTTTAAATGTTTTAAAGATAAGTCAGCTAATGAATGGAGAAGTAAAATAATGAAGGGCATAAATCAGATGAGTCACCTTTAACCCAAACCTTGGAACTCTGTCCGGAAAGGTGTAGCCATGCGAATAGATGAACATCCCCATCAGCTGAGATGTAGTTTACCTTATTTTCTAATTTTGCGTAACTAGGTATTAGCTGCTCGTATTCACGACTTAAAAGATATCTCTAGCCTGAGAAGTTATTTAAATATTGTGATATGATTATGATTTTCTTACCAATTATTTTCAGGTCAAAACTTCTTGGATTTAAACTAGAAATAAGGCTTTTTGAATTGCCAGCTCTGCAGATACATTCCTGAATATGCAAGTCAGTCTGTTCCTCTCCCCCTCATCTCTTTAATCTATATTTTTCCTTCCCTTACTTACTATCTTTTGCAGTAACAGTACCTTATCCTGAAGTTAATTTGAAGGGCTTAGAATGGAACCATGTGGCTTTTTCTGAATTGTATTAAACCTTTAGTGCCAGCAGAAGTGATAAGTAGCCAAAATTATCTCAGAAAACTCATCAGAGATGACACACATGAACACAAAGGTCAGGCCTGTTGCAGAAGATTCACTTTTCTGTAGTGTATAAGGAAGCAGAATCTGCTTTAGCAAGAGCTTGGACTAGATGACCTCTATAACTCCCTTCCAACCCCAACCATTCTTTGTTTCTTGGAACAAAAGATAAAAAGGGCAAAAAATTTAAACTAGAAGTGAGTACATTTAGATTGCAAGGATGATTTTTGGTTTTTTTTACAATGACAGTAGTGAGACATTGACGGTTTTCCCAGAGAAATTGTGGATGCTCTCTGACTTGAAGTGAGGTTGGCTTTGAGCAACCTAGTCAGGCAAAAGATGTCCCTGCCTATGACGTTGACCTAGACAACCCCAGAAGTTCTCTTACAACACAAACCACTCTACAATTCGGTGCTAAAGTGGAGTTTGTAAGGATTTTATCTGTCTCCCAAATGTTGTCTCTGCAAACACTATGTGTATATATTGATTTTTATATAATTTTAGTTATCTATCTATACCCACATATACCCTCACGTATTTGCCAATGTTGATTCAGAATGCAAAGCTAAGCATAAACCTTTTTGGATCCTATCCATAACTCTTTTAGATGACTACATGAAAATAAGCCTTTCTGATAAAAGCTCTTTGATCAATAGAGGGAAAAAAATGTTCTCCTTGCCAGCTCTCAAAGTGGAGTTTTTACCTACAGTTGTAATAAATTTTTTATGTTTATAAGTTCAAGCCCTAATTGTTGTGAGAATGACAGCTGTGAGGATACTCTAAGATGTTTACTAAACTCTGAGGACCCTGTCCTTGGAGAGCTGCTGTTCTTTACAAGAGTGTGTGGTCCACACCCACAAACAGTCAGGTCTGATACTTCTATAAAGCCTTAGACCTTAAAGCAAACAGTAGAAATTGTACTGAAAGGCTGATGTCCCCACATTAAAAATCATATTTGCCCTGTGTAAAACATCAAGCAGGGCATTTTAATATGTTGAAACCAAAATGAGCCATAGAGTATGGCAGACAGGAAAATATTAACATATGCTAAAATAGAAGTTTTATCTGGTAGAAGATAGTTCAATATTTGCAATTGTCATGTTCTGGCATGGAAAAGTACATATTTTTCATACGGGAAATAATTAGAAAGCCCAAAATAAACAGCAATGTGATTAAAAAAGTGGTGAGAGATGGAAACAAACATCAAAAATCAACCCCTATATGCACAAGGTGTAAGCAAATAATAAAATTTATATTATCTCCTAAAAAATCCAGACTACAAATGTTTGCATTTGGGAGAGGTTAATTCCCACCTTACCGAAGCAACTCTCAGCACGGGCAAAAATATCTCAGCGTTTTGTGTTATTTTGAGTTTGATGTGATGTGTGTAACTACAGCACTTTGAGAATCCACTTTTCTTTCTAAAATTCCTGAAACCTGGAGGAAGTCTTATCTTGCTACCTGTGGGGAACAAATCCTTGCTATTACTTATACTATTTCTATAAATATAGTATCAATCAGTACCTAGGAGTGCCAGCTTCATTTTCTGACACTTTCTAGGAAGATGTGGGAAACCCTCTTTGACCCCAGAGCCTATTCAAAAATGTACATCATGGTAAAAGAACAGCAGAAGATATCTAAATTCTGATAAACTACATGCCATATGTTACTGCCGAAGTACCACTCTAGGGCCTAGGTCACTAACAGGAGACACATCTCCCTCTTTCCAAACCTTTGCATCATCAATTTCATGATACTTTGGCTTGGTATATATGATTCCTTTACAGTAAAACAAACTCTAGCCTGTAATATTTCACAGAATCATTTAGGTTGGAAAAGACTTAAGATCTATCAAGCCTAATTGTTAACTCAGTACTGCCAAATCCATCACTAAATCATGTCCCTGAGTGTCACATCCAGATACCTCTTGAACACACTCTAAGTGTTTCAACCACTTCCCTGGACACCTCTTCCAATGCTTGACAACCCTTTCAGAGAAGAAGTATTTTCTATAACCCAATCTAAAATTCACTGGTGCAGTTTGAGGCTATTTCCTCTTGTCCTGTCCCTTGTTATGTGAGAGAAGAGACAACCCCTACTTCACTACATCCTTCTTTCACGTAGTTGTACAGAGTGGTAAGGTGCCCCTCAAGCCTCCTTTTCTCCTGGCTAAACCCCTCCAAGTCCTTCAGCTGCTTCTCATCAGACCTGTGCTCCAGACCCTTCCCCAGCTCTGCTGCCCTTGTCTGGACCCACTCCAGCACCTCCATGTCTTCCTTGTAGAGAAGGGCCCAACATTGAACACAGGATTTGATGTGCAGCCTCAAGAGTGCTGAGTACAAAGAGATGGCCCCTGCCCTGGTGCTGCTGGCCAGACTGTTTCAGGCCAGGATGCCACTGGCCTTCTTGGCCCCCTGGTCAGCTGTTGACCAGCCTCCCCAGGTCATTTTCCACTGGGCAGCTTTTCAGCCACTCTTCTCTGGGCCTGGAATATATTTAATGGATTTGTGATCCAAGTGCGGGTCCAAGTGGTGAACCTCACACAAATGGCCTTGGCCCATCAATCCAGCCTGTGCAGGTCCCTCTTTGGAGCCTTCCTGCCCTCCAGCAGATCCACACTCCTGCCCAGTGTGGGGTTATCTGCAAACTGACTGAGGGTGGTCCCAATCCCCTTGTCCCGATCATTGATAAAGATGTCAAACAGGAGTGGCCTCAGTGCTGAGCCCTGCAGAACTGACCCCAGCTGGATGTAATTCCATTCCCCACCAATCTCTGGGATCTGCCATCCAACTATTTTCTTACTCAACAGTGAACACAACCAAGCCATGAACAGCCAGTTTCTCCAGGAGAATGCTGTGGGACACACTTTTAAATTATTTACTGAAGTCTAATTAGGCAACATCCACAGCCTTTTCCTCATTCTCCAAGTGTCACCATATCATAGAGGAGACCTGTTAGTCATGAAGGACCTGCCTTTCATAAACTTTGTAAATTTCACACTGGATGCTTTGAAAACTTAAGCATTAATATCCAAGTATGGGAATAATAAAGAGGTTTATCTAAACATCAATAAACAGCAAGGAAAATATTATGAGATAGCTTACTTCAAAATTGTCTGTATGGTACCTTGTAGAAGTTACATGATTGCATGCCTTTTAAAGCTGAAGCCCCTTGTCCATGAAACTCTGTACATATTTTAAATCAGTCGCTAAATATTGATCAAATTTTACATGAACTTGTAGATAAGGTAGGATAAATATGCATATTCCTGGACAGCAAAAACTACTAAGCAGCTTTACAATAAATTTGGAACCAATGAAGGATCATGGTTCATTAATATTTTAGTGCATGCTACTAGAATTTCTCTGTTGCAGCACAGATATCTTGACCTATTCTGCTTTTTTTTTTTTTTGCTATAAATTTTCATTAAAAAAACTATAAACATATGCTGTAGATTAAAAATAATATGGAGAAAATTTTGAAGAACCCTTCCACCCTCGTGTTTGAAATTTTAAATGAGCATATTTGAGTGCTAGAGCATCTCAACTAAATGTTTGATTTTTTAAAAAATATATTTTCTATTTTCCAAAGTACTAATAATAAAATATTAGTAAAAAAAACATACATGAAAACATCCTCTTTCTTCAAATATTACTATTTGCACTGTTAGTGCATAAGGTGCGCTGTCATGACAGGCTGTCTACAAACAGTTTGTCCTCATCCTCAAGAAACCTTTCAGTCTGAGCATTACCAACTTAGGCCCACAGAAAAGAAACCTAACCTGCACTGAATTTCAATTAAGCTGTTTTGTGAACCTAGCCTACAATAAAAATAAACAAACAAACAAACAAACAAACAAACTCTCTGCCATACTGTTGCACTAATGCTTGCAACCCAGTTAAATTACTGGGAGGAAGGAACAGTTATCTTTTTTGTGTCTCATCTTTATATATTTCTTTTATCATTGATGAAAGGTAAACAGAAACTCACTGCATACAAAAACTAAATATTATATTCTTTCTGTGTGAAAAAAAGAGAAGGTTTCACTTATTAAGTGCCATTAATTATCAAATACTATCAGCTACACCAATAACTGTTAAAGCAGTCAGGCTGGAGGCACTGTCTGTGAGTTCTGCCATTAAACCTCTTTTGAAGGCCTTGGGTGTTTATAAAGATACCAGGCCTTGGCCCTATAACCACTTATCCACATGAATAACCTCAGTTACATGAGAGAACCTTATAAACTTGGCAGCATTATTAAAAACTCAGAGAACTGGCTCCAAGCCAACACATGAAAGCCAAGCTGATATTCAGATGTTAATAGTAACGATCCTCACTGTTTTTCAACGATGTCACTGAAAATATGAACATACTTACCTAATCTATAAATAGATGCATCTGACAGACACTGTCTTTTGTTTTAATTAAAACTGTCTTTTCCGACATCATCTGTCATGCTACAAGTGAGCTCCGGGGATTCCTGGGGATGCTCCTGCCTGGGTGGGAGAAAGAGTGAGCCTGGTCTTCTTCCAGCTCAGATCACAACACTGTTTGCCCTTAGCCCTTCCTCTCTCACACTGTCAAGTGGAGTGAAGGAGGCACACACAGCACAGTCCTCACTTCTTCACCTCCTGTTTTGCTTTCCATTACCTTGTTTCACTGCCTCGCTGTCTCTGGAAAGAAATAGATCTGCATTGAAAAAGCAAGAGCAAACATAGATGCCTATATTATATCTGTCAGACTTAAATGTATGGCAAACCACTGCAGCATAGAGATGATAAAACCAGCAAGAACAACTAATTGCAGGTGTCATTAAAGATTTTTAATAACAGGATAATGGGGGCTATTTCAATGCACAGAGAAAAAAAATCATAACAGATTAAATCAGGAAAATTGTACCTTTTTGAGGTCTGGAAACAAAATTTAAAAAAAAAAACTTTGAGTTTTGCAGGACTTAAGTGTCCACTAGTTATCATATCTATCAATAAGGGAGATGTATTGCATTTCCCATTATCTATACAAATAAAAAAAACCTTGTAAAGTAATATATTTGAATCATTATTGAGAGCATAAACAGACCACCTTAAACATAAAATGCAACTTCAGTAAGAACTACTTGAGAAAGTCCTCTATAAGCTTTTTCCAATCTGAATATTAAAAAAAAAAAAAATGTTCTCCAGGATCATATATTGCAAGCCACTTGCTCTGTTTTGTGATAGTAACAGGGAACCACCTGTTCCCCATACTTGATTAATCAAAATCAAAGAAGCTACAGTGATTCTGTCAAATGGCTCACCCTAAGGCAGCAAAGTAAATAAAACAAGCTTAATCCAGTATACTAATTTACAGAGAAACATGCTAGGATGATTTATTTATATCTCCAGCAAAAATGTTCTTCATCTGCCTAACTGAAACCAGCAAGAAGGACTGAAGGCTTGAGTGAAGGCATTTAAGGACTTGAGCATGTGCTTTGTTGCATGAATGCCAGAACACTTGGCAACCTGTTTAATCATTCTTTCACATGTAAGAACAACAACAAAATCCCTTGTTCTACTCAACAGTTACAATCAACCTCGGTTACAGCTAAAAATCAAAAAGAGTTAACTACAACTTATGAACCCACACAGGCTGGCTAAGTTCAGGCTGCTACAGTGTTATCTTTTGTTCCAGGACTGCAAACTGATTCATCACCTCTTTCTAGATTGCTCGTTGTGAAGCACAAGGAATATTAATCAACCTTCATTTTGAATATTGATCAAGTACAGATTTCTCTGAATGGCTATTAAATAGTTAAGCACAGATTATATATTTTTCATTTGTGAAGAAGACCAAAAAAAAACTATTCCTTAGAACTATTTTGATTATTTTGTGTAATACTCAAATATGTTTTCAGTCTTATTCTACAAGACTTCCATGGTGTTAAATACTTTTTCTTACTTTTGTAAAAAATAACATTGAAAAAAATATTTATTTTTGGTTACCATGAATTAGCACTCTTTAAGTCATTAAAATGGTTCTCATGGTTAAAATTCCTCTTTGGGAAATACATCATACAGGGATGTCAAGGCTCTGACAGTACAAAGCAATATATCAAGACAATATAAAAAAGGTCAATAGTTTATGATACAAGTAAATTTACTTATTTTTGGCTAATGCAAACACAGTTTGGCTAATGCAAAATCTTCTTTAGAAACTAAACAAAAGGAAATGCAGAGAGAATCAATCTTGCAGACATTTTAGCTCCTGGAGTTATTCCATGAGCGTGCAAATTTCACTTCCAGGAAGAGGCCATGGAGTGTTAAACCCAGGCCTACTCACACAAGTCCCTGCCAGCTCCCACACCAGGCTGGGTGTGCCCCTTTTCTGCTGCACTGCAAGTGAATCCAATGGACCAGCATCCACCTCCTGGATAGTTTTTATATTTTGGAAGAGTTTTATAGTAGTTGCTTAGGAACTTGTTTATTGAGTCTATAGGATGGCTGGAAAGAAATGGAAAACAGGCTGGAGAAATGAAGAATAACTGAGCAGACCACTTAACAGGAGCCCTGCACACTGGGAACGAGGTGCCAAGGAGCTGCTCTGTACTCAGGGCTCAATAGCTGCTACTGATTCAATAATAAAGTAAGCCTTGTTTGTCTATGCAGATGATGAAGTCTCCTCAAGCCACCATCTTCCAGCTCCTAATCTAACATCTCCTCCCTTCAGTAAAGGAAGACCGCCAACTAACCTTATTAAGACAAATAACAGTTTAGAGTTAAGCAGTGAACAGAATTTATGTCAATAAATTCTTAGCATTAAATTATAATAACTCCATCTGGACTCTACTTTGCAATTACCTCAATTAAAACAATAGGGACAAGTGCCACTTGAAAAAAAATAAAAAGTAATGTAATATATATTTACAGAAGAAAATGTAAAATTTAATACCTGCATTGTATTTTTACTATTAAGACACATTTGCTATGAAGACAGCATTGACTATCAACTAGTTCTTAAATTCTACAGACCAATTTAGAACTCCAGATTTAGATTTGGATATGAAATGTATAATGCAATAAATGCGAATTCATTATAATAATGGTGTACACATCTCCAAAATTTCTTCGGTCTAATAAATGGTGCTACTTGAAAAACAGAAAAAAAACCCCAAGCAGATACAATTTTGCAAGGAACATATTACAGCTGCCAAAATCTGTTGTCTTTGTAGTGCCGTTACTCCAATGTTGCAGGTCAAATCCAACAAACAGCTGTTCAATATCTGAGGATTTCACTAAATAATGCAATACTACACAAACAATGGGATATGTACTGAATCAGCCTCAGAGGAAACCAGAACATGGGAAAACAATTACTTTTAATCTTGTTATGGATTAAAGGGCTGAATTATATAATGCATTTCTTACAAAACTTGACAAAATACTGCTATGAAATGTGTAAATCTCCTCTTCCTATTTTCAGGAGGTTTCTTTTCTTCTTGAGCCAAAGCTTCATTTCAGCTTTTTAAAAACTATTTGCGAAACTGGGTCAAATTCCTAAACCAAATTCTGCTTAAGAAAATTTGGTTGTCAGATTTACAGATCATCTGAAGAAGCAGAAACCTCCTTTAACGTAGATGGGCTGGATGGGGAGGCTGGAACGTGCATGCCCTCAGCTGATGTTCCTGTTTTAACCAGAGCAATGGCAGCTCTAGAAAAAAAATGTTGGGCTGAGCACTTAAAAAAGATTAGCTCACATGGCAGTATCTTGTTGAAATTTATTTACTCATTTTCCTTTTTTTACTAGGAAGCTAATTTTGTCTGTAAAGGTAAAGGTGATTCTTCATTCAACTCAATTCACTTTATTTTACTGGTCTGAATGTGATACCCTTCATGCATTTAGCAGTATCCACATAAATAATCTCTTCACTTATTCTGGTTTCATATCATTGGGCTTTCCCCCCCTTTTTAACAGCAACAACTAAAAATAACCCAAAACCCCCCCAAAAAAAAAAAAACCAAACCCCTTCCATATTATCTGCTAATTCAATACCAAACCCCTTCCATATTATCTGCTAATTCAATTCCTGGCAAAAAGAGTGAAACAATAATTGTATCACATCACATGGCATGTAAGCCCTGATTTCTGCATTATATAGTAGGCTGCAATTCAAAATAGGTTTTATCTTGTCCTTGGAACCAGCTCCAGGCTGGTTGGACGTTGAGCCTGGGGCTTCGACCCACACATGCCTGATGGGGATCCGAACTCTGCTGCTGCAGAGGGGAAGGGAGCTGCCAACAGTGCTCTATTCCACAGGGCCACCTGTTTCACATCATACAAAAGCTGCCCTGGAAACTGAACTGACATGTGGGAAGTGGGAACAACCAAGGGATTTCCTTCAAGATTGTGCTACTGCTTCAAACAAAAGTGCTAAAGCAGACAGAGCCCACTGCAACTCAAGTAATTGAGAACATTCTCCAACAGTCAGCTTAATTCAGCCCAGAGCAACATTCACTCTGACCCAGATGTATTGGGTTTAAGTGGCATGGTTTTGGTAGTGGGGGGGATACAGGGGTGGCTTCTCTGACAAGCTGCCAGAATGTTCCCCCTTGTCTGACAGAACCAAAGCCAGCCAGCTACAAGACAGACAGACCCACTGCAGGCCCAGGCTAAGCCAATCAGTAACAGCAGCAGCACCTCTGGGATAATATATGTAAGAAAAGGAAAAAATATGCTGTGCAACAACAGCCAGAGAGGAATGAGAATATGTGAGAGTAATATCCCTGCAGGCACCAAGGTCAATGAAGAAGAAGGGGGAGGAGGTTCTCAGGTGCTGCAGCAGTGATTTCCCTGCAGCCTGTGGGGAAGAACATGTTGGGGCAGCTGTGCCCCTGCAGCCCATGAAGGTCCATGATGGAGCTGAGATCCACCTGCAGCCCACAGAGGGACCCCAATGGAGCAGGCGGATGCCCCAGGGAGACTGTGACCCTGTGGGAAGCCCACACTGGAGCAGGCTCCTGGCAGGACCATGGAGAGAAAAGCCCACGCTGGAACAGCCTCTTCCTGAAGGAATGCACCCCTTGGAACAGACCAACAGTGGAGTAATTTGTGAAGAACTGCAACCCATGGGAAGGATTCACATTGCAGAAGCTTATTGAGGACTGCCTCTTGTGGGAGGGACCCCACACTGGAATAGGGTAAGAGTTTGAGGAGGAAGGACCAACAGAGACCGCGGCTCCCACTTCCTGTCCTCTTGTGCCACTGGCAGGAAGGAGGCAGAGAAATCAGGAATGAAGTTGAGCCCAGGAAGAAGAGAGGGGTGAGGTGAAGGTGTTTTCTAGGATTTGATTTTATTCCTCAACATCCTACTCTGATTCACCTTGTAATAAATCAAATTAATTTGGATTTATTGAGTCTGTTGAGTCAAGTTGAGTCTTTTAGCCCATGACAGTAACACGCGAGTGATCTCTCCCTGTCCTTATCTCCCAAGACATGTGCCTTTCATTTTATTTTCTCTTCCCTGTCCAGCTCAGGAGGGCAATGACAGAACAGCTCTGGCATCTAGCCAGGGCCAACGCAGAACAAAACTAAATGGGTTTGGGACTTTTTGTCAGTTTTTTTTTAGTTGTTCTTCAGAGTGCTCTGTTCTTTGTTTTTATCAATTTTGGAGAAATTATTTGAGAGAAAAGTGTATGAATTCTCTTTGGAACCTCATGTACAAAGAACATCATACTTCATCAAAAATATAACATTTCAAATTTTTTTTGTATACAAGAGTGGTTTAAACTTTACTTCAGTATAAATCCTCTCTTTTTTAGAAACTGGAAAAGAAATACTGTAGAATTACTGCTTGGGAAAACATATTAATTTCCTGTGTTCTATGTGTAGTTTGTTTCCTCTAGTGATACAGAAATGTGTGTTCTGTTTACCTTGAAAATATTCAAAATTATGTGTAAATGTTGTGAATACATTAACCTCACATTTATTAACTTCACTAAATGCACAATACTAATTTCTGCAGCGCAAAGTAAAATCAAACCAAAATAAAATTTAACAAGCATCTATTTTTTACTGTCATTTTTCTTCAGGTGGTGTCTGGGGAGACTCATTTGATGTGGGTGTATTACTACTAGCAAGTGCCAAGCAGTTTTACCTAAGGTGATGGGGAGAAGACAAGCCTAAAAAATCAGTGGCCTTGCTGTTCTGGAAATACTGTTTCACCCCTGGCTAGCTCCTCCAGACTTCTGCAACTGCCTTAAAGCAATCCTTCCTCCTCCTGCTGCTTCTTTGGGCAATTATTACATCTTGTGCCAGGCTGAATACACCTTTGCCTAGCTGATTAAATATACCTGAGATTAGTAAGGAAAGCAATTTTCACTACATGCCCAGTGGTGAGACAGAAGAGCCTGTGAAGCTGCTCCCCACCTGGATGTGTCTCATTTGGCTCTCCTTGGTCTGATATAGCTAATAACACATTGTTTCTGAACTGCTTTTTTCTATCTGTCCTTTCCCATCTTACACTTTAATGAAGAAAAATTATACCATTTTTATGCAACGTGGGACTTGTTCCCATATTATAGCTTTAGTAATTTCTTCTTTTAAACTTCTTAATTTACTTTAATAAAGGATTTTATGTCTGTACTCTCACCATTGCACCATATATATACTAGGACACCCTTAATGCCCTTGATTTCTCCTGCTCTCTTTCTGTGGCACATCATAATTTCTAGGGCTTTTTTTATTCTAATTAATTATACGATGTTGGAGTTATTAGCTTGGAACTTCTGGCATGTAAGTGGTGTGGGGTTGGTGCTCTGAAGTCCTTTTTAAACTAACTGTATATTACATTTTTGCAGTCAGCTAGACTCCCTGGCTGTACCAGTACAAAAGGAAATAAATCCAGGAAGAAAGCTCAAATGCTGGTTCTGCAGCCATTCCCACTGCTCCCCTGCTAGCACTCTCCCTGGCATAGCTATGTTTTGGGGGGGGACTGAAGTGGTCCATGGATCTGCTGTATTCACCACTGCAGGCACGGCTGCTTATCCAGATGGTTTCTGGCATCTTAATCCTACAATTTAAAATTATCTGGTGCCCCCTCCTTGCTTCACTCCTGTGCTTAAAGGCCATTCTGAAATGCTAAGTGCCTAACAGAACTGGATTTTTTAACACTGGTTATGCAAATGAAATGATACAATCATGGCTGGGGGTTCATAATGTAGTTTTATTCTTGTGTCTGACAGATGTCACCATCATTGATGATCCTATTTCACACTGGCTATACTGTAATTTTACGTCCTCAGTAAAGCTTAATTGCACGTAAGTTGAAGTGTTTTTTCACAAAAATTTGGTATATGATGAGGCCATAAGGCTGAGGAGCCACAAACAAAGTATTTAGGACATTAAACAAAGGGTTTGCTCTACAATTGCTCTAAACATGCAATTGCTCTACAAAGGCTCATTTTCATTACTCCCAGCTAAACTTAGCCAAATCCTGGGGGTTTATTACCTAAAATTATGCTGATATTACACTTTACCATCACTTGACTTTCCTAGAATCCCCTTTTTTTTGAGGCTAGTACTCCTCCTATGCCGAGTGGATTGTTCTTCCCTTTCTTGACTTTTTAATAATGAAGTATCTGAGTATTGTGTCTAAACATATACCATGTGAAGTTTCTGTAGGTCTGAAATAAAAAAAAAAATAATAAAATTTTTCTTAGCTGCATTTGTGACTTGCATTAAAACGCCAGATTTTCTGGCATGGTTTTAGAGATGAGAGGAGGGGATTTTTAAATAGTATCTGATAACTACAGGAACCAATGAGAAATATAGTGTCTTGTTATGGGAAGACAGGATATATTCAGTGAGGTCTGAGCTTCACAGATTCCACTATTTCTGGTGATCCAGTGAATGTACTCAAAGTCCATGAGCAAGAACGACCTGTTCAATCTTACGTATCTATAAGCCAGTAGCTACCATGATATCCTGCATAACATACACTATGAAATAGCAATGAAATATTCTACCCTTCTGGTACCAGGATGAATTTTTAAGCCAAATTATGAACAATTAATTCCATTCCCCACATTGCCAGAAGAAAGCCCACCCTTAAGGACACTTACCAGAGCAGAGAGGGCAATACTTTTTGCTACTGTTCAGATTCTGGGTACATTCTCAGCACTAAATACACACTTTAGTTAAGAGTAGTAAAGCATCAGAAGCTGGGGCAGCCACAGACTGAGAGCAAAGTACAGCTGTCAGAAAATGTGCATGCAGCAAGTGCAGTTTCTTAAGTGACAAATCAGGATGACATATTACTGAAAAGCTGCAAATTTAGCATCTGCATTTGAAGACAGGTGTGTGGGAGAGCTACTGCAAACAGCACTGGCAAGACCTCCTCTAGCATAATGTAGAGGCTTCTGGTCAGTGTTCTCCTAAAGAACTCAGACCACAATTGCAAAGGCAGCTGTTAAAGCATATGAGGGGAACAGAAGTCTAATTGGAATAGAATATTTTAGCTTGCTTATTGTGATAAATATCAGAGAAGTTATGATTTCTTTCTATATACCATTAGAGAACAGACATGAGGCAGAGTAAAAGTCATGTCAATTAAAGGACACTGAATCTGAGCTGTCCAGCAACTATTTTGGCCTTGAAAGCAGAAAACAGATTAGAAGGACAAGCCTAAAAGGAAACTGTTTTAAGGGAGAGAAGGCACTGCATGACAATAAGGCCCTGTCCTCTATTCCTAAGAATGGGTGTATATATTAAAAACTGGAGTATATCCTGAGAAACAAATGATAAACCATTGGAAATTAAAGTTTATGCATCACTGTAAAATAAACCATTAAAAATAAAAACAAAGATAACTTGTTTCAGGAATTATCTGCGGAACAATTTTACTGTATTTGGGTAAAACTTAATGTGGCTCCAGGAACATGTAACTATAAATTCATGAGGTGGTTAGTATTATGTTCCAGCAGTGTCCCGTCTTACATGGAAATAACTCGACAGAAATAAAGAGATTAAATATATCTCATATGTGATTTATGTTAATTCTTGCTAGAAATAGAAAACGGTATTTTTAAAAACAGGATATAACAGGAAACCTTTGAAAAGAGGCTTTGAATAGCTGCCTTCTTACTCAGCTTTACTGTGCAAACACCCATCATTCAGAAGACATCTTTCTACAAATTTCCTCTGGCAACTCCTGTCTAGTCTGGGGATGGCTACTGGAGGACAATTTATAGGTCAGTGCACTTTCCAGAAGCAGACATCATGATCTATGAGCAATACACACTGTTCAATTAATTATTTCTGACTGATAAAGGTAATAATGCTGACATACTCAATTTAGATTGTCATAAGGTGTTTCATTTGGTACCATGTGACCTTCTGATTATTAAGGAAGTAAAATGACACAAACTACATTAAAAATTAAAACCCCTTCAAATTAAATCTTGCTTATTAATATGAGGTCAGAAGTCCAAAAGTCAAACTAAGAGCCCAAATATTTTAAATATGCTGAATATTGTGTAGTATAAAATTATGTTTAACTCCTCATTAGTGATAGCTTAGTTTTCTATTTTCTACACTGAGATTTCACCTATGGGGGTGTGATTTATGATACAGAATTCTGAAAGGCTCATAGAGATTTTTGCAGAAATTTATTCTTCTGTAGCTAAAATCAACTTATAGGACCATCATGCTTTTGAGCAAGTTAATTGTTTTGATAGTCCAATGAAAACTGGGCTGTATTCTTCTTAAGTGAGATCTGCAGGTGGCCTGGCATTGCGGAAGCTTTGTGCTCTTCCTACAGACAGACAATTTGTGAGAATTGGCTACTACGAAATTAGGCCTGAGGCGGCTTTTTATAGCCTTCCTCAATCATTTGAGCAGACTAAAAAGACAATGAACTCCATTCTCTATTTCTTCAAATTCCTTCTCCACCGTGATGTCTACGAAAAATTGAGAAGGAAGCAGTAGCTGATGGCTACTGTCAAGAGTCTTGCCAATATGGTTCTGTTATTACCTCGTGCTCCCCAGCTGCCCCAATCCAATTTCTCTCCCTTGTAAGCCCTATGGTGTAGGTTCTGAGCATGCACAACACAGAGAGAAATGGAAACTGGGTGATTATGGGCAATCATCTTTTAACAGAAAGAAATCACAGTAATTCCTTCACCAACATTAAAATCCCTATTCCCATCCAATCCCAAACCACAATGTCTGCTTCCTCCCACAAGAAGACACTATTTCCAATTCAGACAGGGAATAAAAGAATTTCTTCCACAATTTAATCACGAAAGCTTTCTGAGGGTATAGGCAGATGCACGTTTTGTCTGTACAAAGACATTTTATGGAGGTATGTATGGAGTGGAAAATAAAAAAATATGCTCCGGAAAAAGTCCAGCTTGGCCTCTAAAAGCACTAACACCTTTAACTGAAATCTGCTGAACAAACATGATCTGCTGAGTGCTGAATGCAGTGCCGTTCTCCTACAAATGGAAACTATGGCTGTGTCAAATGGAATTATTTCACCAAACCTTTATTTCACCGGCCCTTTTTTGGCAGGGCAATTTGTGGAAAAGAGTGTACAAGACCAAGAAGCTTTGTAGCTTACTTCTGAAGAGTATCTGTGTTACAGGGCAATGCCCCAAATGGGACCTGCATTGGAGATCCATTTGCCTTTCCAGTCCTGACTCAGAGAGCAGCCAGTACACACCTGACCAGCCTGATGGAGAGAAACAGACAGGAGGAATGGTACTCAGCTCTGTCTCCACAGCATGTCAGAGATGACAGTCATGTTCTGGGGCTTTTCAAAGTGCAATTAAAAAAAAAGATGCATAGGTATCTCATAAACTCAAATACAGCCAGATTGAGCTTCAATGTGTAAGGCCCAGAGTGAGCTAATTTATCTCAGGGGAAAAAAAATTCTGTTTACAAATATGCTTTTCTTGTTCAGATTACCCCTCTCCATTTCACTATTCCCTTTCATGTGTGAGTCTTAAAATGTGATAATCAAGAAAGTTCCATCTGCATAACAAAATCCCCAGAAATAACTGCAGAGCCTGTGACAACGAGCTCACATTTCAGAGGATACAGCACGTATTAATGCTTTACTGAAGAGAACTCATCCATCTTCTCAGACAGTAGTCTGTCATTTGCACTCTCATCACACCACAAAACACCACATCTTACCATATCTTCACATCTCACAGTCTCTAATGTGTCTGTTCCCTTAGTGTGCCAGGGAGGTGAGAAATGCTATCACCCCATTCTGCTCCTGGGAATCCAAGTCAGGCAACACGTCTGCACTGCCAAGCAGTGCAGCCCCTGAGTAAACTCCTCACAGGGATCACCTACACTGCACACTCTGAGTTCACTGCTGCTTTCTGGAGTCAACAGGGACAGTCAACAGCAGTTCACTCCACAGATTGCCTCTGACACCAAGGTAACAAGTTGGTTTGGTCTGTACTGAACAGTCCTCTGATACCATCCTATCCCTAAGCTTATCCCTGCACGTAGCTTAGGACACACAATATCTACCAGTTTTGTGTCTGAAAAAAACTACAGTGCAGGGGAGGCTGTACTTCACACCAACAAAACTAAAAATAATTCCATAAACCTACATAAAAAAACCAACTGTAAGAGTAATAACTATGACTAGGAGTCCACCACAGGTGATTGAGAAGGAACCCAAAGCCAAATGCAAATACTTTAGTCCCAGGCAACATCAGGCATGAACTGCTATGAACTGCTATGAACTGCTCTCCACCACTTGGAGAAAATGAACTCTACTGCAGCCAAAACCAGCACAAGCTGGTCCCCCTTCCTGCCACCTACCCAGCTGGCCCCAGAGTACAGTGGTGGGGGGACTGCCTCCCAGCCAAGCTCTCTCTCCTTCACTTGGGAGCTGATGTTAAACCAAGGCGTGATATTGGCCAAGGAAGCAGAATCTCTCCTTAGGGATGATGTATGCAACAGAAAAGATGGGATCAAACCGAAGTCATGCCAGAGGAGGCTGACCAACACCAAGCATTTCTCTGTCTTCAGTATTCATAGCTTTTCTTTAATACCCATCCTAAAAACGGCCTTCCCTGTGCCTGTCAGCTGCTGCACAGGACATGTGGTAACTACAGGGCTGCATGAGATGGGAAGGCAGCACTCTGCTGACCTTTCCCTGTGCTTTTCCAAGCACCCTTCCTGGGTGCACTGCCTGCACACCCTGTGCCCACCCACCTGGGGCACCCAACACACTCCCTGTCAGCTCACAATCTGCCTCTAGGAGGAGGCTGAATTTCATCAAAACCTGTCACACAATCTAATTGCAGAGCTCAGTTATCTTAGCTGGCAGGTGTACAGCTAATTGTTCACCTGTGGTAAGAAATCTCAGGAACAACGCGCTACATAAATAGAGAATTTCTGTACAATGTAAGCAATGTGTGCAGCAGAGTGTCGCAATCACTGTCGGTGACTGGTGACAGCTAGAACGTCTCATCTGATAAATAAATTCCACATTGCTGAAGGTAATTCATGGATTTATTTGTGTATGACAGCACATAAAATAAAGGACTGTTTAAGAATATTTTCTCCTCTATGTCTTTGTGTTCAAATAAAATTTCGTTTTCACTAATAAAAGAGGTGTGCAGAGCCATTTACTCATGGGAACTGTTAAATTAGTTCCCATTTCATGTGTGTATTCACCATGAAAGCTATGCACCACACACACCATGTAACAGAAAAAGCGAGCTAGAATTCCTGACATCAACAAAACACAACCTCCTGCTAAAATCAGTTATTCCATATGTAAAACTCCCATAACTCTTGTTATAAAACTTTTGAGTTCCATAAACTGAATTTTATGGAAACCCCTAGAAGAATATATTGTTTTGATACTGAGATCAGTGATGATTCTCTACTTTATTTCTGACCATTTTCAGGAAAGTGAGTGTTGACTGACAGTGTATTTTGTTTAATTTTATTCTTTGATAAGGACTGAGCAAAAATTGGGCCCCTTCATAATGAAGCTATTTTAAAAATAAGCTTTAAATAGTAAGAGGGTCTGTCTGTCCTCTACGATAAGCAGAAAGACAATTTGTACTTTAAAACAAATTATGGACTTAAATAAATGGGTATCTAAATTTAATTACAAAAATTTATTTTTCTTTCTGGTGTGTCCTTTCCCTTTTGTCTGGGGGGAAGTTGTGTGAGTTATTTTTTTCTTTTTAATTAGAGTCTTAATAGATAATCCTCAAAACAAACTATAAAGTTTATGGGTGCAAAAAATTGCTATTATATTAACACAGTCTTACTATATTATATTTTTACAGTATTTTTCCTCTGTCCTACAATAACCTTTATAGTATAAATTTCCAGTAAAAGAATAATAAAGAAAAAAACTTCTTTTTTTTAAGTAAAGAATGTTGTGCCAATCATGGTAGAAAAAATACAAGACAATTCTATAGTAAACAGTCTCTAGCTGAAAATTCAGTCATCCTCATTCATCAAAACAAAGCATAAGGTTGAAAGCTTATTTGAGAGCAATTCTGAGAGGCCAATAAAAATAACAGTAAGAGTGAGGACTGTAGAACCACAGTCCCTGCCAAATAAACAATAAAGTCTCTTATTTACATATTTCAGATGGCAGTGACACAGCCTGATACACTTTGGGCTACATTATACATTTGCATTCCTGCATTCAGGTTTCATTATTAGCTAAACTAGAGTCTGGCTTATATATACACACATATATATTGTTTTCAAGCAATGGTTTTCATACTCTGTATCAGTGTGGGATTAAACATACCAAAGTATATGTTGAAATCTTGACTCCTACAGTAATCTAAAGCCATCTACACAGCAAGCAGCTCCTGCCAAACTACAGATGTACTGCCCACAGCTTCCCCTATTACAAAACACAGGTTCCTTCTGAGTTATGAATTCAGGACTAGCACAGAGACAGCAGCCTGTCTTGCACATGACAGGACACTGCCATTCAGGTGACTGGTGGCTCCTTGACTCCTTGACTTCCAGAAACGTAACCAGCTCCTGTGGCAATGCATGAGGGAGCTTGGATAGAAAAACATTTGTAGGTCTAAACCAGACGTGCAGGTGAGACTGTGCAGTGGGTCTTGGTAGAGCAGGCAAACCTCCAATACAGTGCTCTTGAATTCCCTAAGAACAAATTAAAGGTGCATTTTCTATGTAGTTGGACCAGGCAGGAAAGCACAAGAAAAGTAAAATTCTAGTAGTTAAACAGTCCTTAACCATGCAAATAAAACTATAAAAATAATGGTAAAAATAACATATGAAAATTGACATAAGGGTTGTATTTTCAATATTAACACCTATGATTTTATAACAAAAGTTATGTATATACATGCACACCTCTACTTACAGTTATATATATGCTTGGATATGTACATAGTTATTATCTGAAACCCATCTAAATGAACACAAATTACAGCAGAAAGATTAATTTTAACATGAGGCATTTGAGATGGCTGGCAAGCCTTATTTACACATTTCCTGTATTTTTATATATTTAAAGAAACATCAAAGGTTTTTAACAAGAAAATTATATTCTCATAGCCATAAAGTATACTCTTGTGATTGCATTAGACTGGCTGTGCAATATAACTTCTTTGCTTGTTGACAATGGTTTTTGCTATGTTAATTAAATAAGTCTGTGATCTTTACTCATTAAAATTAATGCAATAATATCTATGTTGAAGGTTCACATTGGACTCAATCTGGCAAGCCGAATGAAACAGCTTCACTGGAGTTACTCTAACGTTACTCTTGACGAAACAGAGCTCTGACAGGAGATTCTGTGTGAAATCGGTTTACCCTTGCTTCACTTAATATTATTCCAAATCAGCGAGCAGGAGTATCTTCAGAGCAGACAAAAATGTCTTCTATTAAACAAAGCTATGGAAACCACAAGTCTCCAGGCGACAGGTTGTGCCGGGCACGGAGCCCGCTGGCTGGGGCATTCCTGCTGTGATGGGGAAATGCCGCCGGCGTCACCGCGGAGCTCTGCGGTCCAGCCCTGGTCCAGAGCCGTCAGCTGGAATTAGCCCAAAGGATGGCACTGAGCACGGCTTGTCAATTCCAGTAACAAGACCTGAAAAAAACAGCAAAGGTTTCATGTACGAAACCTGGGATCTCTTCACCTCTGGGATTATCTCCCAGAGAAACAGGAGCTGCCCTGCTTCGGCTTTCCCTGTGGGAAAGCTGCTCTCCGGAAGGCAGGCAGTACCTGCGAGCATGCAGCAGGTGATGGCTCTGTGCCGACAGGCAAACGCACTGCAGGAAAGAAGAGAACCTCGCTGCTAAGATTTTTAAATTCCCAAATCTAATTCACTCCACACTGAGACCAACAGCAGCCCTTCCCACAACACCCTGGGCACTGGATTAAGACTTGATGAGTAAGAGCCAACACAGAGTCGAAGTTCAGCATCGAAACCAGAAAGCCCCATCACTATTAACATTTTTGTTCTGTTAACCAGGTGAGTTACACCTGAACCTTGGCAGAAAGGAAAACCACAAGCTGCCTTTGATTCGTGACCATCCATTTTTTATGTTTTATTTTTTTATCTTTGATTCGTGACCATCTAGATTTTATATATAATTAATTCAGGCAACAGGGGGAAATCAGAAAATGAATAGTGAAGTAATCTCAAATTAAAAAGAATGATTAGTATTTAGGAAACAGGCAGCTGACCCAGCCACCCCCATACATAGTATTGTATGACTCACAGTACTATTTTCATATTTGTATTATTTAGCATGTAAAGACCTTAGCTGAGAGTCCTGTTCTGCTGAGAACTTGCATTAAGTACTCTGAAAATATCTTCCCTGATTAATTTTCTACTGACCAGAAAATGTTTTCATTAAAATTTTATGTCTAAAATGGCATCTTTTGATTCAGTCCTCTCAAAATCTAAGTGCTAAATAAATAAAAATATTTAAAAATCCACCCTCCAACCAACATGGAAATTACTTACTTTCTGGAGGCTAGAAGAATGGAAATACTTTCTGTGATTTCCAAGGGTTGGCAAAAAATTTAATTTCCACTGAGGTAGGAAGAAGAAATTGACATTAACTTTTTCTTTAGCCCTACTTCATAGATTATAAAATAGAAATATTAAGCAAAGAGTTTATGTTATAAATAGATGAAGCACTTAATAAGACCTGAAGGCAGAATGTGTTTATGTCTTTCAGTGTTTAGAGACAAGAAATTGAAGTATGGACAAATGCAGCAGAATTTTAAAGAGAAGCGATATTTGGAATTAGTGAAAGGGCCTGATTTCAGACACCAAAGAAATGAAAGACATACATTGCAATAGCTAATACGGAAGTCTTAAGCATTAAGTGATACTACAAATGGACAAAATCCACAGAAAACAGTAATTAAGGAAGGTCCCTTGTAATTGAACAGCCATAAGTAGAGTGTCTGTCCATTGAGCCATATGACTTTCCTTTGACAGAATATACATTATTATTTATAAGAAATATACATTATTATACATATAAAGTACTGAAGAAGCAATACAAAGGAGGATAAATTAAACTAACTAAAGACTGAAACCTATCTGTATTTTGATTAACCTGACAATTTTTTAGACAGAACTAGCTCAGGATGTACACTGACACTGCATATATTTTTAGTGATTTTAAAGATCTTTCTGAGTTTTCCATCACAGCAACTGAAAGTACCAGAGACCAGGAATGGTGTAACAACCTTTTAAGAAATGAGACATTTCTTTCAGTGACTGAACAAAATATGGGGGTTGCATATCCCTTAATGATGGAAATTAATAAGACCTTTTATACTGCCAATAATATAGTAAGGTTTATTGGATTCTATTAAAGTTTACAAGATTTTCTTTTTGTAATCAATGTTAACCTATTAAACATAAGCAGTATGAGGGGTTTTTCTCCACAGAAAATAACAAAAATTAAGAAATTGGATGATAAAGCTGGAGATTGATCCAATACCTACAGAGTGCAGTAGGCCTCGTTCCATTTCCATCACTGTGTTTTGGACCAGGACTTTAGTAATGAGGACTTAAACAGCAAAATTAGGCTTTTCAGTCAACATTAATAAATCTTTATTAAGCAGTACTACAATTGCTGGGTTTGTAAAATGAGCAGAGAGTGAAGAACTGTAGTCTCAAGAACACATAGTCCATCTAGTCAGACAGGAGACCTCCAAGGGAAGCCAGTAAGAAATCCTTTGGAAGAAGCATCTTTTAACACTTCAAAATCACAGACACATACATCCACTGACTACACCACAACTGGGGTAGACAAGGTGAGAGCCCTCTGTTACACAGTCTGATAATCTTCTTACCTAGGTATGCATTATAATGCAACACTTCAAAATTTTGTCTTCATCAAGCTATTCTACTCTACTAGAGCTTTCTCTTCACTGCATCCTTGTCTATAAGAGACATAGGATTTGAATGAACTATGAAAAGGAGTGTTTTCCTTTAATCATTTTACATTTTCCACAATTAAATTTTACTAGTCATCAGGAAAACAATATAAAAGATAAGCCAAAGTATCTTTCCATAGCCTTCAATATTCCCTGCATCATCTGTTCTTCCATATTGTATCTTCTTTTTTTCTGAATAAATAAAAACTTCACCTCTTTCTTCAAATGAGAATCTTTTCATATAGAAGACTTTATTTTTTGGGTTTTTTTTGTCTGTCATTCCCTGGTCTTTTCTTCTTTCTTAATAGGTTTCTGGATAAGTAGTTACCAAAGGCAGACAGATTATTCATACTGAGTATGAGAGTGAAGAAGTGTTATACAAGAAATACTACACAAAATTTTACATTTCTTTTATAATACACATAAAACTTTCTTCTACTATGAACTGAGAAAATACCCTGGTTGAGCTTCTTCACAACAAATGGGCAATATTTTTGACAGTATATTGTTCTGTTAGGAGAGATATACAGGAATCATTTAGATTGTATCTTCCAAAGTTTTACCATGTAGATTTCTGAAATTTCATTTGATACCATATTCGATAGTCCTTTCAATGTTACGGCTTTGATATTCCAAAATACATTTGTGTTTTCAAATATGCTGCATTTACAGATCATTAAAAAATAAATACTAAATCAACCCTAAAAAACAGCTACTGTCCCATGGCTTGTTTGAATTATGCTTGTTTTCCTCCACTTAGCATAAGGAATAACTAGAATTCTATATTATATATAATATAGAATATTATAGTATAGTATATAATCTATAGTATTATATTATATATATACATTATATAAGGAATACTAGTAGAGTATTCCCTCTTTATGGCTTGCTCTCAGTCTTCCTTTGGGTGTATGAGTGAGTGCACAGGTAAAGGCATATGTATGTACAGGCATACATAGGTACCTGTATTTGTGCCTGTGTACATGTACATAATTCTCCTCTAGTGACCAGATACAGAAATGACCCCTGAAAGTGTACATTAAGGTATTACAGAGCATCCAAAGTAGGGCTACGAGGATGGTGAAAGGTCAGAGGGGAAACCTTATGAGGAGGGGCCAAGGTCACTGGGTGTGTTCAGCCTGGAGGAGACTGAGGGGAGACCTCACTGCAGTTACAACTTCCTCCTGAGGGGAAGTGGAGGTGACAATGATGATCTCTTCACTCTCATGACCAGTGATAGGACTCAATGAAATGGCCTAATGTTGTGTAAAGGGAAGTTTAGGTTGGATATCAGGAAAACGTTTTTCACCCAGAGGATGGTCAGGCACTGGAACAGGCTCCTCAAGGAAGTGGTCACAGCACCAAGCCTGTCTGAGACTAAAAAGCATTTGGACAATGTTCTCAGACACATGGTGTGACTCTTGGGGTGTCCCGTGTGGGGCCAATGAGTTGGATTCAATGATCCTAATTGGGTCTCTTTCAACTCAGCGTATTCTATGTTTATCTGATAACTAAATAGATATGTATGTGCAGAGAGACAGTGCCAATCAGCCAGCCTGATTTAACATTGGTGTAAGCACACCATTTTCAGCTATGGGATCCCCTAAAGAAATGTTTAGGAGAAAGTTCACAGGCCTTGTCTGTTTTGTAAGAGATGTTGAATAAAAAAAACTCTGTGCATACTAAACGTGCAGCTCTTATTGACAAATAGGTACACAAGCATCCGTATCTCCATCACAGTCATGAAAAGGAAATGCCATGCATTTCCAGTCATGTTATTCTAAAATCAGCAAAAAGTTTGTGGGGGGTGGGGAGGGGGGAGGAAAAAAAGTTTTAATGTGGGAAGAGACAGAAAGCATTAAAGCAAAGTCAAAGATGCAGAATGCTACGGTGCTGTATGGTAACAGCTGTGCTCTGCTGCCATCCTGAAATTCTGTGTACTGAGCAGCAACCTGACAGACACTGGGCTAAAACTGCTGCCAGGGATCAGTGCCACACAAAAGCATCCTGGCCAAACACATTCCTGTGCAGACATTGTGGCTCTATCCCAAGGTTTCCATCATACCAACAGATCTTGGTGTAGGAATTATCCCTGAGGCATATGATCTGAGCTCAGAGTCAAATCCAGTAAAGGTGCACTGTCAAATGGATGTAGATAGGGCACAGATGCATTTGCAGGTTCCTTACACCATTCAGGCACGGCAATTCTCAATCAGATGCAAATGGTCTGGGAACTCAGACAGGTCAGAGCTGGTTAAGCCCACTGGGGACTCAGAGTAGTTAAACCCACTCCTAACCAGCAGCAGAAGCCTTTCTCTGCACATGACAATGGATGCACATTACTATGACTTCATTTTCCCTGAAACAGTCTAAACTTTTGGTTGGGATTGAGAAGAAATTGCTACTGATACTCCAAGCATAGCAGTTGCACTACCCTGGTGTCAGTCTTGCAAGAGTGTTGTGAAATCCTAGATGGAAATTCAAAGGTATGTACTTTTCAGAAGAAAGTCTGATTTCTGCAAATTATCAGCCTTTTCTAAAATTACTGGCCTTTTCAGTCTTTTCATCTAACAGAAAACATTATTTCCCTCATGCTCCCAACATTAATTTATTATTTAATGGAGAAGGACCTTAAGTTACCTCAACTGAGAGATCACCGTCTCATTGCATGACTGGCAACAGGCATGAAAACAAAAAGTTGATGGCTCTTGAACTGATGATTTTAAGGATTTTCCAAAAAAAAAAAAAAAAAAAAAAGAGCAGTGGGAGTTGGGCACTGCAGTAACTTTAAGCATCTGTGTATCCCTCATAAAGAACAGACAAGAGGAATACAGAAATATATTCCATCTCAGAAGATAGAGAAGATACTTCACCACTGTCTGTACATTTACAAGCTTTTCTGGCCCCCTTTCTGCAGTCTCCATCTTCTTCCTCTTTCACAAAGCTCTATTCACCATGGTCAGCTGTAAAGGACCAGAGAACAGAAAACTTTCTGATACCACTACCCCTTGTCTGCCTGCTGACTGCATTTGTGTAGATGGTATTGGCCTTCTCAACACACCAATTAGCTTTCTGTATTTCTTTTTGTAAGCTACACTGAGCATTTCCTAAATTATTCCCAGAAGTAAAAAATAAAATGGAAACAATATCTACTGCATTGGCAAAAATCTCGATGTTTTCATGTTCTCCCTTTCTTTTACTTCATTCCCAGTTTAAAAATCTTTGTGAGTAAATGCTGCAGTTGATACTACAACTGTTTAAAGATTATCATTATGTCTGTGTGCCATTCCTACAAACATGAAACTTTAAAGCACATAAAGCAGGAAGACTGACTGACACCCTTGGTTCGTTTGCTCAGACCCAGTTATTGAGGCATAAATAGTGTGCTGTATAACACCATGAACTGACCTAGGAGTGCCTATAATACACAGGTACAGTGAGACCTAGAAAAACTGAGTACTCAATGTTAAAACAGAGAGCCAGCACTACCTAATTTCCTTGCCCTGGTCTTACAGAGCTGTGACAAATGACACAGGATTTCCCCCCTTCTGCAGGATGGAGTTCCATATGTGACTACCTCAGAGGAATATGCAAAGCTTGAATATTAACATTCAAAACCCACAAATTTTCATCTTCATTATTTTCTCCTTCCTCCCTGCCCCCCAAAAGAGTTTCACCTAAATGCAAACTCATTTTAAGCTGTCACAAAAATAATCAATTGCTGCATTTAATCTGTTTTTGTTTTAGGAGTGTGAAAACCATATGAAAGTGCATAAAAAAATGATATGTTAAATGATCCCTCCTGAGTCACCAAGTCACTGTGGTCCATCACTGCATATTTAATTACATTTTAAAATAAAAGAATATACTTGAATTGATAGAGCATAATGGCTGCTTTGGTGCTGCTGTAGATATTCATATAAAGACTTAAAGAAACACATGGTTTACTGACCTGAGAGGCCACGACAGTAACCTATAACAGCCATCATGGTCTCTACTGTGAATTCTTATTTCATAGACCCCTGACACCACGGATGGAAGCAGGATAGAGATTTATAATAAAAATGCTGACACAACCTTACCTATAGCTGTGCAAATGGTGCTTCTATAATTAAACTTTACAACTTCAGCACCACTAGATAAGTTGCTAGTTTTTAATCATATTAATCAGAGCTTCATGTTTCAATTGCCATATATTATCATGCAGTGTGAACTATAAAAATAAAAAGATTCCCAGCCGCTAAATATCACAGCTGTTATGAAACACAGAAGTATATCCAAACACTTCTCCGTAAGTGCAAATATACTGAAGGAAAACCTCAGTTGACTATCAATTTTTTGTTTTTTTTTTTTTTTCCTAATACATTGGTTCAACATAATGGCCACAGAAGGTACTCTGAATACATTACAAGAATATCACTGAATAGTAAAAAAGTTTCATTAAGATCTCCCCTGTTTCAAATTTCCCTATCAGCACTAAAACAAGTCTACTGTTTTCTATAACAATGACAGCCAGAAGCCTGCTCTTTCAGAGGAAGGCACTGAGATTATTCTTCATGCACTGCTGTTTTCTTTAAAAGCCAGCTCTCCAGCAATAGCGAGGAGTGGGTGGCCAAACTCTCACTGCTTTCAGTGGTCTGAGATTTGGAGCCTGGAAATGTTTTATGTAAATATTTCTCTTCACATTTTCTCTTCATTAGTCCGAGTGATTTACAGCTTTACTTCAGCAAGGAAAGTTTCCTCTCAAAAAAGCTACATTTAGTGCAAAGTGAAGGGATATTGCATTGGAGCTGCAACCCTCTATGTTTACCAAGTGGGCATTGCTAACTACAACAATAAAATTAATCTATAATTAAAATTTGGTTGCTTACCATTGTCCTGAATTTGCAAATCCTTGCATGCTGCATGCCACTTTACATGTACAATATGATACATTCCCACACTGTCAGTGCATACTCCTCTACAGCACCAGTTTTATAACACCTTCTGGAGACAATTGTGCTTTTCTTCGAGATGGGTGGTACAGGTATGTAGCTTGTGGGTCACAAGGGGTCCCGTAAGCAATCCATGCAATGAGCATGCCTGTAATTTTGTGTGGGGGAGAGTATGCAATGGACATTTCTGAAAATTATAAGAGCTGTAGCAATGCATAGGAGTTGCCATAGTGTTATTCTGACCCCTGAAGGATGGAAACAGAGTTAACTTCATATCCTTTTTTTCCCAATTTACTCAGTAGACTCTATGAATGTCAAACTCTAAACTGCATTAGGAGGATATTTTAGTGCTTGCCCAGACCTAGCCTCCAGAAATATGAATATAGTCATGAACTAATGGTGAATCAACTTTAAAATACTGATGTTTTCAGAGAAGCAGGAAAAAATGATTTTTCAGGCTGCTGTAGGGTAAAATTACTGTGAGTTTGATAGTGCATTAAATCTAGTAGGTATGTGAAGATCATATTTATCAAGAGATGTAAAACTCACTCTGCCCTCACCTCTTCTTAACTGAAAAGTATTTTACTGACATTTCGCTAGAATGGATTCAGAGTGAAGTGGGGAAGGACACAGGTCAGTGATGATAAGATCACTCATTTCAGCTGAGTTAAGATTTCATCAGGCTTACATTTTTCAGAAAATGCATGTGTTAAAGGTATGGGCCCTCAGCAGTGTCTTTGTGAGCTTACCTATCTTCAAGGAGTGCTCTTCCCCCTCCTCCCCCTGAAAAGATAGGAAAAGTGATTCGGGATTCTAAAAGGGGCATTAAGGCATATCCTGATACTGCTATCTTTGAGGACAATTTGCTAAAAAAGTCTGAGTTAAACCAATGAGACTCCTGTTACACCTTTGCTCTTCACCCACTCGCTTCTAAGACGTTTGAAATGCGCTAAAAGACCACCTTTTCGGTTTTTGTAAATGTAACAGGTGTATGAAGCTGTTGTATCTGACAACACTTTTTCCTCATGTCAGTCACGCTGTATTGTAACACACTGAAGCAGCACCCTGCCAAAGCTGTGAGCAGTCTTTGCTCACACCGAGAGAGACACAACGCTGTCTGTGCTGGGCGCCGCACACACCCGGGCGAAGCGGCACCGGCTCTGCCTTGAGCACTGGGAGAGACAGGTCAGCAGAACGCCGTGCTCGGCACTAGGCGACGGCGAGGGGAGAGGAGGAGGATCAATTTTAATTTCGGTTTTGTTCCTCCTCCGCTCAGCTGTTGCCATGCACCCAAGTCCCAGGTTGCGGTGTGACCTTGCAAAGGAGCGCGCAGCCGGGGCTGCTCAATGGGACCATTGTGCAGCCCTGCCGGGGCTCTTCGGGAGCCTCTCCCCGGGTGTGGCTGAACCAGCGCGCCGGCAGCCTCCCCCTCCTCCTCCTCCTCCTCGTCCTCCGTGAACTCCCTGTCCCGGGGAAACTCCGCCAGCAGCACGCTGATGCAAAAAGCAGCCTACAAGAGGCAAACCCCTTGTCAGGAGCTGAGCAAGGATCTCCCCTCCTCTGCCCAGGTCTCCATCCCTCGCTGCCGGGAGCGCTACAAAGTTAAGCCAAGTGATCGATACGCTATAGGAGCATATTATTCCACTATCGGCGACTGATGCCACTGATGTAATCAAGTTACATAATCACCGTCTTTGCACAAATACATCCATCTTCCTACAGACAGATCTGCATATCTCCTTCCATCCATTATGCATGAACTCACCAGCAGTACATAAGGGTACATATTTTCGCACACACTATGTAACTTTAGCATTGCAGTGCATTGCACTGCACAACGTCATCACTATCGATTCCCTCAACCTTCCCCCATTCCCTCTTATCAGGACTGATTTTGCAGAGAGAGATTACCAATGTGCATTGCTCGGATCCCTTTAAATCTTTAAAGGCTGAAGTGCTTCCCTCACTTGCTTCTGTTCTTAAGAAGATGCTCTTTCCTTTTTCTCTCGTCTCGCTTCACACCACAAGTAACAGGAATGAATTCCCACACAGTCCCTCAGCCAGATGCATGTATGTATGAAATACCGAAGATAGCATCTCTGTTTGCACATCTTCCAACTCCCATACACGTGGTCCGAGGTTGCAGTAGGTAAGTTATTGGATAAAAAAGATATTTTGTAAGAGCAGCTGGATGAGGTATTTTCAGGCTAGTGACATTTATGATATTTCTCTACTATGAAGCTGAGGGGATATTGTCCTTACCGCCCCTCAGTTTATAATTTCCTTGCAGGATTTACAGGAACAGTTGTAATCCCAAATTACCAATGGCATTTAACCCCTTTAGCACCAGTGCGCTGTACCACGATCAATAAGGATCACGACCTTAAAAGTTTAACAACTTGAAAAGCAGATTTTCTCTACCTCCATTGCAGCTATGAAATGCAGCAGAACGCTGTACAGAGTTGGAAACATCTATTTAACCAGAGGATGGGATCCGATCTCATATTAATTAGATTCCATCACAGAGAGCTTCTTTGCTGTCACATACCCTTTCCAGTCAAATATATTACAACCAGGGAAATAAAAAATAAAAAGACGGAAAATTAAAGGCTCCTTGCTCTTATAGTACTCTCCCAAATCCAGAGGATGCATAAAGACAGAGGGAGGAGATTTTTTTTTTTAATTTATCGCAAAAAGCACTCACCAGAAGACCTACTGCAGTTATTCCACTCAACTGCCAATAGCGGCTGGAGCCCCTCGCATCAGGGTAATGCAGCAATCCCGAAAGTGCCCATTTCAGTCACCCGCCACCAAGTTTAGCAATGCCGGGCTTTTGCCTGGATTAAATGACCTTACCCACAGGAGTCTCCCGAAATATTCCTCCGGTGCGATCAGTCAGCGAGGCGAGTGCCGGTCACCACACTGCGCACTCGGCCGGAGGAGCCCCGTATTTACTCCTGGGGCTCAGCTGGCCGCGAGTGCCGCGGACGCGGCGCCCATCCATCCACCGCTGCCAGCTCCGCGGGGGGCGCAGGTAATTCCATACAGACTTCGGCGCCCCCCACCCCCCCGAGTCGCCCCTTCCTTCCTAGTTCAGAAAGTGCCCGCGTCGCCGGCGGGAGGTACCATCCAGGTGCGGCGAGGGGGGGCGGGGGGAAGGGGGCGGCCGGCCTGGGGGCCCCCGCGCCGCCCGCGGGCAGCTCCGCGCCCAGCGCGCCGCCGCCGCGGGCCGGATCCCGGCTGCCCGCACGAGTATCCGGCGAGCGACGGTCCGGAGGGGGTTCCTTTCCTGGTGCTGGGCGAATGTGGGGAAAACGCTCCGGGGGGTGGGCGGGGGAGGGTGCCTGACGGGTCCCAGCACCCGCACCGCAGCGCCAAAAAAAAAAAAAAAAAAAAAAAAAAAAAAGAAAAAAAAAAAAAGAAAAAGGAGGGAGGAGGTTTGGGGAGAAATTCTCCAAATGGAAAAGAAGAAAGAAAAAAAAAATCAGTTGTCCGCTTGCCCCGAACGATACTAATCCCCGGTGAAAATGACAAGTGATCAGCAAAGAAGAGGAGGTCTTGATTGATAACCACAATCCACCCAAAATATCCTCGGGAGCAGAGGAAGAGAGGGAGGGAGAGAGGCGAGGGAAACTGCAGTGCATAAACGATCCCTGTGTTCCTACGAGACGGGCTCGCTCGCTCGGCTGAACGCGCCCTCCGCCGGGCCGGCAGGAAGGGGCCGGCACTGCCACCCGATGGACACCGCCGCACTCGCGCCGCTCTGCGGGGGGAGCCGCCGGGGAGGGCCCTTCCGAAGGGATCCTGGAGAAACTCCCGGGTAGCGGGGCCTCCCTCCCTATCTCCCTCCGCCCCGGCGCCGCCCGCCTCCCCGCGCCGCTTCGGTCCGCAGCTCCGGGGCCGCTCCGCTCCGCTCCGCGCCTGCCGGGGCAGCGCCGGGGGCACGGCCGGGCGGGGAACGCCGGACGCGAACACGCGTGGGGGTCAGCCTGCTTCGCTTCACCTCTTGTGCTTTATTTATTTTATTTTATTTTATTTTTCTCCCCCCCTTCCCCTCCGGTTTCCCAAGCGAAGTGTTTTAGGAGAGATGATACATTATCTATTCTTGGATTTTTATAAGGCAAACTGTGGGCCTCGCTGTTGCCATGGGATCTTCTTTGTGCGAACTCTCTGAACTGTGTGGGAACAGTTTTATTTCCTTCCCTTCAGATTTTTGTCTTTATTTTTTTTCCCTTCTCTTCTGCAACTCTTCTGAAGATATGTATCAAAATGTAACTGCATTATTGCCAATTAAGATTAACAGCAGCTGCAAGGTGCATCTAATTAGGAATGTTAATTACTTCATGAAATAAATAGTCATTTGCGGATGTTTATTATACTAAACAAATGTTCTATAAAACATAACTCAAATTCTGACACTACCCTCAATACATTTGTTCCCATTCCTGCACAAAGGTGCAGGGCATTTACCCTCCAGGTGCACACACAGAGAAGAGATAAGAGTTGCCTGTGTATAGGTACGGGGTTGGATTCAAGGCATTTTGAACTCTTACAACCCATTGTATGGGGTGGGAGTGTGGAGGAGCAGGAAATAGCTGAGCAATGTGAGATAAATGTGTACAGTTACGTATCTGTTTATATCTTTGTAAATAATGCTCTCCAAAACCGGGACAAAGAGACTAGGCAACATTCACTTATCTCTTCATCCATCCTGGCTCCTTGTTGGGCCACAGAGAGGAATCCAAACTGCTGCAGTTATTAAACCCCCAATATCTTACAAGAGAAGGGAGAAAAGAAAAAGCAGTGCATGGGAAAATGTGATTTTACTATGGAACATGATAAAGGATTATTGATAGGCAGGTAACGTGCCATGCAGAGTCAGTGGGTTGCAGGAGGGCTGGGAGCTGTTGCAGGATTTGTGGAACTTGCTCACACCCCACCCCACCTCACTTTATAACAGAATGGCATTCTTCATGTCAGGTAAAAAAACAGATAAAACTGGAAATGAGTGCAGCAACCAGTAGTCAAAATCCAATGTTAAAGCAAAGAAATTAATGTGACTGGTTAAACCAGGCATTCAGATACTACTATGATGAGTGATCCATATGCGTGGGCAGATAAAAGAGACATGAAAAACTTTATGGGATTCTCTTTGTGGATCAGTATAGGGCATTTTATGTTAGCTAAGTGACTCATATCATATATTTTAGAGAGCAGGTTTGGGTGCTTGATTTAGAAGCCTGGGCATCCTAGCTGTTTGACAGAGTGAGAGAGAAAGACAGAGGGGTTCCCAACTTTGATTCTCACCATTATCCTTTGGGAGAGCCGCTTTCTCACCATGGAGATGTGACAACAGACTCCCAGCACAGGCACCTCCATTACGGGAATTCCAGGAGTCTTCCTTGTGCCTTGACAGAGTGACAGATGCTTGAGGCTGCTCATAGTCTGCAAAGGACAGAGAGTAGGAAGGAGGTGCTTGGGCTAGCCCTAACCATTTGCCTTCAGTTCCTGATGCTTTACACTTCTCTTCCACTGATAGCCAAGTCATTTAATATCTCTGTCCTTTTGTTCCTTCTCTGTATAATGTGAATTAACACTGTTCTTACTCATAAGGGCGCAGTGAAGATAAAAAGGCATTAATGTTTGTTAGGTGTTCTTACACAGTGGTCATGGGAGCTATATAAGTTCCCAGAGAGGCTGATTAAGTGTCTGGCAGAAGAAACGGAAAATGAAAAAGAGTGGAAGCCAAAAGCTGTGAACAAAATACAATGGAATTGCTAAAATGGCTGAAACCAGACTAATAACACAGAAAAGCTGTAGACCATTCACATGTGCAGAATACAAACCACCTGTGTTCTTGAGTTAGATTTATTCCAGTGTTAAAGAAACTAGATTCTGTTCATTTCTCAGTTACTGAATTGCTATGAATAGCAATGCAGTTGTATGGATACAAGCATAAGAGATTTTAAATTTAATTTTTCTTCTCAGCCACATACTTAGTCTCTAATTTGCTTCATCTTCCCCTTAATAAGTATGGTTTTTATAATATAGAAAGGGATCTCCTTTGTCCTCATCATGACTTGTGTTTTCAAGAAATTTCACCAAAGAGAAGAGCATAATCTTATCTGTTTTAATTCCATGGCATTCAGTGCATGCTGAAATGTTTAATATGAATAAGTAGTGTATCTTGTGTATATGAGTAGTGTATCTTGTACCTGAACCATGTGTGTGATCTTGTGCCTTGTGTCCCTTGAAAAAAGGAAGAGGCACAAACCACATCCTCATATATGCCTCAGTGTGTGTCCTTAAAAGGATCATCACATTTAGTGCGTGTTAAGTGAAACAGCGCAAAGTAAGCTTCCTTTTCTAAAAGTAATACATATCTAAAATGAAAGGGCTGACAGAGTATGTGGGTCTGAAGAATGTTAACTTCATGCAGAATGCTCTTGGTTAATAAATCCAATCTGCTTGAATGGGTACTGCCCAAGAGCTGATATCCACAATCCCCTTAGCTGCCAGGGGTTCTACAAAACTTCATGGCCTCATGCTTACCCTGCCAGCAAATCTGTCCAGAGGGTCCAAAGATTGACAGGTCTTGATTTCTTGCTACCTGCCTGTGGATTTTAGGTAGTAAATATTGTTTCCATTTGAGTGTTTATTTTCCACTTCTTATCAAATGCAGTGGGAGAAACAGGGTAACACAAAACACCAGCACTTCACATTCTCTTGCTGAGTGTGCATATACAATAGAACTATGACATGATATGATTCTGACAGCATGAAAAACAAGCATAGATTTTTAGATTTAAAAAGTAATGAAATCCCAGTTTCCAAAATATGCCTTCACTCCCCCACTAAAAACAACCAAACAGAACCCCTGCTCATGTAAAAATCTACTTCTGAAACCCTTTGATCATATAAACTGCATTCTCAATCTAATTACTAAACAGTTTCAGTAAAGAAAAATAATCAGCATTTTGTCTAGCTTTTTTCTTTTCCCCTTTTCAAAACACAATTGCATTGATCTTATTAGAAACAGGTTCCCTTTTTTTCCACTTCTGGCAGACTAAGTAGCCTTGAATGCTTCAGAGAGAACAAAGGAAAACCTGAAATCTGCTATGTGATTAACTTCCTAGTTCTTGAGTTCTTGTGTATATTTTTAAATTTTGTATATTTTACATTATATATAATTGTATTTTATTTGTTGAGTGTTTTATATATTGTACCTTACATATTGCATCCTTTCCATAAGTCTAGGCAAGAGTGTTCAAAAAAGAAGATATTTTAGAAAGAATAATCCCTAGTTCTGTGTCATGTGAAAATTTCGAAAGCAATTTCCTTTACAGAGTGGCCTGATCTAACAAGTACATATCCAGTCAGGGAATAATACTCATCTAATAATGAAGAGACTTAATCACAAAAATTATTGTTTATAGTTTTAATTGCAATTATATTTTTCTTTTCCTGAGCCACTGTTGGGTTTGCATGGCCAGATTTTGGTATCAGGGGAAAGAGCTACAGGGGTGGCTTCTGTGAGAAGCTGCTGGAAGCTTCCTCCATGTCCAGCAGAGCCAAGGCCAACCAGCTCCAGGATGGACTCACTGCTGGCCAAGGCTGAGCCCATCAGGAATGGTGGGAACACCTCTGTGATAACACATTTGAGAAGAAGAAAAAAACAAGTTACTGTGTAGTTGCAATTACAGCCAGAGAAGAGCAGGGTGGGAACATGTGAGAGGAACAGCTCTGCAGACACCAAGGTCAGTGGAGGGGAGCAGTAGAGAGGCTTTGGTGGGTGGGTGGCATCCAGACAGTGTCAACCCACCACAACCACATACACCTTTGCCTAAGTACAGCATGCTGTGCTCACTGCTGAGCTGTGTTGCTGAGCTGCAGTTGTACCGCGCTTTTCTTGTTGGTATCATTTTAGTGTGACTAATTTGGCAGCTTTGTGCAGAGCGTGTCAGACAGCCCAGGCTATCTGGTGCCCAGCTCTGCCAGGGCCTCGCTGCTGGTACAAACCTTCTGTGTCAGGTACTCATCAGCTGCAGGTGGCCTGAGCAAAGCATTACAGAACCTATGGATGAAAAGTGACGTTGCATAAAAGCTAAATATCTTGTTACTACTTTAACACATGCATTTCATTGATTTTAATGATTAAAGAAAACAGGATTTGCATATGTATGTATATAAATATAAATAAATTTATATATATATTAGCTTTGTTGTCCTTCAACTTATCGCTTTAACCTAATATAGCAAAGGATGATGTCAAGGTAATTAAATGTTCATCTCTTTCCCATTTTTAATTTTGTAAAATAAATGGTTACTTGTTGATCCCCTAGTCTCTCATTAGAGTATCTCAAATGAAGATAAAACCCATCCATAAGCTGCTTAGCTTATATATACCTCATCTATTTAATTAAACAGCACTCTATCACAAGATGAGAAAACTAAAATTATGGGGTGCATTCATGCATTTAAAAAATTATGTATGTTTCAGTTCAGAGTTGCTTTATTTTTTTCCCCCAAGGAACTAACAGAAGGCAGCAATAAGGAATTATTTTTCTTTGCAGATCTGTTTAAAGTATTCAGTAATATAAATCTCATCCAATTCCTATAAACTCTATACAAAGACTCCTATTGCTTCAGTATGTGTTACAGCAGTCTTGCACTACTGTTGTCTAACCAAATGTGAGATTTCAAATAAAAACATTATTTGGAAAAGAGTTGCACAAGAACAAGTGAACCATGTTATCAGAGTAATCCTTTAGCCAGTGATGTGTCCCAGCAGTGGCCAGGGCTGGATGGCTGCAGGTGGAAAAGGCAGGGCTGGTGACAACCAAAAGCAATTCTCATGTAATACCCCTCCCAACTTCTGACAGCTGCCAGTACAGGGATTTTCACTTATCATCATGAGAAAATGCTAGTCACGAATGTGAAAAGTGTTAGAACTTAAGAGACAAATTGATCTGAAAAAAAATCTAAACAACCCAACACCCAAACTCTAAAGGAAAAAAGCAAGACCACAAGCAAAACTTTGTTGAGTCATGCAGCTGCTTTGTGAAAAAATTTTAGTCTATTTTCTTTTTTTCATTTTAAAAATTGCCAGAAGGTGGAAAATGTCCCAGAAGAGCAGCTCCCATGGGCTGTTGCTTCCTCCCTGCTGTGTTGCTCCCCCTGCATAGCACACTGCCCAGCACCTCCTTCCCAGCCCATTCCAGCCACTGAACCCTTCTGTTGCTGAAAGGTTTTCTCAGCAGGACAGGGATATTTCCATGGCCTCCTGTGTGCCTGTAGGCAGGCCATGGCTGGCAGTGGCAGGGCCAGGTGACAGGGACCTTCCCCAGCAGCCGCAAGAGACCCATCCATGTGGATATTATACACAATTTAATAAATATGATTTCTGTGCACTCCTCGACATCTGTCAGCACCTACCCATTCTTGCTTCGAAATGTGGTATCTGTCCTGGTTGCATAAATGGGGTCATGTAGTCATCATGTCATTAATGGGTGCATAATACAAATATTTTTCCTTTGACTGCAGTCATCTGGTGAAGCATTCCCTCCCTCACCATTGAAATTACTTCTGCAGCCTTGGTGCAGGTTGACCAACCAAAATGTGGAGTCATGCAGGCCAGGGGAGAGATGGGACTGCCAAGAGCAGTAAGGTGCTCACTCAGATGCAGTTCTATATGAGCAAGTTCCCAAAGAACTATGGCTACTCATACTGATGTACATTAAGTACTAAACTTTCATATATCAAAGAGCATGACTGACAAAACCAAAATGAATTCCAGAAATTGCCTCTGTGTGTAATGTAAACCACTTTGACAGGAACAGACTAAAATTTAACTGGTTTAATGTTCCGGAGTAAAAATATCCTTTGGAAAGTTATGAAGCAGAATAAGAGATTGCTAAAATCAAAGATGTGTGAATTATCTACCTCACAGAGCTCGTGAATCAATTACATATAAAGCTATACATGTCAAAATTAATTAACCTAAGGAATGTTTATTATTCAGTGTTGTTGATTTTCTGCCTCTCCACTATACACACACACATATGCATAGCAAGGAACTTGATTTTGTGTTTACCAATGCATCAATTTTTAGCAGCTGCAAAGGTTTGTCCCAGTTATTAATACAAGTGATTAGAGTCATCTGCAGTCAATGTTTTGTAGCTTCATTTTGCTATTTGGATGCCATGGGGAGATCAAGGCCTCTACATACAGACTGGGGCTGCACATGGGGGAATAACTTACTGAGGGCAGGCAGAGATAACACATGCAGTGGAAAGGGGGAGGGAAAAATCAATACCTTTATTACATGTATGACAGGTCTTGATTGCAAAACCTGGCTGAGAAGAAAGTATCAATACAGGTGTACTGTGGACCCCTATCTAAGGTGGGGACAATGACTGTAAAGGAGATGGGAAAGATTTTGAAGGCAAGCAAAAAAAAAATAATGATAGTGATACAAAGCCTCAGCTTGGCTGTTATGGTGGAACATGGTGATTAAAGTTTAGGACATAATAAACACTTGCTCTTTGGAACAACTAAGCAGAGAACTCACAAGAAGAGAAGCAGCTCTTTACCTTTTAACAGTGCACAAGACCCAGTTCCAGAGCCAATTATTTAAGTTCCACTCTACAGTAATCATTGTGAAGTATGTGAAATACGTGAAGTATGCAGATTCCTGAAGCAAATCTCGCCAGATCCCTCCAAATAGATATCAAAACAATCTCACCTTCTCTTACTGGAATATTGTTTTACTGTAAAGAGAGGCAATACGTAAATACAATGGAATTAGTTAAAATGAACTTAAAAAAAAATACACTCCAAACAGCAAAATATTAGTTGGTGCAAAGGATGCTGTTCAAAGACATCATGTTACAGGCTTGGTGAAAGAGCCCATCAGATCCTTATAAAAGGGCTATCTTGATCCTGACAAATAGTAAAAGGTCATTTAGACATTAAAAGAAGCCCCTTCTTTCCAACATGAAAACCACAGCCAAATAATTGGAAATTATATATAGTAAATTAAATGTAAAGCTATAGCAACTCAGCCTTGACAAAAATGTTGAGAATCAACCCACTAATAGCATATAACATAGAGAAAAAATATTTTCAAACTCATTAGAAGATGAAGTTTGCCATCATTGGTAACAGCAGATGATTCAGTCGGATGAGAATTAGCAGAAAAAAAACCCAGTTAATAGAGCAGTAACAAGTTGAAAAATAGTCAATTTATAGATATTGTTCTAGTACATATGAGATGTTTTAGCATCTAAGGGTATTAAAATGACTATTGCTACCATAGTTTAAAGTATTTTTGGTTTCACAAAAATCTTGTAGTACTCACAAAGGAAATTATCAATATCACTATCAAAGTTTCTCATAAATGTCAGATTAATATTAAACAATTTCCAATAATCAATCAAAACATCAAGAATGATTGTGATAAGAAATGAAAACAAAACTGAAAAGAAGCATTATACCACAGTATAAATCCATAGTGAACTTTTTTCTGGAATATGACACATGACTGGCTCACCCTGTCTCAAAAAAAAAATCTTAATTGGTAATTAGTATTAAGAAAAGTAACTAGAAAGGGAGTAGTCAAATAGAACATGTTTGCTCGGAGAAGTGGAGCAGGCCTATTTGGTTTGCAAAAGATGATACAAAGAGAAATATGTGAGATCTGTAAATTTACAGTGTAAGGACCACTGTTTTCAATACACAAGAATGAAGAAGCAGCCAGTGAAATTATGCTATGACATTTTCAAAACTGATGCATAACAAATAAGTAAATTGTATAATGCATTCATTGCCTCAGGACATGTTGAAGGCCAAAGTATAAATCAGTTATGAAAGATTAAGTACATTCTTGTTGGAGAGGCCTCTCTTTTGTATTAAACAATAATCTGACTACAACATCCCAGCCAGAAAATGCCTAAACTGTGTGCAGCCAAGGCAGAAGGGCACAACAGAGAAAGACAGTCTGTTTCACTTGTTTCTTTCACCCTTTGCCTAGGTTTCTTTTACTAGTCGTTCTTAGAAATGACACATTGGGCTAGCTGGGTCTTTGTGCTGAATCTCCATGGCTATGTTTTTTTGGTTTTTTGTTGGGTTTTTTTTTTTTTTTTTTTTTCTTTTATGGTATATGGAACTTGAAAGTTTGCATTATTGAAAGAGTTAATGCATATTATGCATGGTTAATGCAATACAGAAACTGGAAACAAATGACAAGGAATGTCACTTGCCTAGGTTACTGTACAGAAATGTAATTTTCCATTGGTGTTTCCTTCTACATAAAAAGGGAGTAAAAAACTGCTACCAGGTAAGAATTCCTGACTTTATTCCATGCTCATGCTACAGGTGTAAGTAAGCAGACATTATGAATGCAATAGGAAGAAAGATGAGAGATCCTGAAAAAGCAGGAAATTCAGGTTCAATTTTACTTCTGCCTGTAAGGCACTGTTAATAAATATATTGAGCCATATTAATTATACCACTCCTTTCAAAATGGTACAAACCCCCTCACTTTTACATATTTTGCTTGGGTTTTTTTAAAATCATTTATTAATGGCCTACAACCTGTAACCTTACTAATACAGCTTCTAGTATTTGAGGAAGGTTAAAAAATCTGTTCATAGGACAGAAACCTTCCTAACATCCCCTCAGATCTGGAGTGACTAAAGAATGTGTTTGTGGGTGATGGCAGCACGGCAGGACCTTTGTATTATTGGCAGCAAAGGGGTTAAAGGAAATGGGCTTTATTATGGCTGTGTGGGGGGTTCTGTTTCTCTCTGAATCTTTCTTCAAGTATAGACTTGAAGAAAGGAAGAAGAGAGCCTTGGTAAGAGAGTATTGTACCCTCCTGAAACACTGTGTAGCTACAGGAAAACTTTACAGCACAAACAGATTTGAGGTCTCATGCAGCTCAGTAAGAGTGCTAGCTTTTCCTGATGTGGATCTGTAAACAATTCTGTCTAACTTTTGTTATCCATAGTGTAAAATTCAAATTTCCCACATCCAACATTTTCATCTTCTGGCTTTATTTTTTACATTAATTATTCTCTTGAAATAAACAGCAAAAGTAAATGCTACAACGTTAGCATGATTATTACAGAAGGTCTGTGACAGCACAGAAAGCAAGCTGCAGACAATGAAAAATGAAGGATCGGCAATTACTAAGATTTAAAAGAACACTCCTGTATAACAGGAATATAACTTCCATTTCAACGTGTAGCTTTGCCTTGCCTGATCTTAAAATATCTTTTTTTTTTTTTCCTAAGGCCAGGATTCTTTCTTCTAACGGGACAACAAGCTGTTCCTTATGAGATCAACAGTGATGGTGTAGCATTTCATGAAAGAAGAGAGACAACTGTCAAAGCAGAGGAGAAAGTTTTGTTTTCAGCCATGAAGAGAGACGAATCAGAATAAGAAAAAAGAATGAAGGCAGAGGATAGTGGCGAGGTCTGAAATGAAGCAATGTGATCTGAATGTTGATGAAGAGGCATTGACAAGATGAAAGATCTCTCTCTGTCACGCTCTCGCTCTCTCATTTCCAGTGTGTAAAATCTGTCCTGTTGACACACTCCTGCACTCTTTTTATATCACAAAACTGGAACAAACAGGATTCACAATCAGTGGTAGTGACACAGCCCCTGTGAAATATAGCTGCTAAGGGAAGGGCTCAACATTCTCCCCCGTTTAGTCCATGTAACTGGACTATATCAAGGTTTGAGGATGCTTCTCTGAGTAATTTAGGCTGATTACAAATGCAGGAGGTCCTTGAGGTACTCACAATTCACACCCACACTTCAGGGCATACAGTATAGTGAAATATTCATGTATTTTACTTATATGTAATTTAAGTGTATTCATAATGTAACATAGTTCTGTGTTGGATGTCAGTACTCACAGGATATCCTGTTTTTCAAAACAAAACAACAAAAATAAGCAGACATATTATGTTTGAAAATAGAAGTTTGCCAAACTTTAAAAAAAAAAAAAAACAAACCACTTTTAATAGTAGATTGGCTTGGTTTGAAAAGAAAGGTGTCTGCTGAGGATGGCAGGAAAATGTAAAACACCTCTCTCTGAATTATTATAATTTTGAAATTTTGAATTAAAGGGTTCTCAGGCAAATATATGGGAATAGGAATAACAGTTCTTTATTAGGAAAAATAAAAATACAGTAATATAAAACAACACTGACAGAGTCAGAATATGACCTGACACCCTGTGGGTCATGGTGTTGGTAGCAGTCCCATTAAATGGTGCCTGCAGCCCTCCTGCAGTGACAGGTGTGGTTCTGTTGAAGCAGTGATCCTGCAGAAGGGTGGAGTTTTCCTCTGAAGATCCAGTGGGGGTGTACATGGGCCTGGTCTTCCTTTGGGAATCCAGTGGAAAAGACAGCTGGTCCTCTGAGAATCCAGTGGGAAAACTGCTTGAGGTGTTCTGAGTCACAGATTATATCCAGGTAGGAATGCTTGTCTCCTCCCTCTGGGTGGAGCATCTCCCAATGGGATGATGGAATTTTATCAGTCATGCAGTGACACTCAATGTCCCATTAACAGAAAATAATTTCCAGAGGGAGGATTGGTTGTGAAAGAGATAAAGAAAACTGCCCCACATGGTTTTAACAGGTGTCCCAATTAACAGAAGAAAACTGCCCTACCTCTAACAGATGGCAATACACACCCCCAGCCACATCTTGCATTTGCAACCTAAGACATAGATACATTGAAGTCAGCTTAAGTTCTTGCTTCAACACGTGCACTGGGGAAAGTGTCACTCTCCAGCCATCAAGCTGGTTTCGATGGCAGTTCCTTTCAAAGAATCAGCAGTTGCAGAGTGCTCAGAACAGTGTGTATTCTCCCAGAAAATATTTTTCGCAGTGTACAACTGCCTATAGTGGCAGATATCAGTATGTGTATAACATGGACCTAAATGTGTTGACATATTGTGAAGTATGCAATATATTGACAACAAAATTCTGCCTTGAGATTAAAAAAAAAAGTCTAAATTTTATGTTGTGTCTGAGGCTATGTTTTATCTGGCTTTGTTGTCCTGTATAATGACCTTTTAAAACCAGTGCATAAGAAGCTTTTTTGTTTTTCCCTCTTTATAGTACAACTGGAGGGAAACTGTGATTTCTCTGGGGCCAGTGAAGAAAATCAAGGAAGCCAAGGTTCTTTCTCAAATCCTTCACTTTTTAGTAAAAGGCTTGTTCACTTTTGTAGCTAATTTGCCTAAGAATAGTAAAATTAAATTATACATTTATCTGAATTATATATAGGAGTCATGAGGTTTAGTTAGTTAATACTTATATAGCTCTTAATAAAGGTAAAATACATTTTATTACTGATGAATATTTAACAGCAAGTAGTATGCAGAACAGTTTTATTACAATTTTTAAAGGCACTCCTGGTAGACTTCCCTGAAATTCAGTAGGTCTTGAATCCACTGTGATTTATTGAGATGCTTGAATCAAAGCAGGTTTGTTACCTTGATGTATATCTGTGTGTATATTGTTATTTCACCATTAAAAAGAAAAGGTTATTTAAATTTGCCCATGTGCAGTTACAGAAAATAAATATGACTGCAGAGGATGCAAAATTGCTAGGACATCTCAAACAAAATTGTTAGCTGGTAGGCAGTTGCCAGGAACATCAGACTTGTGGGTATTATAAAATGGCTGTAACCTTGCTTCCTGCTTTGCTGTGTTAGAGCCTCAGAAATCCAGGCTTGGTGCTGATAGTGACCGTGTGGTAACATGGATTTGTGGAAATGCATTGAATCTGGACTCCTCATCTTCTGAGGAATAAAATTCAAAATTAAGTATTCCACTGAGAAGCACAAATTTGCTCTAGAAGAAGTGATAACTGCCCAACCTCACCTTCATTTGCTTCATGCAAAGATCAGCATGTCATGGTACTGTCACTGCTATCACATCTTAATCTGATCACACCCAGGCTGAGCAAAAGGCAAAAATTGCAAAAGAAGCTGATAATATTAATTCAACACTAATCTATTAGGATAATTAGGAAATTCCAATCTTTTTAGCCAACCATGTTATGAAGATAGGGAAAATACATAGAAAAAACAAAAACAAACAAGATCATAAATTAGACCAAGTTTCTTTGAAAATTTGCATTTTCAGTTCTGAACAGAATACTTGACAGGTAGAAGGACAAATTCAGATATTAGTGTTCAAAAGAAGAATGTCTTTGAATTATTTGCTGTTATGTTTTCTACATCAAGTTATTTTATGGAAAATTAGCATTTCAAACCAGGCTGAAAACACTTACTAGCAATATCCCATTAAAAAATACTGCATAAATCACATATGAAAAAATGTACATTTCTTTTATAACTGCATGTATTATTAGAGTTTGGTGTTGCAAGCTGTTAATAAGCAATGTATTTTCTCAGGAGACGGGGGTTTGGAATTCATGGGTCAATGAACACTCTGTAAATTTCCAATAATTTTACTATCTCTGGTCACTAGTTTTGCACTATATTACACACATTTTCACACTTTGTAGTAGGGGCATTTTCTTGCTGATACATTCAGATACAACAGTGAATAATTTAAAGTTAATTGAAGGATTATAAATTGAGAGGGTTTTTTTTAGGTAATTTGTTTGCTCTCTCCTGTTTCATTTCCCTGCATTTCTTCTCCACAATGGCCTATCTCTCACATATTTATTTTGTGTGGCTTAAAAATTTTTAAAAATCCCACTGAAATAAATGACCAATATGTAACTGTCAGGTTATTCTAGATCTGTGGCTTATGTCTGACTGCATATTTATGAATTTTTAAAATAGAAATACTTATAGTATAATCCCCATAAAAAGACTGGAAAAAAAAAAGCCAAAAACCTCCTGAAAACCAAACACCAAAACAAGCCAAACTTCAATTCCCATACAAATCAAAATCTGATTTAATGATATCAGCAATGATGGGAACAGTTTCAGGTTTTTCCACAAGGGCATATATATTTTTTAATTTTATATATATATATATATATATATATATATATATATATATATAAAAGACAGTCCCTTAAGAAAAAAGTAAAACATTCTTAAGCTAGTCTTTGGTTTTAAATAGAGGTCTGACTATCATTAATGACTGTGAAAACATTGATCTCTGTTAGAGGATCACAAATTGAATACTTATATTGGGTTTCAAAGATTTGTCTGAATCGATACCAAGACAATTTTGCAATGTATTGTAACAAATTAAAACAAATTTTCTGCCACTGCAATTTGTGATGCTAACTGGTAATTAGGGCAGAACTAATCTTCCATAACTTTAGGCTCTCATCATCATCATCAGAGTGTCATCATCATCCTGAGCTCCAGACTACCTTTATGGGCATGGGGGAGAAACAGAAACTGTATTAGAATGATTCAGCTCATTCTAGTGTAGACATCTTAAGTGAATCTCACCTTTGAAGGATCTATTTCACTCTGTCAACTAGACCAGAAAGTGGATTAAAAGCTTGGAAATAGAAGGTATATGACAGATGCCTAAGTGTGTGTGAGGTTATTCCTGTCATTAATATGTAAAGAGGATATAAAATAATAAGCAGAAGTGAATTTCTAAATTTAGAAAGTACAACATTGAACAAAAAAAGAATGATTTCTCAATGGTTACAATAGTGTTTGCAAGTAAAATTTTAGTAAAACTTATGCAGATTAGTAAAAAAAATTACCCTATCTTTGTTGCCATGAATGCAATACAAGGATTCCAAGGGGTTGCTAGAAAATCCTGCTCACTTGCAGGAATAGCTTTTTACATACCTAGGAACACAGAAAAAGAAAACCTTATTTTTTGTTGGTTTTTTGTGATTCTTCATAGTAGCATACTTATACGGACACTCAATGACTCTTTCAAAACAGGAACTCAGTACTAATATCCTGAAATCTCTAAACACCTAAAGAGCAATTATGGAATTGTGACTAATAGCCATCAGCTCTAAAAATAAACCTAAAGGCACTTCTTTTTATCCCACAGGTAGATCCCTTCTTATACAATCTGCTTGCATCTGACATGATGATCAAAGCCTTATAGAAGGAACCTATTTATTTCTTTAAAAATGAGAATAAAGTGAAGATGATAATAAAGTTTCTAAGGAAACTCATTGTTAAAATGTGCTCCAGCATCTATTGTGCTCTGTCAGTGATCATCAGTAAAACTCAGGTAAACAATGTCACTTTTATTTTTCAGTGAATACTGCATCTCCAAATGGAGGGAAACAACTGAAGTCCCTCTCTTTTCAAGAACAAGCTGTTTGATATAGTTTCACTGGTTTCTTCTAGTTACCTGTGGCCAAGGATGGCACATAATGGATGGTTTACATCAGAAAGTAGGTATTAAATATTACATATTTCTGGTTTTGCATGAGATTATTCCTTGGGAACTTCAACTCATTTCTTCTAAATTTGCAATTTAAGTTGTTTTAACTTTTATGAGTGATTTTAAGTTAGAGAGGATAGAAAGTAGACCCAGAACTGGAGAAAGACTTATGCATCTCTTGTGATTGCTTCCCAGGATATAATCCAAAAAAAACAACAGATACTAGTTTTCCCCAGAGTTATGCCACTTTAGCTAGGTGGAGTTTTTTAAATCACTCATTAACAGATTAAATTTCTTTCTCTCTTCTAAGTGGCAAGGTGCTGCAGTTTTCAATTGTTCAAGAGAACAAAATTGGAAAGTTTCAACAATAAGGACTATTTATCAAGTCACCTTTTCTTTTCCCTCTTTTCCAGACTGCACTTTGGTTTGAACCCATAACATTTATTTAGCTTCAAAGATTAATACTGCTTGATGTTATCAGGCAATAAGGGTGTGACTGGTTTATAAAAATCTACACATATAAACAAGGAATGATACTGGAGATTATATTTCCATAAAATGTCATATAAAGGCATCTATGGCTATTGTTTAATTGTGAAGAAAGCAGGAATCTTTCAAGCAGTTTTATTGCTTGAGGTTATTAATTTTGACAATTGTATGTCAAAATTTGTTTGTACCTGTAATTTTTCCCTGCCACCATTTTTCATATAAGAGAAAAGAACTCAGTTTTTAGGGGGAATGTCATTTTTGTCCATTAAAGCCGAAAGGAAAAAAACCCCAAGCTTAATTAAAAATCTTTCCCCGAATTTCTCTCCTTGCCAAAAGGACAGCGTGACATAGCATGAATAAATTCTTAACTAAGCTATAGTCTGCCAATAAAATTCCAATTTAATGGACACTGAAGCAAAAAGACATCAAAGCTAAGGTTGTAGCTCATTTGTTTTGTCAAGCAGTTGTTGAAAGTGCTTAAGATATCTCTGAATTGTAATCAATGTCCTTTTCTCTTACAAATACACTTATTTTTTTCCTTGTGGTTACAACTATTTGGTCATTAATTGATTTTTTTAAAGGTTAGTTAATTATAATTTGACTATAAATGAAGCAACTTTAGCCTAAGATAGAGAGAAGCTCTTCAGTTATACAGGAGACAACAGAGAAATAATGACTTTTTGGAAAAGAGGTGTGCTTATCATCAGGAGAAGGGTTCTAGAAAGAGGAAAAAGAAATTAAGGAAATTCCCAGTTCACATTTTAAATTTTTATAAATTAGGACTTCCTCCTTATAGCTGTGACTCTGAACAAACAAACACACACACAGACACACAAACATTAATCATTCACATTAATCCAATCTGATTTTTCGCCAATTAGTGGTAGAAAGGACACTTTTAGGAGGACCTGCTTTTTTTTTTTTTTTTTTTTTTTTTTTTTTTTTTTTTTTTTTTTTGTGGGAGAAGCTGATAGAAAATAACAGGTGAAACAGAACTATGAGACAGAGGTATGGTGAGGGTACAGGTCAACTACTTGCAATGTCTATCAATTATTTCTTAGAACACCTGGTCAAAAAGAAAGTTAACAGGAGTCATGTTGAATAAAGTACAAGGTCTATTTTAGAAAATGGTTTGTAAGGTCTTCTTCCAATTTATTGAATGCAGAAGTGACATGATAGCTCAGACCAAGTGACAACAATTTTGCAATTAGATCTCCCCCATTAATTGTTTTTAGAGTAGATATATTTGTGTCCATTCCCTTCTCAGGCTGCTGAACCTTCAAATTGCTATGATATCTAAATTTCCAGCTGACTTTGAGAGTCCTGAGAATGCTGAAACTTTCATATCCTTAAGGACATATCATATGATTTGCACCTATCCTGCTCTGGTATTTTTTTCATAATTACTTTGTGCTGTTCAGAAACTCCCATGTTTGGCTCTCTATTTAAAATGGAGCTGAAATTTGTTCATAGACCTCTTATGGTTCACTGAATTTGCTTACAACTCCATTGGGAGATTCTGAATAGGAGGAGGGCTGGGGGATGACACCAGTATCTTTATTTGTACACCCAGAATAATGAAAGAATTTGATGTCACCAGTGTAGAACCAAGTATTCCCCATGTCAGGTAAGCTCTGAGTAGGCAATCTCTGCTTACAAGAAAAGCATTCAGCCAAATCCTTATCACTCTTCAGCCAGCACAGGGTAACTTAGTATATTCTTGGCCCAGTTTAGCAGTCATGCCTGCCCTAGATATGTGGGAAGGCTGAAGCCAGAATGGGTCTTCCCATTCTTGCAATATTTAAAATAAACTACATTTTGAAAAGAGGAGTTGTAACATTTGTTAAAAGGCTGTATTTGAACTGCTGAGCAGCAAAGGCCTTTTAATACTTTTTTTCTCATTTTTCCCTTGGAATTGTTAGCTAAGAACACACAACAAAGAAGAGATATAAAAAATCCTTCAACTTTTCTGTGAAGCAGCAGGGTTGCCAATAATTCATGCTCAATCCACCCCCAAATAATCCTCAGCAGAGCAGTCTTATTATCTCTGATCCCTGAGGACAACGGAGCTGAGAGTAAGGCAGTTACATGGAAGCTCCCCCTCCCTCAAGGTGTCTTTAGAAATTTCTCACTCACAAGAACTAGGTCTGTGTGACCAGAGGATGAAGACAAAATGCATGGCTTCATTTGGCTCCATGCTATGGATCTTCCTAGCCCCAGGATTTGTTCCTCAGCCATTCAAATTAACATAGCATTAAAATATGACAGGATTATGTTCTGTGGACTCATTAACACATTCCTCTGGTGCAATGGGAGACAAGGGATGCTTGAATGTTCAACCACCCGAGGCATGTATTAATGTGACTGACACGCCCTCCAATGTCTCAATAAATTGAAATAAGACTCCTACTGAATACAACTTTGCAATTTACATGGAATTTTTCAAATGTACCATTAAAGTATTTATCTTTTCATTCCACCAATTAATTCTCAGGTTTGTGATGGGAGAAGTTTTCTCTATAAACCTACTATTAGATTGTAATATTTTCCCAATTCATTTGCTCTTCCTTTCTATCAAAATTTTCTTGCCTAACTCCATTTAGCAAATTTAGCAAAGCAAACTAGGATACTTCAGGATTTTCATTTTTTTTCTCCCATGATGAGTTTGCCTCACTGCTGCACTCAAAAACCTTTCAAAGACAAGCTGAGATGCTTTCAAGCTTGTTAGAAAGCCAAATGGAAAGCTGATCACTGTTCCCCATTCAGTTTTTTAATTCAAGCAGCTCCACAGTTGCGTTTGTAAATACAACCAGCCATAAAAGCAACTGTCCACCCCTCGATGTCTATTAAGCCTACAAGCAGTGGAGGATGCAAAAACTTGGAACCGAAAGATACCAGCTGTAACCTGCACTCACCTACAGATCATTAGGTGGCAGTCTTCCCTCTGGCTTAGCACTAAAACCAGAAGAGCAGAAAATGAAGTCTGGTTTTGAGGAGCCATTGTTTTAAAACTGCTAAGATACAGAAATTAAGATTATTGGGATCTGTAGTCATTAAAAATGTGCAACAAACTTTGAAAAAATACTGTTGTTGGGCACAATAACTTGACCACATTCAATTAGAAAGGTTCTCTATTTTTAGACTTATTATTCTGGCCGCAGCTCTTGTACATGCTGCAGATCATCATGTAACAGACAAACACATAACACAGGGAGTGTAGAAAAGCATGGCTGTACCTTAAAGTATCAATTGTTATATATGCCTACTGTGACATTCATGTTCAATTGCTCTTGCTATAAACAAGCAAGAATACCCTCCCACACACACACAAAAAAAAAAAAAATAGTTTCTTTCTAAAAGCCCAAAGATATTTTAAAACAAAAAATTGATTCTATTTTAGAGGTTGGTTTAACAGACTTGTGCATGCATTTTTCTCTCATACACACATGTATGTACAGAGCAAATCAATTACTGTGAGTCAAAATTTTCTTTCAGTATGGCATATTTTGCAAGAATATTCTTGCATGAATGCAAGAACCTATCTTCTCCTAGTCCTTGCGAGGTAAAACAGATTATCCCCATTTTGTGGAATGTTTAAGCATTTTGCCAGTGGTCAATCAGATAGTTTGTAGCAAGGCCAGGAACGCAGGCAGAACAAGGTCTTCATGTCTCTTCTTTCCTTATCTGTTATTCCTTATGACAAGAAAGCTTGCAGTGCCCTCTTTAAGCTGTTATTTAAGTAGAATTTGAAATCACTTGAACTTTAAACCTATATTTGAGGCTCTAGGTATCTAAAGAGCAGTTTTATCCAAGATTGAGAAGGAGAGATCACTTGCTGTCTTTTGCCATAAATGCTGAATTTTACAGCTATTTTAATTTTAAAATTCAGTGGAAGATGAGAAGTGGGTGGGGTTTTTTGACTAAATCTTGGACCTTTACCTGTGAATGCAAAAGGCAGGAGATCTTGAGTCTTCTGGTTTCTGTGTCTCTGTGTTTCTGAGTGAAGAAAGTTTTTCGATAATTTGTCTTCCATAATCACCTCTTATCCTGCTCTGCAACACAGTCTGTTTGCATCTAAAAGACTGCACGGCACACAGCATCATACTTTGGTGTTCCTTTGGGCTCATTTTGGCCTTTTTAATTTTGTGGGGCTGTAAATTACACTGGAGAGTTCATGGACTGAGCATTGTCACCTGATTGAAACAAGGTACCTGGAACATCTCTTTTCAACAAAGACAGAAAGCTGCAAGTTCAGCTTCAGAGGAAAATGGGATAGGACAGCAAAAATGAATTGGGCCCTGTAGTTTGAGTGAATAAAAAGCTGAAAGACATCCCAAGTCCACTGACATTTTTGCACTTGGCTTCTCTCATGCTACATTGTTACTTGTGATACAAATACATGAAGAAACATAAAAACTGTGGCAGAATTAATGACTTTGTTTACTTTTAAAAGTTTTTTATTCCACCATGAGTCTGTACGCAAAGTCAAAAAGCTGTGGCACTGTTTGTATGTTTGAGGCAAATGTAGAGCTTAAAGATTTCTGGCTTTCATTGCACACTGAAAATGTTTAGCCATTTCGCTCTACATTTCAAAATAATGAAGGTGAGACCCTACCCTTTTGCCATCAACAGGTGCTCATTTTGCAAACAGCTGCTTCAGTTAAAGTCCTTAACACCATCCATATGCCTATCATCTTCAGCTGTGATGGGAGAAGGATCACAGGAGCAGTTTGTAACCTCATTTACCTGACGCCAGCCAGCTAAGTTTTTATACCAAATAGCTAATTTGATTATTTTGCTTGATTTTGTCTGAACTACTCACAAGAGTTTTTATGCTACCAAAGGTATAGAAGAACAACATCCTGTAGTCCATGGTGTACACAAATCGAAGTAATAGCTTTACTCAGATCTGTATCTTCAGTAAAATATCTGTTTGCTGAATTATTTATCCTTTGTTATTATTCATCTGACTGAAAATAGGGAAAGTAACAACTTGTCTTGACAGAAAAATTGAAATTTTTACTTCAGGGTAAGGTATTAAGTAAACGTTAAGAAATGTCAATACATTGCTTTAATCTATATGAAATTGTCAGAGAAGACCTTTGCTTGGGTTTTAATTCATTACTCTGTTATAATGCCTAATGATTTTAATTTCTTTTTAATGGAGAAATTTAAACAATTTTTAAAGTACTGCAAATAAACCTTTATGTAACAATTAAAGTTTGGTATGCTGGACTGTCTACTCATTATCTCAGGGCTCTTCTATGATAACTCATCTTCCCCCAGTTTTATAAAAGTATTTACAATACAGGAAACTTCAAAGCAAGCCTATCCAGACTTAGCTGTTCTTTTAAAGGTTTTCTTGCTTTGGGTTTTGGTTTGATTTTATGGGGAATTTTTTTTTTGCATATGTATTTGTTGTTTTGTTCGGGTTTTTTAATCAAATATTGAATCTTTGAAGTTACAGGACACCCAATATCCAAGGACAAAACTGGTTCTAATGCTTCTTGAAATTAAATTATATAGGCTTAATGTTAAAAAGCTGAAATAAAGTCTGAAAAGTCAAAAAATGTATAGAATGAAATACTAGATGACTTTTTTAATCTATTGTTAGACATTGAGCTGTTTCCCAAAACAACATATCATTGAATTTATGAGTGTCAGTTGTGCTTTCTGCCAGCAACATGAAACAGTAAGCAAGAAATATCTTTTTTCTGACTGGTTAAATTAATTAGAATTAGCCCGATTAAAATGTCTGTTTGGCACTACATATATATATATACACACCTTGTACAATGCAATGTTGGGAACTCATGCATGATTACAAATCATCTTAATCCTCTTAAATTCAGTACCATGAGACCCTGGTTATTCAGTGTACACCAGTGATTTTAGTGGTTTCCTCTACAAAAAATGTGAGTTTATTTTTGCTGACAGGAGAAGCAAACAGTATTGAGGGAAAAATGTTTGTGTTTGGGGAAATACCATTAAGTTTGTTCATGTGTGGTAAATGTTTCACTTTTTTTTTCTTAAGAACATAGTAAAATATATTTTTGTATTTCTGCACCATCTTTTCATAAAAATACTTGAAATTATATTCTAAATGAAATTAGGCTGCAATAAGACTGGAGATACTAAATTCTTGATGTTTAATCTATGGATACAAAGGCTTTTCCTCATTCACATTAGGAAAAATGTTTCTTAAAAATTATGGAAGGTTTTCAGAAATAGTCACAAAGAGATGTTCATTACTAAAAATATTACTACTAAGCACTAAAGATAAAAAAAATTGTCTTTTTAGGGTTATATGTATATGTGTATATATGTTTGTATATCTACACAAGCTTATCCCTTCTTTTTGTAAGCAAGGAAAGGAAAAAAAAAGGGAAAGAAAAAAAAAAGAAGTATTGCTTGCCTGTCATGTCATCTTTTCTCCCAACTAAAGCAGTATGATCCTTCCTGTATTTGCTGTACATTTTTTAAAGATGATAAATAACATTCTCAAGCTTTTAGGAAGAAAAATAAAATATTTCATTTACTGAATATAAGATAAATAGTTTGTAGCAGAAAGGTAATTAAACTTTGCCCTCACTAACCTGGCTTTTTAATTGGTATGTTTAACTATATTTAGTAGAAGTATATAGCACAAAGTATCCTGACTAGCAATAGATCATTTAGGCATTCCAGTGCTTTTATCAGCTTGAAAACAATGCTGCTCTAGCTCTGAAAAAAAATTCATCTCTGGTTCTTTATTCATCAGATTGTTTCTTCAAGAATGGTTGGAACCCCTATTCTCTCAAAATTTCCATAAAATATTTATATTGCTAATGTTCAAAATAGCCTCTCAAATATATGTGCTGAAAGGAAACTTCAAAAGGCAAGATTTAGCTGCCTTTGTGTGACTGAATATTTACTCTATAAAACAGTTTTGTAAATTGGTGAAATTATATAATGGCAAACATTATTTCAGGGAATAGAGGTTGTAGAAACTCAAAGTGCAGAAGAGGAGTATACAACTTTAAGTACAAAATATCACAGTGTTCACAAGTGGCCTTTTTCATCTTTCTTATTTAACTTGAAAGAGAGAAAACACAAAATAATTCCATAGAAATATAGAAAGAAAATTTTGATTACTTAATTATACATTTGCAATGTGAAAAATCAAAGGCAATTGTGATATATTTTCATTTTTCAGAAATGCAATACTGGCGGTGGCCTGCTCTTCCACCCCCTGGCCCCATAAGAAACATTCAGTTTCAACTCAAAGTTAACGAAATTCCTGTGTGGTTTGTTTGTATCCAGGCATAAATGAACAAGAGAAAAGAGAAATATAGTTATTTCCTTATATACATACATGCTTAGCATAAAAATATGATAATTCTGTTTTTCTGAAAGATTTCTTGGAGCAATTTTCAGATCTGTCATTATATACTATTTCTCATTAAGCCAAGTTAGCCCTCGATACTTCCCATTCCTTCCATGTTTAAAGAATAATATGCCAGAATGTTTCATTACACAGCAGTGTTTCTTAAAGCAATCGTGGTAAATTATGGACCTCTTCAATCTTCCACCAAATGAAAAAAAATGAGAAAGGAAAGATTACAGTTCCTGCCAGGAATCTGACTAAGTCTCCAGCTGTTAGGACAGATGGAAAATTCTGTAAGTCTTTACATGGTAGCCCAAAGAATTGTAAATTTGAAGTCAACTTTTCATATTTCCTTATTCAGCTATCCTTGAATGAAAAAATGCGAAAGGCAAAAAGAGGGATATTTGGTATTGTTTTTTTCGTGCCATTGTGACAGATGGAGAAGAATATTAAAATACATATAAATCCTTTACTTTAGGATGTCTACTGTTAGTTTTTTAATTAAATTTTTTCGAAGCAAACATAAATTAGCTTTAATTGAGTCATATGAATATTTATCTGATGAGGGTATATTCCATTGGAAAAAAAAATCTGGTCTAATGCATCAACAATGTGTTTCTAGAAACTATTTCTGCTGGAAAACAAAAACAAAAAAAAAACAAAACAAAAAAAACCAAAACAAAAAAAAAAAAAAAAAAAAAAAAAAAAAGCCAGAAACATAACAGGAGATAAAACAGAAAAATGAAACAGCTTATACATTCCACCTCACAGTGAAATATTAGTTGTGTATTAGTCTGCAAGTCACATTATATAAACATCCAACTATGGTCAGAATCTAACATCAGCTTTTGTTTATAATTCTCATTCCATGTTCTTTATTCTAAAAAGACTCTTGATTTAGTAGAGCTGAAAATAAAAGAAAGTGAATGCGTATTGTTGTCAGATAAAATGCAGAAAATCTTGCAGTTAGTGGATTGTGACATGCTAGCAAGGATACTGCTCTGTTGCTTTTCTCTGTGCTTTTATTGGAACAGTGTGATTTATGTGGGTAGTTGTAGAAAAAAGGTAAAAAATGTCATGATTAAAATTTGTTTAACAAACCAGATACTTAAAATATTATTTCTGCTTAGTGCATAAACATATTTTTGATGTGTGCTTATTAATGCTGTTTTCCAGTCCTTTCATACTCAAGTATTTTACTGAATAGCCAAAATAACTTGAAGTCCACCTTGGACAAAGAAGGTTTGCTTTAAGACCATGTTTTTAGTCTAACTGGTAGATTTTTACAGTATGAAGTTGTGTCAGGGGAGGTTTAGGTTGGGTACCAGGGAAAGGTTCTTCCCCCAGGGGATAACTGGGTACTGGAACAGGCTCCCCAGAGCAGTGGCCACAGCACCAACTCTGAGTTCAAGAAGTGTTTGGACACAGGATGTTACTCTTGGGATGTCCTGTGCAGGGCCAGGAGTTGGACTTGGATCCTTGGGTCAATTCCAACTCAGCACATTCAATGATTTGTTTAATTTTAGACCATCTGTTCATATACTGGGCACTTAAATTTTATTTCTGAATACAGAAATTCAAAGATGCTTCTTTATTGGCCAATTTACTGGACTTGCATTTTCCTTATATCTTTACAGGCAATCTAAAGTCATTAGTTTAAACTTTGGTATTTGGTTTCATTCGCTATTCTACTCCCTCTGATAAAGGAAACAACCACTCCTAAGTGATTTTCCTTTAAAAAACTCAATGTTGCCCCCATGTTCCTAAGAACCTTTAACCAAGGCTCATTTCTACATTTTTTTTGTGTTGTGTTTCACTTCTTTGTTTCATTGGAAATTGTTGCCAGACCAACACTAAACCCAAGAATGGAGTAATACCATTAAGTAGTCCTATTAAAATGTTCAAGGCCAGGTTGGATGGGAATCAGAGTAGCCTGGTCTAGTGACAGTTCTTCCTGCTCATGGCAGGGAGATTGGAGGTAGATGATCTTTAAAGTTCCTTCAACTCAAACCATTCTATGACTCTACCATTGTGAAATAGCTGTAAAATTTGTCAGCCTAGTCTGAGGAACTCCAGATTTATTACAAAAGCATTGTTGTGGGTATACAGTATCTCTGCTGCTTTGTGGTAGTGAAGACTTTTTCTGTAAATTACTTTGCCTTCATGATTTTTCTTCTCCCTTTTATAACATGTGCTGTATCTACTCTGCTCATCTTTCCCTATTTTCACCACAACAGAGTTTCTGCATATAAGGGAGCAAGAAGTGCACTGCTACAGAAATCCATTAACTAACTTGAACTTCCTTCATTGTGCATTATCCATTCATAATTCCCTCAGGTCAAATATATAAATTTCAAATTCTTTAACTCTTTTAAAAAGCCAGATGGTTTAAAAACTTCAGTTGTTAAATCCTGAGCAAATCTAAGTACTTTATTCAAGATCAGTCATCACTGGGATCTCATTGCGTGTTTACATCATAGATAGCACTGTGCAAAAGTAACCATATTTGCCCTAATAAATGGAATAATTTAAGAAAAAAAAAGAAAGAAAAAAATAATAAATTTAGTACAATATCCTTTTATATGTGTCCAGGAAGTCTACCTCACTGTCAGGTTCAGCAGGCTGTAATTCAAATAATAAGAGATTGAAATAAACCTGTTTGCAAATATCAAGTTTGAACATGTTACTAAAAAATCTTTTGGACTATCTGCAGGAAGCTGAAAACCTGTAGTCCTTAAGTATTCTTATTGTACCTCAGTTTGGAACCTCTTGAAGGTTTATAGACCTTTGTACACAAAACATTTTTTTGAGACTATAAAATGGAAAGAAAATAAATATTTTATAATTAAAATCTTACCATTTCTTTTAAGAATCACACAATCTTCCAAATGTTCTTCATATACATTCTCCATGATTGCAAAATATAAAGCAATTTGTTTCTTGAAACATTGAAATCTACTCTATTAAATCACAGCATTTATTTGTATGTAATTAATTTAATGTATTAAATTTAATGTATGTAATAAATTTAATGTATTTAATTAATATTGTAGACAAGAGGTCCTATGGAAATGCACTGTAGCCTCATCTTAAGGAGCGCAACTGAAATCTCAGCAATGCTCAGTATCAGGAAGATGCTTCCCTTTGATGCTGGAATGTGCCTGTTTTATTGTCTCCTTTTACCTTGTTTCTTGCTGACCAGTGAATACAATGAGTTTTGAAAAAATACAAGAAGGGAGGCTTCTTGTTAAATTCAGTTTTCATTTCATCTTCCCAACTTCTTTGTCTTTTATATGGGAGAAAGAAAGGTGCACCAGTGTCATACTAGAATTGCTGCAAAATTAGCTTTTTTCATTCTCCTGTTGTCTCAACACCTTCTTAAGGTTAATATTTCATCTGTGCACATTTTCAGGAAATTCTGTAAACGTGAGAATTGGAAAAAAATAGTTGTCTTTAGTTCTAATAACATCCCCAGTACATGAGTGAATGGGTAGTTTGCATAATTTTGCTTTACTTGATTTTTAGTAGATATTATTCTTGCAAAAATTTTCAGAGTATCTCAAAAGTGAAAGAAATTAAAAAAAAAAAATGACCTCTTTATTAGTCATTTCTTACTCTCAAGACTTCATTGGGTGGGAAATCTATTTCCAGTGAGTCCAAACAACCTTACTTTTATATAGAACCTTTTATCTTTGGGGAAAACAAGTCCTTGAGAGTAAAGGACAATACAAAACTTAAAACATTTCTTTAAAGTATCCTTCTTCATTTTATTTGAAGCTGATTGAAATTTTTCTAAAGGGAGGATGAGACTGAAGTGTTGTCAATTTTTTTAAGCAATTGGAAATAATAATGATGTCGTTTTCTCCCTAATGTCTCCATAAACCTACTTGTCATGTTTCTATGTAGGTCTACATAAAACAATTATTTTTTATTACAGATGAGGAGAAAAGTAATACTTGTTCTACTTGAGTATGTTTAATGAAATTAATCCCTCAAGTGCTTGATATAGTTTTGGAGGGATCTGTTGTGTAGGCTATTTAGCATAGTTGAAATAGTACAGTGTTAATATTTGAAAAACATAATAATAAAAAAAGTCCAACATATTAAGACCATACCTATTGCATTTCCCTTGGAAGTAGGATATTGGAAAATTGTGAAAGTGTCAAGGACAGGGAAACGATATTAAAACAAACAGAAATAAAAAGACAGAAAAAGCTGTGGGAGCACAAATGAAGAGAAAAATCAATAAATTTCTCCTGTTAATGGTCAATATTCCAAACAATCTGAAATACCTGTTTTGATGGTATAAGCAAAAAAGTCTGAAGTGCTAAGTCGGAGACGGACTTAATTACTGTAGATAGAAAAAGCTACTCTAATTTTAAGAGAGTGAGAATTGACTAAATGACAAATAATTATAATGCTAAAAAAGCCTTGCACACATGTTTAATAGACCTGAAAAAAAAAGAGCTTTCTGTCCAAGAGGAGGGTTTTGGGGTTTCTTTTACAATTTTCTAAGCTAAACTTATAAAAAACATTACTAACATTTCAGTGTTTAGTTTAATGAGTTCCCTTGACACTTGGTAAAGTTAATCAGTGTGAGGACACTTAAATATTTCCTAGATTAAAACCTAATACACAAGCAAGGGGCCAGCATAAAAGATAGTTTCAAATGCATTTCAAAGAGCCATTTCAAATTCTCTGCAGTGGAACTGCAGAGAATAATACAAAGAAGTAAGAAGTTAAAATAAAAAATGCAAGTTTTTGAATCCTTTAGTGAAATTACTTTTTCTCCCAGGTTTGTGATCATTAAAGTTACTAGAAATTTATTTTTGGTTTTTAAAAGAGTTCAGATTTGGGCAATACTGCTTCACTGCCCAGGAGGTCTCTGTTATGACAATGTGGAATTCTTCTGTGGGTAGAGGATGTAGAATTGCATCGGGAAGAAATTTTATGTGCTTCTCCGTGGCTCTATTTTGCATCTCTAGTACACACTGGTATACAATAATGCAGAGTATTACTTGACTAAGAAAGCACATTCACTGGGAATAGATTAGAAAGTGACTTGAAACCAAGAGAAAGAGAGCTGTGTAGAGAAATATTCACATGAGAGGTTACAAAGCACTAACTGCGCAGTTTTGGGAAAGCAGTCTTATGCTTGAAAATGTATTGCTGAATTTTCATAATGGTTGGCAAAGATGCTAAATGATTTTTTTAATCCATCCCATAATAGCTGTAACAGGATGCTATTTCTAATATCAATATGCCTGTTTGAATGCATTCTTGCCACTGTGTATCAGTGCTCCAAAAGCCACGTACCAAAATTGCAAATAGCTTGATTGAAGCAAATAATTTAAAGTATTAAAGCATGATCTAATTGAAATGTTATATCCTCTCAAACAATGTCAAGATATGTTAATCGAGTCCAAGACTGCTGTGGCAATCTTTATGAATATGCCTGACACAGGCATGCAGCAATGATAAGCAAAGGTGTTACACCCTCCCTAGACAGATGTGTGCAGGCATTTACCATTACCATTGGCTAACTCCCAGATAAAAAGCAAATTGAGAGCCCCATTTATTCCATTTTGTGCATTCAGTCCTTTAGAGCTTAATTTGAGCTTATTTAAAAAGGACCACCTCCACATTCAGGGGTTCTTATCCTCTCATGGGGAAGTCTGCCTTTAATTCACAGTTTCTCTCACCCACCTTTGTGTGGCTTAAGCAGCAAAGGAAACTTGTGGAAAGATACAGACATCCAAAGGGAATAACTTGAGACAGAGGACCTGAATTAATAATTCACATCATTTTGTGTCTTACTAATATTGAATCTCAGACTTCTAATGAAGTCCAAGTTGTCATCTAGAAACAAATATATCAACAAAACCCCCAGAGATTTCTTCCTCTATGTTTAAAAATCCCCCAAACCCACAAAAAACCCCTTTAATTCAATTTCATGTAGTATGGGGCCAAAAGTCTTGGTTAAACAATTTTTAATGTAATTTATATGCAAATAAGCAAATAGTCTGTTTCTCAATTTCCTGAGCTAAGAAATAATGTTAGCTATATTCATTCTAAATGTCATTAACCTAATCACCTTTGCAATATCAAAATTTGTTTTTTGTGTTTAGCTTTCAAACAGCCAAAATAACTTTTTTCTCCCAGAGGATTTTCCTTAATAAACTTGTATTTATTGTCTTTTGAAGGACTTTAACTTGGAGGAAGTATGAGACACAAGCCTGTGTTGTAATCCTCACTAATATATATTGTAGTCTTATTTACTTGTGTTTTGGAGAAGGTGTGAATCAGGAATGTTCTCTTTCCACAAGAGATGAACCCTGAATCACAAAGTGCAGGTACACTTGTAGGTTCTCTCTTTTCTTGTACCATCAGCTTTGCTTAAAGACTTTCACAATTGGCAGCCATAACTTCGCACAGCCTTCCTTACTTGTAAATTTGTAAACCTCTTTCAGGTTCATTCTTTCTATAGCAAATAAAAGTACTGATCACCTCCTGATCCCTTCATTACTGTGATTGTCCTTACATATCTGGGCAAGAATTTAAGAGAAACAGCTACCCTGATCATTTTTTGGATGGCATTTAAAAATAGAAGAAAAATAAACCCCTACTTTTCAAGAGGATGTTCAGGTTCTGAACCTGGCAACTGCATTTGAGTCAACCTGAATTATGGTGATTGAATGCAGTAGAGCATTCACTGGCAGATGAAAGACACTGCAACATGGTATTAGAAACAATCACTGAAGGCTTTGGGTGAATAAGTCAATGAAAGTGGCCCGATTTTATTTTAAGTACACCTTCTTTCTGATCCCCTGAAAGGCATCATCTTGTCTCTAGCTCTTTGTAGAAAACAGACATTTTCACACTAAGATTTGCAGTTAGCTGCTAATGTTTTCAAAACATTATTTTTGCAACTTTTTCCACCCCAAGATTTTAAGGCAGGAAAAGGTTTAATTGGGATATTTAGAAATAATGGTCCTGGTTTAATTAAACAGAAAACTGAACCCTGAAACGCTTACAATATCTATTTTCAGGCAGGTAGTTTCTGAACAGAATTTGGCTTTGTTCCTGTTTGTTGAAATGCTGAGCTCATAAACCATGAAACAATTAGTTGGGCTACAAATTAAGTAGGACTCTCTTTCCGTTATTGCAGATAATTCTTGAATGCCAGCTCAACACGAATGAAATTGGCTGGTAGCACACCTGTTGCAGACAGTGATAAACTATCTTTCAGCCTTTTGCCTTGCACAGTTAAGATTTAAGAAGCTGATTTGGCCAAGACTGTTTAAAGCAATGACATCTTTTTTGCAGGTAAAACAGTACTTCATTCCACATTAGCAACAGACTGTTTCACTGATTGTGAGGAGGAGAATACCAATGAGTTTTAAAAATACATTAGAAATGTTTTACTAGACCTTAAAATAAAACATTAAACTCAAGAGCTGCAACCTGCTCCCTTTCCAGTATTCATTGGCATAGATGTTAAGAGGGTACTATTGCAGGTAAAATGCTAATTCATGTGAATAAAGGTGATACACATGGGGTCTTTGTACAATACCACCCCTCACAAACATTAACAATTTGTGCAACATTTGGCAAGAACAGGAGCCTCTTCTGTCCATAAATTGTTAATATTAATGTGTTTTCATAATTAGATAAAAAAATCCAGAAATATATATAACTGTTGGGTGGTCTGATACTTATAGTTACATGCTAAAGTGTATACTTATAAATCCAAAATGATTCTCTCTAATCACCAACCTCCTTTGGATTTTATCTCAAACCACATTACTCACTGTGTGATTCAGTTTAAAAGGTGCAATGTTTAAATTGATTATTATGCACCTCTTTGCAAAATAAATTTATACAATATTTGACAGAGAAAAAGACAAAGAAGACACAGAATATTAATGTCTGAATTACTTTAAGCAATTTGTACCTAGGACCCATGAGGCTGGATACAAGAGGGTAGAAAAATGGGTAGAAACCCTTTTTTCATGGTAGCTTTGGGAGTCATGTCATCTGTAAATTAAAAGCTCAGGTATGAATTGGATTTGTACCAAAAGGGCCATATTGAGGATGGTCAGTGTACTGGATCTCAGAAATAAATATCAGACCTAATCTAGCTCTCATAAATGTGAATGGAAAGCTTCCACTTTATTTTAGGAGGAGACCTATCAGGCCCATGCTGCTAATTTCATTTTAGCCTCAAGCAATATTGGTCTGAAAGTTTCCCCTGGGCACTGCATAACTCCATTGTGAAATTTTAGGAGCTCTGAGACTTGGATGAACATATTTTTATCCATTTTGACACAAATAAATTTATGATTAGTCTCATACAGAAAACAGATTATCTGTAGGCCTTAGAATTCTGAATTGTTTTTCAGGGTTATATCCCTTGGCAGGGAAATTTACTTCCCTTGTCACTGGCATTTGTCACCTCTTGGTCATGATTTTACCTCAATTTTTATCTCTGATCAAGTGATTTTTAACTTCTCTTCATCTATGCATCTGACTTTGTCTCAGTCCAGATGTCATTTTTTGTGACTAGGTAATGAAAGCTCAGCTGCCAGCTTTTATTACAAGAAAGTGCTCTCTCATATGTATTCTAGCATCCTGCAGCAAAGCAGACTTGTATTTCAGAATCACAGTAAGATGCACCTATTTTTTAATCCATCTCTCTAAGTCAAGGAAGTATTCTATACTCCTTTCTGACAAAAAAGGGCAAAACTAAATGTACACCTTTAAGCAATGCCTGCTGCTTTAAGAAAGTCTGAGCTAGCATTCAGTAAGGGTAAATCATGCAAAGCCTTAGTTTTTGAGCAGGTATTAATTAAATATGAGCTCAGCCGAAGAGGAAAAAAAATCTCAAATTACTTGATTTTAAAATCTTAATGGTAAACCAAGAGAAAAAAATCTGAAGAAGCCAAAAAAGAGAAAAAAAGAGGAAGGAGACCCCCTCCACAGGTGCTACATCAAGGGAACTACCTCTTCAAAAATTATGTGATTAAGTCTCCTTTCAATCTAATCGGCACTCTTCTCACTCAGTGTATAATAATTTTATCACCTCATTTACCCTGCTGTGAACTGGGGAGAAATCAGGTCCATCTGTCAGCACAGAAAGGTTTTGATTGAGGACTAAAATATTTATTCAAAATGAAAAAAAGAAAAATAGAAAATAACAGAACAAAGTTCCTATATGTCTCACGTCACTAGTTCTTCTGCCATTAATATATAATGTCAAGAATTTCTTTTCTGTAACAGAGAGGTGATCAAATGAAGCTTAACAGCCAGGTAAACAGACACACTTTCTGCTTTTTCTGCTTTTGTAAGAGGAACTAGTGGAAGAATTTTCCTGAACTGAGCTCTGAAGGGGCTGCAGAGAGAAAACTTAATTTAGCAAACCCAAAATGAATTGAGAATGAACTAGGCTGGGACATGTCATCATCTGTAAAGGCTGAATCATATTTCCAGGCTCGTGCAGAAGCAGAAACCGATATATCTAGAAATTTTGTAGAAAACTTGAATGCATCAGGATGACTGCCAAAAGTCACTTCCTCCCTTGTGGTACCAAAGTGATGCATGTCACGCTGATGTCTGTTGGTGCCACAGATTCACATTTCTGTTCTCCAGATGTAAAGGATCTGCAAACTAAGCCTAACTTGCATTAGCAACTTCCACTCTTCTGCAACAGCTTCTACACCACAGATTTCTGATAGCATAGTCTAGCAAATGTAGTCCTTTTGTAAGCAAAAGAAACAGTTTGGGGCAATAAAGTCCACCTTCTGAGTGATAAATTTGCTAAGTTGAGTTGTTCTGGTCTGCCTCCATGGAGCTTTGAATAAGTCAATTTGCTACTTAAAGAGAGGAAGGGTCCTTGTCCCCTGCACTCAAGAGTAACTCTGACTGAGTAGTACGGAGGATGTGTTGCAATCTATACTTTCCCTACTCCAGTCTTAATGTCTAATGCCCCTGCTTAAAGAGGAAAAAAAATTCCCATTTTCCATATTCATTTTTGCACTCAATGATTTGCTTTCTCATTTTAGCAAAGCACAGGAGAGCTCTCCTGATGAAAATCAGTCTAAATAAGACTGAATAAGTATAGTTGCCTGACAAACTGATGAAGTTACTTTAGTTTTTGTCAAAACTAAACTCAAAAATCTATTCTGGCTGTCTGACTCAACAAATGACAGAAGTACATACTCAGATTTCTAAAATATCCATTGCAGTAGGCAGTGGTTACTACATGCCAACAAAAAGCATTGGTATGTTCAGCTAGGATACAGGAAGGCTAGATTCTCTTTCCATTTTTCCTTAATTATTCATGTGTGGTTTTTTCTAATGAACAGGAGTAACCTTAAAAGACCATATAAAAGGCTATGGCCCCACAGAGCTCTCCACAGCTACTCTTATTCTGTACAGATTTTAAGCATTTATTGAAAAGATGCTTTTTCTGTTGTCAGCATGCCTAGTATAATGTAATTAAACTGGGAATTCAAGAGGAAGAGAATACCTTATGCCCCACAGTTTCAAAAATCTAATTCCAGTAAAATTTTTCAGCCGAGCCTTTTTATCTAACTGAAGACAGATTTACTAATAGATTCCAAGGAAGCATTTCTGGTTTCAATAGCAGAAAACTGGAAATGAGTTAGCTGATACATGTTGTCCTGTGTTAATGTGACAACAAATAATCAATCCCTGGCAGTCAGAAATGTTAGATTGTTGTAAAATGGATGAGGTTTTGTACTCCTTCTTCTTTCTGTCTTTTTATTACTCTGTATTCATGCCATTGATCACTTTTGATGGTGCTCACAGTTACGTTTACAAGCAATGGCAGAGCAGCAACTCCACTGCAGGCTCTGTGTAAAAGAATGCAGCTCAAGTCAGATATTTTTCCTTTTGTTTCTATCAGCCGTGGTAGTGGCTGAGACTAGGAAACCCTCCTCACTACAGACAGCTGCTTGAAAGATCATACATAATGAATTTCAAAGCTGAAGTAGCCTTCAGCTGTTTTTGACTTCTGACTGGAATTCTAAGAATTAATCTACTGCCTTTTGGGTGCACTGGGCTACATGTGCTAACACTGACTGAACCTTTTGTCATGTATTGGTTCATTTAGGAATCTCAGAACAGTGCAGCACTTTTAGCAGCTTTTATTTGGAATATACATAGCCTCTTAAGAGTGAACTTGGCAGCTTGCATCTAATGGAAAATAATTACATTTAACTATTATACTGACAACAACTGAAGTCTTTGAAGATTTCTACTTCACATTGAATCAGAGTTGATTACAACCATAAAAAATGGATCTGTAGACATCCTCTATTCATTCTTAAAGCAAACATCTAAGCCCTATTTCTTGTTGGGTTACAAAGTAGAGATTTATGAGATGGATGAATCATTCAAATTTTTTTTAAACTATTATTTGCATTTAATGGTAAATGTAGTTTTAAAAACAACGCAATGTAGGTATACAAACAAGGAAAAACTGTGCTAATACCACTTATTAATAATAAAAATGCCCTCAGTTTGGGGTAAACTTATACATGTGCACACACACACACTGCTGAAAAAAAGGATAAATTATCAGTTCAGGTTAATGTTCAAAACATATATTTTTTTTTCTACTAACAAACTTGTGGCAGCAGCTTTCTGACCACAGAGAGCAGGCACAGACTTTCCCAGGCACTTTCCCAGGGAAGGCTGTGAGAAGATCAGAGGAAAGAATGAGAAACAATTCTTATCTCCACCTGGACCTGCTGTTGTGCACATGTGGAATGTGTCATGGAGATTTGTTTACCAAAGGGTGATTTCTTAATTGGACACTGGATGTTGTTTGGATGGATTGACCAATTAGGTCAAAGCTGCATCAGACTAGCTGTAAAAGTTACTGAGGTTCTTAATAAGTATAGTATAATATAATACAGGATGATATAATAACGCAACTGATCAGCCTTCTGCAATCATGGAACCAATGCTAATTATTACCTGGCTGGGGGCCTGCAGCAACACAAACTGGTGCAAAAAAAAAAGAATTTCCTTCTAGGATAGATTGTCACAATTTAAATTAGTTCTCAGCAAGCCCAAGTCAGGTTCTTCCAGTCTGTCTATGAAGCTGTGCAGGTTGAAGCTGAAAACCTAGCCCTTGTGTGGATGAACACTTAAAAGTTTGTAAAGGTAAACTCGGTGCTCTAATGCTAGCAACTGCAAAGGACTATTACATGACAGAATAGTTGTCACATAGCTAAATGCTGCACTGTCAACCCTTCCTCATCTCTAGAATCTGATGGTGCTATTGCTGATGTTTTTTTGGTGCCTTTCAGCTGCTCTCTGCATTACACAGAGAGCTCTGCAGCGCACAGTGATTCTGTTGCCTTAGTTTCTCAAATATCTTCCTATATTTTAGTAACAGCAGGGGAAAAGAGTACTCAGTAAGAGCTACCACAGCATTAGTTATCATTAGAATTGCATTGGAATATCATTAGCATTATAGTCTATGGCTTTCAGGTTGTATTTAAAAAGTGCTTAAAAGCCACAGTTTTCTTTTGTAGATCTGGTTTCTCCTGCAGCCCAGCAGCTCCCAGTTTCTAAGGTTCTACCCATGTAAATGTGGAAAACAAAACAGTGCAGACCTGGTGCTTTTCCCTTATATGTCTATGCAGCACATTCTCTATTGCTTAAAAAAATAAAATCTGAAAGAATATAATTTAATTCTCTATAGAATTAGAAGTGGAAGCTTTAAAAATGCTTTGTTGTATCTTATCCAGTGAAAAAATCCTTTGTATTTCTATCACACAACAGATCTCTTCAAATATTCTCCTTAAATACTCTTAGAGCATTTGTTTTTACTGGTAGCACTGTGATCCTGGTACCATCTCAAAAGTGAAGTGGAATTTGTGATTTCTCTCCTCTTCTGGAGAGCATTAAACACATGCATGCACATCCAATAGCATATCACTAAACCACATCTTGCTGGACTTTTTGTTTTTTTCCCCTATGGTTCTTTGTCTTAACTAGAAAACTTCACATTCTAGGTCAGTGAGAATAATTTTTGTTTTCTAGAGTTGCAGCATCAGCCCAGTAGGTTGGAAGCTGTCATATATGCTTTTCTCCCTCGAGCAAAATTTATTCATTTTTCTTGGCTGCTTTAAATTATCCACAGACAATACTGCAAGGATTAACATATTATCAATAGACAATACCACAAGGATTAACATGACTCTTCTTCCAAAAGTACATTAATGTCTGACCTAAATCCTTCCTGAAGTTCACAAGTGGTGCTCACAATATGTGTGCCCAGATTGAGGGTATTTAGGAAATGTAACTGATGTCAGACAGAAGGCAAAATACCTGATATTAGGCAAGGCCAGTGGCCAAAAAGTGCTATTATTGTACAACTTTTTGCTTTTCTCAGATTCATGTATCTTTTACTGAACTCTTCTATGGTGATAATTTACTGGTGTAGACTGGGAGTGAGTACATGTGCACTACTAACTCTGTTGCCTAACAGGAGTTCCTAAAACACTTCACATATACAGCGGCCAGAGGAAAGCATGCCCCCAGCTACAAAAGGCAGAATATAAAGATCAGCTAAGTAGTGTCTTCCCCTCTGAGCAGCATGGAGATATCTTCTGAAGTCACCTACCTCCACTCACCCCATAACATGTTTTAGAAATTATAGTTTTGACTGTAACACATGGGTGAAAATAGGAAGTGCAAAGGTTTGCCTGTGATACAAGAGTCCTTCCACCGCCAGGCCCAAAACTGGAGGAAAGGAAACTGAAGGGAAGAAGCATGACTCCTAGGTTTTGTAAGGAAAAACTGTGCATATCAAACTCCACAAGGACCAGGGGAACAGTGACAGGTGGAGGACTTGTAGTAGCCTCGTTAGTGAAAATCTAATAGGTGAAAATGACAGAGCACTGAATTGACTGTCCTTAAAAAATGTTAGAGAAGAAGGACAGGACTGCTGAATCTGTTTTATAACCTACAAATATGAATGAGAGAAAGAAACTCTCTTTGTACCATAATGTAAACTAGACTCCTGCCTATGGGATCCAGGATGGAAGAGCATTTTGGGATCATGTAAAACCTTTTATGGCTGGTTTTAAGGATTGTTTGGGGGAAGGAGCTAAATAGGTACAAGAGGTACAAATATAAGAAAATAACAGGAAAATGAGATTAAAAGGAGCTAGTGATGCCCAAACAGGTTACTGGCAGCACAGTTTATCATATCCTCTCACTGAATCCCATTTCTAATTGTTTTAACTGCATGTGCACTCTTGTGTTAGTGATCTGTGTGCAAGACCACAGATGAACAGCAAGCCAGCTTAGCTGAGGGATCTGAGGTTATGCCAAGTGCCAATCTGCAAGAGAGGCATGAGGTTGAAGAGCTGTGGGGCCCAGGCCAGCTGCTGCAGATGTGCAGCTCCAGGGACATCAACTGGCTGTAGTGCAGGTGAGAGACCACAGAGTCCTCTGTGTGGGTGTGCACTTGATTTAAAGTGAAGCAGAAGGCTTCAAAGACTTCAGTTTCTCTCAGAATAACAGTTAAATGCAGCCATTTGAAATCAGATCCAGCAGCCAAATTTACTCTTAGAGGCTACGTGTCCATCAAAACTGCTAGAAGAGGCTTTTTCTCTAGCTATTCTTTTGAGAATCTTATATGAACAATCAGATGGGGATGGGAAATACCTGCTATGTCCTGAAATCCCCTGGGTCTGGGTACCTCTAGCAGTAACAAGCCTGTACAATTGCTTCAAAGGGTAGTATTGGGGAAAACTGAACCTCCAGGCTTCCAGCTAATACAATGCCATCAATGTAATTATTCTACTTGAGGCACTGATTCAGCAATGTACTTGAATACACTGCAAAAATTAAGCAAAGGTTAAACTGGAATGTGCATTGAATCACAAAGGAAATATTACCTTATAATGGTTTATGCATATATTTGTAGTTGGGATGGACATTCAGCTTGCCTCCAGTAAACCTTCATCTGGTGTGTTATCTATCCTTAAATCCTTTAGGGTGTTAAATCTTGGATATTTTTCATAGTGTAGTGATCTCTTTTCATTATAAAAAATAGTGTATTGCACCTGAGTGATTTTTAGGCACTTCAGTTAAAACATCTGAGACAGTTCTCAATTGCCAGGTCTATTGTCCCATCTTGCTGCACTTCAGAATCTTGCTGATATTTTTTAAAACTCGTTTTGTTTTTATATTTTAAAAGGGATTTTTTGTAGTTCTTACAACTAAAAAATACTATAAGTAAAGGTAAGGCTTGGTAGAGCACCTGGGGCTTACAAATACTAGCCTAATAAGATTACTTACTTTCAGAGCATTTTTTTAGTTTTGAATCTGAATGTACAACTCAGAGATTCCACTGCAGCCATTAAGACTATGTATGCTTAAAGATGTGACTCTTAGTACTTTGCCAAGGGAAATATTCCTTTTCTCCAAGGACCTTTCTGTGAAAGGAGTCTTGGTTTTGAGATATGATATGTTAATATATAATGATAATAAAATCCAGTGCTGATGTGGTTGTTATTCAGTTTGGGGGGAAAATTAGTATCTGAAACAAGAAGTAAGATCTCTGTCATTTTTCAATGAACAGATCTAAACCATAGGTATTACCCCTCTCCAAAACATAACATACTACCTGTGTGTTGTGTCCTTTCCTGGATGACAGAGGTTAACCACGATATTCTCACTCAACTCCTCTCTACCTGCACACACATTATTTTGTATTAATATATACAATATATATATATATATATATATATGTATATATACACACACACAAAAACACTAAAATCAGACTATGCTTAAATAAACACAAATAATACCTCTGCTAGTTCTTCTGCAAAATACTCACATTACATTTCTATACTTTTATGTAGAGTCTGTTCAGATTGAAATAGAATGCTCTTTAACTTTGCAAAAAGCTAACAAATAGACACAGCTTGAAGTACATATCAATATAAAGAACATCTCATACACTGATTACAAGATAAAATATCGTCATTAAGAGGTAGGAGACCTGCATAGGAGTCGACTGATTAAAGCAAAAAGACAAAACAGTTCAAGACATAATTGCTTTCAATTAATTTCCCAAAATGAGCAGAAGTCAGGAGAGGTGGACATTTAATGGAAACAATTCAGTAGCCTGGAGTATAGCCTTAATTAAATGTTTTTTATTCAATATTTTGTACTAGGGGGGCAGGAGGAAAAAGATATTGCTTCTTACTCAACATCAAATAATTTCCAGGCATCTAATCTGTAGTAACAGAATTGTTCAATTTGTGATTATGATATGGCCTTGGCCTTTTGCAATTACTTAATTTTTTCAGACACAGTGAATACTTGCCATTCACATAAATACAGTGTTTCAGAAAAGAAAAAAAAAAAAAAAAGAAAAAGAAAACTTGCCCGAATATTTAATAACATAATCTCTTCATTAAGCAATAAAACCTATTCATGGCCATTTGGTCAGATGAGAAAGAGTTCACTGGTGCAATTGCTATGATTAGCACTCAGGACATCTACCCAGGACTGTCCTTAGCTGATGTGCTAGAGTCTGACAAACACATTACTATCAAATCCACCTGCAGCAAGGCAGCTCCTAAGAGAGTTGTTGTAACAGTTTATGTTGTCACCTTCCACTCTCACTTTTAAAGCTGCTCAGGGCAGAGTGGAAACACCCAGATTCCTTTAGGTTAAATGCAGTGTGATTTCAAGGGCAGAGAATTTTTTTTTTCTCCTGTCCTTTCTTATTCAATGCAATGAAACTGTTTACAAAGAAGAAGCAGGATGGAGACATACAGACATTCTAATGTAGAAAAAAATTAAACAAAAACTAAGGTGATAAGTTTATCTTTTCCTCTGAAACTGTAGAGTAACATATGCAGAATGCAATAACAATTTCCAGAGTGAAACTTTCACACAGAATGGCTTGTCTGCTGAACAGAAATAAAACATGCACTGCCCTGGTGTTCTTAAAAGGCTGCTTATTTTCAACTTGACTGTGAATAGAGAAATAAGTAGCACAAACTTTTTTTTTTTTTTTTTTTTTTTTTTTTTTTTTTGCTTAATTTTCTTCACAGAAAAAGAAGGGGAGAAGGAATTTGCTTTCTTTAAATACAGACTGTGCAGCTATCTTGTTATCAGAGGGTGGAACCAGAGGGTTTATTACTTACCAACCCACTTTTCTGTGAGATATCTCTTGCCCTTTGCTTACAGTAGTAATATCTGGCATTTAAAGATTGTTATCTTTAAATAATTTCAAAGTTATTCTTTTGTGACATTAATATTCATTGTTAAATATTACTGATGCTATGTAGCAATGAAGACCTAACAAACAATTTTGTCTGACAGAAAGTGTCACACTAGTTAATGGCTTAGTTAAAATTAGTTCTTAAAGGATGTTGGAAGTTAAAAACCAGGTATATTTCCAGGTTGCATTTAGGTCAAGATAGATACTTCTTTACTGTAAAATTTTCAATTAAAATTGGACATCTAGTCTCTGCAAATACAATAACACATGAACACTACTCAACACTTTAAGGATTTTTTGTTCCAGTTCCTCATTTTGCTTGTGACAATTTCCACATTTAACAATCTAATTACATTTCCAGGTTAGCTATTTAAGTTGTGCTCTTTTAAACTTAAAACAAGCTGAATTTTAACAATATTCTATTCTTACAAAGAAAGCTATACTCAGCAGTATACCTCTGTCCTCTAATATCATTGTAGATCTTGTTCTGTTGAATTTAATTTCTTTGTTTCTTCTGTACAAGGGGCTCCAATGACTCTTCCATAGCTTCTTATCTGACTGAGATATTTGGACTGACCCTATTCTATAACTTTTACCATCACATTGATCATTCTTAGACTTCCTATATGTCAAAATATTTCTACTATCATCTTTATCATCTGAATTCTGAAAATGTTGGGTGTTTCTAACACCATCCTTTTTGTCATTCAAGCCTGTAATTGACTTTGTTTTTACCTGAACTTTGCCTTTGAAATACATGTCTGTGTGATCTTTAAGTACTTTTGATCCATTTCCCCTAAGACCTCCAACATATGAAATGTCTTCTTGATGTAATACCTTTTGCTCTATTAAAACTGTTTTAAGTAAGTGTTTCTGGGATCACACTGTCCTTAACTTGTCTCTAGGAAGTTTCTTTTTATAAGATGTTGAAAGAGCCTCCATGAGGAACCTGTTGAACATCCATTTCTCTCCTGTCTCAGCACACATTACTCTCAAACAAGTTTCCCAGGGCAGCTTTAGCAGATATTTCTGGTTTCACTCAGTATTCAGTTGAGACTGAATTTTGCCTGAATTATAGGCAAGCAGGAACTTTTTGCAAACTTTTTCCTAACACACTGTGTGCCCATTATACCCCAAAAAGCAGCCCAAAGCTGCAATTCTCTTCAGGGCTGGTATGTGCCACATCAGCCTTTGTCAAGTGCCAGGAGAGACTCCCTGTCACTCACCTTACCTTGCTACAATCCTGACTCTAATGATTTGCCTCTATAGGCATCTGAAAAGACAAAAATGTGTTTTTGCATTAATGACTGCTAGGACCCATGAGATTAAGGAAGGAGTTGTATTGTTGCTTTTGGTTTTTTTTTTCCTATTCAGTCGTGACCTTTAGTTCTGCCTCTCTTCTTTTAGATAAACTCTGTGGATAATATAATAAAAAAAATAAAATAAAAAAAAAGAAACAAATCCCCAAACCAAACAGCAAAAACTGTGCACTTGTCCTTAGAGATATAGTTAGTGTTGTAGAAGTCTCTTTTGAGGAAGGAGGAGAAGAACTGCAAGATGTGTCTGCACCCAGTTATTATTTTATTAACACATCACACCCCACTCTACTCTGCACTGGTGTGGCACACCTCGGGTCCTGTGTGCAGATTTGGTTACCACAACATAAAAAAGACATTCAGCTGTCAGAGAACATCCAAAGGAGGGCAACAAGGATGGTGAAGGGTCTGGAGGGGAAGCTGTGTGAGGAGGGCCTGAGGTCCCTTGGTCTGTGCAGCCTGGAGGAGACTGAGGGGAGACCTCACTGCAGTTACAGTTTCCTCATGAGGAGAAGAGGAGGGGCAGGCACTGATCTCTGCTCTGTGGTGACAGTGGCAGGACCCAAGGGAATGGCCTGAAGCTGTGTCAGGGGAGCTTTAGTTTGAAAATGAGGAAAAGGTTCTTTACCGAGGGTGGTTGGGCACTGGTACAAGCTCTCCAGAGAAGAGGTCACAGCACCAAGCCTGACTGAGTTCAGGAAGCATTTGGAGAATGCTCTTGGGTATATGGTATGATTCTTGGGGTGCCCTGTGCAGGGCCAAGAGTTGGAAGCAATGATCCTGATGGTTCCCTTCCAGTTCAGCATGTTCTGTCATTCTGTGATCACTGCACTGGTAGCATTGTTTTACTATTTTATAAAATACTTGCAACAAATTTCTGCTTCTTTGAATCAACTGAAAAAGAAGTCTTGGCACCTGGATAAACTGGTTTCCTTGCTAGCAGAAGGCATTAGGCAGGTTCATATCGCTGGAACTGTCTGATAGGAGAGTCATTTCCAGCATCTTCACACTTAGTGGACAAGGTACTCTGCTCTTTTTGTCTTTTTAGTGAGACAGAGGTGTATAGCAGAAAAACTGATCTTTCAGGCATATCTAAGGGCAAAGTTCTGCTGAAATGTCTTTAGAAAATGTTAGGCACAGCAAAGCTGGTGCCAGGCCTGCTTCAGTCAGGTTCATGCCATCCAAAGGGGTAGTGAATTATTCCCTCCACCATGTGCAGGTTTCTCTACCACAAGAAGTTGCTGGTGTAAGTTAAAGCAGAGGCCAAGCACAATGTCAGACAGATAGTGTGCATGACTGGACAATCATGATACAGCTGCTTTGAGGAGAAAAGTCATAATATATTTTTTATCCTGAAAGATGCAATGTCTATTGCATTTAACCAGATAAGAAAGTAATTTGTACCTATGAACATGAGCTTCAATATTTTGTTGTTATGGGGAAAAAGTCTCCAAATCTTTAGTGTGTTTCACTCCTTAGATTCTTAAGGAGTTTTTAAAGATTCAGGTGTATCTTTAATCCCAGAGAATTTTTTGAAATGGAAGGTAATCTTTTAGTTGAAGGCAATCTCTGCCCCATAATTCAAAATGGACTTTCAATGGTCTCTTCTGTTCCCCAGCCTTTCAGTACCCGTTCACCTTAATTGTCATAAAATATATTTTTTTAATGTAATGCACCAAGTGCTTTCTGACACTTACTTGGTGAAACACAGAACTCCTAAATTATATTTAACTCTATTTCATAGCTATTTGCATGGCAATTGGCATTGTATAATGCATGAAAACACAGTTCACTGAACTGAAATCTAGTTTTCAGTATGGTTCTGACATATATTTTATTATTAAAATGATTTTAAAATGTCCTTTGTGTATTTGTCTAACAGCTTTTTCACAGTGACAATCTGAGCTTCAGCACTTCAGTGGAAGCTGTGGCCTTGTGGAATCCTGCATGATTTTTTTCCCCTTGACCTCGTCTTTCCTCATGGTTGCACTTAATACAGCACGACAAAGGAATTCCAAATTTCAACACAGCATAACACATATTGTTGCTGTCCTCACAGGCCTTTCTTTTCCTCTTGAGAACTGAATAAAGAAAAGCCATATAATGGCTGACTTCAAGAAAAATTTCTTAGCTTCTGAATGCTGAATGTAGTGCATGAATAACTGATTTTTTTTTTCCTGTATTGGGATTTGAAAGATGGAGTGTGCTGACATAGGTATAATGTTAAGCTTGTGAAATAATTTTTATATTTTGAAAGTATATCCGGTATACTGGGTATGTATGTGTGTGTGTATATATAGATGTATGTGTGTGTGTGTGTGTGTGTGTGTGTGTATAAAGTCAAAAGTCAAATAATCATTTATTTTCTCAGGCTTCTGATCTATCATGAAAATTAACACAATTGCTATATTCTCAGAAGAGATATGCCAGTAAGGAAAAAGAACTTGAGAATTTTGGGTGCGTTAAAGGAAATGGCCTCTCAGAATTTTCCTTATACATCAGCCTCCATTCCATATAAAACACTAAAGAAGATCATATTTGAATATCAGATAGTGAGAGAAAAAAGTTTTCTTCACCTTTCCCTGTTGCCACTAGTTCTGCTGGAGGGAAGCTGTACAACCCTTAGACATCTGCCTTTCTGAGTAGGTAGCTCTTTTAAGATGAGTAGCTGCCATACTGCCCTTCTTTTGGAAAATACTGTGACATTTTTGCTATGACAGTACTGGCCAACGTTGAGATTCCAGACTCGGGGGAGAATTCTATGAAAGCAGCATGTATAAGATTTCCAGTGGTTTTATTTAATTATTTATTTGTATTTCCCACTCTCCTCAAAGCCTATGCCAAGTTATTCAGCAGCAGGAATTGAACTGAAAGTTTGCAATCTGGTAAAAGCTGTTGTGTTTTTAACAAGCTGATGAATCAGGTCCTTAAACACTGAATCTCAGTGTGTTTGCCTAGATCAGTAAGCAGTTCCTCTGGCTCCATTCCTAGATGTGAGCTTTATTTTTCTGATCCCTTTATGACAATGAGACTCCAGGGCTGACTTCTCAGGCTTTTGTGGAGCATGCCACCTTGCTTTCCTCAGCTCACTGTAGTTAATGTTGCTTACATAGATTCCATCCATGAGGATGTTCTGATTTATGGTTTAGGAACAGGCTCACAACCCAAAAAGAATCCTCAATCATAATCACTTTCCCAGCATTAACTCTGTTGAGAGCTATAACAGACTTTACATCTGAACCATTGGTTGGAGTTGTACTCCTAAATAAAGGGATTCTGCTCTTTCCTGAGATGAATGGTAACACACAGTAATACATGTCCAGAGTACATACTGTTCAACTGTAAGTCAATGCCCCACATGCTGCTCTGTGGCTCTAATATGGAAGTAATTTCTGTGAGTAGTTTGTTCAGTCCAAAATACCTGCAATAATGTGAGCATAATGTCACAGCTTAGCAGAGTGTTGAAACAACAGGAGGGCATGCAGTCATGTGCTAAGATACCAGGTACTATTAGAGGACCTCATACAGCAAAGAGAAACAAAGCTGGTACACATTTTTCCTCTATGCCTGTGGAGTTCATTGGCCCCTAATGGTGCATGCTCGTGTCTGGATCATGGCCAGGAATTCTCCAGCAGAAACCTAGTTTGCTTCAGCCACAATTGTGCCTTGTGGATGTGTTAGAAATTAGGCTGTAGGGATGATCAGCCCACAGCATTCAGCTTGGTTTTGTTTCCAATGTAACTCCTGAGCCTGCAACCTGTCTCAGTGCTGCACCACCTTCTGATGGCAGGTAGCTCCTCAGGCATCTGGACATGTGAATCACTGCTCAGCCTGGGATCCTGGGCTTCCCACTGCCCCTGATAGCACCTTGTGGCCACTGCATGCCTGGAGGAAGAGTGGAGTTCCCTTATGCAGAACAGAGTGTGAAGAGAGGAGTCAAGGTGCTAGACTTTGTCCCTGCCGTGGAAGCAGACACAGACAGGGTATGTCCCTAGAACCAACAGCAGAAAAACACATCCAAGCCCAGAAGTGAAGGCACTGTCGCAGTTAATCACTGTAAACTTGCGCAGACTCCTTCATTGCCCAAAGCTTCCCGTCTTACTCTGCCAGGCCCTTGGGTCTCTGATGTGTCATGTACATTTGTTTCCTTTTTTTGTCCTTTTGCATTTTCTAGTGTCATTTCCTTTCCCTGTAGAGAAACCAGGGAACAGCATCTCCTACATTAAGCTGACTCATTACTTCAGAGTCTTTCTACTGAAAATGTTGCATTATTCATTTATTGCTATTCACACCTGTGACACACAAAATCTGAAAATCCTGAGATCTTCTGAGTTGCAGAATTATCTATGACATCAGTAAGTCTCTGTAAGTTGCTAAAAAGTGTGTTATCAAAAGCCTTAAAGTTTCAAAAATTATTAAAATTACTTCTCCACAGGTTGTGCTGTGTGCTTAGTCTAACTACAAATGCCACAAGGTTCTACATAAATCTTGGCAGGATGGGCCACTCTGATTTTCCCTAATAAAATGAAAAGTTAAAATACTAAAACATTGCACTTTTAAATCCATCCCTGTGCCTGTGTTTCAATTTCTTTCACATTTGTTGAAATAATTGCTTTGTTTACTTAATGAGAGCATGATTCAGTGTCCCTTCCCATCTCTGACACCAGCAACTGAGACACCACTGGCATGTGACTCTTCTCAGGGGCTCAGGGACACATCCTTGAGAGCAGCCTTTTCTTGGCATCACACCATTCTTTCTGGGTGAATTGTCATCAGTGTTTAACTGTGAGTGAATATTTTCAGAAGGGCTTGTTTACTAAATTGTGGAACATTTTGAACTTTTAAGTTTCTCCATCATTTCATTTCACCAAAGACAGCTTAAGCATAGTTTCTGACTCTACAACCGCTGAGCAGGAACTTTTAGAGGATCAACACTTTGTCTTTTCTCATCACAAAGTGTGCTGTTGTACTACACACTGTCTCCAGACAAGGATTTGTCTTCATTGCTTTGGGAATTTTTTTCATGTGAATAATATTTCTGGCTTGGTTGAGCACAATCTCTGTTTCCTAAGTCCCAGGATGGCTGTCATTCTGTGCTAACATAACCCTCTGATGTATCTCTCTGAAGAGAAAAATTATAGTCATACAATATGAGAAAATCTAAAGATACAGCAAAGGTTTTTTAGAATGTTTATTGATGACAAGCAAACAATATTTTCTGTAGTGGTGTAGTTTTCTTTCTTCATTGGATCATATAAAAAAAATTCCCCCAGAGATAATTATCCATAAAACATTATTTTCTTTACTGGTTAAAAAGAAGAGCAAAAGTTACACAAAATCTTGAAATCAATTAGTATAGGATATTTACCAAATTGTATTCTTGGTTCTACAGCTCCCTTTTTCTTAATATCTGGCAGGGAAGAGAAAAAAGATATTAGGGTGAGTAATTCTAAGTATTGTTTTTTTCCCCTGGATTGTCCTACACTGCCATAATAAATTGTAATGAACAGTTAATAAACTAGAAATTGTGTTTGACCAGCTGTATGTCCAGCCAAAACAGTTCCCAATTGGTAATACACTTGCCTGAAAAAGACAACATTTAGAAGTACAGCCATTTATTTACATTATTGGTATTCAGTTACCTGTGTACAGAGAACCTCAAAGTAGTTACTCTGTCCCAATGAAAAATTGCAATTTTGAGAAGTAAACTCTGGGTGGTATGGTTACTACTGATAAATTAATTGACCAATACTTATATTGTGTAATCAGCAAATTCTTGTTAACATTTTTTATGTCTGAGAGGCCAGGCAAAGTGAGGCAGCAAGAGACTGAGAAATTAAATGAATGAATTGTATTAAAGTTTTCTCTGACTGGAAATTAAACGCCAAGTAAGTGAATGGAAATGTATGATGAAGAGCATTCAGAAGTAAAATTTATAAACAATTTGGCTGGCGTTACACTTGTCATTCCAAATACAATCAGCATAGTCGTAACAGTACTAGAGGTGTAGAGAAAATGTTCAAATAAAGAAAAAAATCCAGACTCACCTGCAGAAATTTAGTGAAGAGATGCAAGTGTCTAAGAAATTGAAAGGCTTTTATGTCTGAATGTTTCATGAGAAGCAATTGATTTTTTTTTGTTTAAATTTTGAGCTTTTATATATATAGAAATTTATTTCTGAGCTTTTTATCTATTTTTTAGAGGGAAAAAAAAAAAGAAAGCTCATAAAGCCATTTGAGAAAGAAGATAGAAACTTTCAAAGATTAAGGATTTTTGGAGTAGAAACAGATTATCTAAATTTTAGACTTCTAATTCCTGTATGCTGGACTATATTCTTGAAGGTGCAAATAATTACAAAAAAAAAAAAAAAATCTGTTTTGGCTGTGGGGCATCTCAAGGGCACTGCTGAAGCTCCTGATTCCAAACAGAACAAGTTACATCATCTATTGAGCATCAGCAGCTTCAGCATCCATTTGATCCAGGCACCATGAACTTCTCCAGCTCAGAGCCAGGAACTCAGAGCTTTGGTGTGAATTCCTTCATCTTCCATCAGCAAAATTATGGGTGCATAACTTTGCATAGTTCATGCAACCAACTCTCATTAACATTTCAGTCATACCCGAGGCCAGAGGCATTTTAACAGTCATTTCTTCACCAACTGGAGGAAGCATGGCATCTCTATTTCTCCTTCCCTCTAATTTAATGGCCTATTTGTTACCTGTTTTCTGTAAGTACATTTTTCTGAGGTAGGCTAATTGCCATAACAGTGTTATAACTGAATACAAATATGAGTTTCATGTGTCAACAGTGTCTTTATTCTATTTTCTGTATTATTAATCTACTATTATCGTTTACATAGAAGGCTGGATTGCATAGCTCTAAAATTCTATCTGGTCCTTCCAAATAGTCTTCATATACTTTCATGCTGTGTCTCCAAACATATTGTACAGCTGTTATTTCTTCTTTTTACTCTTTTTTTCCTGATTGCAAATTTTTATCGTGAGTATTTTTTTCTTTAGATTTTTCTAATCTGAACCACGTTGGGTAGGTGGAAATGATGACTTGTCTTGATTTCTGTTCAGTGACTGAGTAAGTAGGTACCAAACTGGGGTTACAGGCAGACATTTCAGAAGGAAGAGCTATCATATAGGGATATATTGACAAGCTGAAAGATCTGCAAACCATACAATGCATGATGTTTAACAAAGAGAAATGCCAGCCTGGGTTGAAATAATCCCAAGCAGCAGTAACAGCTGGGGGATGGATGTCTGGGATATAGATATTTTGGAAAATACCTAGAAGGATCTGAGAAGCAAGATGAAAATGGGTCAGCTGTGAACCCTTGCAGCAAATTCTGTTTGCTGCATAGATCAGTGAGAATATATGCAGCAGGTGATAAGGTGTTATTATTTAGGCCAGACATGAAATAGAGTGCTCAGTTTTGGTCCACCCTCCATTCAAAAGACAAAGAACAGGGTCACCAAGATGAGTGAAGCACACATATGAGAAAAGTTTGAAAAAGTTGGGGCCTTCCAGCTTAGGGAAGAGAAAACTCAGCAGGGGGTTCTAATCACAGCCTTTCAATACCTCAAAAGTAGCAACAGAGAAGGAGAAGCTATTTCCTGCACAAGGATGCATGGGACAAAAGGCTGTGGACACAGGGGCAAATTTTATCTAGGTACATGAAATAAATCTTAATGGTGAGAACAATTAAACATTTGAATAAATTACACAGAGAACTGGTATGGTCTCCTTCACCAGAAATACTTATTCTTGTCTTGCCAGGGACAAAGATAATCTGGTCTAGGACCCTGCTTTCACCAAACAACAAGACCAGGTATTTTTTCAGGTATCCCAACTGTCCTGTTCTGTGATTCCAGAGTTCAAAGTAAAGCTCTGGCAGAGAGGAGGTTTAAAGAATCCTTTTAGGGCTTTTATCTATCAGGGGAGATGTCAGATAATCAGGATTAATGAATTTTTTAAATGCTCAGAAACTTTTCTAGTCTGAATCACTCAAGTCTTGCTTGAGGCAGCAATCCTGGAAAAGCGAAGGTTGCTGTGTTTATTGGCAGCACAGTTTAAATGTAATTTTCTCTTGTCACACTGAGATAAAATAATTGCTTGCACATTCCCTGGTTGCAAAAGGTTTAGTAACATTCTTGCCTGGCTAATTGTTTGATTCTGTGCTAATTCTCTGGCAATGACAACAGGACCATATCCCCAATCTGTACAGTATGTAAAGCAATTTTCATCCAACAAATATATCAAGGGTGTTTCATTAGTAAGATTATGATTTTCTGTCTTTATCACAATCATTGATTCAGAGTAATTGTATCCAGTTCTTCTGGATGTGGCTGGTTCCTTGCTCAATTTAATCAACTCTGTGTAGGTATAAACCTAGCATTTTTAAAATTGAGTTATTTAAATGTAGCTTTCAGAGGAGGATGTTGTTTTTGAAGAAAGAAGAATAATAGTTAAGAATTATTTTTAAAAAGCAAAATCTCTTCTATTTTGCAAAGTTCTTCTCCTATCAACTTGTATTTCACGTTGTAAATATTTTGGAAAAAAACCTTGATTTTTCAAGTCAAGATTTTCTTTTTAGAGTTTTTTTTTCCCTTTTACCATATATTTTATTTTTCACCTTTTACTACAAATAAAAAAAAGGGGGAAAAAAGGAATTAACACAAAAAGGCTAAATAAGAATTATAAGGGTGGAAAAATGAAGAGAAGTGAAAAAATGAAAGAGAAGTGAATTTAAAACATATTTGTATGCACATATGTCCCCACCTCATGAAGGAAAGAGAAATTAATTTCTGCTCTAATCTTTAAAAAACTTCAACAAATCTTCATAATCTAATAAAAAATGAACAAAATTTTGGTTTTTTGTTTTTTTTTTTTTTTTTTTTAATTAAAACAATTCCTGGAGAAAAAAATGGTTTTGTCCAGTTCTAGTTTCTGAGTGCTTACTAAAACCACTGAACATCTTATTGGATTCTTGTTTTGCAGTTAGGTTCATACACACTGAGCTGATCATGAATAATCTGAGACAGGATCAGACCCTTACAATTTGGTGCCTCTGCATATTCTGGCTATTTACCAGGTTCTTATTTTCCTAAAAATATAAGTGGCTTCATTGAGAATTTGTACTGCAACATATGCATTTACACAAAATAAAATTTGACTTTTTTTAAGCAGGTGAATTCATAAATCTCAGTGAACCAAATATACTTAGTGAAGTAGAACAAGCCTCAGCTTTCCAGAATAAGCATACTGAATCTTTGAATGAAGATAAGTGGTTTTTCTTTCAATCTTTTTTGTTTGCTTGTTTGAACAATAGCATTCAGCTGCCCAGTAGAAAATAATAATATTTGAAACTATTTGATAGATTTCATAGACTTTTTCACAGTTGGAAAACAAAAAAAATATCAAATTGAACAAAAGTTGTAGAAAATGCTGAATTTTTTTGGGTGATAAACCTTGAGCTCATTCATACCTGGCATGCATCAGGTATTGGGAAGTTAGACAGATGGCATTGAAATTATATCTTGATGATTACTTCTCATAATTTTTATATAAATTTCAAGTCTGTTGAGGTTTTTTGGGAGTGTTGGTTTGATAGGTTTTTTTTTGGTTTTTTTTTTTTTTTTTTTTTTTTTTACAGAGTATGATTTTTATGGAAACTTCCCTTACTGAGTCATTTGCAAGTAAATACCTAATTTCCACAAAAGAAGTGTGGTGCTCCTAAGACTATTGCCTGAAGATGTGATAGTGCTTCCAGTTTGTGCAGGGATTTAACAGAGACTTCTATAGACATTTGAGCTCCTTCTTCTTTTCTTTCATATGAAAATGTCCTCCAAACATATCTTCTATTCTATATCATTTGCAAACAAGAATCTTCTAAAATTACTACATACAGTCAAAAGTTAGACAAAATGGAAAAACGAACTTCCCAGTGGAATTACTTAGATGTATAAGTTCATATTGTTGCAACTTATCATGCAGTCTTGGCATAAAATTTTACAGGATGATGTGAACTGACATTAGATTTCATTTAAAAAGGGCTAATTTAGACTTATTGAAACTGTCCAGAGGCTTCTTGTAAATTCATGTATCCTCTTGTAAGTATTATGATTTACACTTTCACTCTGAAAAAATCTATAATGAAAATTTTTGAAAGAAAATGTCTATTTTTTTTTTTGTGAGGACAGAATTTAAATTCATTTTCCAGCTCTGGCATTTGATTTAGGGGATTTAATGCATAAAATAGAATATTGAAGTTTTTTAACACCACATGCCTCATTGTGTATGTGCGTATATGTATCTTTGCCAAAATCTCATGGATTGTTTTTACCTTCACAAAAGTCAGTATCTCCTATGAAATATTCTCAAAAAACTTTAAAGAGAAAGTAATGTAAAACTATCTTTTGTATCCAACACCATGTTTTGAGACTGATAGAAGAACTAAAGATATATAAATGAATATTTGTGCCATTAAGAAAGTATTTTTTAAATCTTCAATTTTTCATAGAATCACAGAATCATTTAGATTGGAAAACACCTTTGAGATCATTGAGTCCAACCTTTGGATTTGTCAACCAGACCGTGGCACCAAGTGCCACATCCTGTAGTTTCTTGAATACCTCCAGCGGTGGTGACTCCACCACCTCCCTGGGAAGCCCATTCCAATGTTTAACAACCCTTTCCTTAGCAACCCTTTCCATGAAGTAATTCTTCCTGATGTCCAGCCTGAACCACCCCTAGCATAGCTTGAGGCAGTTGTAGAGAGCAATAAGGTCCCTCCAGAGCATCCCTTTCTCCAGGCCAAACACCCCCATCTCCCTCAGCTGCTCCTCATCAGACCTGTGCTCCAGACCCTTCCCCAGCTCTGTTGCCCTTCTCTGGACTCACTCCAGCCCCTCAATGCCTTTCTTGTAGTGAGAGGCCCAAAACTGGACACAGGATTTGAGGTGTGGCCTCACCAGTGCTGAGTACAGGGGGACAATCCCTGTCCTGGTCCTGCTGCCACATTATTGCTGATCCAGGCCAGGTGCCATTGGCCTCCCTGGCCCCTGGGCACACCTGGCTCATGTTCAGCTGCTGCTGACCAGCACCCCCAGCTCCTTTTCCTCTTTGGAGTTTTCCAGCCACTCTTTCCCCAGCCTGCAGCAGTGTAGGGGTTTGTTGTGGCTACTCAGCACCTGGTCTTCTTGAACCTGTTCCATTGGTCTCGTTTCCTCTATCCAGCCTGTCCAGGTTCCTCTGAAGAGCCTTCCTACCCTCCAGCAAATCAACACTCCCACCTAGCTGTCTGTCCTCTGTGAATTTACTGAGGTATACACGATCCCCTTATCCAGATCATCAATAAAATTACTGAGCAGCACTGGACCCAATACTGAGCCCTGGGAACCACCACTAGGGACTGGCCACTGACTGTATGCAACACAAATTCCCACCACTCTCTGGATCTGGTAATCCAGACAGCTCTCATCCCAGTGAAGAGTTCACCTGTCGAAGCTGTGGGCTGCCAGCTTTTTCAGGAGAATGCTGTGGGAGACAGCACCAAAGACTTTGCTGAGGCACAGGCAGACAAAACCCACAGCCTTTCATCCACCAGGCAGGTTATGGGTATTCTCAGTTCAGTCAGAGAGAAAAAGAAAGCTTTCTAACCAGGCTGGGAAAGAGTTTCAAAGAAATGTAAATAATTATTTTTCTCTCTTGTTTGTTCACATTGTTTATAGATATGTTCTGCCACTGTGCATCATTCACAGAGCACCAATGGTGTGAGATGTTTATGACCATTGGTTTATGACCAATGAAATTAGTCTGCATGATGTTCTCTATAAATAGAGCGGTGTATTTGAAACAGAGTTTTCCTTCTTGCCTTCTGACTTGGAGTCTTCATTGTTCCTGTCCTGCCTCAACAGCGACAGCAGGTCGTCTGGTCATAAAAGGAGATCAGGCTGTTCAGGCAGGACTTGCCTTTCCTAAATCCATTCTGACTGGGCCTGATCTCTTGGTGGTCCTGTATATGCCATGTGATCCCACTCAAGATGATCTGATCCATAACCTTGCTGGACACTGAGGTCAGGCTGACTGGCATGTATGTTCTCCAGATCCTCCTTCTGGCAGGTTTTGCAAGGTTTTTTTGTAGGTTTTCCTTTGGCCAGTAGAAATTCTCTGGATGCTTTCTGATAGACAAAGGGAAAAAGTGTTCATTTCACAAAGCTTAAATTAAATCAAAGAATCAAAGCCGTTTATTGATTTCTGAACAACATGTAAATCATTGTCAATCGACAAACAATACATCCAGGAATAATATCTAATACAGTAGATAATCTGCAATATTACACACTTTCAAAAGAAATAACAAACAAATACTGACAATAATGACAATAATGATAATAATATTAAAACAAACATCCTAAACATTCTTCTGTAACTGGTCCCAAAATCTTCATATGCACACATGCAATTATGTTCACACCCCCACCAAGACAGGGGTGTAACCAGTAACCCCCAGCCACCTAGGCATGGGGGCTGCCCTGCCTGCATTCTCCTCCTGTGGAGAGGTGGCAGCTCCAGGAACCTGACATTGATGGGAAAGGCTCAAAGAGGTTGTTTGCACATACCTACAAGGGGTCCCACCTGCAGGAGCAGCCACCCATCAAGTCAGAACCCTCCCAGCATCTGGCAGGGACAGTGATGGGGACAGGGCCATCCCTCTGGGCTGGACAGGGGCTGTGATGCCCCAGGGCAACTTCTGTCACTGCCAAATCAGGTTTCATTTCTGTCCTTTACACTGCAGTCTTTCTCTCTGGTTATGAATTTTCATGCTTCTTTTATACTATTCCCAGTGATTGCTTCTTTGTATCAAATCCTCTTTATAATTCCCCCATTACTATTTAATCCAGCTGACAATCATTTTCTTCTTGAGCGTGATCGGTTTTGGGTGAAAATTCTAAAAAGCAGATTTCTGTATTCAACGCGTACACAAAAACACACATACTCACACAACCCCAGTACTCATACTCTCACGTTCTCACCAGAACAGATAATTTGCCAAAAGTGGGTTGTGCAGGCACCCCTGCACTGATCACCACAGGAATAGGGTGTGACTTCTCACACTGTACTGTGGTTACCAGCGTGGACATTTGTGGCCATAAGTAACGTAGATAAAATTGTGAATTACTTAAAATATTTATTTTGAAACCAGAATTTTCATTTCTCTTATTCTTCTCAGGAACAAAAGAATACTTTTTACCCCTGCCTGTTTCTCTTCTTTTCACCAAGTCACCCTAATTTTCAGCAAAAGAATCAAGAATACTTTTTTTTTTAATTTCAAGAAAATACAGGGGAAAAATAATTTGTGACCGACTCTCAAGTCAATTTTACCATGAAGCCAGACAAGAGCTTGCAGGAAGACCAGCAATACCTTTTTGCAGTCTGGTCAGTATGTGTTCCACAGGGAGGGGACAGGGGTCAGCCAAGACACCTGAAGGGGCTGCAGAGACTCTGTGGAGTCTGAATGCCTCAGCTTTATTAGAACCTGTAATGGTTTGTGCTCATCCCTAGCAGTTCTGGGCCAGGTTATTTAAATAACCAAAGTGGGTAGTTGATATATACCTAACTTGCTGCTTTTTTCCTGCATTCAGAACAGACATATCCAGGACAATTTCATTGCAGAAAGGAGGTCAAATGCAGTCATGGGATGGAATAATTTATACTGCCTGGTGGGCCCTTTAGGTAGCTGGTAAGAAAACCACATGAATCGGTTCATCTGTCCATAGCATTTTGTTTCTGATCCTAGTGGTAACTGGCATCACATAAAAATTAGTTCTTAAAATTCTTGTGGTTATCTCCATATCAAGAGCTGAGCAGTGAGGCAGATACAACGCTTGACTTGAAGGCATAGATTTTTTTAAAATCTTCTGTTGGACTTCAAAGTACATTGTAATGACTCACCAATTTCTTTCTCTCCCAGATCAAACAACATTTAAAACCCCTTTCTGCGTGCATTGCTGAAGTGAGAGGCTTTCCATCACTTTCCCCAAGAGAACATTCCACTGTCTTAAAGTTCTTATTGTTAAGAAGATTATTTTCTTCATGTTTAGCTTAAATTTGACACTGTATTTTGCCTTTAAATCCTAGTTCTATTTGCTCCATCTAATTTATTCCAAAATATGATAGTCCTCTTCCCTCTTTGGATTTTTAGTGATGCTGGAGGTATAACTTGAGTACTAGCACATTTACCCATAGTCTTTTGTAATTCAACTAGAATCAGGACCAGTTGTGAACCAGTGCTTGCCTTATTCCATTTTAAGATGTATCATGGTATTTTATATCTTATCTGAAAGGGAAACCATTTTTCTGAAGGTCATCTCTATTTCATTTTAGAAAATCCCCTGTTCATAGTAATGGGTAACTATCCACCTCTAAATCAACAGCTAGAGCCTTGTGTCACTGAATCAGAGAATGGTTTGGATTGGAAAGGACCTTAACAATCATTTAGTTGCAGCCACCCTGCCATGGGCATGGACACATTCCACTAGACCATGTTGCTCAAAGCCCCATCTGACCTTGAATATTTCCAGAGATGGGGCACAACTTCTCTGGCTAACCTGTGCCAGGGCCTCACCTCCCACACAGTAAAAAATTTCTTCCTTATATCCACCCTCTTTTTAGCTATTCTTTTCTTAGTCTAATCCCATCAATCCTTGTACTGCTACTACAGGCCTTGGTAAAAAGCTTCTCTCCACCTTTCTTATGAGCCCTCTTTATATATTAAAAGGCCACAATAAGGTCTCCCCAAAGCCTCCTCTGTGCTGAGCAACAGCTCTCTCTGCCTGCCTCCAAAAGAGAGATCCCAGCCAAAAATCAGTTTCCAAAATCAACTCTGTGGCCCTCCTCTGCACCCCCCCCCCAGATTAATGATATTCTTTTACTGGGAACCCCTGGATTGGACTCAGTACTCTAGATGTGGGTTTTGAGAGCAGAGTGGGTAAATAACTTCTCTTGACTGCTGGCCACACTTCTTTTTATGCAGTCTGAGATGGGCTGTCAGCACATGCTGCTAGGTCATATCCAGGTTTTCATCCAACAGAATCCCCCAAGTCCTTCTCTAAAGGGCTGTTCTAAATATGTTTTTTTCCCCAGTCTGTATTGATATCAGGGACTGCCCTGACCCAGAAGCAGGACTTTGAGTTTGGCTTTCATGGGCCCACACCTCAAGCTTGTCAAGGTTTGATTTGAAGGTTGCAGTCTTTCACATGTTTTGACACTTTCACTTTTTCATATTTTCCAGGAGGGAAGGGAGTTGACTGAGATACAGGAAGAAGGTAGTTTGAGTCTTACTGTGTATATTAATGGCCATTGTAATGGAGTATGGAGACTCGGAAACACATCAAGAAAGTAGGGCATAAACAGTGGTGTGCATTTTACAGAGCTTGACTGTACATCTAAATCTGCTTTTACAATTACAGAGACTAAAGAACAAAGGAATATGTTAATTAGATAACGTGCTGATTAAAGTGAAAGATAGGCAGCTACTTTGCGTTTCTTTTAGTAAATAACTATTCTCTGTAATAATATTTTTCATTAATTTTCATTGCAGTAGCCAGATTCAAAACGTCTTCAATTTCCTGCAGCCTAAATCTCATAATATTTTGATGTTTATAAAAGTATTAATAAAATTTGACAAAATATCAGAGCCACCATTCTTCACAAGAGTAAACCACAAATGATTCCACAGTAAAAACATCACAAGAATATAAAATCAAGCTTAGTACCCCAAAGAGCAAAACACTAATGTACAAATAAGATTGTCTGGTTGCTTCCAAATCGGAAGCCACAGGGAACTGGTTAAATACCAGCTGATGTTTGCTGCACCTGCTAATTGCCATACATACTGTTGAATTTGTGCTGTTTCAACTGTAGTACAGGCTTTAGTCACTGCAGGGATCAGGGTGCTCCTAGCTTTTCCCAGAACATTCCTGGAACCTGCAACAGACTGTCCCCAGTCAAGATTTGATTAGCACTAGACTGCAGACATGGGCTAAGGCTGCTTCAAAGGAGAAAGGTGGGGAGGGAGCCATGATTTGGCAGCTCTGTGTTCTCCTTGGCAGGCCTTTTACAGCTGCAGTGTGCTTGGAGCTCTGGGCTTCGTGGTTTAAATAAGCCAAACCTGAGGTGTAACACTAACCCTAGGTGTAGCCCTAACCCTATATGAGGGATTCAGAGGTACATGGGGGTAACTCTGTTGCCAAGAAGAAAGGTGGGAGGAGAGCCAAGTTTTGGCAGTTCTGTGATACCCTTGGCATGCCTTCTGCAGACGCAGTGTCCCTGGAGCTCTGGGCTTTGTGGTGTTCAAAACCATAACCCTAGGCGTAACCCTAACTCCAGGTGTCAGAGTCAAATGTGCTCGGGGGAGAGGCTGATGCCCAGCAGAAATATGGGGAGAGAGCCATGTTGTGGCAGTACTGTGTTCCCCGTGGCATGGCTTTTGCAGCTGCACTGTGCCTGGAGCTCTGGGCTTTGAGGTTTTCAGAACCTTAACCCTAGGCATAACCCAAAACCTAGGCAGAGCATTCAGAGCAGCCTTGGGCTAAGGCTGCTTCGAAAGAGATTGGTTTTCAGTATTTGTGTAAGTTCTGCAAACACACAAACTGCTCTGGATGTGCTGCTTTTATTTCTCCCCCTGTTTTAACCTAGGAAATGGGTCTGTGGATGCAGTATCCAGGGGCTGGGGCTGAGGGCCCTGTCACAGTTGCCTTGCAGAGAGTTTCTGTGCTGTTGTGCTCACCTCGTGGCCAGGGAGGGAGTGCATCATCAACAGGCTTAGGGAGTGATCCTTGTCCTGCACTCAGCCCTGGTGAGACATATCTAGAGATCTGTATTCAGTGCTGGGCTGCTCAGTGGCAAAGATATCTGTCTTTGGAGGGAAGTAATATTTGGGTCTTTTTTTTTTTTTAATGACAAAATCTCTTGGATAGAATACAAGACACACAAAAAAAAAAAGGTTAAAAATTAATAAAAGGCAATTTAATTTGCAGGAAACTTTTGGTCACTTAGCTGTGTTCAAGAAAAGAACATTCATATACATAAAACTTATACACCTTATGCTTATTGTAATTTCTAAACATATTTTATCATCCATCCATTTTGATTTTCATTGATGTTAGTGTCCACAAAAAAACCATGATGAATGCTATTTTTCTATGTAAAAGAAATTTCAGCTGTGTCAGTCCCATTCAATTTATTTTATGAAAAAAACAAACTTTATTATCATATTAGCATAGAAATATTAAAGGTCTAAATTGGTAGGCTATGGCCTAGTCCTTAATACCCTCTTGTAAAACAATACTGTGTTGCACATGCTGCATTGCTTCTCTCATATTCACATTAATTTAACCAAAATGTAAGATCTACTCTGTTGGAATTATCAAAGAAAGAAAAAAAGCCAAAGAAAATTATTATACAAGTAGTTGTGCAATAATACAGGTTAATCCACTTGCCTTGGCCTTACCTTGGAAATAGCTGGGGAAAAAAAAATAAGAGTTTACATACATTTTTCAGAAGCGAAATTAATAGCTGATGTGATATTTAATATGTGTAGTGCCATTAGAACTTTACCGGAAATTCAGGAAAAAGTGGTTCAAGAGATAATTTTTTGTGTGGCCCATGTACATATTCCCCACAGCAGAGTAGCTGTCTCTTTTTTTCTTTATTTTTTTTTTTTCCATCTGTGCATTGCATGCATCTCATGTACTAATCTCTCCGTTGCAAGATTGCAACTTCTATCATGATGACTTGGCTTACAGGGAACATGTGTATGTGGAGTTGTGTTTTTAGGTTCCACTGTATGTATATTCAAAATGGTTTATCCCTCTGTACCCCCCTTGTGCCTTTTTGGTTCATCCCAGGTTTTCCCATCAGCACCTGTGTGTCCATCAATCCCAAAACCCTGACTCAGGCCCCTGACCCCTCCCAGGTGACTTGTCCATCTTTCCCCTCTGTCTGGAGGCTCCTGCCGGGGTCGCTGGGTGACCAGACAATGGCCTGGGGTCCCTCCCCTGCTCCCTGCTCAGTGGATACCCCGGCTGTCCTTCCCTCGGGGGGCCACTCCCATGTCTTCTCCCATTGCCTGATCGGGTTTCCTGCCCACCCTATATCAGGGCCTGCTCGAGGCCCAGAGCTCACTCTCTTCTGGGACCTCTTTGAGTGGTGTTGGGCTCTGGGGCTCTCCTCGGAGTCACAATAAATCTTGGACCTATCCCCAGAAGGGTGTCGCCTCCTTCCTTGCAGGTGGGATCAGCAGTGTCCTCGGATCCACGAAGGCACTCTCTAAAGCCCAGCTGGGTTCAGCAGGGAGTGCCTCTCGCTGCCCTATTGCCCCATGGAGAGCTAGCTGGGGCTAGCAAGGGATCTGCTCTTGCGAAGTGGGGACGAGACGCAGCATGTGTTGATCTGTTCTTTTGACCAGAAGTTGCTAGAAATTTATCTTACTAACCCAGATGTGCTTTGATTTCAGCTGTAGATGCCTTCAAGTTAATCAAGAACAAATTTTTCTCAGAATGGATCTGTAGAGATGGTTTCCTGAACACCCTTCAGTGTGCCGCAGTTACTGTTAGAGGGCTACGTATGGAAAAGGAATGTACAGGTGCACATAGATTCCCAAGAACTGGCATAGTGGTCACAGAGCTTTTGGTAACAAAGGACAGGTGGTGTCAGAGTAGAGTCATGGCATACCTTGTTCTGAGTCACTGAGATCTGAAAGGCAGTTCAACAGGGTTGAGAATTTAGTAGATCCACACACAAAGATACCATAAAAGTTAAATAATATAGCTTTAACATTTTCACCACTCCTTCATGAGTGTGTACCTATTTTCCCCTTAGTAAAAGAGAAATAAGTTTTGTGATGTAGGAAGGCACTTAAGGTGTCCTAGGAAATGTCAGTCAGTTCAGCAGTCTCATGTGCTCCCAGTAAAGAAATTATGGCCTTCCTCCCTGTCTCCCCGTCTGTGTCATTTTCTTTGTGCTCACTCTCAAAAGGAATTGCATTGCTGCATTGAATATGAAACAGCAATGTAAAAAGAATGATTTCCCCACATGTAAGATAAAGGACTATATGACCTAGAATATGCTCCCTATTTTTCTTCCCGGAGGGAAAAATATATGGAGACATCTTCCACTGTTTCTTCTTTAAAAAGACACCAAAATTCTTGACTGTCACTGTTGATATATTTATTTAACATGTTTTACTGTGCTTTTTTTTTCTTAGATTTTTACATATATATGAATATTCATGCAAAAATGACATGTTTTTCTCTAGTCATTAACACAGGTGAATCTCCCTTTTATGAACTCAGCCTCCTCTTTAATGCTTTTCTATTGCTGTTTTCCAATTTGATTTAATGCAGTGGAAAGACTGAAGAGTAACAAAATGAAAACAAATAGTGTAATGCTGCACATTTTCCCTACTCTTTAGCAATACTCTACTACCTTGAATGTTTGGAGAAAATATGAAATTATGCTTGATAAAAATCTCTTGTGTAAGCTATTCATATTCACTGTACTCTGTGAATTCACCTCCGATGCTGCAAGCTCCAATGTTATACACAGAAGGATTCAATTTCCTGATGACAATATTGAGCTCATCACATCTATTTAAATGAGTCTGGAAAAATTCCCCAGTTATACATATGCCTGCTTTTCTAACTCATGCACCAGAGGGTTAGGCTGGCTCCATGCATTCCTTGAGAATTGACTTCTCTCCCTCTCCTTCCCTCTTCCCGCTGAAACATCTGCGCTTGATTTCTATTTGTCAGCTGGCAAAAGGAAGCTGAAATACCTCTGTGACACTTATTCACAGATGCACAGTTTATATGATCCATCTGTAAAAAGTACCATGTGGTATCTGTTTTCCACCATGGGCCAAAGGACCAGATTTATAAGATTATGTGTGTATCTCATTCCCACTGTAATCAATAATTTTTGGGGTTACAAGTAACTGCCCCAGATCTCTTCAGTTTATACTTGATCACTACTTAGATTTCTACTGAAACTGCTGTATAAATATTGCAGGATTTGTATTTCTTCATATCAAAGAAGAAAGAAGAGCAAGGGATGCAGAAAGGGCAAAAGAACATATCTGATAAGAAGTGACATTCATGACAACTACCATGTGTTGATGGTCACAGAGTGTAAGTAGTTCTGAAGTAAAACCATGATTTTCAAAACAATGCTCAGGTTCTATATTTGTCTTGAGTAGTGTTAAGGTGAGCAAAGTTTCCATAGGGACTGAATTTTCTTGACAAGAAGTTTTGTTACATTTTCTATGACCTTGTGCTCACAGGGTAAAGTAAATGCAAAACTTTTTTTGTGATGCTCACTACATCACCGGTGAGGAGAAAATTCTACCAAAAATCACAATGAGCAGGATCTTTCCCTCATAAGCTTTTTGAATGACATTCAATTCCTGTTTCAAAGCCTAAACTGGGTTCAACAATTTTGGGCGATACGTAAGAGTGAATAATAATTTTAAAAAGGGTAGAAGGAAGCAGAAGGACTGTAGAGTTATCTAACTTGCAAAGTTCAACTGGATTGAGATGGGGAAATTGAGAGTCAAAAGATGGATCAGAGCAAAGAAGTTAAAACAATGCATGGAAGGGAAGTGTCCTTGGAGCTGGTGATGATGAAGCAGCAATCAACCCAGTGACAAGGCTGCATAGCTGATCGTTGCCAGGTTCTGTTCTGTCTGGTATGTTAATATGAATCAATAATAAAAGCAATAATATGCTGTCCTAAAGGATGTTATCTCTGAAATAAATACTAAGCTGTCTTCTGACTTAGGTGCAGATTCATTATTTCACCAGAACAGATTGATGTTGATTCTCAGTGGACAGAGAAATTATCACAGTTTTACTCCTTGACTCATGCTGTGGGAAAGGCTTGGGATTGGCAACAATAAACAAAACACTAAACACAGAACTGAATATTGACTAAGACTCAGTCATCTCATTTTCTAACTGGGTGTTTCCAAGCCTTTAAAATTACCTAGCTAAAAGGAAACACTACCAAAAGTGTTTATTATACTGTTTAAACTGTATTAGTTGGACTAGGTACTTGACCTCCAGTTTCTACACATCCTTGATTTTATGTTAGTCGACAATCTAGGTGTATTAAACATTTCATACAGATTCATGTCTGGTGTTTTAATTTTTTGACTGCTAGTTTCTTTTCTTGAATGATGAGCACAGTTGGTATTTTTGTTGCATTAAAGATGAACAAGAGAAAGGACTGCTTCAAGCAAGCCTATCTGCTCTGAAATAAAGTTGCAAATTGCTTTTCTAAGTATAACTTATTTACCATGATTCATTAATATATACATTCATTAATATATACTGTCAAAATTTTGATTTATGCACATTTACTTTCAGAATCAGGCATATTGTGCTGATTTATGTATACTGTATATAAAACTTATTTTAAAATCTTAAATTTTAGAGTTCTGATTTAGTATGTGAGTATAGAAATCTTTCTGTTAAACTTTCAGTTTAGTTTCCTGATTTATATACACAAAATTTCATGTATCATAATGTTGAAATTCTGAGTTAATACTCTAGTTGCAGTAAGAAGTATTATTCCAATAAAATATGCAACAGTTAAGAAAGTAGGATGAAAGTAATCAATGATTTTTGTAAATTGCACCTCTGGCCCAACTTGAGCTGGTGTAAATCAAAATAACTTCTTCACTTCAGGAACTTTCTCCGACTCATTATATTTATGAATCTTGCTCTTTAGTCATAATATGCAAATATAATTAGAGGCATTACACTTGGAATGGTTTAATGAAAGGGGAAGTTATATAATAGAAATAACTTTTGTTTTTGATCTCAACTCTCTACAATCTTCATTTGCTAGTCATCAAGAACAATATACCTAGCAGAGATATGCTGTTACAGATGTTCTCATGAATGTTTTGTTACATTAGCATATGCTTCATTTCAGATAAATTAGGTGTTTTGATATTCATTAACTCTTAAAAATAAAATCATAATACAGTTCAAGATCACAATTCATTGTAATGTTCAGTTTTCCCATGAGTTCAACTGCTATATTGCTATCTTTCCTACATAATATAATACAATATAATATAGTAAACTATCACATTTTGTTTTAAATAGGCAATATAAGGTATTCAAAAAACCAAACATGAAATCATCTTTCTAGGTAAAGAGGGTTATTAAAAGAGTTCAAGTTGAAACACTGGTAAGAGTTATTCCCAAAAAGCAGCTACCTCATTTTACAAATCCATTTCCCAGCCTGAGAACCCAAATATCTGAGTGATGAGCAGCTGTGAGGTCCTCAGGCTAGAAGGACTCTCCTTTCTCTAGCAATAAAGTGCTCAGAGACTGATGCAGAAGCAAAGTATCTTCCATTTCCAAACAACTATGTGTTATACAAAATGATGTATTAGGTTGATGTGGCAAGGTTTTGGAGTTTGGTGGGTGGGAGCAGGAGAAGAGTATGAGGAGCTCTCCCCCTGAGGAGGAAGAATAGACAGGGACAATGTGTGATGAACTGACCAAAGAAACAGGGAATAAAGTTAAGCCTAGGAAATAGGGAGGGAGGGATGGGAGGAAGGTGGTTTTAAGATTTGGTTTTATTTCTCATTATCCTACTCTGATTTAATTTGTCATAAATTGAATTTATTTCTCCAAGCTGGGTCTGTTTTGCCTATGATGGTACATGGTGAGTGACCTCTCCCTGTTAGGTTGACCCCCAAACCTATTGTTCTCCCCCATCCAGCTGAGACAGAGAGTGACAGAGTGCCTTTGGTGGGCACGTGGCTGCATCTGGTCAGGGTCAACCTGGCAAAAATGGTCAAGAAAACGAAGCTTTATTCCTGACCCATAAAGGATCATAAACCTCAACTTAGTCCTACTGTTTTGCTGTGTGATAGGTCTGGTTTGTCCATATTCTGCTGAATAAAATCACAGAATCGGGGGGAAGATGTGTTTCAACAAATTAACACTTCAGAGGTGAACATAGCTTAAGTTTTCCTGTGTCAGTTAATTTCAATTGCCTAACTGAAAAAAAAAAGAGCAAAACTGTTGCAACAACATATTCTTTAACTCCAATATTCCATTATAATCTGTTTCCTACTTAGGATCTTCTTCCTGATCTCATGGAAACTTCCTATTCACAGATGCATTCTTATATTTTCTGTAGGAATCTGAATTGCTTTGTCTATTTCTAACCCCGGGAACAGATCATCTGGCAGGAATATCCATAAACATTATGTTTCTTGCTGCATAAACAGACTCTTACACTGTGGGAGTTGAAGGCTTCCTGCAATGACCAAGTGTGAAAGTTCCTCTCCCTCTTCATGAATTGAAGTGCAAGTGACAGAAAATCTTTAGCAGCCCCTCACTAGTGAAGGTGCAGGTCTGCAAGCATCAGGAAGTCTTTTCTGTTAGACTAAACCCGAGGAACTGGCAAAAATACTTTTAAATCCAAAAAGAAATTAGCTGCCCAAGTGTGTGTGTCTTGTGCAGTTTTAACTATCAAGGATAACTATAACTGGCTATGATACCACTGGGTTCTTCAATGTTAAATCTTTGCTGTAAACAGTTCGTGAGTGATGTGAAAGATGGTCATTATCAAGGGTGGACTTGTGAGTAAAAATACAGCCAGCAGAGAGTATTGATACCTTGTGCAAGCTTCCTGGCATTTTTCCACAAACCAGTGTTTAAGTAATTCTTTGCATAGTAGATTTGAATGTCTTCTGCAGTAAATTCAGAACTTCATGTGAAAGTGATAGTCATAAATAGTACAATAATAGTGCTTTGTTGTGGTTAACAACATCTCAGAACACCTCAATTTCAGGAAGTTTTTTCAGACACTGCCATGCATGATTTCAGGACCAATAATTTTGCCATTTAGCAAAAGCCTTCTTTAAGTGAAGAAAAGTCCCCAAAGCTCACAAAGTAACCCAGATTATAATGAGGAGAGGAGAGGAGAGGAGAGGAGAGGAGAGGAGAGGAGAGGAGAGGAGAGGAGAGGAGAGGAGAGGAGAGGAGAGGAGAGGAGAGGAGAGGAGAGGAGAGGAGAGGAGAGGAGAGGAGAGGAGAGGAGAGGAGAGGAGAGGAGAGGAGAGGAGAGGAGAGGAGAGGAGAGGAGAGGAGAGGAGAGGAGAGGAGAGGAGAGGAGAGGAGAGGAGAGGAGAGGAGAGGAGAGGAGAGGAGAGGAGAGGAGAGGAGAGGAGAGGAGAGGAGAGGAGAGGAGAGGAGAGGAGAGGAGAGGAGAGGAGAGGAGAGGAGAGGAGAGGAGAGGAGAGGAGAGGAGAGGAGAGGAGAGGTGGGATGATTTGGCCGGGGGGTGGGGGAGGGCAGTGGGAAGGTCATGTGTAAAATCAGTATCTGAAATAATGAATAAAGTAATGCTAATAACTTTTTTTCGTTTCACTTACATATCTCCAACACAGGGTAATTCAAGATAGTTAATTCCAGTTAACATACTGAGCAAATAACAGGTGGTTTAGTTAAACTGCATAAAATCCCTGTATGAAAGCTATAATGAAAATTAACTAGGGTTTAATTCAATGAGTTCAAATTGCTTCCAAAGTAAATCAAGCCAAATCAAATTAAGGTCATTACAGTTTTCAGTGAGACAGTCCAATCAGGGGTTCAACACAAATTAGTCATATGACTTAAATAACTAATTCAGAATGATTTTTCTGAGTGTCTTTCCCCATGCAGACCAGCCCTTAGACTCAGTCAGTGACACCACCTATGGAGCACTCCTGTGGGGGCTGCCCAAGAAGGCAACCAGCCTGCACTGGCAGAAATGTCTTCTTCCTGCCAGGTCCCCACCACAGAAGGGGATGCCACAGGAGACAATGCTGTTCTGGCAGCTGAGTAAACTTCACTTGGAATATAGACAGATTATTTACATGAGTGCTGGCATCCCAAACTCACCTACCATTAGTTCCCCTTTCAAAGCTGGACACTGCCTGAAAAAAAAGGCTTAAAAATTAATCTAAGAAGACAGAAATGTATTTATAATAGCAGAGTTATTTAGAATTGGAGTGTTACATTGGGAGAGTTTTTCACTAAATACAAAAAAGAACATAAAAGTACTTCCCCTCCTCTAAGAAATAATAATTTCATTAATTATCTTTTATTCATTTCATGCTGGTTTATCCCTGGTAAATGTTACCAAAAAAAAAAAAAAAAAAAAAAAACAGTCACTGGTTACAACCAGCACAACTTCATGTGGGGGCAGACCTGCTTGTTGAACCTGATTTCCTTCTCCAGCAAGGTAATCCACCTAGCTGATCTAGGAAAGCCAGTAGATGTGATATTTTTGGACTTCAGCAAAACTTTTAGTACTGCCTCTCACAGGATCCTTCTGAACAAAATGTCCAGCACACAGCTAGATATCTGTGTTGTGTGAGCAACTGATTCATGGATCAGGCACAGAGAGTGACAGTGAATGACATCAGGCTGGTGTCTGGCTGGTTGTGGGGTTCTGCAGAGCTCCATCCTTGGCCCATTTCTTTTCAATAGCTAATGACCCAGACACATGACTTGAAAGAATATTAAATTTGCCAAAAACACTAAATTTGGAGGAGCTGGCCTTGAGGGCAGAGAGGCCTTGTAGAGACACCTTGACAAATTAGAGAGATGGATAATCAGCAACTGTGTGAAGTTTAACAGGGGCAAGTGCGGAATTTTGTACCTGGGATGGGTGTATGAGGATGGGGAATGAGAGGCTGGAAAGTGGAAAGGCACCAAAGGTTTCTGGTCGATGGCAAGCTAAATGTGAGTCAGCAATGCTCTGGCAGCCAGGAGGGCCAGCTGTGTCCTCCTTATGAGGAGTGTCTGAGGTCACTTGACTTGTTCAGCCTGGAGAAGAGGAGACTGAGGGGAGACCTCATTGTGGTCTTCAACATCCTCATGAGGAGAAGCAGAAGGGCAGATACTGATCTCATCACTCTCATGACCAATGACAGGACTTGAGGCAATGGCCTAAAGTTGTGTCAGGGGCGGTTTAGGTTGGATATTAGGAAAAGCTTTTCACCCAAATGAGGATCAGGCACTGGAACAAGCTCCCCAGTGCAGTGGTCACAGCATCAAGTCTGAGTTCAAGAAGTGTTTGGACAGTGCTCTTGGGCACGTGGTGTGAATCCTGGGATGTCCTGTGCAGAGCCAGGAGTTGGACTCAATGATCCCTTGGGTGCCTTCCCATTCAGCATATTCTATGAGTCTATGATTCTCTTGCCTGAGATATTTTATCTGTCAAAGACACGTACCAGATATATACTTTGCCCTTGAGGATTTGCCAGTCTGATTCTAATCTAGTTGAACAATTTACTTTTGCAAGGGGAAAAAAGGTTAGTTCCAACAATCTGCTGAATTTGAACAGAATTTCAGTGAAACTTGTACTGCTGTTTATTCACACACTTTACTAGTCATAGAAATCATGTACAATTTTATTCCAAAAAGCTAGTATCTACTGAGCCTAAGTAAACAGAAGGATGTCAGATAAACGGAATTCTAAGACAAATTTAGAGCAGAATAAAATGTGTCATTGTACTACATTTATGAGAGCAAATAATTTCTGCTTTTGCCTAATCTGGTCACAAGTAACAGTCACCAACATTGCAGATGGTTAGAAACTACTTATTTGAGATCAACACCCATCAAGGGTGAAATAACTCAAGCTTATAATACATAATATAATGATATAGAAATCAAAATTTGTGTTGAAGAACTGTATCAAGGAATCATTGAGACATATGGGCAGATCTAGCACTTGACTAATTTTCTGTTTGGAGCTTCTAAAAGAAATTTTGTGGACTGCCTTGGCCAGTATATTAAAGTGCTTAACTTCTTACTCTTTAAAACATTTTGTTATATTATATTCAAAATCTTTCTTAATTTAAATATGGTTGCTACTGCTTGTCCTATTCAGAAGGGCTCATGGGCAATGGTTTCTTTCTTTTGTCTTTACACCTGTTTTTTATCATACCTATGTTGTAATTCCTCTTCTCCAGACTAAACGACTACAGCTCCTTTCTTTACAGATTTTTTTTGTTAGATCCTGCACTAATTAGACCACACTGAATGATTAGGGCTCCCAGCTTTGCAACTATTTTCAGTTCACATGACCTTTTTCCAGCAGCATATCCTAAACAAGAGTAATGTAGAAAGGCAGAGCCTTATTAGAATTCAGATATGTATATTTCAACTGTAAATCATTTTTTATAGAACATTGTGGGTTTTTTGCTTACTGGATATTCTGCAACATACTAGGTTTTTGATTTTACTCTAATCCATCTCTTGACTTGATATCATTATGATGGAGTCTCATCAAGCTGAAACAAGACAACTATTCTTTGTGTGATGCTCTTTGCCACAATTTGATATGTTCCTCTTCTTTGACCACTGAATCAGGGGAAAACAAACCAACATGTCAAATACCATTGAGTAAACAATTACAATACATGGATGCATTCTTTATTTTATGCTTCCTATACTGAATGGTTTGTACACATGATAGCTAGTACATTCCACATTTGAAAGAATTCTTTGTCAATCATTGAAGAGAGACAAATCAGAAACTTAGGTCTGAATAATGTGTGTGCAAAACAGCCTGTGCCAATCTTGTTTTGATTTTGAGCTTTTTATTCCCTAGGAACTGTAAGTCACAACATCACACTAAAGAGCAAAACAAGAAGTTCTATATATTCAATGTATGCAGACCTACATGAATGTATCAAAGCCATGTTTTCAAATGCATTTTGAAAAGTTTTCCAATATCTTCTTTTTTCCAAATGCAATTGCAGAAATAAAAAAAATTACTATCCAGTTTTCATGTTTGAGCATAAAGAAGGTGCTAATGATTATGCAATTCTTCAGGAAATATCAGTTTATTTATAACTAAAGGACATTTTTCAGTAATATGCTTCCAAAAGTCTTTTTCATGTTGTCATGTATTCTATTTCCTTTAAATGTATTATATGGAATATAAATAAAAATTGCAGTTATGCATTCAGGGATAATCCTTTTTATTACTACTATTATTATTATCATCATCATCATTAATAATGTTGATTACATTTATATATTGGCCTCTCTCTTAAATAAGTTCTCAGCTAGAGGCCATATGATGACCACATTCTGACATCTCTGAGCTTTTCCCTCTTTACACTTTCATTTTGCCTCACTAATTTTCTTTCTGTTTCTTTGTGCTGTGCACTCCTTCCAACATACCTACATCACATTTAGTGCTGCAATTAAATATGGATTATACTACAGAAAGAACTATAAAGGAGCCCTGAATGATAGAAAGCAGTTTCCTAAAACATTTCAGCAGTCTAAGTCTCCAGTTTTGCAGTTAGATCCTGAGAAGTTTTTATGAAATAGGAACAAGAAATTAAAGAGACACAGATGGGTACAGCAAACTCTTTTTTTTTTTCCATCTCATTTTTGTGGTTTTTTTGGCCAAACTAAACTCTAGTTAGCAAGGTTGTTATTTTTGCTGATGGAATCATTTATTGATATACTGTTTAGCAGTTTCTGTGTTTTTTTACCTAAGTGTAGGTCAAAATTACATCAGAGGAACAGTTGCATCTGTTCCATTTTTTGCAGTGATCATAACACAGAAATAACAATAATAATAATAAACTCTAGTACCTTTTGGTAGTGATGATGGTGGAAACTGGTTACAGGTTAGTGTCTTGATTAAGAGACAACACCAAGTATTCAATAAGATTTCTGATTATTTAAGTCCATTGGCATAATTTATGTTATTTTCTTACACACTGTAATTTTATTTCCCTCACCATAAATTCTTTTTCTATAATAAGATCAGACATGTTTTACTCGGGACATTTAATCATTATGAAAGTTCCTGCAGAAAGAGGAGTAGATAATTAAAAATAAGATAGTATTAAATTAATGATTCAAGCACAAGAGATACAAAACTTTGCTTTTAGTCAACTAAATATCCAGTACCTTGAAACTGCAGCTATTGGATGATAGTCTCAAAAGACCTAATGATCCTCATAAAAATCAATGGTAGCTCTACAGTACAGACAGCATGACAATCTGCCATAGATTATACACCTTTAGGGGAAGTGATTTAGATTTTATATATCTTTTCTAAAGCATAAGATGATGGTTTTGTATGCAAATAAACAATAGGAGTAGTCCAAAAGATTCCATGTTTCCCTGTGTCAAGGAAAAGAATTATCTTAAAAGTACTATAGCAAAAGGGCAATTAAAGTACAAGTTTAAATACCTTGTAACAAAATATTGAACAATTTCAGGAAATCTCATTGCATATGTTTCATTCATTTTTGAGAAATCATTATGAAAGAAGCATCTATGACTATACATATTTTCTAAGTCAGACATGGTTTTGCTTACTAAATGAAATTTTATTACAAAAATCTTGATTATTTTTTCATTGTTGATGAAAGATGTATGAGCTGTAGCCCTCAAGTTCAAGTTGGACAAATACCAGAAGCAGTGGTTTTAATTAAGAATTTTTTTCTTAATGATGAAGTCTTGAAGGACGTGCTATACATAGATACAGATAACATAGTAGCTAGTCCTGCACCAGACCAATTTGAAAATTTGCCTTTTGTACAATTAAAAATAGCAAACAAGCAAACAATAACACTAAAACAAGCAAAAAAACACAAAAAAACCCCTAAATAGAAACCCCAAGCAAAACCTAACAACTCCAAATTACTTTCTATGTATGGCAAAACTAATTGTCTTGGATTGTAAGGCACTATTTGCCATCTGTTAGAGGTATGGTAGTTATCTTCTGTGAATTGGACAGTTTTCTTTATCTCTTCCACAAACCAATCCTCCCCCAGGGGAGACATCTGCTGTTAATGGCCTATTGAATGTCACCGCATGACTGGTAAAGGTACAGCATCCCATTGTGAGATGCTTCGCCCAGAGGGAGGAGCATTCCTAACTGCATATAATCTGAGTTTTTGGGACACAAGAGGCAACCTTTCCACTGGATTCCCACTGGATCTTCAGAGGAAGACTACATCCTTCCACAGGACCACTGCTCCAACAGAACCACATATGCCACTCCAGGAGGACTGCAGCCATTCCAATTTGGACTGCTATCAACACGCTGACCAAAAAGGTGTGAGGTTGTATTCTGACTCTGTCAGTGGTTTTTCTTTTGTATTATTGAATGTATTTTGGTTTTTTACCCTTTTCCTGATAAATAATATTTCTGACTTAGAGTCCCTCACTGGTTTTACTTTCAAATCAGAACACAAATGCACTGGATTGCCGGACAATACTTCAAAACCTATAAAAATAATCATAAATTCCCTTTACAAACACAAAATAACTCCTCCAATTCCTATAAAAACACCCATAAATATCACCAAATTCCAATTATTCAACCAAAATACATAATAAATCACAATAACACTGGATGAGGGAAAAAAAAGGTGACAAATCCTTTCTAAGTTAAGACCAATTTCAGAAAGATATATGTGTATCTAAGTATATAATTATACAGCTAGCAGCATTAAAAAAAAGAAAAGTTCCAATTAAATGTAAAGGAACAGTCTAAAACTTAGGGAATCTGTTTAAATCCTTGCTTTGCCATTAGTTTATTGGGTTATGCTAGGCAAGTTCTTTAGTATTAAGAGACTACCTAGGTAACCCAGTCCATATTTCATTTAGACTGTTTTAGCAAGGTAATAAGCAGCCTTTGAGGGAACAATTTTTTGCACTGATTAAAAAACTTAGAGCAGATGGACAACCTTTAAAAAACTGGATTAAATGAGTTTGCATTCAGGATTAATCAACAGTTGACTTCCAGAGTCAATGTTCACAGTTTATTAATCTAACCTGAGAATCAAAGGATTTTATTTAGAGATCCTTAATATTACAATTTTCATGTTATAAGCAAAAACATCTTGTCTGATTTCAAGGTTTACAGACAGATATGACATTTGACATAACTGTGAATGGCTGCTTAGGTTTATGTAATAAAACCTGAACATTTAATTTTAAAACCACAAACAACTAAACCCCTAACCCCAAAAATTGTCTGCTCTCCCTATTTCTTAAGCCAAAATTATGAATTTTAGTCTTTCAGACTACATTTGATATCACACATTTTTTTTTAAATTAAGGTACTTGCTAAGCAAATTCACACACAAAAGCTAGTATAAGTTGCTGATATATTTGTGGATAATTATTTAATATGAGTAGGTTCACTGTGTGTTCCAGTTTTTCATCACATAATAAACTTTTTTTTTCTGATATTTTGTGCAACCAGCTTCTCACATTCCTGGGTTAACCGAAAAATTAAACAACAGAATTGTCCTTTCCAATAATGTATATTCATTTGCACTAGATTAAAGTATACAATTTCAGTGAATTAAAATGCTTTACAATGATGATGTAGCATAAAGAAGACAGAGTGACTCATCAAATAGAAGTATAACAACAAACTCACCATACATCTCTTTATTGATTTTATTCCCAAATTCTCAAAAATCAAGATTCACCAGGAGGTATATATAGAGTTATGTTAGTGTATAAATCCTTGAAATTGTCTCCATGCTCCAACCTCCAAAACTTGACTTTCATAAACTATATTGCCACTCTCCAGATAGTTAGTATCTTGAAGCAAACATTGGTAAAACTAGAACATTCATGATGAAAACTGAGAGGAAAAAAATCACTTCAGATTACCACCTTAAATACACCATTGGATGTCTTTATTTTTTTTCCACCCAGGGGAAAAAAAACAACCAAACAAAAAATAAAAACTTAATTTATTGTTTCATATCCCCACAAAAGAAGGAAAAAAGAGACTGATTTTCTCTCCCTGTGCTCTTTAATTTTTAGTGAGTGTCAAGTTCTTCCCTTCTAACCTTTGTTTATAGCTCACTCCTTTGATAGTCATGATGAAACATCACTCTAATACTGTTATGCACTTTTCATTCAGGAAGAAAAAGCTGAAAAAGGTATACACAAGAGACTGCACACTTGTGGAATACCATTGAATTAATTAGAATATGCCTGACCAATCATTCTAAAGAAAAAATCCCAAATTATGACCAACTTCAACCCATTTAACTACATTAATTTGCTGTTCTTGGAGCCCATTTCATTACAACATTAAATTTCCAAATTTTTTACATAGATTAAACCAATCTGTGGATATAAATATATATATATATATATATACCAGCTTCCTGGGAGCTGATTTAAAAGTATCTAGAATTCTCAGGTAGAGAACAATACACACCAAAATCAAGATATATATATAAAAAAAAAAGTATTTTTAAAGCTTCTGAAAAGCATTTGGTAGAAATTTATGCCCTGCTAATGCAATCTCTTCAGGGTTAGAAACTGCAGCATTTTCATCCTTTTTTGGTTTGTCCACAGGGGTAATTTATATGTTAGTGAGCTGGTGAGGAAGAAAGAGGACTAATACAAAAATTTTTTCAGAATATTGAGAGCAAGGTTCACATCTTATTCTGTCTGTCTCAAAACTTAGTTTCAGTTTGCAATCAAAATTTTCAGTATTTATAAACCTGACACAGTTACCTTACTTGGCACAGTAAAATGCATATTAGAATATCAACTCTCTTACTGCGCTGCATGCGTAACCCGTCAAACCCCACATTCTGTCTGTCAATCATAAAAGGAATGAGAAAAAATAAACTCTGTAGTGCCCAGGAATGAAATAATCTTCCTAGAGTTTAAGTTTCATAATCCCTATCAATTAATAGAATTTTTAAAGTGTAAATCCTGTCTAAAAAAAAAAAAGAAAATTAAAATATTTGAAATAACAATGAATGTTCTTTTTTATCCACATGTCTAATCCTTCACTGAATCTTGCTAAGCTCTTGGCCTCAATTATATCTCAAGATAATGAGTTTTTAATGTATCAATTTTCATTTACACTAAATTTCTTTTTTTTTCATTGTATAATGAAAAAGGTTAAAAGAACTAGATTAAGATTTACCTGTAATTTCTGAGTCTCTGTAGCTTTATAGACATGTCTACATTAACAATTTAAAATGAGGCAATACTATGGTTTTGAAGAGAATCCTGCCCTTATGCCCATTTGCAGAGCAGCCTTTCTCTTTTGCACATATTCCTTTGTGAAGAAGCTAAATAGGAATCTCACCACAAGACCCAAATATTCTCTCCTGTTCAAAGGGGGCATCAAGTTGTGAATTGGGTCATGGTCACATAGCAACTGGGTACCATGACACAGACTCTGTTCACATACCAGTAACAAGGCTCTCAAGCTACTCTGACCACCTGAAGTGGTCCTTGTGTGTCATAAAAGGGGCAAGCACTGCACTCAGCATCTTCTAGTTTTCCACTCATAAGCCTGGAACTGCTCTTCTGTCTTACTGGTTTACTTTTCACACTGGAAGTGTAACAGAACTGGTAATCCAGTGTTCTGCATTAGTTGCTGCAGTCCGAGGATGAACACTCCACTCTGACACTTTCTGTGGACATTGAGAAAACAAAAAGGACAGTTGCTTGGGCAGCAGCCAATACACAATGCAATTTTGAAATATGGTTTAGCAACAGCAACATCATGAATATAAATGATGTTTTATTCTTATATGGTTTACAAAGGTAAAGATGGTAGGAACACACAAATGCAATAATGTCCTAATTATCCACATAAAATAAATGAAATTAAACTGTGATTCCTAAGGAGATATGTGGAAATGTGTATAGTCAAAGAAACAAAGGTTTACTGAATAAATTTTCATCAGAAAACTTGAAACCATATGTATATAGGCACATTTGGCCCAAGTATCCAGCTTTATCTAATGTAAACTCCATGAACCACATACAACAGAGATATAAGGAGCAACAGAACCATCTATTTTGCCTATTGGTCTGCTCCTGTTGAATCAGGAGGAAAAGATTTTCGTGAATAGCTAATTCAAACATAACTTGCATGAGTACCTCTCTGTCTTTGTGGTAAAAATATCAGTCTTCCCATTTTCTGGAGATCCTCTGTGCCTTTATTCATAGCACACAATCCTAAAACATTTTAATTTTGTCTACCACTTTTCCATAAATAGAATGAGAATCAAGCAATCTATTTCAGATGCAGATCTCTCATAATGGAAAAACTTGTACTATTATTACTGTTAGTTTATCTTTTGTTCCACATCTGTCTTTTATATTATGACAGCACTGTCATATTTTCTTCTAGATATGCAGATTAATTTTAAACCAACATCTAGAATTATGCTGAAGACTCTTGTATTTCTCCAGTTTATGTTAACTGACAGCTTACTGTAAAGTATTCTTTCCAATATGAATCATCTGGCATGTCTAAGCCACTTTTACATGCCATGATGATATTAATGTAATTTGTGTGGGCCACTCAGATGCTGTGCTGATTATGACTTGGAGTAGTGGTTTTTTCACAGTGTCCAGTATGGGATTGGATTTTTTCTAAGAACAGTGTTGATAACTGGTATATTTTTGCTCTTTCTGGGCACTACTTGCACAGAAGCAAGGCCTCTTCTGCTCCTTGTGCCACACCACCAGTGAGGAGGGGGGAGGTGCACAAAAAACTGGGAGAGGACTCAGCGCAAGTGACCCCAAGCGACAAAGGGGGTATCCCAAACCATGTGACACCATGCTCAGTATGTAGAGGGAAGAAGGAGGGAGGGGGAACATTCAGTGTGGTGTTCTTCTTCCCAAGTCACCGTTACCAGGTGGGGCCCTACTCTCCTGGCAATGGCTGAACACCTGCCTGCACTTGGGAAGAGGTGAATGAACTCCTTGTTTTGCTTTGCTTGTGTGCTCAGCTTTTGCTTTCCCTATTGAACTACCCTTAGCACAACCCACAGGTTTCCTCACTTTCACTGCTCTGGTTCTCTCCCCCATCCTGTGGGTGTGGTGGTTGGCAGCAGGTGGTTAAATCACAGTATTTATCCATCCAGTCTGACTTTTCCTTTTGTTTCATTGACTGTGTCACTGGTCACTTACTTTTGCACGTTACTCACAAATGACAAACAGCTTTACTGCTATGGAATCAAGGGGTTTGTTTCATTTTTCACAGGTAGAATGGTTCTTTTTCTTTATTTTTTATCTGCTACAATTTCATCTTATACCTCCACATTATACTCCATTGCATTTTATTTTCCTTCATATATTATTTTGCTCTACATCAAGGTCAAAAAAAAAAAAAAAGGAATTGTCATCTTTTCTGAACACACTTGAGTGATTTATCAAATACTGCTGGTTCAAAACCTTATTTTACTTCCATAAAAGACTACATTTTACCCCACTATTTTTTTTTTTTATACTCTGTGGATGGTTTCAGTTGAATTCCCACCTTTTCACAGAAGCTGGACTAACCTGACCTCTTAAGAGCTCTGTCAAGTCTTTTCAGATGCCATTAGTGACATTCAGAAGTCACAACTACTTTTTGTAAGTGTAAAGAATAATCTTTCTTCTAGACATAGTCTGTAGTCATGTACCAATCTGGATTCATGCTTTTTCATGTTTAATGTAAATGTCAGAGTAACACAGTTTAAAGCATTTAAAATAATGTGACTGAGGAGGTATCTTTGTATTTATTATATGTACTTAACCCTTATGTAGTTGTTGAAAGTGATATGTCTTAAATTACAACAATTTTTTTGCTGGCAGTAAGGTACTCTCTTACGGGACATTACATAAATTGTAAATGTCTTCCCAAAGCATGATCATCAATCAAAACTAGCAATGATAATGCTGCCAGCAAAAATTAGAAACAAGCTGTCGAGAAGCAAATACAAAAATCATTACAAAAGAAACTCAAATTTATATTTGGCTCTAAAAATTACTTTTCTCCAGCAAAGGAAGATAATAATTTTTGGTCTTTTCTGTTAGATTTAGGGACATTTCCTAACAAAAATTTAATATTTACAAAATTAGTGAAATGGTCACTACATTTACTACATAGATCTATTAATAACCAGCAAAAATGCGATTTAAAAAAACAGGCAGGAAAAAAAGGAATGACTACGGGGTGCCACTTTTCAGGAAACTCTTCAGATAATTCTAAGAAGAATATAGAAACACTGTTTGCAATTAAAAAAAAAAAAAGAAGAAAGTGAAATTACATTGATTCAGTCTCTTCTCCCACCAACTGTAAAAAAAAGAGTTTTGATTAAAAAGATCAAATTTTCAAAATTTGAAAGAAAGAATCCAAACTGGTCCTGTGCTATCATTAAGACAGCAATAATTTTGGAGACTCAAACTGCTGTCCATCAAATTGCCATTGAGAAATGATTAAGCATTAAATATGAGAGGTGTAATTTTTTTTCTTGTTTCAAAATGTCTTTTGCCTTACAACTTTATTGCTACCTATACTATAGAATGTCATTTAACTAGAAGAAAGGAAAATAAAAAGGAAAAGTTAAAAGAAAAAACAAATAGAAAATTGATTATTATACTTGTTACACCTATCACTTGAAAAACAGTTTATGAGGCTTGGCATTTTCCATGGCCTTAAATAATTAACTGCAGACTAAAAAGCTGAGCAAATATGATTAGTCAATTAACAAATGTTATTGATTTAGAAACATAATAACATTACACAGTCCTAGAACCATCTATTTTACATGACATAACTATATACATTCTAAGTAAACATTGCTCCCTAAAATTCCTTTCTCCCTTAAAAAAATTAAAATAAATTGCAATGATAATTGCTTAATGAAGCATGTACAAATATTCAGTTTCATTTTGGATTACTAGCTAGCTAGCATACTGCATGCCTAATAGATTGTTCAATCATAATAAAATCAATTTTGTCTTTCCAATGTGATATGCAAAGTAATGGTTTCTTTTTAAAATTGAGAACCTTCTCTGTAGTGTTTTAAATAAATAGCTCTTAAGAACCTGAAACATTTTGCAAACTTGGGTCTATACTTAAAGTAAGTAATAAAGTAAGCATGTAAATCAAGTTCAGTGAACTCATTTTTGGAAGACCTGTTAGCATCAGCCTTAAAAAAGATGAAAACAAAACCTAAAAGAAAACAATTTAAAGAAAAAAATAAGCAAAGACAGATTACCCTGTTGTCATTGCTGCAGTTTTTCTCAGCTGCAATGATGTAACATTTGAACTCGTGTCAGTTTTACATATTGAGGAAGATTAAATATCTTCTTGCATCTTCCAAAAGTAAAAAGTGTAGTATTTACACTACACTGGCAGTGAAAGATGAGAGGAATGATAGTATCTGACTTTCATTATCATGCTGTCTTTGTGATAACAGCTCTTTACCAAACATTTATACAGTAACCTTATATCTAGAAATCTAAAATTGAATGACTGTGGAGTGATGTTGCACACTAACTACTATAGCATGATTTGGCTAACCAACATCAATTTCCTCCCGGCCCATAAAGCAAAATCCATTCAGCCTTTATGTTGAAAGTTCTGCAAGCAGCAGCGCAAGATAATACAAAACCAATGAAAAAAGGTCCCAAAACATTCTCTACATAATCAATAAATAAATACACAAAAAACTAAACCAATGAATAAATATAATTACTTAAAAAGGTGAAATCAAAGAAATCACCCTCCAATCAGATTCTTAAAGATATTCTTTCCACCTAAATCTTCTTATTAATAGTGCCATTATATTCTGATGTCTAGAGTTACATTTGCATAATTGATGCAAATTTCCCCATTTTCTAAGTATTAGCTTTTCAAGAAATATTGTCTGCTTCTTGCCTTTTTGAACCATCAACTGCATAACAGTTTAGACTAAGGGGTGGGGCATATTGTTTCATTTACTTGCACTGTATGGATGACTTAGACTCATATACATCATAAACCACCAACATTTAGTTTAATTCTTGACCTACTTCTTGTGAACAATTTGTACCCTTCTTGTTGTGCCTAGTCTTAATTAGCTGTCAAGATTCCAGAGCACAGGCAGTGTTCACCTTGTCTTGTAGAGGGATGAATACAAAAGGAGTGCACTCTTCAGAGAACTGCTGAGTACTTTGGTGCTCACTTCCATACTGCTCCTAGAGTATTTCTTCCCCTAACAAATTCTTTGTCATCTCACCTGATTTGCAGCCAATGGATGTAATTTCATTGTGTTTATCTGTAGAACATGGTGAGCACTAAGATTACTTGTAAATGCAAATACTCTTTCATTTCTATTTGATAGTTTTCTTTCTGTTCTGCTAAACAGATTTTTAAAACACAGTATTATGTATTTGTTCCTACAGTGCAGTTATGTAATGTATGTAACCTAATGCTTTAAACACCTCTTTCAAATCAAAGCACAGTAACTTTGGAAAATATGTACTTTCATGGACTATTGATGACATTTTTAGCATCTCTTTATGAAATTGTGATTCCTATTTTGTTCTCTGATATAGATGGTTAGTGAGATTTGTAATGGTTTAGGTTCCACTCTGCCTAACTCTAAATAGGGTTATTAGCATTTTTTTTTTCTCTAAAGGGCATGAAAAAGTAAGATAGGAGAATAAGACCTTCACCAGAATTGTGAAAAAGAAGGAACTACTGAAAGCTGATTTAATGACACAGGCAGTAAAAGGAAGATACAAAATACAGGTACTGTGATTGGTCTATTTTAAAAAGTAGGGGTTATGGGGTTTGGCACCTGGAAAAATGGATTTTTCTAGTATCTGGAGAGATAATCACTGAAAGACTGGATAATACATAATGGCTAATAGATACAACCCATGAGAAAAAGTGCAGTGGTTCTGTGAAGTGTAACAGTAGTTGAAACTTAAAACCTCCCGTGTAGTCGCCCAGCAGCTCCTGATAAACAATCAAGACAATGTTTTTTGGTGTTTATAAATTCTATGGAAAAAATCTACTTCCACAGCAACTGATGGCTGCAGAGTATGTCCACATTTTTTAAGGGGGTAAAAAGGGAAAATATTTTGAACATATGGTAGAATTGAATAAATTGACAGAGTCCTGTCAGTTTTATACAAGGTTCTGATGTGGTCAGAAATTTATACTACTTATGGTGGAATCTGTTTCTGGGCAGAAAATAGAATGGACCTATCCAAAATCTTTTGCCCAGTGAATCTGGTCTGATGAGCAAATACATTGCAACATCGGTGCTTTGGGGTGTCTTAGTAGTGAAGAGGCCAAATTGTTGCCCAGTAACCCACAATAGATGAATTCAGGCGTTGCAGCACAGATGAAACGAATAGTAGCAGGAATTCCTTTAATTCCATGTTTATTCCACCCCATATCTCCACCCCGTATCTCCACCCTCTTAACCTCATCAAATATTTTTCTTGCTCCTTAGATATATATCTTTATGACAATTAGTTTCTCAGACTAGGGTGTTGCTTGCCTTCCTATCTCTTTACCTATCACAACCACAACTATCATCATCATTGTATTTCCCTGCACTTTATCTGTTTAGAATAATTCAGAATCTGCTCATTCATTCTTCTGCTTCTGAAATGCATTCTCTGTGACTAAAACCTCTCCTCAGTCTTTGTCCAAAAGGTTTCTCAGCTTGCCAAATGAACACACAGTAACACAATAAAAGAGAATAAAGAACCAAAAATATACCCACTGACAAATGCTGCAGGCCACAGAGTCCAAGCTAACACTGAGCATGAAACCTCAACAATCTAGACAAAATGTTTGACAACAGCATTAAGTAGAAAAAGGAAAAATTAAGAAGAAAGATGAACAGTGAAACAGAATCTTCTGAAAAGTTTAGGTGCGAAAGCAAGTGAAAAAGAAACTGAACTTTCAGCTATGTCAAGGAGAGGGATATACTCAGAATATCATCAAAGTCAAAGCAATTCTAAAAATCACTGAACAACATTTAACAAAATACCACCAGCAGAAAAATGCAAAGATTCAAGCAGAGCTGCTCTCCCCATGAAGCCATGGTATCAAACAGGGCATGAGGACAACAAAGGAAAGACTTCAATAGTATGGAGCACTTATTAGATCAGATGCACAAGTAGCCCACTGGAAGGTTAGCACAGAGCTAAAGGAAATACCAGGCAAGAAGAGAATATATTAGCTCTGCTGCTCACAGAACAACACTGTAAACTTTGCATAAGGGTAAAAGTATAAAAATGGAATCACCTGGATGTGGAACAATGAGGAAAAGAAGAGAAGAGGGGGGAAGAGAGACAGAAATATGGAAAAAAGTAGGGGAAAGGGGAAAAAGGAAAGGAGAAAGGGGGAAGGGGAAAAGGAAAAGGGGAAAGGGAAGGAGGGAGAATTTTTGTAATGCAAAAAATAATTGCAATTAATTTAATTTGGTCATTTTAAAATTATTTCCCATGAGAACAATACAAGTATTTAGAATAACGTTGGTATTTATCGCAGGAGCTAGGCAAACTCTTTCTAAACATGAACATGATTTTTGCTTAAAGATCTTGTTTATTTCTCACCCCCTCTTTTCACCAGGCTGAGTTTTCTGGCTGACTTAGGAAAAAAGGACATAGCCAGATGATGACCTGAGAGAAACTAATGTTGTGTTTACAGTGGTATGTCTCAGTAAAATCTCATTCTTCTATAAATCTGCGCAATGATTTTTAAAAAGCCACAATTTAAGTTCAGATGTGGAGACAATGAGCGAAAGAAACAATATGATAATGAAGAACCAAAAAGAAGGTTTGCTGGAGAAACAGAAAAGGACAAGAAACAAGAGAATAAATAGAAACAGAAGTGAGAAAATAAGGATAATTTTGAAGAGCTCTGCATGGTCTATACTAGTATCTTTAACAAGATATGAGACATTTCTACAAATAACCTGTAGGGCTATGTTTTCTATGTTTGCAGTAGGAACACTTTGGGTAAGGAAGATCTAATGTGCAATATCAGATTTTCAATAGCCAGTCCAGGAATCTTGCTGAACATTTGCATCAGCCAGCAGCAGTGTTTCCATGAAGGCAGCAGGCACAGTCCATCTGGACTTCTAAGTGGGATCACTTCATGTTTAAGAACTATGATTTGAATTCAGGCCATTTCTGGCAAATGAAAAATACATGATGTTCATGGCATCAGTAAGATGATTTGCCCTGAATTCCTGTATCATACTATTGACAATAGGAAGAGTAAAGACAAATCTTCTAATAAATACCTTCTTTAAATGCTGTCTTTCTAATAAAATAATCGACACTGGACTCCACAAATTTTATATTAGCACACTTCTGTTCAGCCATTAATGTAATGCTAATCACATTTGTTTGTCTGTCACCATCTAGACTATTGCAAACAAGAAACAAGGAAATGAGACTATATGTGAAGGGGAGAGAAATAAATTTTGTTAAAGTTCTTCAAGCTAATAAAAAACAGTGTAGCAAAAAAACCTAAATGGAAGGAAAATGGAAGAACAAGAGTGAGAATGACATAAAAAAAATAGAACAATAGAGAAAGCAGTAAGAGGTGAAAATGATACCCTTAAGCATGATTAAATATAAGGCAGGATGTCAATAATTCATAAAAAGAAATAGCTACTTAGAAATGCAAAGCTTACCTCAGCTTGGAGATACTGTCAGTATACAGGTGTGAAAGGAGTCTGTGACCTGTCAGTAATCAATCAGTATTTTATATTTTAAAAAAAAAGAACTTGAATAATTTATACTGAATTTTTCATTCTGCCTCTAAGGATTGAACATAGTACCTGGAAACAGTTGGGCCAATGATCTCATGACTAATAAGGAAGGTGCAGATCTGAATTATGCCAATCTGATTAATAAGACTGCCTGTCTATAGCCAGGAACATGTATGGTTGTGACAGTATTTGAAGATAAGAAGATGGAAATAAATGTCTACCCTGGACTGAGCAAAGCCTGAAGGCTGTCAAAAGAGATGTTGGCAGTGTGCCCTATCTGTGTGGGGATATATTACCAGTTATGAATCCAGACTCTCTAAACCTGAAAATTAGGACCAGTATTTTTATTTAAACTTTCCCTTCTCATTGGATAAGGCATTATGCTGTTCAGAGAGAAACAAAGAGGGATATTGTTTTCAGAAAGGTCACGGTGTAATCACTTGTCATTCTCTAATGAAGCTAAGAGAGCACTGGCAGGCTGGATGCAGAGTAAATCACAAAATGTTACCAACAGTCTAAAAAGGATATTCTTATTTAGCTTGTATTTTGAAAATATCTTGCTACTGAGACATGCTTTTATGTATTTGTCCTGGAAAACAAAACCAAAGAAAACCAAAAAAACCTTTCAAGGGTTACCAGGGTACGTAAATCCTAGTCAGCAGAATATGAAGAGAGGCATCCTGACACTGGCTGGAGTTGCAGTAGAGGACATGAAGACATTAGCACTTCATGATGAAGGTCTCAGACTTCTGGGGCCTTCTCTCATTACAATTCCAGGAATGGTTGAGAGATCAGTCAATCAAGGGAAGTGACACTAAGGAAAGTGATGCGTCCCCCCTCCTGGTTTTCCCTGGAACTCTCCCCTGGGGTGTTTTCTGGACTCAGTGCAATCACTTTGGCCTCACTCCTTACAATAAATGTTTTCGTTTTTATGGTTATAAATATCTTTCACACACCTAAAGTAGCTTCAAAGAAGCAAAGCATGAACATTATCAATAAATGTATTCAGCATTTGCTGTTGTGCTTCACCTAAATAAAGATGGGTTTTAAAAGACTTGATTTAGCTCATTATTTGTGTTGTAGTTTTTGACAAAACTTAAATGTTCTGAGGGAACAACTCAGAGATAGAGTCCTAGACAAAATATTATGGTGACACAGTAAGTACATTTAATATTTTATTGCACATATTCCTGAGAAAATCTTTATTTCTGATTTCTCTTTGATTTCTCTCTGGTTTTGGTGTTATATTAACAATTCCACAATGTATCTCTGAGCAGCAGTTTTGTGGGTGTCTTCATTTTTTCTTGTCAATTCTTCTGCTTATCACATGTGGAACAAATGAAAAGCACCATGAAATTTGATAGCATGATATTTGTGCAGTGTTCATCTTAGAAAAGTCCTTCCTGTTCCTTGTTAGTGCCCCCATTCTCCATCAAGCTAAGTAGAATATTAAAACTTTCCATTTTCCCAATATTAAACTATGCGACAAAAGTCCTCAAAAATGAACCCTTTGAAAAAAAATGCATTCCACCAGCTTTTATAACTTTGCAGCTTAAGACTAGTACTGACAGTCTCCTATCTCTAGCAAGTTGCACTCTAAATTCATAAGCAGTTAGATTTTGCTTTTGATCCCTGAGCAGATTTCAAGTTAACTATTGCTCTCAAACCATCTAATCACAACAGCCACTTGAACTGTGTCCTTCCATGCTGAGGCAGACTTTTAAATTTTATTTGGTATTTATGTTTATCATGGCACAAATCTCTTCCATCAGTGCTCAAGCAGTGTCAATGCCAGCCTGCTAGATCATTTTAGCACCTCTTGAGGAATACTTGTTTACTGAGAGTTAACAAATTAAAAAAATAAATAAAACAGGTGAACAGAATGCTTCAGATGATTCATAAACATGCGAGTTATAGTTTCTGGGTTGTTTTTGGTTGGTTGGTTTGCTTGTGGGTTGTTTTTATGTTCTCAAAAACTGCCTCAAAGTCTTTTCCTGAAATCAGGTTTGTCAGTCACTTTCAGAGGAGTTATGTTGATGCACATGTTTGGGAAAAGTCTTACTGGCATTTGAAAGAGACTGTTTTTTTCCCAACAGGAAAGGTGTTGTGTAATTAGCTCTTTCTAAGTCAATATTTATCCTCTAAACCGTTAGAAAGAAAAGCTTCTTTTTCTAAGGTGCAAGACACAGATCATCTACAGACTATATCTGCATTTTTTACATATTATCAAAAAGAAGGATATAGTCAGAAATCTATTTAGTAGAAAAATAATGGGTTTGGTGATCGATTGTATAAATCACAATTAAAATTTTAAGAGACTCAGAGTGTTTGTTAAACTCATAGCAAAAGGTATTCTGAATCAGCTGAGCTGGGACATGAGTGTCTAACACTAATCATTCTGCTAATACAGTAGAATAAACAAAATTTGCTTTCTGACAATTTATGACTGAACAGAGAAACTATGGGTATAAGGAAATATTTATCAGTGTTATTTATCATCTTTTGAATTCATTTCTTGCTTTTCCTGAGCTATAACCCCTTCTTGTGAAGTAGTATGTCCTAGAAATGTACATAAAACAAACTCAATTTAATCTCATTAGAAGAAACCCTGTGGTTTCTCTCATATTGCTGACCTAAGGCCTAATGGCTTAACCTGATCTACAGTTTCATTTTGTATATGGCTTTAGTTGAAAAATTATTATTTATCTTCTATTACTATTCATATCCCTGCAAATGCGTGCTCCTGCATTTCCTTCTTTCACTTCCTGTCTTGTTCCCCAAAAATGCAGTTAGATAGTTTGAGTTTACAAATTAAATACATCTATAATAGTCTGAAGACTTTACTTTGAATCATCATACACAGCTATAATCAAAAGTAATCATTACTCTATGTTAAGTCCTTTATAACCAGCTCTAAGGGCAGTACCAGTAGCTGGGACTGATGGGTTCTTACTTGATTTTTATAATAAAAATGTCTATAATATCTATATCTATATCTATCTATATCTATATCTATATCTATATCATCCATCTATATCTATTTTAAAAATCTCACTCTTATCTATAAAGGACTTTGAATTTTTTCTCCTGTAAATCATTGTGAATTATTTATTTTCCTCTCTACACAAATGGAAACCTTTTCTCACAGCTTAACTTTTAAGTATGTGACTAATTCTTTTGTGTTTGCAGTTAGCCACATGCATAAGTGTTCAGCATGATGTCAAATCTTCAGTTCTTCTAAAAGCAGCAAGTAAATTTTCTTGTTTCTACAACATGTATAGTGTTTTGCCTTTTTTTACGGATTTAATCCATAACTGGGGATTATAGAAATATAAAAGCTTAATGAGCATCAATCTATACAATATCAGAATTAATTTAATTCATAATAAAATCTTGCAGCAGAACAATTGCTATCTAGAGGAACTAAAGCCTGGGAAAATCAATGGCTTATCACTTGACTGGTTTTTGTCAGTCAGGTTTGTCCTCAGAACACTATAGTTCATTTAGAGCTCAGACTAACTCTTAAATTTCTAATAACTCTCATTTTTTCAGGGGATATATTTTTTCAAATGGGATCAAGGATACTGCTCAATTCTTATGGGCCTTAAATAGTTATTGTATGCTAACTTCAGGCACTAACATGAAATGGTTTGGAAACCAAGATATGAGAGAAACTCTGTTTTGTTGATGATCCCTTGAGTCATCAAAATGCCTTAGAACACTAGTTTTCTAAGATAATAAATCCACTGGAGAATTATCTAAACCCACCCAATTCTCATTAGGATTTTTTTTTTTAATTTTATGTCTGCTGCATTGATATTAACATCACATTAAATTTTAAAAAAATATTCAAAGCATCCTATGGGATAATGTATTATATATAATATCTGAAGCTTATCCTTTTGACTGTCAAGTTTAATTTCAATAAATAATATTCAAGCTCAATTACCCATTGGTAACATATTGCAGCACATTATAGATTTCCATCATTGACTACTAGGATTGCAAGTCCCCAGCAGCAAATAACATCAGAATGGAAAAGGTTTTGCATCCATTCTCTTGTTTGTTCACTTCTAGGAATTGACAGGAAACTTTTTGTCCCATAGACTCACCTCCCTAGGTGCAGGACATGCAGAATCCCTACTGAAGGCACTGGAACTCATGGTAATCAGTACGTACAAGATCACTCCCATGATATCACTTCAAATTACTGAAAAAAACTTGGGAAATATAGAACTAAACTTATTCTAGGAGTCCTGGGAATTTGTATCTTCCTGTGTTTCTGATTGCCTATTAGACAACGGTAGTCTTAATTTCCATTTAATTTTTATTCATGTAATTTTAAAATGCCATTTCTTTTAATCTAAGATGTTTGCTGGCAACTAAATTCTAATTGCTTGAAAAACAGGTTCCAGTGCAATTATTAAAGAAATCTTTGATTGCCTGAGGTAGATAGATATCATTTCCTAGACTGTACAAATTAATTATCATTGATCTGCTTGACATTCCATGCCTATCTCTGTATCTGTGCATATATATGCGAGATATATATATATGTGTGAGTTATATATTTATATACACACACACATATATATATATAACTTCAAATTTTGCTTAATAGCTGAGGGATGTTAGAATAGTTTCTGATCACGATGATTCATTGTACACATTGATAAGTTTTCTCAGTACAAACTGACACTGGTTAATAGATATGCTAAGTTCTTGCTATTATAAATATGTCATACAAGCAGCAGATGCCTTTTGAAGGTAAAATTAAGTTGGGGAATTCAAGGTCCTGAAACAGAAGCAGACTGGATAACTTAGTCTTTCTTCCTACTTCTCTACAATTTCTCTTTGGAAATGCCTTTAACTTTTGATGTTATTTCTGGTAATATGTTGGCATAAGGACCGCTAACACCAGACCATTTTTCTGTGCTGTAAGGGAATTTCCTAATTGTCTTCAGAGGTGATAGGTGAAGCATGTATACAGCATGTGGTACAGCATGTATACCTCATTTATTTTTCTAGACAAATATTAACTATTTAATGCTATTGTACATACTGACTTCTCATGTTTATCTGCTGAATGGGTAACATAAGTAAAAGGTTATATTGCGCAAACATCAATTTCATGTGGCGCAATCCTTGTTTAACATAAGTCTCTGTATCTCCCATATTACATTATTGCTCATTCCTAACACTTCATAAGCCCCCTGTTTGTTTGTATTGTCATCCTTAGAATTTTTTTTTCCAGCAGGAAATAAATTAAGGACCAAAAATAGCTCAAATATTCTTCATGCTGAGACACTTTGGAGTGTATCCAGAGGTAAAAGGGAATAATTTTGATATTCAAGTGTGTTTTATGTTAAATTCTTGTGTCTTTGGCCATCAAATAAGCAGAATTTTTGAGAATTGAAACTTTTGATGCTTAAGTTCTACCCATAGCTTTGCATGGATTTGCTCTGAGTGAATTTGGTAAGGTCACAGAAGGAAACCAAATGGGTCAGGAATTCTTTCCACTTCTAGACTAGTGACTCAAATACAAAAATGCTCTGATTTTCCTTAGTTCAGTTGAACTCGATTTTTTTATAAATTCTGTTTTGAATTCACCAGTTATGGCTACTTGCAATTGTAAATTTGAGGAGGCTATCCATTGATCAGACATGTGATAAAACATTTTTCTATAAAACCTTCTGACAATCATCAGAGCACTAAAAGGCTTTAGATGCTCCCAGTCTATTGTAGAATCAATGCAAATGGTTTCTGTCCATTGCAAAAGTGACATTTCAGAACTCGCTGTATTTAATGTTCACTTGGAAGGCAGAAAAAGTGTTTCCCATTAGTTTTTGTCTAATGCCTTTTGTGCCAGTTGTCTTTTACAGGGTTTCTAATCTGTCTCCATTCTGGATATCCCCTTTTAAGATCTGAAAAGGTCTTCTGAAGCATTTCTGATATTACTTGAGTTACACACACATAGATAGGGATAAGCTTTGTAGATTCTGTTTTCTCAGTGACAGTCTGGAACATAAACAAATACATACATTTTCATCTGCTTAGTTTCCTAGCTCATTGGTTGCTCTCTATATTAAAAAAGAAAAGCCTTAAGAGATTTTCAGAGTCAGAGATACTATATTTTTTCTAAGTTTGATTTCATCCAAGCTTTTAATTTGGGTTCTATATACAGATTATGATGGGCAGTCTTACTTGATATATACCATAATCAAATTTCAGTCTAACTATAACCTGCGGGTTGTGGTTTGTTGATTTGTTGTTTTTCTTCTTTTTCAGATTTATCAGACAAGTTCTCCTATTTATATGTCCTGACTTTATTTGCTTTCATGTGATATTCTGGAGGTCTTTTCCTTGCTCTAATGGTTTATCTTTCTTTGGCTGTCATAAACCCCATTTTGGGGAAAATGTCAGGCTTTACCCAACCTCTTCATGCCAGTGTAATCTTTTTTGTCTTGAGTCAGGCTATTTCTTGTCTTGAGTCAGGTCATCTATGTCAAAACTCTTACTAGATGTTTTATTGCAAGGTATTAATTTATTTTTCAATGAGAAATAATGCAAAGATGATCTGTAACTGTTACTTATATCTATTCTCTATTATTAATTTAATAGAGAGTAAAATTCATGGAAAATAGAAATGGAAAATTCAATTTTGAAAAAAAAACCAAACCAGATTTTGTCTCCTATTTATTCTGGGCTCAGGTCCAACTGTTTTGTCTTTTTTGTGGGGCGGGGGGGGGGAGAACAAAACAATCTAAAGGTATATGAGAGAAATTTCTGAGATAAACTGACCTATTTCCATGTATCCAGGCTACTTAAATGAAAATGTAGTGTTTGCAGTGGTCCAAAGAGGAGTCCCAATTTTTTTGAAATGAAAATTGAAAGTTTCATTGATAATGAGTTATACACAATGAAATGCTCTTTAACAAGTTGATTGCTTCTATTAAGTTGCCAGTCAGGTAGTGTTAACTTGGAATAGCAGAAATATTTCATCAACATAAGCTCTATGATTTTTCTCTGTATTATTTATTTCTTTTCTCTTTCATTTCCTCTTTCATTTTCTACTGGCATAGTATTTTGTAGTAAGTGAAGCATGAACACTCATTTTCTCTTACAAAGCAGACCATTTACCTACTTGGAATATAAAGACATTTATTACATTTGCCACTGTGTTTTTCTTGTAGCAGATGTAAAATACAGTGTGATTACAGAGAAAAGATGTGGGCTACATACTTAACACTTAATGTCTTAAACATTTTTTATGGAAATATATGTTCTGTTCTGCTTTCTCTCCTCTTCATGACTGTAGCATTACAGAAAGCTACAAATTGTTGTCTTTAACCCTTTAAGAATATTTTTGACTGATGACATTTCTAACGGCAGGTTATCAACAGATATTCTAGCTTTGAATCACGACTGGAAGAAAAGTAGCATAATAAGACTTCTATTTTTGCTTTGTATAGTCAAGTATATTGTTTCTTAGATAGTAATTTGGCATAGCTATGAACAGGCAGTTTGTGTGCAGTTTGTGAAACTGGAAATATTTATTTTTATCATTGTAAGTGTCCTTATATGCATTTTCTATTTATTTTCTACAGTGAAGATGGTCCACCCACAATACATATACTTAATTTTATAAAGATCAATTCCACCAAAGGACTGTCAGGTTCACTATTATCTCAATAGGCTTTTTCTCCGAAGGCCCTGCCTGAGAACTCTGTACCAAAAGGCCTTTAGCCAGGCTTTCAACATGGTCTTCACTAGCATTCACATAACCAATTCACTGAAATATAGGCTGATAAATGGGTGCCAAACTGGCTAAACTCTCAGGTTGAAAGCTTATTTTCATCACTGGTTTAATGTTCAAATGACAGCTATTCATGGACATGTATTGCAACAAATACTGTTTGTTAACAACCTAGGTGATAGAATGGTGTGTACCCTCACCCAGCTCACAGATCATATCAAAATGGGGGAAGTGCTTCATTTCATGGTTTGACCCCAGCCAGCAACTAGATACCACTCAGTCACTCAGTCACTCCGAGTCCTGAGTGGAAATAAAATTAAATACTCATGGCTTGAATTGAGAGCAGTTTAATAGTTGAAAATAACTAAAATATAATCATTATAATTATTATTTTATGTTAAATTATAATTGTAATGGAAAAGAGAAAGAGAAAGGAATAAAACCCATATAAAACCCATGAAAACCATGTGGTGAACAATGCAATTTCTCACCACCCAGTGACTGATGCTCAGATGATTCCCCAGTAGCAATCAACCTCTCCCAGCCAACTTCCCCCTGTTGATTGATTTGGCATCATGTTCCATGGTGTGGAATATTCCTTTGGCCAGTTTGGGTCAGCTGCCCTGCCCATGCTCCTTCCCCCCAGCTGCTCATGCAACCCCTCACTGGCTGAGCATGAGGCATGGAAAAGTCCTTGACATAGAGTGGGCCCTGAGAACTGCTAAACCACCAATGAATTATCAATGGCTTTTAAATGTCCCAGTGAGGCAATCCCATAGATCTGCCTGGCACAAATCTGTGCAAGCTCATTTATTCTGCAGTGCAAGCTCATTTATTCTGCCGTGCCTTCTCATAAGGTGTTTACGGGTAGGAACACAAAGGAGACATTCTCAGTTTTGCATTATGCAGTCATGTGTTTCCATGGGGTTACAAGAACAGAGTAAGAATCCAACACAATCTTGACTTTCACCTATACCCTTTCAAGAAACTTGTATGTTTCAAGAGCATGAAACTAAAAGGTATTTGAACTCTTTCTGAAAAAAATGTGATTCTTGAATTTCTCTCTGTATCTTGACTATGTAAAGCTTTGTACAGAGTCTGCATGGATAGGATACCCAAACAAAAGATTTCAAAGACTTTGTTAAATTTCTGCCCATCAACTGACCTTACACACCACTTTTTTATATTTCTGTACTGTAAATGGTGTCTTTATTTCATGGGACTATTTTCTATGCTTTTTACTTGCTATTTCAAAGCACTTTGAATATGAGTAAGTGGTAAATACACTTAAGACTGTGTAAGTAGCCACTTTGATTATGTAAACTCCTGTCTTAAGAGATTTATAAGTATCTCCATAAATAGAAAACAATTTGCTTCTAAGAAAAAAAAAGCATTTTGTGTTAGTCCCTAGAATGCTCTAGTTGAATGTAACTTGTTATCTTAATTGTCTGCTTGCATATCTAGTTCTCATTTCTCAATAATTCAAAATGAGATGAACTATATGAGCCGGAGCTAATAAACTTTAGAGATAGTTTCCAGAAAGAAGTAGATATTTGTGCACCAGAAGTTCTAAACAACTTGACAGAGAAAATACTACTTGCCAAAAAAAAAAAAAAAAACCAAACAAAAAAAAAAGAAAGAAACAAACAAACAAAAAAAAAAAAAACCTAGGAGACATTCTACTGTAAGAACTGATAGTTTTGACTGCAGAAGATTTTTATCCATAATAGCAGAGAGGTTTTATAGGAAGCACTTCATAGTGTTTGTTGTAGTTTAACCCCAGCCAGCAGCCAAGTCCGAGGCAGCTGCTCACTCATTCCCCTCCAGCAGGATCAGGGAGAGAATCAGAAGGGTAAAAGTTGGAAAACTTGTGGGTTGAGATAAGGACAGTTTAATAGGGAAAGAAACACCTGTGCTCACTAGCAAAGCAAAACAAGGAATTCATTCACTGCTTCCCAAGGGCAGGAGGGGTTCAGCCATCCTGACAATTATCTGAGAAGACAAACACCATTACTCCAAACATTACATCCTTCCTCCTTCTTCACCCCACTTTAAATATTGAGCATGATGTCACACATTCTGGAATATCCTTGTGATCAGCTGGGGTCACCTGTCCCAGCTGTGTCTCCTCCCAGCCTCCCATGCACACCAGTCTCCTCACCAGTGTGGCTGTAGGAAAGGCAGAAAAGGCCTTGGCTTTGTGTAAGCCCTGCTCAGCAATAACAAAAACATCTCTGTATGGTCAACCCTGTGTTCAACACAAATCCAATACACAGCCCCTTACCAGCCACTGGGAAAATTAACTCTACCCTCTACCCCAGCCAAAACCAGCACAGTGCTGAATCTTTAACCTCCTGAGAAGCTTGGCAAAATCCTGGTCTAGACATGAATACAATATAGAAAAAGATGCAAGCCTATTTCCAGAAAATTAAATGCACTTCCTTTTCTGATTGTAGACTTGTGCAAAATATAAAATATCAAATAGATATAATAAAATAAAATAAAATATTAACTAGAATCCAAGGAAATTTTAAATTGTGCATAAAACAGAAATTCTAACACACATCACACTTCCAAATTCAAGAAAAGTAGTGAAAATGTACTCTTATTATCCCCATGTAGAGTATAGTGCTATCAAAAATCTGCCATATTTACTTCTTAACTTTTTAGAGAGTCCTGAAGAAGACTAAATTTACCAGAACAAGATATTTGGCCTATTTTTCACCTTCACTATTCAAAATGGTCATCACAACTTTACAAAATTTAGTAATATTATAATACATCTGGGAAAAAAGTTTAGAAAAGAAAATTGATTTAGGAAAGAACTTTTGTTACTACAAGTTTCTAGTTCAGTTATAGCAGCTGTATGTCTTGGCTAAAAAAATACCTAAGAAAGAACAATGGTGTTAGTTTGCTAGTTGTTTTGAGGATTATTTTACATGCTATAACTGTTGCCACAGAAATGCCTGTATTATACCTTTGTGTTTAGCTTGCAGATTTGTCTAGCTCAGCATAGGTTGTGAAGATTTTACGTGTTAGTGGTCTGAGTAGAATTTCATCCTGATGTCCTTAAACTACTCACTGCTGAGGTTACAGTTCCCCAAAGCAGTTTCATTTGCTGATATTATCATCTTCACAGCATCTCAAGAACTGTATACTATGTATAACTTACTTATTATTTTAGTACCAAAAAGATTCCCATTACCATTGGAAAAGCTTTCATTTTCTTGTCCTCTAACTTTCACTCCCACAAGTATGCATATTTGCTGAAAGTAAACTTTATATGTAAACTTTCCTGTAACAATGTCTATCCCGAGACCGTGATGGAGTAAGGGTTTGGATTTAACACTTTTATCATCTTCTGAATCATTCCCATCTGCAGTGCAAAGTCCTTTACCATCTGTACCGTGCCTGATAACTTATGCAGGCAATACAAATACTTGTCTCTTATTTCCATCAAGGGCATTTTTTTTAAACATGAGCCATTTCTCTTGCAGGTCCTAATTCAGCAAATACAGAACCTATATATAGCAATCAACCATTTTTCATCAAACTGAATGACTGATGACAAATTATCTCAATTTCTTTTAGGAAATGTTCTTCTCTAGGAATGAGACTGGAATGAGATCTTGCACCCTCACACACTGCGGTGGTGGCCCACCACACATAGCCTTTGTGAGCTCTGGCACTACTCAGAAATTCCCTTGGCCTTGTGCACACAGGTAGAGAGCCTGTGCTCACCCAGAAAAATAGTCAGAAATTAAGTTTAATGAGAAAGAATGACAGACTGAAATGTCAGGAGTAGACCTTTTTTAATGTTTAATGGAAGAAATTACAGCTGAGGCGCAGAGCACAGCCATTCAAGCACTGTAACCAGCTACTGCCTACATGGCTAACCTCTTCCATCCCCTTATCCTTCTATTTCCCTTGTTTCTTCTCCAGCCACTCTGAATTCCAAGAGTACCTGCAAATCTTCCTCTGGACCCATGGTAATGGGTGTCCACCCTGGCCGTGGGGCTGATCAGTTCCTGTCGCTGAGACAGGTTACCCTCAAACCTCTGCCCAGCTTTGTTTCTATGACAATGACTTCTTTATCACAAAACTGTGCTATCCATGATAATTTAGGGTAAATCAAAGCCTTTGAAAAGATAAAAATAATATTTTCTGAAGTACAGAGGAGAATAAAGTGTTGCAATCTTAAAAGGCATCAGAACAGAGAAGGAAGAAATGAGATAAGGTGTGCACAGATTATTCCAGCTGGTGATCTGCACAGATCATGTCTGTGCTGCTCATGGAGAGGAAGCCTTCCAAGGTAGCCAGCAGCAAAACTATTATCTTCCTCTAATTCAAACAGCAATTTTATTCTTACATTGTGCGTTGGGTTTGTGTGGCAGGTTTTTGGTAGCAAGAGGGGAACTACACGGGTGGCTTCTGTAAGCAGCTGCCAAAAGCTTCCTCTATGTCGGACAAGGAAATGCCAGATGAATCCAGGATGGACCGACCTGCTGCTGCCAATGCTGGACCAATCAGAAATGGTGGTAACACCTCTGCAATAACATATTTAAGAAGGGGAGAAAATATTGTGCAGAAGAAATTGCATCCAGAGAAGAGTGGAGTGAGAATATATGAGAGAATCAACTCTGCAGACGCCAAGGTCAGTCAGCAAGGAGGGGCCCAGGCCCAGGGGAAAGATTCCCCTGCAGGCCGTGGTGCAGGATAGGGTGAAGCAGCTGTCCCTGCAGCCCATGGAGTTCCACAGAGAAGCAAACATGCACAGGCAGTCCATGGAGGAGGTCCATGCAGGACCACACGAATGCCTGAAGGAGGGCTATGAATCCATGGGAAACTCATGCTGGAGGAGGCTCCTGAGAGGGATCTGCAGACTTGTGGAGAGAGAAGCCCACACTGGAGCAGGTGTCCTCGTAGGTCTTGTGACCGTGTGGAAGGGACCCAAGTGGAGCTGCTCGTGAGGAACTGTAGCCCATGGGAAGGATTCATGCTGGAGAAGTTCATGGAGAACTGTCTTCTGTGGGAGGGAGCCCATGCTGGGGAAGGGGAAGAAATTACAGCTGAAGAACCCCTCTCCTTGAGCAGTGGCAGGAACAACCTGTGATGAGCCAACCATTGCCATCTCCCTGCACTGCTGGGGTACGATTTAGAGCTGGGAAAGAGGGAGAGGTGGGGGGAAATTGTTATAAGATTTGTTTTACTTCTCCTTATCTTGCTCCAATTTTGGTTGGTAATACACTCATTTTGTATCTCTAAGTCATGCCTGTTCTGCCTATGACAGTAAATGGGGAATGATCTCTCCCTGTCCTTATCTTGACATGATTCTTTCAATATATTTTCTTATCCATATCCAGCTGAGGCAGGGAGTGAAAGAGCAGCTTTATTTGTAGTAATTTATTACGTATAACAAATACAGAATTAAGAAAATGAGTACATGTACTAAAGATCAGGATATTGCTGATAGTGATCTGAAGATAAAGATCTCACTGCTGGGCTGCATCATATATGTATATAGTGGAAAGATATAGTTAAAAAAAATCTTGCCAACTTAGATTGTCATAATTAACAGATACTCCAATAACATTGTTATAAAGAAAATTTCCCATGCTAAGAAGATAATAAGCTTTATTTTCAAGACCAATTAATCTAATTTCAGTGTCCAGATATTTCTATGCATTTGTCAGCAAGGTTGAATATTTTTCTCATAAGTAGATGTAATTTTCACAAAGAAGTCACCTTCAAATACTCTCTCAAATAGTCAGAATAAGTCGATTTTCTTAAATCTGACATCCCGAGCTTTATATTCTTAGCCTTTCAACCATTATTTTCAAACTTTTCTGATTGTTTTATTAAATTTTTCATGTGTATTAAAAACAATTGACATATAGTTGTACAGATCTGCAATTACAAAAGCTAAACAACCCCAGACTGTGCAACATATCTGTACTGGTTTAGATAATACAAAACTTTACTGGTTTAGCTATGTTTAAATTGGAATTAATTAATATTAATTCTAAACATTTAAAATAATTATAATAGTAAGTCTTTTAAAAATGATTGTAATAAATTTTGGAACAATACTGCCTCATTTGGGACAGAGCCTATTTCTTAATCTGAATGGAGGATAGATGTTTAACATTTTCCTAAGGGGATTTCCATCATATGTACTCTGAGCTTCTTATTTAATTCATAACGTCAACCACAATGGATGTATGCTCACATTTTCATTCAACTACAAGTTGATTTTTGCTTTACTTCTTTCAATTTTATGATCTACAATTTGCTAGTTCTCTAATAGGACCAAATCTCCATTTGATTTTTTTCCATCTGAAAATGCATTTTGGTTTTCCTTAACTCCATTAGGCATTGGTTTTCTTTCACTTTTGTTTTCTACCCCCCCTCTGCCTCAGGATTTTTTACCTTATTTTTATTGATTTTTTGCATTTGCTGAACAATGCTGGAATATTTCAGCACTTGCTTGTTTCTTTAAATTTCACTTATTTATGCCAAGAGTTACTTTAAACTCCATTAAAACTGTTTATAGTTCAGAAAATCTATATTCAATGAGCGTAATGAACTTCAGATCCAAGTCAGTATGACTAAACCATAGCCAGTATAAGAACTTCACCACTGTGGAAAATTCCCTTTTCTCTTCTTTCATAATTTTCCCAGTCCAAAGTCTTATTTCTTTGATCAGATTTCAGGTCATCTCGACATTTCTTCTGAAGTCTGTGTCTTCTGAAATGAGGACCATTTTTATCTCTTCACCTCCATACATAAGTTTTTTTTGTTATTTAGATTTGGGATTTTTTGTTTGTTTTTCTCTTTGTTGGTTGTAGGAGGAGGGGTTGGGGAAGGCAGTCTAGGGTTGCCATGGGAAACAGCAGTTGTATGAGTTCTCCACCCCCTTTGTAAGAGAATTGTACCCTCCCCCTGTCCTGTCAGTTATTGTTCAAGTCTGCCCCTTAGCCTAGAATCTTCTCTGTTCCATGTTTTCCCTTTGGTTCTTCCACTAAGAACACTTCTTTCCCTTTTCCCCACTGGAAAATGTTATATCTCTCCTCCCTTTAGCCTTTTCCCGATTGTTCCCTCGTATGCTAAACCCTCCTACCCTTATGCAGTTAAAAGATCCCTCACCCCGCCCCTCGGGGCTCTCGGAATCTGCCTCCCTTCTGCCTCGTTGTCTCCCTGTCTGCCCCTTCTGCGACCCTTCAATAAACGAGCAGAATTTTAGCAGCCCGAGTGTCCCTCCCGTTCTTCTGGTGGACCCTCAGATGTACCAGCTATCCGAGCTTCGTGCCGAGAGGCTAAAAGCCCCCGCGGCTCGGCAGTTGGTTGGTTGGTTTTCTTTTAATCTCAATCTCTCACTTTGCTAGCCAAAAGTTTCACAGCAAAATTACCACTTCTTCCTTTATTCGGCCTACTGAAATACTATTGGTTTAAGTACCGATAGGAAACGACAACTCTCAAGGAGTTAAGATTAAAATATAGTTTAGACCCCATTCCAAAATACATGTTGATATGTTGTATTGTGTTTGCCAGTAGATGGAAAAAAAAAAAAAAAGTGCAGTAAATACATGGGAATTCACATATCTAATTGGACTTGTGCAAACTCTGTCCTATTGAACCCTTGCTATATTTAGCTAATATGACTGAAATTGCCAACATAAGAAGGATGTGGACTTTCTGTAGCAAGTCCAGAGCCATAAAGACAATCTGGGGGTTGGAGCACCTCTCCTGTGAGTCTGGGACACTTGGTCTTGTTCAGCCTGGAAAAGAGATGGCTCCAGGGAGACTTCTTACCAGCCTTCCAGTAACAAGGGATCTTCCAAAAAAGGCTGGAGAGGGATTGTTTGCAAGAGCATGTAGTGATTGGAGAAGGAGGAATGGCTCTGAACTGAGAGGGGGCAGGTTAACGTTAGATGTTAGAAAGGAAATCTTAGTTTATAAGGGTGCCCAGAGAAGTGGTCAATGCCCCATGCCTGGAAGTGTTCAAGGCCAGGTTACAGGGGTTTGAACAACCTGGTCTAATGAAAGGTGTCCCTATCCATAGCAGGGAGGTTGGAATAAATTATCTTTAAGGTTCCATTCAGCACAAACCATTCTATGAGTCTGTGATTATTCAACAGTGCCATTTGGATTTTGAAATTGCTTTTCTGCAAGTCTTTGTGTGAGTGTAAGAAGTGCTGTCATTTCTAAGATCAAGATGTGCTGTTTGTTCATAAATTGCACTTTTACAAACATAACATTTTAAATAGTCAGACACCATGTTGGCAGAGTTTAGAAATACTGTTTGAAGAAATACTGAATGTCTGATGTATTTCAAACACTTAGAATCTCATGAGTTTTAATTGTCTAAAAAAGCCAATGTCAATCTCTGACAGTTTCAAGAATTCATGTAGAAAGTGCCCAGATCTTTATCAAATGAATGAATAAATAGCATATCAAATTTTCAATAGCATTTTATCTTAAACAAACTTTTGATTTAATTTCAATTGGTTTTCCAGAATACTTTGCTCATTCAGAAATTACAGTTTTCAGCTGTTTCTTGAATTCGAACATTGTCAGAACTAACTTTCCTGTGCCATTAAATAATAATAATAAAAAAAGACATATGGAATAGGCATTTCCCCATGAGTATTCAGATATACCTGTTTTTTTTTTTTAACTAGATAGCTTATTTTTACAGTGCATAAGTTTCTTTTTTACCAGAAGTACTTTGTGAAGAAGCATTTGATCGTTAATCTGTGTACAGCCAGAAAAAAGGAAGGCTCATTCCTGCATTAGCAACCTCATTTCCAAAGAGGATTACTCTCATATGCAAAGATCAATGAAAGTATTATTAAATCTCCCAGCCCTCTTCCCTTCCTGTGCAAAGCTGATATTACCAATTATTTTAAATATGTCTGACTCTAATTATAGTGAAATATTTTTGGCATGAAGTGGACGGATGTTGAATATTTTATATCAGCCTGATCTCAGAAGGAGTTCTAAACTATTTAATACCTTAGAAGATGTCATTGGGCTAAAAGGGATCACTTTAATAACAATCCATCTCACTATAATTTTTGTCAACTGTATGTACATTTAATTTTTCTTCCTAACAAATGATTTACCCTCTTTCTGTCTGATAAAACAATGGATCAGTTGACCCTGGGTTACTAAATTTCCATACTTAGTTTAATTCTGAAGAATTTGAATAGTTTAATTTATCTCTTACCTCAGAAGGTGCCTTAAACTATATTGCTCTACCATGTAAAAAGAAGTTCTTGTGTCAAATATGCTTGAGCAAAAACATCAAAATACTCACGGCAGCAGAGCATTTGGCCAAACATTTAAAAGATTGTATCATCTAAGGCATACTTGGAATAAAGTTATGCTATAAAAACAATTCTAAAGTCGTTGAAATCTAATAAGAAATGGCACTTGAATGCAATAAACTAAGAACAGTAGCTTTAATGAAATGTATCCAAAATATACAGTTGTGCATAAAGATACAGTTTTGAATTTATACTTTGCAGATAGTCACATCTCAAATGTTGGAGGATGGCAGGAAACAAACAAGAAAGCAAATGACATCCAACCATCTTGTTCAGATAAATGAAACAAAGCCAAAACAAAACAAATCCCATGGATCTTGACAATTATACTTTCATCGTATTTCTCTGATTATATTCTACCGTATTGCCTTCCCATTTATTTAACCTGGCATGTCCTCCCTTTCAAAATTCATTGCAATATCTGTAGAAATGGTAATAATTTCCCACAGGACATTTAACATTTACACCATTTCAGGACTGCATTTTAAATTTACATTTCCCTGGGGCTGTAAGTGTTGAGACAATTGTCCAGATGCATAACTGCAGACAACGTCTGTGGTGTGCAGCTTGAGATGAGGTGTCGTCAATCAAGTTTTAGCATAGCTCTAGTTTATTAGAGGAAATGGGACCAGCTTTGCCACTGAATATAGGTGCAGCAGGGAGCCAGTGACACCCATCTTGATTTACAGCACATATCTTGCAGAAGATTCTGTGGCATGGTGCCCACTCCAATCACCTTTTGTTAGCTGGGAATTTATGTTTGGAAAAACTCTGCTGGAGGAGAAAAAACAAGTTAATGGATCATCCAGGAATCACAAAATAAATAGAACAAAACTGAATTGTGTTCTATTCTAAATTTTATTCTTAGTCTGTATGAACATTTAGAATACAATTCAATTCTTAATTTTTGAGTAATTTGGGCTGGAAATTTTCATCATTGTCTGCAACAATGATTGTTGTTCAACTAAAGAAGAAAATTAAGTCGTGTTAAAAGACTGATCATGCTTATAGTCATCTAGTTATTTTTTTCTCCACTAAGGAAAGGAGAAAAAATGCTATTCTTCCAAATGTAGCAGGTTCGGTATCCTGGGCTGTATCAGTAATTGTGTTGCCAGCAGGTATAGGGAAGTGAGTCACACCCCTGTACTCTGTACTGGTGAGGCCACACCTGGAGTCTGTGTCCAGTTCTGGGCACCTGAATTCTGGATGGATATTGAAGGGCTGGAGCAAGTCCAGAGAACGATGATGAAGCTGGCAAAAATTCTTGAGCACAAGTCAGGTGAAGAGTGGCTGTAGAGGTTGGGTTTGTTTAGCCTGGAAAAAAGACAGCTCAAGGGAGACCTTATCACTCTCAACAGCTCCCGAAGAGGAGGTTCTAGCTAGGTGGGGGTCGGTTTTATACTCCCAGACAAACAGCAACAGAACATAATCTCCAGCTGGACCAGGGGAGGTTTAGGTTGGACATTAGAAAAATTTCCTTCACAGAAAGGGTGATTTAGACCCTGGATTGGGCTGCCAGGAAGGTGGTGGAGTCACCGTCCCTGGGGGTGTTTAAGGAAAGGTTGGATGCAGCACTCAGAGTCATGGTCTAGTTGACAGGTTGGTCCTAGGCTGGATTCGATGTTCTCAGAAGTATTTTCCAAGGATTCCATCATTCTGTGTGAAGGTAATTAATAACTTAATTTGTGTTTTCAGGGAGAAATCTTTCAATTCCATTGACCTACGCTAACCAACAGCTCTTCTTACAGCAATAAAATGTTTCAAAGGAGAGTTGCAGGCTAAGAAAAAATAACTTGCTCTAGTAAGAATATAATGAGTCTTTAAATGTGTCCTTCAAGAGATGGATTCTCATAACTTCTTTTTTTCTTTTTCTTTTTTTTTTTTTTCATAAAGAAGAGGTCAGTTCCTGTATTCTTGAGATGAAAAACCATCGCATTCTCAGGAAGAATGTGATCAAGGTAAGATCCTTGCCTGATAAGAGCAACATTTACTTTCAAGGGATAGGAAGATGAAAGCAGTAAAACATCCAGAGAAATGTGTTCTCTTGGATCTGAATATTTGTGTGCCATTTAATTTCTAGAGTAATTTGGTTTGGAAACCTTCATAAACTATAATTTATTTCCTTTTTCTATTACATGTTGCCAAAGGTATTATTATAAAATGATACTAAAAATAAAGGAGTATTATAGTACTTAACTATATACTTACAACAGAATGTAGATTCTAGCCATTCTACTTTATGATGTCAGAGTTTTAACACAGATGGACCATCCTCTGCAGGCTTCTTATGGTGCTGTACTTAGGCTATAGTCAATGTTTGAGTAGAGAGCACTCCCAGTTCATCTCTGGTAAAAACACACACACACAATATACACCGTTTTGTGGATTAGCTGAAATATTAGTGGTTTAGAGCAGTTAATTAATGATTATTCAATGGAATGAATAGTAAAATATTGTTTTCCTGTGATAGCGTAACTTAGGGAGTAATTTGAGATTGAAAGCTTCTAAGCAGGAGTCTTGAATAATTTTGTTCACTCAAACTCATTCATGAAGCATTTAGAAAATGTTTCAGTGTTTATCAGAACTCTGTTATAAATTTGTAAGCTTGATTAGAGCCAAGGTTATTACAAGTTGCCGCATAGCAAAACTGTTGCCAGACTTATTCTGTAAAATAACATGACAGGAGATTTTATTCTTCCTAGAGGATTATGTAAAAAGACATTTTTGGTGGCAGTGGTAATCAAAAGAATGGCATTTTTTTGTGCAGAAGATCAGTTCATACTCTGAAAAAGCCTCTTGTTGCGTTTAACATGATCATCTACATTAACAATGAATGCACAGCACTTACAGAGAGATGAATGAAGGTAGTATGGCCTAAAAGATATTTATTTAGCTGCACAGTGTTCCCTGTTGCTCTGGCCACCCAAATCAAAGCTCACAAAGCCAGATAGTCTTTGACTTAGTTAATGGTCACATACAGGACAGGCTTCAAGAGAAGTTTAAAAAAAAAACAACCCAAAGCAATCAAAAACACCAAATCCCAAACCTTCCAAAAGACAAAGATGCCTAAAATACCACATCAAAAGGATCCTTTTAGCAATTCTAAGGGTATCAAAAGTCCTGATGAGAAAAAGCATGAGGGAGAATATTTTTCATCATTGAAGGAAAATAAAATTTTAGGTTGGGATTTAGCTACTTTTTAGTACATTGGTCTATGTCATGGATTTTGGCCAAGTTTTTTTAATTCTCTATGCTTCAGGTCCTCACACTCATGCTTCCCTTGCCCAACTCTATTATCTTTACCAAGACTATTAAATACTTGAGACAGGAAGACTTATTATTTCAAAAATATGTGTAGCTCCTGTTCTGCATTGCATAGAGTTCTTCAGAGCAGTCTCAATTATTTATGGAGTTTACAAATTATCTAGAAGCAGAGCTAGTGTTTATGTAGCCTGCAAAGCCTAAGTATTTCTTTTAGTATTTCTCTTATGAATGGATACCTTGGACTGCTTAGCATTCCATGCTCTGCTGCGTCCTACCTCATTAGTCCTAGAGGAGTGTTGGCAGAATAAATAGGAAAGACTCCAGGAATATTCACTGTTGCAGAACCACTTCTGCACATCATGCAGGATGTGTCCAAATATCTGCAGTGCAGCTTCATGGACTTGGACAAGCCTTTTTATTTTTTTTTTCCTAGCTAGAGAACTGAAATGAAGTCAGTATTTTATTTTGGTTGCCTTTTGGATTTCTGCTTATTTGTTTCTCTCTTAAGTAGCTAAATGGAAAAATATAACTCAAATCCAGTGGAATTCTGTCTGCCATTTAGTGAGTAGTACAGAGACCTTCTGCTTCACAGCAAAATTGTCTGCATACTGGACTGTCCCGCTCACAGATTACCTCAAAAACATTTCATCTCTGATTCTTGTAGGAAAGGATCACACAAATATTTTCACATGATTTCTAATAGGAGACCTTAAATATTGTTCTATAAATATATTATTCAAAATATAAAATTTAATCTTTTACTCCTTTACTTTCATGGAAGACTCTCAAACGTGTCTGAGAGCCTTAGCCATTCAAATTGTTTATTATTAGTTAATGCACCAATTTTGGCTGCAAATGTATGGAAGATGAACATTTCAGTTCAGCATAGAAACCAAGATGAGGTTCATAAAACTATTCAGGTTTCTATCTCTAGAGCTCAGACTCTGCAGAGAGGTCAGCTGCTGTCAGCTGCAATTATGCAGCCAGGAACCTGCATCAGCCAGTGCAGGACAGAGAAATCAACAGCTTGGGAATGAGCCAGTCTATTTTGTTTAGAAAAAAACTTGAAAAAGCATAGAGGTATGCACTTGAAGGGACTTCTGCAAGCATGCTGTAAATACATACTTGAAGAGTGTTTACACACTGTAGTTATTTACTTCTGGAAAACTGAGAAAATATTTCTAAATGTCACTTTGGTCATTAAAAAAAAACCAAAAAAACCTAGATAACAGGAAGAATTAAAAAGCAAAGATTTTTTTTTTGTATACATATTTAATGTGAAGGAGATTCTCCAACAAGTTATTCTTTCGGAAGCTCTTCAACCACATTATTGGAAAGGAGAAAATAAGGAGAACTTGGTGCTACAGTATAGAGGGAATCAGCCCACACCATACATGCATACAGGCATGGACACCTATGATCTGATCCTACCTGGAGCTAGAGTCCCAGTCCATCGCTGTCCAAGACATTTTCATTGAGATAACAGAGTCACTAGCAGATCACTAGGTGTTTCACCTGGCTTTGGAGTGGCATGTGGAAATAAGGTGGGAGAATCTAAGGCATCTAGAGTGGTACTGGAAGGCACAGCTTAGGTTTAGCAGATCTCAAATCACGGTGTCTGCACATGCTTCCATGTGTGTGTGGAGTTCATGTGCCTGGTGCCCTTTTTCATACCTTTCCTAGTTCAGCTACCCCCAGAGCAGAGTACAATTCATTCAGTTTCTGAGTCATACCAGTCAGGGTTGCATCAAGTTCTTGGATTCCCAAGGGTCTTTCAGAAAACATTAAATTCCTCTAGGCAGCTAATTTGAAATCTGAGAGTCTTCATGTGGTCTAGGTCCTACAGAGTTTGATGGAGATGTTGCTGATGCAGCAAACAGATTATTTTATTGTAGACCAGACACAGCTATCTCCTTTAGTGTGAGCTGAAATATGCTACAGACTATAAATTCATTGAGTAGCTCTTCATGACTTTATCAAGAGCTCAGAACTGTGGAGGCATATACAACTCTAACATGAGGTCTCATAGTTTTTACCAACTTCATACACTTGTGAAATGGTGACAAGGTTAATAAGTAATAATGGCAATAAAAAACAAACAAACAAAAAACAAACAAAAAAACCAAACAAACAAACAAAAACAAAAAAAAAAAACCAAAAAAAAAAAAAAAAAAAAAACAAAAAAAAAAAACAAAAAACAACCAACCAAATATCAAAGAACACATTCCCAGACACTTGCTGCTTACAAAAACTAGCACCATGGGACTTGATGTGGTGACTCTTTCTCAATTTGTATTTTCAAGAAAGGACATCTCTGCTTGTCAGAAGTCTAACAAAGAATTCAGTCTCATAGACATGACAGTGTCAAAACTGTAACTCACTTTTATCTTTTAAGACTTGTACGAATCTTCCATGTACCATATATATTTCCAGGAAAATCTATCACCCTTCATCCTTTGAAGCATATGACATTTCATTTAGCATTTTTTGGGCAGATAAGTTCTATGGAAAAGAAAACAAAATACATTTCAATCACATAGTCTGGTAAGGAATATGTACTCAGCTACTGCATTACATGCCATAGAACTGTAAGTTTTTAATAGAAGAAACTAGTCTGTGGCTTTATAAAACAATTTTTTTTTCTTTAAAAAAATAAAAAGAGCAATAAAAATTTAAAACCTAGTGGTACTGATGAAAAAATCATGAGGTTGGTTTTGTCTATTTCATTCATAAGTAGATAAATTTAGTTGAAAAGAATTAGATTGCAGAACAGAGTCCTTCATACAATAATATAATCAGTATAACAACGTGCACAATTTTGGATTCCTACTATTGTGATGTGTCAATGGACATTCAGATTTAAGAAGAATGCCCTAATTAGTTTGTAATTATATAAAGAGGTTTTTTTTTAATAGCAAACAAGTTATCACGTGATGAGTTAAAGGCAGTTGCTTTCCTCACTTCTAATAATTTTATTAAGTATTCATAGCTTGCACATTATGGATTCAGACTACTTATAGCTTTCATATACAATTTAGCATTAGGTGGTTGGAGTTCTATCTTTGAATTTATCAGATGAATTGCTTGAATTTAATTTGGGCAGAAAGACACCTATTGAGGAAACTATTTTCAGTTAGGCAATGAGCTGTTAACAGTAATGTTTGGAATAAATACATTTTATCAGCATTTACAAAGGCACCCTACTAGGTAGCAAGCAAAATAGTACATTTCATGGTGCAATGTAATTTCTTTGCCCTAAAAATATAATATTTTTTATCTTTCAAGTTCAAGAATCTTGTAGGAACAGTGTTACATTTGTTTTGCCTCCAAGTACAGTTGCAATACTTTAAAGGGATGACATTTTGCAAACAAAATTTATTTCTCTACCTCACAGAAACAAATGTATAAAGCAGTTCTCTTTTAAAAATACATATTTGGCAATGTATATTTTGGAACATATAGATTTTTTTGTAGGTGTTTAGAAAGAAAGAGAAAAAGTATGGTATTGTAAGGTACTACAAACTGTAGATCTTCATGAACAGTCTGTGAAGGCACTTGAGCTCCATGGCATTGCAAAAGAGATGCTTGTTTTTCTCTTAGATGATAAAAACTTTGACACAGATGCAGCCTTGAAAACATGAATGGCAAGAAATCTCAGAAGACTGACTGCTTGAGACAGGAGGTTCAAATAGTGCAGTATTTAAATTGTGACATTTAAATATATCTTGGTATGAAAGAGTTAGAAGAAGCTAACCAAGTGTCACAAAGTCTGAGGAGATAAAGACAGGCCAGCATCAGCTGCTGTGCAAACTACTGGTGACTTGGGCTTCATCACTTTTTTTTTTACCAGCAATCCAAATCCTTTTGTATGCAAGTACGTGAAACAGTATGGTTAAACATTTTGTCCTGCACCATGGACCCCAGCAAAAATAATGTAATTGAAATAAATGAATATAATTAAATAATATAATGAAAAAAAGTAAGGAATTCAGAAATAAAGACTTTTAATTCAATGCTTTTTCTAACTCTTGACAGCACAGTCTAATGAAATTGCTGAAGGTTTTTAAATAACAAAGTACCAATAAAAACCATGCTAAGATGCTGTAAAACTCATGTTTCATATTTCTGATTTTGAAAATGCCAAATTACTTGGTAAGATAAGTCACTGTAGATCTCATATTCACAGAGGTCTGCAATTCATTACACTTCCTATATATTTTTTATATATACATAAGTAGAAACTGGGGCACAAAGCTCAATGTCAGTTCAGCAGCCTTTCAGATCTAAATATGTGAGCTTAATGTGTGCTTAATCTTACAGCTATGTTATGTTTTATTTTCTGTTAATTTTTTTGAAATGAAAATATTATTTCATATTGTCTCCAAATTTTGTGTGGATCATGCATATTATTGCCTATGATCTTCTCAGGGAATGTGACAAATAAAGTCACAGAAAAAGTCTAGGAGAAGAAGCAGCTTTTAACTTATTACTTTTGTGAAAATCTTTATTGATTGCTGCTCGTTCTTGGTCTGTGTTGCAGTTACTGTATTGGATTTATTGAATTACAAGTAACACTAGAATGCTTACCAGATAAATTATTCATTGCCATATTTACATGAAAAATGTAATTTAAAAAAAAAAATAATTGACAGGTGAATGAATCTATCACAATGGCAGTATACAAATGGGTATTAGAAAATATGTATAATGTTGTTACAAGGATCTTTGTGGCCCTTCTCTGAACCCTCTGCAGCCTGTCCTCATCTCTTTTGTATAATGGGGACCAAAACTGAGCACAGCATTCCAGATGTGGCATGAGAAGCATAAAGTAAAAGGAATTTCTAAGACACAGCATCCTGTGTAGGCTGGCACTATGGTGTGGGAGCAGTTTATCTCTTTCTATTTTTGCTTTCTTTTCATCCTTATGGGTGTTTGTCTTTTCTAACATGTCTGTTCTTTGCTTTCTCTAAGCTTTTTTTCTCTTTTATTTGTTTTGTTTTTGCTTTTTTTACCTTTTGGTAAATATGCCTTGGAAATTAATAATTAGCAAAAAGCTAATCTGAAAAATTACCATCATGTATTCAGTATAAGTGTATGAATAAAGAAATTAAAAGTAGGGGAAAACAATAGAATACAAGAACATATTACAAATAATAGGCTTGTAAAGTTGAAGAAAACAGAACAAGCAGCCAGAAGGATGAAATTCTAGTGAAATAAAATTCTTGTATTAAAAATACTACTCCTGTATAAGAATTTTATTCTAAAAGTGTAGTTCTTCTTAAAAAAATTGTTTTATAAATGACACCAAAAAGCTGTCATGCCTAAACAAATTTGAGGAAGACCATTTGAAAATAGAAAGTCTTATTTAAGCAAAAGAAACTAGATATAAATACCATAACTTAATTCTAAATTGTGTTTTACTAAAACAGGGAAAAAGAGACTTTGAGAAACATTCTGTCCTAGGAAAATATTTTACGCCTATAATAATGTATTCAAACAATTTCCAGTACTAAAACCAAGAAGTCTTCCAAGATTTTGTATGGCCAAAGATTGATATAAAGGATGTTTGTGTAAAAAGAAGCCATAGGACAAAACTAAAATGAACTAACCACTTCACTGTGCAAAAGTTTAGGAGCATCACACATTAAAGTTTATTGCAGCAGAAGTCACTGCTCAGGAACTGTCTTATATGAAATGTTAATAAAAACAGTTTTCAAATAAATTAATAAAATGAATACCAGCAAACTTCTAGAACCAGATGGTATTCACATAGAGTTCCAAAGGAAAATGAAATATGAAAGTGCTGAGTTATTAACTACAGTGTGTAATTTATCACTTAAAATGTCCTTTGTACTGGAGGAATAGAAAATGGCAAATGTGATACAAATTTTTTAAAAGGGCTTTGGAGAACTATAAAATGGAAAGTCTATATCTGCACTCAGCAAACTGTTGAACTTATAATAGAGAATAAATGACTAAATATGATGTAGTAGAAAGTCAACACAGATTCTGTAGTTATGCTGCACAAATATAGAGCAAATTTAGATAAAGAAGGTGATAAAGTCAATAGAGATAACTATTGATATATCTACTTGGTTTTCAAAAATAATTTTGATAAAGCATCTTTGTAAGAGAGGGTGCTGTGGTAGACGGGATAAAGTCTTCCTGTAGTGATTAATATATGGTTAAAGAAGAAAAATAAGCTGTTGGAAAAGATGGTTGCTTTACCATTATGGAGAGATCCTTGGGAGTTGATGCTATTCAACATATCCCTGAGCGATCTGGGAAAAATTATGATGGTTACTCAGTTAATTGACACAGTGTTTTTCAAGGAAGCAGGAACAATAATTCAGTATGAAAGTTTATGAAAGATATTGTAATAGTGATTGAGTGAGGGATGAAATGCCTGAAGTAATTAAAACAAAGCAATATGAAATCAGAGGTTCTGTACTAGCTATTGGTTTCAGGAAAGATTTGAACAGTTGTGCTTAGATTTGCAAAATAACAGATAGATGCTCAAAAATGAATAGGAAAGGAAGAAATAAAAGCCACCATGATATGTCTCACTGTATAAATCCATTCATTACATTCCTTATGCAGTTCTTCTCCAGGCATTTATTATTCTTCTATATCAGGAAAGATATAGTACAGCTAGACATAGTATGGGAAAGAGAATCAAGTGTGAAATGGGTTTTGACTGTGAAGAGACAAAAAAGATAAGAGCTCTCCAGTTTACCAAATAAAGGACTATCACAGGATACAGCTGCATATAAAATCATGAAATCCAGGGGAAAATGTAGTCAGCTTTATTATCCTGTAGTACACAAGGACAGTAACATTTCTATCTTCTTTTTCTAAACAGTTCCTTCAGCTCATTGTAGTTTTAAATGAACTTTCTGACCAGTTTAGTGTGGCAGTTTTTGTGTTGAGATATGAAGAGCTGACAAGATGAAGGTACTGTTTGATTTCAGACTGCCTTATAGTTTCTGAAAGATTTCCTGGTGTTAATTCCATATCTTTCTAAGCTTTCCCAGTCTAACATGAAGAACCATGTCTTTTGGTACAATGATCAGACCATACTGTGCACATACACTCCATCTTCCCTTAAGGCAATCAATATACTACCCTCTGTGCAGTGGGATTATTTTTAAACCACAAAGGCCACTAATTCCAGATAAGGCTTCTTTTTGAATTTGGAGCTTATTAAGCAACATGAAGGGAAAAAAGCGAAGAGAACTTTAAATGCAAACCCCATCTTAACTTTCTATCCTAACAACAAACAGAATGAATTATTAACCAAAAGTGATGTTAGATAACCGGAATTAGTTTATTTGCTTAGTTTTAACATGTACAGGTTATGAAGATACAAACTTATTAAGATAAGAACTAATATTTTACAGTTTGCAAAAGAGATGTGTGAGTGGTGGTTGACTCAAAAGAAGGGATCATTCTGCTGTATTCAGCATTGGTGTGGCCTCACCATGAGTGTTGTGTGCAGTTCTGGGCCCCACCACTTAAGAAGGATGTAAAGGTCCTCCCCTGCCAGGGAGGGAAGGAATGAAGCTGGTGAACTCTTAGAAGACTTGTCTTAGGAGACATGGCTAAGAACTTTGGGGTTGCCTAGTTTGGGGGAAAGGAGGCGAGAGGTAACCTCATTGCCCTCTACAGCTTTCTGAGGAGGGGAAATGGAGAGTGAGATGCTGATTTCTTCCTCCTGGGTTCCAGAGATGGAATATGTGGGAACAGTTCAAAGCTGCATCATCAGAGCATGTTTAGACTGGACATTAGGAAGAATTTCTTTACCAAGAAGAGAGTGGTCAAATAGTGATAGGCTTCCTGGTGAAGGTGTTTGATGTCCCATGGTTCTCAGTCATTAAGAGACATTTGGGCAATGCCTTCATCAACAGGTGTTAACTTTTGATCAGCCTTAAGTGGTTGGACAGTTATTATAGAATAGGTTCCTGTAAGGCCTCTTCCAGCTAAGCTATTCTATTCTTTTCTATTCCATTCCACTCCATTCTAAATCCAGGTGTGTCTATAAAATTTCTAATTAATACCAATGGAAAAAAGCTTTCTAAATTTTGGACAGGTTTTGAAATCATACTGTTTGGCTGTGTCATTTAAGGCACTGCAAATGGGAGAAAGCACAGAAGATTTTATGAAGGAAATGTTGATTTTGCTAGAGGAATACAATGGAATTTCTGATGCTTTTTGTTCACTGTCTTTATTTTAGGTCTGAAAAAACCTTTCTAGTTCTTCCATTGGAAGTAAATGCATAATGTAAGAAGAATTGCTAGGATTCTATCTCCTACAAATGCATTAATAATTTTTTACCTACCTAAACATATCTACTGTTTAAGCTAAAGATCTCCTGGGTGAATATCAGCATGTTGGCATCCTACCATTGAAATACTTTCTCCTACTGAGTAATAAATTATTCATTTGGATATGTCAGCATATGAGCCACTTTGCAGTCCCATTTCAAATTAAATTGAAAGCTTTTATACAATAACTATTGACATTAACATGGTAGGTTCTCAGCACTCTGTGAAGGTTTACATTCTCAGCCATATCACTAATTTTCTTGGAAAAGAAAAAGCTTTTGTTCCTAAATATGTAATTAGAAGGAAAAAAGGAAGGAAGATGATAGGTTCAAAATTGAGTGTTTTATTTATTTCTACTGTATAGCTCATAGTATGATTTTGATACAACATTCTTGGCAGTAAAAATAGCTAAAGCATGCACAACTAAATTCTAGAACCAGCAGTTAGGTAAAATAGCCAATATAAAACAAAAAAACCACACACCTATAAAAGGCAAAAGTGTCATTGAAAATGTGAAAACCCAAACATTTCCACACATATATTTTCTAGGCAAAGGGTAATTTTTAATGCCAAAAGGATGGAAAGAAACCTGATCTATAAGAAGAGGAAAAAAGTCCACCTCAACTCTACAAATTTGGTATTAGCTTCCAATTCAAATTTGTGAGCAGGATGGAAGCAGTCTAGTGAGAATTACCCGCTTTAGAAGCAACTGTTCACAGATTATATAAATATACTCAATAGTGAAGGTCTAAGAAGAGTTAAAAAAAAAAGAAAAAAACAAATCAAGAAAAAGAGAAACCTCACCATGTATCAGTAGGAGGATTCCTTCTTTGTCAGAAGGCAACCAATAAAAACTCTGAAGAACAGGTTGAATAGTTTGTGAGTGCAATGGAGATTAAGGACTAGTCCAAGGTAACAACACAGTAGAACTATCCCACCTTCAGACAATCTCTTTTAAAGTATATGCACTGTTCTCCCTGAATTTGTCAAGTTACATCTTATAATGTATTTAATGCCTTGCTCCTACCATTTTAATTAAAAGACTATTCCACTACTTGAATTATTAAAATCCCACTTTTCTAATGCCAAAATATTTCTATACATTTTTTTTCAAAAGGAGGTAAAATACAGCATAATCTCCCTTCTAGGCTTGTTTTGATGGGGCTTAACTGAGGCATTGCCAATGAAAACGTAATTATGATTCTCTGCCTTTTTTGAGAACAGGTGTTTTAATCAACACCAGAAGTGTAGCCATACAATTTAAATAAACAACCAAGATTTTAAAAATGCATTGTTAGATGAAATTAGTAGTAATGTACAAAATTAATAGTATTTATGAGACATATGAAGCAAGGCAGTATGAAAATGTTGCACGCAGCATGTATTCTTAGGAAGAACATGCATGTGTTGAATGCAGCAGAAGGCAAACTGCACCAATCAGCGAGAAACCCATGTTTATGTCAGCCATTAAGGAAAGGGCCTGTTGCACTTCAGCAAGAGCAGAGTTGTGGAAAAAAGGTGTCTGCAATCAAAATTAGCTTCAAAAACATTTCCAAAGCTTGGGGAAAATGACCTGATTATATTATCTGCTAATATCTAATATTCTGTCTGGTCTTTATAGCATTTTTTCCCCTCCAATTGCCTAAAATCAATTGAGATTTGTTCTGAATATTTTTCCTGGGTAACTAATCATCTAAAATTATACACTGGGGAGTAAATGGACCTCATACTCAGTTGCACAGAGAACTCAGCTAGTGGGTGGGACAAAATGTAATGGCTAAAGAAAATTATATTCACAATCTCACAGGAACCTTTAGGAGATTAAAGACTTGCTTTTCTCTCACATTATGTACATACTGGTTAACACTTGTGGAATTATCCTTGATTGCCTAAGAAAGACAAAAATTAGGCCTTTGATCTTGCCAAAATTTGTAGTGTTCTCTTAAGCATTAGAACTAATTTAAAATTATACTTTATTTTCTCATTTCAAAATAATCTCAGGGTCAGGGGTTTTTTTAATTATTATTTGCTTGTTTGTTTTGTTTTGTTTTGTTTTGTTTTTTTCCTTATCCAGTTAAAACTTTGACGGATACTTCAGGAGAATGGGAAAAAATCACAAGAAATTGCAAAACATGTGGTAGTGAAAAGTATTAGGTTTTTTTTTTTTTGTTTAATTGCTAACAGAATTTGTTGACCTGTTTCCACTTAGCATTTCAGTATCCTATTTTCTCTCCTGAACTGACTATGCAATATGTTTTTCCTAAATTACGCTAATCTTGCCTATAAGATAAGCAACATCACAAAAAAAAATAAAAACATATTTTGTAAGTCTCATCTCACTTGCAAAATATGCCCTTTATGTTGGCAACTGGACATATCATTGAAAGTTAATTTGCTATGAATTTGGGAGGCAGTTTGCAGTTTAATAGATTTGTAATTTAATATGCCGCAGGGAATAAGGTTTGTTCAGTGCCTATTTCCTGGAATGTTTTGAATATTGTTGTCTTGGATCTTAACAAGAGAAATTTTTGTATAGAATTCAACTTGGAAAAAAATCTCAAACCTTACTTCTTGACTTTTTGGAAGTCCAAGAATATTATTAATAAACAGGAGATTAGTGTCATTTTCAAATATTTACTTTTGAAAAGCATAAATTGTATTAATATAAAAGTACAAATTGAAAAAATATGTAATACCTGCAGCAGCAATACTAGTCTAGATATTCAAGTAGATGGACAATTTTCCAGTATTTTTCCGGGATGACTCTCTTACTTAACTTGTTCTGTAAGTTGGAAGAAAATTGAGAACTTTGTAAGAATATGTAATTATTATCTGAGAGAAAGACCAAAGAATGATCTTTGGTATCTTTGTTACCTTTTACCACTTGCTATAATTATTTCTATATGTAACTATTGGCACAAAGCTCTCAAATACACATGCATTACTATGATTTGCAACCCTAATATTTTCAGTCTTTTCACAGTATGTCTAGATGGAACCATTAATGAAAACTTTGCTTTGACTGATGATTATCTTGAGCAGGTCAAAGTTATTTAAATAAAATCAAACTGTACCATAGTCTCTACCTATTAAGTCCCGAAAGTATTGTAATGTAGACATACAGTACAAAAATTATTAAAATATTATAAAGAAATGAAAGTTGACTGTATCTCCCATGAAAAGAAACGAGACCTCGTCTGGAGATCAAATACTGGAAGAATCCAAGTTTCTTATCCACACCCTCACTTTGCTGACTGCACTTCTAGACTTGTTCACATTTTAATCATTTGCTGTAACTTTTTTGTTACTTAAGGTCCTCTCTCACTGAAGTGATCCCTAAACCTGACACAAAAACCAAATAAAAGCATAGGAAAATCTGCACCTTTATCTCCAACATGCATTATGCATTAAATCTCAAAAAGCAGTTCTTACTAAATCATGGAAACACCACATTATTTTATTATCAAAAGATCCAACTTTTTCACAACTGACAGAATTTTAATCTTCTCACTCCTTTTAGAACTGCAGAAACAAACCAACTCTCACAGCATAACCAAGTCTCTGTCTAACTCATTTGCCAGTAGCAGAATTATTAAATCATGCAAACAATGGCCCCAGCTTACTTCTCTGCGTTGCAGCCAAGAGCAGGATTTGAAAAGGTTACACACAGAGTCATGGGGTAGTGTAAGCATTAAAATTGTCTTTCTTATCATACTGAATAATGTAGAAGGATGTAATGAGAGTCTAATTTGCAAGGCAAAAATTAAGGCAACTGGATCACCAACAGAACTCAATTTTATTCAGATCACAAAACTCAGAATTCAGTAGTGAAATTTTTTCGATATTTTTTTCCTAAAAATCAAAAATCAGACAACGTCAATGATCTGTGATCAAGGGCAGCATTCCATAACTGATGTTCTAAGCCTTTACAGCTTTATCATCTGTAAGTTGTTGTATTAGAACTCCCTTTCATTTCACAAAGGAACAGCAAGTAACAACTGTAACCAATACAAAGAAACATAAAACACAAGAATAGGGATGAAACTAAGTTCTGCTTTACCTGCAGAACATCTGAATATCAAACTCTTGCCAGAATTGAAATTCTTGCCAAATATCAAATTCTTGCCAGAAGCATATAGGCTTTATTTTGTTTTGCCAAGACAAAATAAAGCCTATATGCTTCTGGCAAGAATTTCTGAGCCACTTTTCTGAACCCTGTAATTTCCTTCTGAGCTCATTTCCTACTGTTTCTAAGTTGCAAAAATGCATATCAATAAAAATTTTGGCAGAAATGATATGATATTAGCTGGAAATAATTCATACAAACTAAGATTGGATAAGGAAGTATCTGATGAATGTTATACACTTTTTCCTTATCTGCAAGGTTCTATGATTTTTGACAAGGTGACAAACATCTGAAGCCAGAGGAGATGTAAAATACTTCAAGGTTTGGGAATAAAAATAATTGAATGTCTTGTAGTTGAACTTTTTAAAAGGTGTCACAGGCTTCTTTTACTCAATTCCCCATGCTCAGAAAACCTTGCTTCACTGTGGTGATAATAGGAGAAGACAACTATATTTCCCCAATTTTGTCTGGATCATGTTTCAGTGTTCGTATTCTAGCTTTTGCACTAGGCCAGGCAGAGGGATAAACAACAGTTTTACTAATATTAGTCACATTCCTCTCTGCTATTCTGATTTATCTGTATGAGAGCATTACCTGATGTAGGTTAGGCCTTCAAACAGAGTGTCTGAGCCTTCGCTGGGTTATTACCTGGTCTTCCCTTTCTTTTTTTACTGTCTATGAGAGGTTTCCCTCTCCCTTCAGTCTGGGATGCAGCTGGCAAGAGGCAGAAGTGGATGATGTTTTCCATCTCTCACCTCTCTAGCCAGGTACATGTGGAGGACTAAACTCTCACTTTCAGAGGACTAAACCCTCACTTTCAAACTGAGAAATCAATCCATTATTACTGTGCATTTACGTAGTGCTTAGTGCCAGGAGACAGTATCTCAATCGAATCTCTAAAGTACATGTATAATGAATATGAAATCAAGATGCTAACTGTCAGGAGATTCTGATCTATTAAGAAATCATATTCCTGAATATTGATCTTTTTTGTCAGATGACTTCTATTTTCCATTTCTTAAAACTACTTTTTGTTTGATTCTCATTTGCTTGTTTTTATTTCTCCTTAAAACTTAACACTGAAATATAACTCAATACTTATTAAACTGTTGTATTTACATCACTTGAGTTGTGAACTATGGGAGATTGAAGAAAATTATAAAATTATTCTCATTTTGTCTGTGTCTCAGAACACACACCATTCTCCTTTGATCCTCTTTCCCTGAAGGCCTTTACTTTTAGATCGACAAAAGGGAAAAACAAAAAAAGTCAATCAAAACTTCATAAGTGATTGGAAAACACAATAATTATAATTCTCTGGTCACCCTCTGTTAAAAATAAAGCACTGTGAGTAAAAGACAAAGCATGCAGGTTGGGTTGGTTTCACAATGCTGACAAGAATATTGTTGAAGAATGGGCACCCTTAGAAACTCTTTTTAATACAGATTTAACTGATAAATATTATTTTGCTTAGGTTTAATTCTACTGTTTTTTTCTAATACATTTATTTCCTTACAATGAAGTACTAAAAAAAAAACCCACAAAAAAGCCCAAACAAACATTAAAAAAAATCTCCCCTCCCAATAATAATTAAAAAAAAAAATCCAAGAAACCATACACAAAAAAGTCTTGAAGCCACAAACCTTATGCCTAGATATAATTCTAATCTCATAGTCAGGTAGGAGCACATTTTAACTTGTCTCCACATATCTCCTACACATCATTTTTATATATACATTATCAATCTGCTACCCAAAATTTTTTCCTATTAGCTTTTCTTTTCTCCTAAGCCCTTCCTAAATCCATGCACCAAGTCAATATTAGTACAAAAAATAATGATGCAAAATAAAATTCAAATTGTAAATTTAAATGCAAAGTTAGAAGTTATAGTTAGTAGGATCAAATACATTGAGTTCTACTGAATGAGACAAGTAGGACAATTAAAAAGTATATAGAATAAGTGAAATAATTCCCTTATGAGAAATAATTCCCTTATGAAAGATCACATTCAAAATTCCCAAGAATCCCTATGTACCAGCAGAAACCTGATTCAGTCAAGTCTATAAAATGGGTGGATATGCAATATACAGTGAATTATTCAGAGGTGTATCATCATTTTTAAGTACTGTGTTACTTTGTGCCACGTAACAATGTGTGCACCAGGAGAGGATCCCTACCCTGTTCATGTTCTGGTCATTCAAGTAAAAGATATTTGGAAGTTTTCTGCATTTTTTGAGTTTGTGGTTAAATGAACAATACATTTCCTAAAGTTTTCCAGCAGAAATACTGGAAAATAAAACTATCTTTTTTTTTAATAACAGAATGTTAATCTCAGAAAAAAATAAAACCAGAAAACATTCCCAAATAAAACAGTAAAACACATATTTCATGTCAGAGTAAGGGGCATGGACAAAACTATTTTGAATTGACTTGGACTAAACCTTTCATCCAAAGACTCAACAAATCTAAAATAGATATAGTTACATGGGAATATGTAGTTGGATTATTTAATTCTAATAGAGCATAAGTTTTTGTTGGACATTTATCAGCAGGTATAATCATAGTTGCCATCAAAAGAACAAAATAATTAGAGTACTACACATAAGTCAAGGCTGATTTTCTGAGCCCTCATTATTCAAAATACACAGATAAGGTGTTTTTTTCTGAGCATTAAGAAAAAAATGGTCTGACCCAGGAACAAAAGTAGAAGAATGAAGTAGCAGAGGAGGACAAGGAAATATTTGGATGCAGTCGTTTTTTCTGTTACCTGAGTTTATATAATATATGAGGAAGAGCCAAAAACAATACAAAATTTAGACATATATATGAATGTGCTTAGATATGGTTGTCTATGTACAAAATATTTGTGTGCATTTATAAATACATTTCTATATATTCATACACATATGTTTATCTATATATGTATAAAGCAAAACAAAAAACCCAACAAACAGACAAACAACCCCCCCCCCCCCAAAAAAAAAAAAACAACCAGAAAACCAAAAAAAAACCAACAAACCCAAACCCAAAACCAAAACAAAAAAGAAAATGGTGCAGAAGCAATTAATACTCTACTTGGAAGAAAATAATTTTTCTCATGAGTGAACAGGTAATTTGGGTGGGTAACCAGAAACAATAAAAATCCAAACAGGATACTAAAATGTCCTGGATGAACTGTAGGAATCAAAAGGAATTGCACTGTAGGAATCAAACTGTGGGGGCTAAAGTATGTATCTGGGTTATCCAGGTCAACTGCCTTATCCTCATCTGACTGCACCATGAAGGATCTGTTTACAATCAAATACTGATATATTTCCTCTTTTGCAGCCACCACTGAATTTGCAGAGATGGCAGAACTGACAGGCAGTGTCTTTTAAGGAAATTCCAATTACTAGCAGGTACAACAAATGCATAATTATGAAAAAAAACTAGAAGAGTAAATTATATGTGTGTTAGGATAAATCATTAATTTTCCAGCTATTTTTTCAGCTTTGACACAGCTTATTTTTTTTAAATCGTGACAAAGTGTGAAGAAAAACCATAAAGGTTTTTTTTTTTTAATTTAAAAAGATAGTCCATAGATAGAAAAATGACAAGCTGTGTAATAAAATGCTATTCTAACAAAATATCAGACTGATTAAAAATACCAGGGGAACAGAACATTGTTTCATAAGGCCCTCTTTTCCATGTGGATCGTTAGTGTGGGAGAAAATCCTTGTAATTCTTTGCACTGCTCCCACACATACGCCTACACATATCATCACTTGACTTTCAAACTAACAATAGAAGTGTTAGTAGAGCTATCACCATCTGCAGAATGAACTGTGCATTTTTAAGGCTGCAATAGTCTCAGACATTAACAGTAGTAGTCATATAGATGGTAAGTAATACCCTCTTTCCACAAGAACCATGTAGGGGTCAGTTGATATATTTCCCCATAAAATCACAAATATAAGTTCCTTTACATGAAAAAAAAAAAAAAAAGAGTAAGTTGGAAAATTTTTTCTTGGGTTTAATATGAGATAAAGGGCATTCATCTAATAATGGCGGGAGCAAAGAGATACTCCACTGTAGTCACACATGTAAATTATTTTGATCAGTGTTTTAATGACCTTGGAGAAAACCTCACGAGGATCAATTATTGCAGATAATATTTATGGAGAGTGGAAGTTCAAATCAATAAAGGATGCCTATATTATATATATTTTTTTCCCCTCTTTTCTTTCTACTTAAGAATTCTGACCAGAATTAGAATGCTACACCCAAAAATAATTTCTGTGGTCATCATTCTTTCACTTAGTGTCTATATCCTTTGATTATTTTGAAGAAAAACTTAGGGCATCACATTTTTGTTTTCTAACTGTACAGTTGTTACAGGAGCTTTATGGTGCAGATTGCAAGAGTACTGGTGTGGTAACACAGGCTGCTTTTTTCCTTGCTATATTGAAATGATCAAGAAATCCTCAGAAGAAACAAATATTGTCAAAATATTGGAGCTGTGCAGGAAAGGATTGCTCAGAAGTTTGCAAAGATGATTACACAGGGAAAAAAAGATGAAGGAACAGAGGACAAAGCTAAAAATCAGGTGACAGAATAACAGAACTGGAATATAAACTCAGTTACCAAATGCTAAATCAGGCAAAAGAGCATCAGGACTGAAAGGCAGCAGAATAACTGACAGCAGACAGGATGGGCAAACTTAGACCTAAGTCAGATTCTTCTTCAGCCAACTCTTGCTTGTGTCACTCAAGGTGCATCCTTTGAAAAACACCTGCAGTTTCTTTTCAGCAACCTGAGATTTCAGTCTATTTAACATATTTCTGGAAGAAAAAGAAATCCAAGATAGCCTTTGAAAACAGTGTAATGGCTAAAATATTAGGCCATCATCCTCAGTATTGATTAACAGTAAATCTGGAGACAGCTGAAATGCTTCACATACACACCTTTCAGCTTCAAGTTTAATATTCAGGGATGACGGTTTGCTCCTTAGAGTTTTGCATTTCTTTAATATGGAATGTAAGGGCTCTTTTATGTTAGGAATGTGTTCTACTAGGGACATTTGTATATAAGCATTATCTCAGTTGCTTCCATATAGAAGTGGTGCAAATATCTGAGATTTCTGCCTGGATGTAAACTGGATTTGGTTTGAAAATTTTGCAGTAGGAAAAAGCAGAGCATGATTATTTGGCCATACACGCTAATGTAGGCATATGATTTCTGGCCTACAAAAATGTGTGCCTATCTACCACTGGAACTTTAGCACAAAGCATTCCCATGTATTTCATTTGCAGACTAACACCGCAGGATGATGAATGTGGCTGTCAGGGTTACTTGAATTTAACTGAAAGTATAAAAAGATTGAAATTCACCGATTTCTAATCACGCACCCCGAAAAATCCTTGAGGATCTGTGTGTTAGTTATAATTTATCAAATCGGAAGTTCTTTTATCCTGACTGAAAAGCAAAATCAAAAACTTTTTTTTTTTTTTGAGAGTATTAAGGTGAAAAAATGTGGCTTTCAGGATCTCCTGAACTAGGAGATAGGACACAAGGCATTTTCAAGACATTCATTTTGGACTTTCTGTCCACTTCTTACAACATCTAAATTTAAGTATCTCCTCTCCTCTCCTCTCCTCTCCTTTCCTCTCCTCTCCTCTCCTCTCCTCTCCTCTCCTCTCCTCTCCTCTCCTCTCCTCTCCTCTCCTCTCCTCTCCTCTCCTCTCCTCTCCTCTCCTCTCCTCTCCTCTCCTCTCCTCTCCTCTCCTCTCCTCTCCTCTCCTCTCCTCTCCTCTCCTCTCCTCTCCTCTCCTCTCCTCTCCTCTCCTCTCCTCTCCTCTCCTCTCCTCTCCTCTCCTCTCCTCTCCTCTCCTCTCCTCTCCTCTTAACAATTTTCTTTCTTAACAATTTTTGTGTATTATATATAATCAAGGAATGAAAACACTTCACTGTGTCCTTAAGCATGTTTATCGAGAACAAAAAATTTGTAATATATGTGAAGAGCTTAGCAACGACACTGTTTTGAGAGATGTGTGTATGGAAACTTACACTGCTTAGAGAGGTCTTTCTTACCACTGGCATTACTTTGAAAAATTGTGTTTCATTTAGCTGCTACAATGTGCTGTACTTGATAAAGTAGACATACAAATGCTATCAAGGTTATCTTGAGTTCACCAATCTGCCGTTCCTCTTTCAGTTGACTTCCCTCTTCACTGCAACACAATCTTTCCTCTAGACCCGTTTTTGTTTAGGTTTCTGAAAGAACTCAGCCAACTAATCACTAAATAATCTAATCACTCAAAATCTATTTATAAATCATACAACAATTCAAAGAAGATATATCAAAAATAAGAATAAATAATAGAACTTAACTAAATAATATATTTAGTAGATAAAATTTAACACCCTAGTTAAAAAAGTATCTTACAAGTTTATATATTTTAGTCGTTATAGTAGTAGTGCTAATAATAGTACCTTGTTTACTTTAGTATATACAACAAACAACAAATCTATTAATAGCATTTTTTAATGCAAAGAGAGATGGGAGATGTAGGAAACAGAAAGATAGAAACTATGTGTCGAGTGAATATTACAGCAATGCAATGCATATATAAATTCATACATTTATTTATGGGGGGTAGGTTTTATAAAATTAAAATATGAAACCTTTAGTAAGGTTTAGCCAAACCTTGTGTAATAGCCAAACAAGCCACATATTGTTTACTACTCATCTTCATTGACACCAACTTTTTTATGTAAAATTAATAATTTTATTTGTTTTCCAATATAGGACTATTATTTACCAAATAAAGCCATTTTGAAAATTACTAGCTATCAGTTTCTTGATATATGTATATGACTGAAAGTTAGGAAGGAGAGCAATAAATATTATGCTGAACAAGCAAAAAAGGAAACATATTCTGAGGAGTTATATGGAAAACTTGACTGGAGAGGAATGCTGGTTTTGGGAATATTCACATTATGTACTTTGCCCTTCTTTATTATTTCACATCTCCAATAGTAACTGTCACAGTAATATTTTCACTATCATTACATCACTACATATCACTTTCATTAAATATGCCTGATTTTCTCCACTGAGTGTCTTGAAGCAACATTTAATCCAGAGACCTCTGGTCACGCTGTCCAGAACACAGCCTGCCAGTGTCCTTACAAAGACAGGCACTGAGCTCCCAGTGGAAAGTTGATTTCTGAGACCCATAACTGCCACAGTCAGAACAGTGAGGTCTATCTGCTACAGTGAGGTTTAACAAGATTTTCCTGTTGGTGGCCTTTTAGAACAGGACTGAACAATTTTGCTGCCATTCTGCGCTTCTCAGTCTCAATTGCAACACTCACATTTGTTTTGACCATGACATAATTGACTTTTGCCAGCTGGATATTGTGTGATAAGCCACCACCTTCTGCCCCTTGCATATTCTGATAGAAAAGAAATTAGAGCTAAGAAAATGTGGTTATTATTGTGTCTAGGAGGATGGTTTTGTCATTAAGGTGAACCTAACAAGACTTAGATTCAATAACCAAACCATGTGCAAATCTCTTAACTCTAAGTAAGCCAAATGGTTATCAAGGAGTGCCACAGGAGATTCAGGCTGGATATTAGGGACAATTTCTTCACTAAAAGGGTAGTTAAGCATGGGAATGGACTGCCCAGAGAAGTGGTTGGGTCACCATTCCTGAAAGTGTTCAAAAATGTTTGAATATGGCACTTGGGAACATGATTTGGTGATGAAGATGTCAGCGATATTACATTGATGGCTGGACTTGATGTTCCTAGAGGGGTTTTCAGACCTTAATGGTTCTATGATTACACCAACTCATTCGCAGAAGGAGGTAACTGGGAGGAAAGGGACTAGGATCATCCTGATGAAAGGGTGTTGCACAGGTGAAAGTGCTTCTCATCAGTGTAAGATGCTTAAAACAGAGACAAATCAACTGAGAGAGTCTCAGCTCCCATGCTCCTTGCATCACTTTCTGTTCAAATTAGTTCAATGTTGAACAAAGACTATACAAAAATTCCACTGGGTTAGAATCCCAAACTAGGTGGTTTGGGATGGAAGGGACCTTCAAGATCATCTAATTTCAACTGCCCTGACATGGACAAAGAAATTTTCCATTAGTCCAGCTTGCTCAGAGCCCCATCCAGCCTGGCCTCGAACACTTCCAGGAATGTGGCATTCACAGCTTCTCTGGGAAAACTGTTCCAGTGCCTCACCAACCTCACAGTAAGAAATTATTCCTAACATCAAGTCTATTCCTATTCTCAGAGCTATATCAGCTAGAGCTGTGTGAAAAAGTAACCTACTGCCTTATGCATATATTTTAGAAGTATAATTGGATGGAAGTACAGACAAGTGATATAAGTTTGAAACAGAAGCTTATGGCTTTGTAAAACCAAGAGCAAATACTTGATTTAAACTTGCAGTCATATTTTTATCTCAGGGAAAACATAATTAGGAGGAAAGTTACAGTATAACTCTTGTTTTAATAAACTATATTTCACATATGCTTTATAATTTGAAATGTTACACCATATTTGAGTAATTCAAGTGGGATCAACTTTCATAATTATCTAAATCAACTTGACATGTCTAGGGATCTGAATTTACATAACTAACTGAGGGAGTTTAGGTTTTTTTTTCTTTCATATCCATGATCAGTACAAAGGGCAATAGGCTATTTTCAAAGTGCTTGGTAGTCTGCAGCAGCTTGCTAAAAAAGGAGAAAAGCATGTAGTTTAAACAAGATACAAGTGGTATTTAAGATTTAAAATATTGACTGTATGTCCATGTCTTTGGAATTTAGATTTAAGAAAATATTCTGACAGGTTTATGAAAACAGTTAACTCCAGCAGAAACATAGTTAAGAAGTAGCTTATAGTTTAAGTTTTATGTTAATAGTTTAGGAATTATGTTAATAATCTGATGATTAGGAAGGAGACACACGATTTTTTTGTCAAACAGAGAATTTTACAATGCAAATTTAACATTCCTGTTTAGAAATTAAACTCTCATTTGCACGGGATGGTGAAGGAAAAGTCAATATAGTCAACAAAGTATAACCAATGTAATCTGTATTACATCTGAATCTCTTCCAGTGGTGAATAAGAAAAGGTGTTAACTTCAGTCAGGCACCAAAATATTGCCTGAAGAGCCTGGCCATCTGGGTGAAGTATGTCATCAGGGAAAAGAAATGCATCACATTCTCCTCTATCTGAAGCCATATTAGAATGAGAATATGTAATACAGAATTTTCAAAAATCCAGTAGACTTATGCATAAATATGAGGTATTCAAGAGCAAAAACTAACATGCATTCTATTTAATACAAGTAGAAATAGAAATTTATATTTCTTCTAATATATATGTATATTACTTATAATTTTTTTGGTGCAGAACAGAAATGCTTGCAATTGGGTACTTACTGAAAAGATAAATATCTCAAGGTGATGTCTTTTCATTTTAAATAATAAGATAAGCCCTTTCTACCACGTACTAGTCTGAAAATCCCAACACATTTTGCCTACTAACACTTACCTTTAGTTTAAATTAGAATATTAAAATAATCTAACATACACACACACAAGATTCATAAAAGACTATACATGCAGATGTACAAAATTTATATGAACAGAATTCTCTTTTTTTTTCCTAGACAGAAGTTTTCAAGTCTTAAAACAGTTTCTCAGGAAATTTTATAACAGCCTGATTTTGACTTCCTATTGAAGATTTTCTTTGAATATATTAAAATAAAGATTTATTTATTCCACATCAGCATCAAAAAATCTGTGACTTTTTCTTTGACTGCAGCCTTTCCAATATCTTTTCTATTTCTTATTAAGAATAACAAAGATATACTACGTAAAGATACATAAATTTTCATTAAAATGCTTGCACTTGTATCAAAGCAATATATGCACTTCTATAATAAAAAAATCTCTAGCACTTGCTCTGAAATGCTGGAAATAAATCTTAGTTCTAAATATCTCATGTGTTGAAGTTACATCTGTGAAGAACAGATATTAACTAGCAGTTTATCTATAAATATGTACATTTTTAGTCCTAAATTACTTGATTATAAAATATCAGACCAAACTGTATGTTAGATCATTATCACTTGCCAAAACAGAATTTAGAATACTGAAATTTAGATTGAAAGTTTTTTTGCAGCCAAAGTAAAGAAATTATCTAAATGTAAATCAACATAATTAATTTGAATGAAAATATGTATGGGAATTAACTACACAGACTATGAAGATACTTACTACAATGTATTAAAACATAAAAAAGAAATACATATTTCTTATTGAAATAAAAGATCATTGACTATGACAGGTGTGAAACATGGATCATTTAATCAGTGTTTACATGTTCAAATACTTTTAGTTTGTGAATGACACACTGATAAATGTTTTAAATTATTTGCTTTGTATTGAGTGCAATAACTTATTGCATAATAATACATTCTAGATACATGTAGTAAATGAAATTTTGTTTTAAATTGCTTCTGCAGGGTTTAATGGTGTAAATGCCATGAAAACTGAAGTATCATCCTAACTGGCACCATCACTAGAACAGTGATGAGGAAGCTTTGTGAGGTTCAGGTATTCTGATGAGGAAGGGTTTAGTTGATTACAGAGTTCTTTCATCTTTGACTTTCACCCACAATCTTTGTGCCCCTGATACTATCAGTGTAAGAGGTACTCAGTTTGTCCAAAAGGCATTTGGTTAAGTGGCTATTCAGGTACCCACCTGTATATAAATGAATATTTTCCACTACAATTTATTGACAATCATGATTAGATCTCCACTGAGAGTAAGGAGAGGATAGATATGCAGGATATTTCCATCCAGAAACCTAAACTCAGAATCTTAGTAAAACTGATTGAGAAGAAAATTATTGTAGTCCCCTCAGCCCTGGCTGTGCAAGGTTTATTAAACTCCCTCCTGAAAAAACCAAACCAAACCAAACCAAACCAACCAAACAAACAAAAAACAAAAACAAAAAACAACAACAAAAGAAAAAGAAAAAAAACCTAAAAAATAAAAAAAGAGCCCATCAAATGTGTAATGACTCTTTATGTCAATAAAATGCACCTGGTCCCAGCATCAGAGTAGATAATCTGAAAATAAATTAACTGTCCTTCATTACCTTGTACCAAGTCATAGTGTGACCATGAGTCTGTTTGATTCTCATCACCAAACTACACTTTGGAAAAGAGCCACTTTAAACTAATCTATTGTTATCTAAACCAGAGTTTTGAACAACTTCAACAAAATAATAGTTGAATGGCTAGCTCCCAGTCTGAAAAGTGCACTATCACAGTCACAGTGTTATTCCCCTAATAATGGATAGAAGGTTTAAAGAGAAGAGCTTTAATATCTGTAAGGATCTAGAGATAAAAATCATTATTGAAGAAATTCGGTATCACTGGATACAACATGTCATAACTATCTAGGAGCTTTATTTGCAGATTAAGTGACAACTACTGAATAAATCTCATCTGGAAAGGGTGATTGTTTTATTAGCCAAACCATTTGTTTTCAGTGATTGCAGAATTGCTCAGACATGAATAGATAAACATTTTATGTAATTGAAGGAATAGAGATCTGGTGTTTTCATAGGATTTTCATTAAAATATTCCCTTAGATTTCTTTTTTTAATGTAATTTCATTTTTATTTAATTTTTTCCACCATAGAGATCATTTCCTTGTCACTCTTCACAATTTCACATACTGAGCTACAGGAGGAATTTCTGTCAACAGCATTTTCTTTTAATGTAACATATTTAAAGAGGCTGGTATTTTAGTTCTTATCTGAGTGAATATGAATCTCAGTTGCTTAGAGAATACACAATCTTGTATGCAAATTGTGCATTTATTAGAAGACAGCTATAAATCTGTGTATACTGGATCCTAATTTTTAAATGCTGTTATTTTAACCATGTTCGAAGTAAATAAATAAGGCAAATAATTCAGAGCTAGCTTCAACAAAGTAATACTCTCTAACAGTTGATTATTTCTTTCACAAGCGACTTAAGAATACACAAGGAAAAAATGGAATTTATTATTTACTGGCCTGATGTTAAAACACATTTTAATTTATGTGGTCCTTTGTAGCTTTATATGGTCCCTTATACTGCCAGGAGCAGCAAGTCACAGCAAATGTCCCCAGGTTTTAGTGATTGGACACTGGGCAGAAAAATGTTAAAGCTCATTATGCATAATAGGTAATCAGGTTTCCAGAAGTAATTATTGTCTTCTAAAAATAATTTAATCTAATGAAGTATGCTACTGGAAGCCTCACAGCATTTGGAAAGGGGTCTTTTATCTTATCCTGCTCTTATTCCTGTAATCCTGATGATTTTTTTTCTCTCCCATAATGCTTTCCCATAGAAGACAAAATGTGACTGATTCAACTACAGGGGCAATTTGGAGGGTAGGTGTAAGAAGTTAGTAAGTTTGGCAAATTCCTTTATTTCTATAAATGTGAAATATTGGAAACAAGTCATGAAAGTTGTTCAACTTTTCAACTAGGTTTACAAAGATAGTGTTCATGATCTATGCTATCTTTTACAAAAACACTTGCCACCTCATAGAAAAGGTATATTTAAAGTAGTGAAAATTTGAAAATACCCAGGTAGGACTGCTTTTAGGAATGTAAATATACATATTTACAGTAGAAAATGATTTGTTATAAACAACTCAATCTTTCTAAGTAATAAATTGTTGCAAAATCTCTCTGCCATCATTAATGTCGCACGCCAATAGCTTAATACTGATTTATTTTGCTCCATGTGATAAGTTTCTTCAATTTTTTTCTATATCAAAAGCGATATATCAATATTTCTATATCAATTAAGCAGTTAATATTATGAAATATTTGTTGATATAAATTATATAAAGCAGAGGAAAAGACAGGAAAATTCTGTTCTTATGTTGTGTCTTGGAGACTTGCTTTGAAATAAGCAAAAAAATTTTGCTTTTCTAAAGCTAAATACTTCTGAAAATGAAACAATTTTTCCCCCAAATATCTTTCACAAGTAATTGAAAATTGCAATACTCAAACTCTCTACCTGTACTGAAAATTAATTCTGACACATGGAAATACCTGGCTTTGTGAGATCCAGTGACAAACCAGGACAAGAAATCTGTCATAATGAACATTGCTTCTTTAAATTACCTGCAGATTTGTATTTAGAAGAGAACATGTGAGTGTGCCACAAGGACTGCAGGCTGGATGGTGTGAGCAGATGTTGGACAGCTGCAAATGGCTGGTACTGTGACAGCTCCTCCTACTCACATTTCAATACAGGCAAACAATTTTACCTTTTCTCCAAACCCAGTGCCTAAAATGTACCCTTTGCTGTTTAATTGCATTAATAAGGGAATGGAACATTTTTGAAGACTCAGAGGTACCATGAGACTCTATAAACAGCAGGAATAACCTTTAAGATAATGTTCAAATGACTACATCTCTCACAATGCAATTTTCTCTGCTAGGGGCTACCTGGACACAGACATTAAAAGAGTCTTTTGGGAGATATTTTTCTTAAGTTAATGTCTAAATATAACATAAGTGAATTAAGGCTTTTTTGTTTTCTCTCCTGCCAAGCAGAGTTCAAGTGCATTGGCTACCTCTTACAAAACCTGCAAGCACTAAATCATTTTCAAACTGAACACATATGATATGTGATGTCTCTGAATTGCTGTTCTGCTCAACAATATATTTAAAATTTTAAGCAGCATACACACAGTCAAACTTAAGGAATCAATGGACTTAGAAGGTCTTGTAACAAAGATATGTGATTTCTCTGGAATTCCTTTGCAGTTCTCTAACAAATTCCATTTTTGCAATAGCAATAAAACACAGCACATTCATAATTCAGCCTGCAGTCCAATACACAGGTGAAGAGAGACACTAACTCTTTAGTTAGTGTAGAGTTGTGTAAAAGCACCTGCATTCTTCACATAACTGACAGAGCTGGAAGCACTGAGTTTATACAGTGCTAATTATGCATTTTGTGCAAGAAAAATAATTGAGAGAATATAAGATTAATTTTAAAGGTGTCTTTACAGTACAAACCATGCCAAAATAATATGAAAAGAAACAAAAATAAACCCCACAAATCCACCACCAACAAATAGAAACCCAAAAAACAATACAACTTTAAAACAAGAGTAAAGTGGGCAAGTGTATTCCCTTGAGATTTATTTTTGATGAATTAAATACATTCTAAGTCACACCGACCTTTAAAATATACTTGTGTTAAAGTTATTTTTTTAGAAAGCATTGTGGAAATTACTTTGGATAAAACATATTTTCTTTTCTTCTTGCAGGTAAGATCCAAAAAAAGAACACAATTATGTCTCCAACAGCTGATTTTTGAACAGCAAAAAACCTGTAGAATGTTCTGATTTTCCTCCTGTTTCTATTCTCCTACTGACCCTCTTCCATCTCATCCCATCCTTAAACCCACATATAAATTAGCAGTTATAAAGTAAGCAATTTGTGTTTAATTCAATTTAATGGAACTGAATTAAATATAAAGAGGCAGCAGACATGCAAGGCACATGCCAAAGAACACTTTTCATGTATGCTCATGCCTGTCTGTAAGATAGCAAGAAGTTACTGGGGCATTTAGCACTGTGAGATTTAACTGTCACAATTCACTCCATCCCAGTCTGTAGTCACAAAGCAGTATGAATGCATTCCTAATTGCCCCTCAAAGTCTCAGTCTGGAAATATTTTGAATATTCTGATGTGCCCCATTTGTATAATTTCATTTATACTCCTAAAGTGTATGTATTCATACAAGACATAATTTATACTATTTTAATAGCATAGCTCAAGGCATCCTATAGATTAGTTTTGAAACAGAAATTGATGGAAGAATAGCTTCTTATGAAAAAGTGGTATATTTCCAGCTGGCATAGGTACTATAGTTTTTCTTTGTATTATGTAATTTTCTGTTTGTTTTCAATCACCTTTTGGGATATGGCATGGTATCTCATGACTGGTAAAAAAAAACCTGAAACAACTAGTATTAAAATTAATTACTAAAGCAAAGAACAAATGCTTTGACTATGAAACTCTAAGCATTTGAAAGAACATTTCTGGAAAAGTGATGGAGAGCAGTTCATTATTCTTCCTTACTTTGACAAATCAGAGCTGGTTGCTCTATTGTAATTTTCAGGAATCCCATTTCCTTCTCTACTGCTTCTCATTCCTGTCATTGTGGAAGTCATAGCCTTCTTAAAATTTCCCTGGGATATTTCAATGAGTTGTCTTTGTGACTGTCCACTTGTTGCTGGAATGCAGTTCTGTGTAGAATGGAAGCAGAAAGAGAGAACAAACTTCAGATCATTTACTCAAATCACCTGGAAGGCACAATGCACAGGCCCACGTGGTAACTATTTCCCTGTTTCTCTTATCTCACCACTTGCTACTGATTAAGAAGCAGTAAATATACTTTTTATATTACTTTTTATACTTTATATTACTCTTTTATACTTTTTTTCTCATTTATTAGTGAAGCACAACCTGTACTTCGGCATTATTCTACCTATATATCCAAAAATTACTTTATCAAAGTGGTTTTCTTGTTTGTTTATTTATCCAGTAGTGCACATAACTTTATATTTTCATTTAGGGAACATGGAACATAGATATTTTTTTTTTCTTGTCTTTGTTTGTTTGTGTTCTTGGTTTTGGTTTGTTGGGGTTATTTGGGGGAGGCAGGATTTTTCTTTGAAGAGTAGAACACAAACCTCCAAGGAAGAGCATTTGAAATAAAGCGAAGTAAATTGTAATGAAGAAGAAAAACTTTTCTAGAGGAGACCAGAAGTGTCTAGATAAGTGATGAAATAACAGGAAGTACCCATATGTTCATCTAACCTGTTTAGGAAAGTATGATTGTGTAGGCTTGTCTAAATGTTTTTCATCATGTGCTGCTTAGAATTGAAGCAATCAGAATTAAAAGTAGAAGAGATCATAAATCTATTCATAACACAGAATGTGATGGATTTAAGGAAAATACATTAGCAGCAAAATTTAAAAATGGAGGAAAAGATTGGAAATTGGAAAACTTTTAGATCCAGCAGAATGAACTTGCAGCTACAGAAAGACTGACTTTTTTTTCACTTGTGTCTTGCTATAGTGCTCCAAATTTATGTGTTGTTGGGTTTTTGTGAGATGGAGTGAGAAATCAGTGAATTTTTGTTGGAATTAGAGTGAACAACAACAAAGAGTATCAGAAAAAGAAATTTATTTTTTAAGAAAATAGTGTTTTCAGCAAAAATCCATTTTCTGGATGTCTAAAAAACCTTGATGCTATCTTTATCCCCATAATTCAGGTCCTGGTGATCAAAGGTTTAGTTTGATGCCACATAGCATCAAACTGACCGTGGCTCAGTTTTGCTGATAAAATCATAGTTGCAGTATGAAATGTGCAGGCTGCAGCCTGGCTAATAGAAAAACACAGAAACATAAATACATACAGTTTTTGAGAGGGTCTTTAGGTCCTTACAGATTCAAGGGGAAAAATACAAACATGAAATATATTGTGGAAAAAAAATAGGTAGAATTCAAAGTTGGCTGTTTAGCATCACCAAGTTTCTGCAGTCAAGGAGAATTCTTTCCCTGCTAACTTCCTGGCTGTCAAAGGCTCCATGGCAATCTCACTAGCAGTGGAACACAATATTAATCCTTAGCTGACTGTCTTGTTAGCCCTATGTATTTTTGTGTGCTCTTACCTTGGGTATATTCTGCTTGGGAAGTTTCTCTCTGCATGCCTGAACAAAAAGGAGCTAGTGGGTGAATGCTGCAGTGCATCTACTGATGGTATTCTAAATATTTTACAAGGCCTAGAATATCTAACTGGCAATAAATGACATCTTCCATAAAGCATTTCTGATACAACTGTCAGAAGATTTTTATGCCAAGTGGCATGGGAAACTACCAGTTACAATTGTTTCATTTGTTCAGTTTTGAACTAGGATGTGCAGATGTAAAAGTAATGGAACTAATTTTTTACACCCGGGTCATGTCTGAAGTGTTATTAAACAAAATAAAATTAAAGTTTTCTCAGTAAATTTCAACCAGTCAGCTGTAAATGCTAATACATGCATTCTAACTCTTAAATTTGAGATGGAAAGTACGTATGAGATCACTAAAGAAGCACACATGCCTGTGTGCATTCTTGGATACACGCACAATGTAGCCTTAACCTTTGGTTTCACAACAGAGAATCTTACATAGTTTGCATCAGAAGTAGTTTCTGCCTTAATGCAACTGTATGTCATAATTTTATTTTCATAAATAAAAGGAAATTCCTCATTAATTAATATATGTATTTCATTTGCATGTCTAATGTAAGTCCTCCTTCCAGTCTTTCTCTCTGATGCTAGGAGAAAGCTGATATTGTTGTGATCATTTTTTTCAATATTGTTTCTATAGCTGTTTGAATTCTTCCAACCCTCTCACTTCCTAACCTCAAGCCTCCCAACCATCTTCTCACTTTTCATATCTACTCCTGGAGACTTCTTCAGGAAGTTAAATTTAACATTGTGAAAAAGAAACCACTGATGGTATTTATTAAAAAAAAGTTCTCAGTTTACATTTTGGTAGGGTACCTTTTGTCTTTATTGACACCATAATTTTCCCTGATAATCCATCTTTTAGACTTCTGCTCCATTGGTTCACACTCACTCTTCAGAAGTCCTGAATGCTATGAAGACAGTAATTCTGAAGACTGAAGTTTTTTATTTGGAATAAACAATAACAGCCATGTGAACAATTCACAACTGTCCACATAGAATCACTGAGGCTGGAAAAGACCTCCAAGATCATCAAGTCAAACTTTTGATTGAATACCACCATACTCATGAAGCATCACTCGTACTCATTTTTTTAACACTTCCAATGATGGTGGCTCCACCACCACCATGGGCAGGCTGTTCCAAAACTTAACCACTCTTTCAGGATAGATTTTTTTCCATATATCCAACCTAAACCTCCACTGGCTTACCATGATGCCATTTCCCCTTGTTCTGTCTCTGTTTATCTGGAAGGAGAGGCCAATCTCTCCACAGCTTCTTTTCAGGCAGTTGTACAGAGAAATAAGTTCTCCCCTGTGTCTCCTTTTCTCCAGGCCAAACACCCCCAGCTCCCTCAGCTGCTCCTCATCAGACCTGTGCTACAGACCTTTCCTCAGCTCTGTTACCCTTCCCTGGACAGGTTCCAGCCCCTCAATGCCTTTCTTGTAGTGAGGTGCCCAGAACTGGACACAGTACTCTTAACTTTCATTTTCCTGCTAACCTTAGATACAGGTTTGCACAAACTTGGCTCCCATTATTTTGTTGTCGAGTATTATCTATCATAACTCTATTTCTAAAGTTAGTTTATGTGGGCTACTAAATATGTTTATTACAATTAATGCTCTGGTGAATGCTGTCAGCCTGAATCACTTGATCTTACCTCCTCAGTCCAAAGTAAATTTTACATGAAACCCTGTTTGCAGAGAGATCTCCACTCATTATTCTGGTCATGTTTGACCCTTATGAATGACATGTAATTATAGGTACCACAAAAAAAGAGTGAAATATGTACATATACCTACACACACACACATATATATATGTATATACACACATGCATATTTGTACATATATATATGTATATGTATGTACGTATGTGTGTTTAAGTAGCCAACAAAAATGCACATGATTACACAGCCAATGCAATTCCCTGTTCATAGCTGCTGTTATTTTATTACTTTCTGTTCTTCCAACAGGTGTTGCTGTGCCCTTTAAAGTAGAAAAAGTGTTTTCTTTTTTATTACTACAAAACCAAATCCAGAAGAGTCCTCACTTTTGTGTCAATCTCTAGATGCTATAAAGACAATAATAAGTAAATAGAGATGCCGCTTGAGGGTGGGAAGTTCATAATTTTCTTATGTAAATTTGGGAAAAGGAAGGTTCTAGCCATATGAGTAGTTAAATCAATTTGCAAGAAGGGAAGGTATCAAACAGCTGGTGTAGAAGTAGCTATCATAATTTTCCCAGGGAAAAAAAACCCCAGCAAACTGTTTTATAATATGTGTTGTGGTTTTTCAGGTGATTTGGCAATGAAGAAAACGTAATTTTCTCCAATGAACTGTGTTTTATGTGTTTGTCTGTTGTTACATCTGTTTAAAGAAAATCACATTTTTATTTACTCTGACCATTTCTATTGTGGTGATTGTTAAGTACATTTATTAGCAAGTAATACCATTTTTCCTTTTGTTAAAAAAAGCAATAACATATCAGCAATATCATATTAGAGTTAAATCTTTTGAGTTACTGTTGCAATATCAAGCTAAAATGTCTGCTACACAGATGAAATCATCACAGTGCAATTGTCTCTAATACTATGCTTATTTATTTCTGAAGGTCTGAAAGAAAGAGGAAATTTAACCATCCTTTTTTGTTTAGAGTCTGTTATTCAGCTTTGCTCTGCTGTACTTTTTTGGACAGCTTTGGTTTTCTCCTAAAACTGTTTTTTATGTGAAGGATAGCTTATTTTAAGGAGCAGAATAACAAATGATAGCAATCTAAACTGATCCAATGGTCTAGTTCTTATATGGAAATTTCATTCATGGATCAAAAACATCACTAAATAATTTACATATATTAGAACTGGCCAGAGAATGAATACTGTTTCCTTTCACTGCTTCAAGGAAGTGTGGTTTTTTTTTGTTTTCATCCCAGCCCCCCAAAAAATAAACCAAACCAATATAAAATCACTTTGCTATATTTCATAAAATGGAATATATTTGAAGTGTACACCTCTAGGTTAATAAAAACAAACAACCAATAGCCAGTGTTTTCACTCAGTTCTTTCATGAGAAGTGACATAGGGATTTTGATTTGGGCCTCAGACACTTTCTCTGTTAAACCTGATTGAGTATCATGAGTTTGCGGAGCTCAGTAATTTATCCTCAGCATATTTTGATAAAAAGGCTTTTCTTCAAACATTCTTCCATTCGTGCTAGTAATCTGCTATTGCCTCTCTTCTACTGAGAAGGAAATCTCATTCTCTGAGAGATGAAAAAACCTGAGGAAGACTTCTCCATGTTTCTTTCTTGATTTTGAAAATCACAAAGAGGATTGTGACTGGATTAAGTACAGCCTGAAAAAAAAAAAAAAAAAAAAAAAACAGATTACTGCAAGGTGTCAAGTGGGCCAAACCCTTACAATTATCTTTCTGTCGAATACTTCAAAGTCAGTTAGTTCTGTGTGAATACCATTTGATTACTGAAAAATAGACCTCTAGTTCTTGTAATAAAAAAATATTGGAAAACCTAATTTCTTAAGGTATTTTAGAAAACCTAATTTCTTAAGGATAACAAACTGTTTCAAATGTCATTCTACAAAAGAAGTAAACACTATTATTTTTACAACTTGAGAAGGTTAGGTTTAGCACTAGAATATACATTATAGGATTAGCCAGGCTTTGTCTGAAATTGTGTGAGTGATAAAAGGTTTGCACAAAAGGATGGATGCATTTGTGCTCAGTAGTATAAAAGACTTAGAAATAGTATTTTTTAAAAATAAAGATGTGACAGTTTTTGGCAGTGACTAGTGACTTCAGGTATATTTTCATAACAACAGAGGGAACAGAATATTCATGGAGCAATCAGAATAAAAATCAAGAAAATAAAAATTACCAAAAAGAGAAAAGGAAACAAAAAACCCAGACCAACACAACCCTTTCCCTTCTCCAAAAAAATTAAAACAAAAAAAAGAAATGCTTATACACATAATCAGCATAGAACATTTTAGGAATTTGGCCAGTACATGAACATGTTTGAATAATGAATACAGAATAATTTCTTCCAGCAATAACAATACCCCTATTCTTGTTGGTTTGTTTTTGGTTTTGGTTTTTTTTTTTTTTGGAAAATAGTGTTTCATTACATGAAAGGTGGCTAGTCCACTAGACTGAACCTGGCGAGTTATTTCTAAGTACTCTATTATTCAAATATACAAATTTCTGATAAAGAGAATAAAAAAGTGATCAGCATTTCCCATTGTGTTACTGGGAAATGGCCACAGCTAAAACTTACATGTATTCATATAAAAGACACAGTTATTCTTCCCTTGAAGTTAGACTGGTTCATTAAGAAATTGTATGCCTGCTTTACTTCTGACCTGGCAATGAGGAACATTAGTGCCAACCAATAAAACTGTTTGGAGAACAAAATGTTAGTGCTAATGACATGACATTCATGTTATCAGAATTACATGATAACAGCTGTTTTTCTACTGCTGTTTCTAATCTTCTTTTGATAGATATGAGTAGTGGAATTGCTCTATGTGTGCTGCTGGAAAACGTCTGATTTACTTGCATCCCAAAGAAATCCAAATAGAGCATTCTGAGACTAACTCTGTGATGTGGACTAAAATAAGGTGAGTGTAAAAACTAAGTGATTTTCTTAAAATAGTACATTTGATACAAGACAAAATACTAATGTAGATGAACCTTTCTCATTTAGAGCATTACCAGCTCCTATTAAAAACATCCAGTTTTCAGAAATGTTGTCTTAATTGGTAGAAATTTCTTTTAAAAACATCGCCCATAAAACAAGCAATTTGTTGTAGCCATAGTTACATGGCAGATGCAACAAATATGCCAGTCTTCTGGCATATTCTCAGTCTTCTTCCAGGGTAGAATCAACTTTAGGGGAACAAAATTTGTAATTATCCCTAACTATATAATGAAGTAACACATCTTATGGTCTCACTGTCATCTTCAGCCATTTTGGAATTCATGCTCTAATTAAATAAGGATCAACTACAGAAATAAAATTTTAAAGTTTTGCTTAGCCTTTACTCAGGTAACTCTAAAACGCAAAGATCAGAGAAAGTGTTCATTGGTCTTTCATGCTACTTCCATTGCTAGGTTTTGCTCTCTTTATCTTTTTCCTCTTGCAAATGCAATAATATTTTTGATCATTTTTATGGGAATTTCCAAGTTATATTTTTATGAATGAAATAGGAAATGTGTGGGATTTTTATCTCTTAAGAAAAGAAAGAGACTGATAAGAATCAGTCTCTTTTTTAGTTCATAGCAGGCAGAAATCAAAGCTTTCAAAATTCTCCATCAGTGTGCTGAAGTTTCTCAGTGTGAAGTCCACAGGTGCAAATATCAGAGAGCAAAATGTACTATAGAAAAGAAGAATAAATAAATCTGTTTAGCTCAGTGTTGCATCCTGGCTTTGGGTACAGACTGGGGATTCTGGTCTTTGTTAAGTTTACCGGTTCCATGTATCCTCGTGCATCCCCTGTGTTTCCCCCCCACCACAGAAGTTAGCCCCAGGCTGCTGGCCATTGGGTTTTCTCCCCTGCCACTCCTGTGCCCACTCCCTCATCCGGTCCCCGGCAGTTCCGTGCTCGTCACCTCATTCTCACGGTCCCACTGGCCCCGAAGCCCCGTGTCTGCCCCCATCGTGTTCCCATCGGTCGTTGTGGCAATGTCACTGCCACGGCATCTGCATTCATTGGGTGGAAGGTTCCTGTCCTCCCCTGTCCCACCCCTATATCCTTCCGCAGCTCCCCAGCCTCAGGGCCAGATTCGTTCAAGCGAGGCTGGAAGCGGGCTGCATCTTCATCGCGGCTCTCATGGCCAGTAAAGCATCCATCTGCCACGCGGACAGATTTGGACGAATTCCTGCCTCTTCGTTTCTTCCCTTGCGCCAACGGCAACGCACGGCCAACCCACTCCAGGGTGCAGCCACAGAAGCGCCCGTAAGTAGCCGCCAGCCCGACGCCAACAAGAAGCTGAGGCGCCCAAGCCGGGTGCTCGGGAGCCAACCGGGGCCGAGAAAATAATGCACAGCCGCAGCTCAGACCACCAATGTGTAGCATAAAGAGGCTAATTCTGTGTGAACACTTTCTTGACACCTAGTTATACCGTGCTGGATCAACGGCTCATAAAATGTTGCTTCAGTGCAATTAAAATGTGCTGAATTACTGCAGATAGTAATTCATAGATAGATATTCTGATCCAAGTGATGAAGAGTTAAATTTCTGCATCAGCTCCGGGGCAGAGCACAACATGTTATTAACTTCTTAGGCAACTACAGAGTGTAAGAAAACTCGCCCAGAGAGGACATGCAGAGTAACAGTCTTCCTCGTCATCCCTAGAATACAAGATTAGGGCCTGACTCAGCAGGAAAAAGATTAGTTAGTGATCTTAAATCCTGAATGAAATGTCTTCTCACAGGTTTATGTCAAATTCTAGCTAGATAATTTCAGTTCCAAGGTAACTTCTGTTCAACAGGGACATTAATGAAAACATGGCTTTTTTTCTCCATTGATTCAGTAGTTTGACATGATACTTTTGAATCTAAAATGAACCTCCTGGTTCTTCAGCTGCTGTGTTGCTACTGTCACTGACAGTCCTTGGATTTATTTCTGTGGACTAATAAGGATGAAGCATAACAAGAGCTAAATAATTGAAAGAATAGTATTTTTAAATAAATGCTAGTACTCTGCAAGACAAGAAATGTGCTTTTCCCATGAATAATGCAATACCATTTGTGTGTACTGTTATGGATGCAGTATAATTATCAGGTAGACCTTGTGAGAAATATGTTCCACATCATTCTCTGTGACTACTAGGGGGAAAATTCTTCAGAAAAGAAAACCACACTGCCATCTTGAGCATTCATTCCCTGTAATTTTGTATTCTGCTTTTTGTTTGGGGGAAAGGTGCAGGGAGCTTATTGGTATTTGAAAACAGAAATTTCTCTCGTTAAGATTGTGTTGTCTTTTCAAAAGAGAAGCCACTGACAACAAGCATGTCTGCTTGACATTTCTAATAGGTTTTCTTTACAGGAATAGGATTTCTGGTCAAATCTGGATTGGAATTCCAGAAAGCAATAGCTTAAAATGGCAAGATCACTCGCTTATGAGAGCTAAATTCATGTTCTTGTTCTTTCTAGTTCACAGGATTGATTCATCTTCACTAATTGTGGTGTCTTCTTCCTACTGTTCTTGTCTGACTTTACACTGTCCCAGATTCATGGTCTTTGAGGTGAACCTGGTGCAAGTGTATCAATAGACATCAGTAGACATTCCAGCCTCTTTCTTGACTTGATAATTCAAAATCCTTGAGCATGGATACTCTGGCAGCCTGCTTCTCTGAGCTCTGTTCATAACAAAAGCATTTCAAACATTCATGCTGTTTGGAGACAAGCTAGCACTGGTACAAACAGTCCTCATAAAACCTCAGTTGCTTAAAGGTATAGACATTTAAAAGTAGAGGCTTTCCCTCACCCTAACCCTGCTGCTAATCCAGACAGCTTTTTCTCCCTGTCCCAAATGCAAATATTTTTTTGGCTGTGGCTATAATCTCAACCTAGATTTCCTGTCATCAAACTAGAAATAGAAGAGTAGCATTTTGTGTTGTTACTTATCACATTTCTTATCATTAACACATGTTAGAGGAGAATATAGAACAATCATTGGCATGAGTCATTGTTTGAAGTTATATGAGTCAAAATTTGAAGTTAAAAGCTGTCATGCACATATAAGAGAATATAGAATATAGCAAACTTATTATTCAGGTACTCTGAGGAACCTTTTTGCTCACATCCAGTGCAAGACATTTTACTGTTAATATGTTACAGGTTTTAGATACTCAACAATTCCTGTTTACCCAGAATTTTGTTGAAAGGAATTGGGAGGAGGTGTATGCAGAGCAAGCAGTAGATACATTTGAAAGACATTAATATAGCAACAAAATGAGCATGTCTTCAATTTTTCTATGCAGAATGATTAAAGATCCATTAAACAAGTAGTCAACCTCCTACCCTTTAAATACCAGGAAGGAATACACTGAATAAATCACACTACTCTTTTGCACAACAAGGTATTAAAAACTCTTAGAATATGTTTTGAAATGCTTTATTTTAAAAATTAGATTTCAGTATGAAAAAAGCCATAAATTACAGTCTTTAGAAACCAAATCTGGGTCTACATTTTCAAATAATAGGTTTTTGCACTATTTGCTAAGACTTTCTAAGGTTGCATGTTAGGTCATGGGACTGAAAAATGCTAATTAAAGGGTTGAACTGAAGGTCAGTGGTGTACTTATAGGAAGGTGTCACTAAATATGTAAAATAAGATTGATGTAAATAGCCTTAAATTTGGCTTGCTAGAAGGACAAATGTACTGGACAGAAGGAACTGTAAACTGAAAAACAGTGACAGGGAAGTCATCTCCCAGCCTGGAAGCTGTGAGCCCAGGACTAGGCCTGAGAGCTTGGAAACATGAAAAGTACAGCTGGCCACTCAGAGGTACAACAGGGTAACCTAGAAACCAGAGATATCCTCAGATACCACTTAAAAGTGCAAAATCAAGGAATTCTAATGACCATTTGTTTTCTGAAAAAGTGGAAATAATCTGGGAGATATAAAATGGGTCTGAAAGAATAAAAACCATCATGATAGGTGTAAAATAAAAATGAACAGCATATATTGACTGTTCAAAGTGGTGATGTCCTATGTCATGCTGTATATTAACGATCTGGGAGCTTCCCATGCTGCATACACATGAGGATATGTGCTGTTATATTGGTGATAAAGGGGATTCACAAATGATAAGTTTGTAGTAACCTGTGATATACCTTCTGGGTTTTGATGTCATAGAAAAGTCTACAGCTCCTTGGTTTTGCTGTTATTCATTGCTGGATAATATTGACTGAGACTATATAATTGAATGCCATATTAATTTGTAATAGCTTAATATAGATCAATATAATCACAAAAGTATTGTTAGCGGTGATTTTGTGGTAGCCCACTTGCTAAAGTGCAGGACAAACATACATCCTGTTTTATAATTATCCTGTAGTTGGTATTAAAAGAATTGGAAGGACAAGAGATCACAAACATAGAATCCAGGTTTTATGAGGTTTTACTACAAACCTAACATTTGAGAATGATGCCTTAACTTTTTAGCTTTTTATTTTTCAGATCCTGTACTGAATTTGTGTTTAACTCTGAACTCCATATAGAGTGTTAGTAAGCTCTCTTCATATTTTGGTCAGACAAAACAATCTTTGTAAGCCTGAAAACCAAGGACATCCTTGGCCTCAGGCCCCGAAAAGTATAAACAAAAGTGAATGAGGGGAAGAGCAAACTGGGGGAATATGACTTCATTACCTGAAGCTGTAGTTGGACAATTAACCCCTGATATGCAAATAGACCAAACTTATATCTGTCTGAAAAACTCGAGAACCATTGCCCATCTTGGGTGTAGCCTCTGTGAGGCTTTTGCACTGCCCAAGGTGTATCTATTGAAGGCCTTTAATAAATATCTACTTTATTCTCTGTCTAGCCTCTGTTCTAGGCAGCCATTCTAAGGCATCAATTAAACTAAATTAAAAGTCTTTGAACTACTCAATAAACTAGAGAAATTTTAGGGAAACAGATGAGGTGCATGTTGGCTACAGTAACAATAATGCTAACATTTTATTTTTTTTATGCCTGTTAAAAATAAAAAAGGATAACATTTTCACAGTACAGAGAGGATTTTAATGCACCATAGTATCCCAAATTAAATTCAAATATGGAACAAAGGACATATTTTCTTGACATGGAGACATGGAAGAAAGCTAGAAAAAAGCCCTGTTGTTTAGAAATTTAAACTGTTAGTTTTTATGCACAAGAAGAATGTGTACACAAGTCATTACTTGGTCAAGGAATTATCATGAAGGGTGGTGGCTGACCTACCAGTCCTGGAAATCACTGGTATGTTTCCACTTGTACAATGGATTTTAGAGTTCACTATGTGACAACATTAACTCCTGTGGAAATTACTTGTGAAATATTAACCTTCTGGAAATAACATTTTAAAAATGCTATTATTCATACTAGTTAGCTGTAACTCCATTATATTACTTGGTGGCATTTTGATTTCTCAGAAGTCACTTCATGGTAGGATCAACCCAAAATGAAAATAGATTTTTATTCTTTCCAGATTTTTACATAAATGGATGAATTATCAATCTTAGAATAAGTAAAGGCATAAGTAAGTGTCCTGCTTTCTGGCTTCAGCCAGATATATATGGTAGCCCTAGGCTAGAAAATGGAACTTTCATGCATTGGCTCAAAAATAACCACTTTAAGTGAACAATCCTACCATGAGCAATTAAATTGATTCTTAATCAAATTTTAAAACTAGTTTCATATTAAAATTAGTAAAGATGATGCAGTATTAATATGAGTTTTTCTCAGTTGTTTTGATTTTGCAAGCAGAGTTTATAAGGACAAATGAGAATAACTCCAGCAGTGACAGTAACACACCAGGAAATACAGTAATATCTTGTGTGATTATAAAATATTTATTATGACAGAAAAAGAGAGAAAGTGACAGAGAGGGAGCATGACATTTGTTTTCAAAATATGCAAATTTTTTTTAAATGTCATTTTGAAATAGAAAGAGGAAATAAGCCACAACTAACCTATTATGTGATCCATATTAAGAGAAAAATTGTTTCAAATTTACTGAGCAATTGTTTTATGACAGAACAAAAACTATTCTAAATGACCATGAAATTCTAAACCTTTCAGCTTGAATTCTTTAGTAATCAAAGTTTGTGTTTGCTATTTTGTCCCTCTGCTCTTGATTTTTAATTGAAGTTCTTTATTCCATAAAAGTGATCACTAGGAAAGAATGTTACAGCTTTCACAAGTGAGGTCAGCAGAGAGACTGTAATTGACTCAATCACTCAGAAGGAAATGTAAAGATGTACTAGTTTTCATAAAGCATAACAGAGATTAAAATGCTGGGAAAGTAATAAAGCATAATAAATTGTCATAAGATTGGAAACTTTTTTCTTTTTTTTTTAGTAAAATAATGTGTTTTAGTACTTTTTGGTTTTTTGTTTTTTCTTTTTCCAAAGCCAATAAATTAAGTAGTATTAAATGATTCTACCAATCATTTCAAAGAAAATGTAAACAAGTGACCTGAGGCAGGCAATAAGAGGGAATCTTTCAACCTTATCTGAAGGGAAATGGCAGAAGTCAAGAAAAAGGTGATTTTGATTTGTCAAATATTAAACATTCAAATGCAAATTCTGCATTTCATCTTTCTTCTTTTATTTTCTCTTTTTTCTTCTTATTTGAGGAAGAAATCTATCTTCTACTTCTAATAGCTTGTCTTTCTCTCAAAATACATAGCAGGACTACAGTCAACATAAACTGTCAGAGATGTGGAGTGTTAAAATGCTGAAAGCAAGCAAGCAAACAAACAAACAAACGTCTTTCAATAAGGTGTGTCATGTCATTGGTTAAGAGTGTAAGGCTTTCACTTTTGGAAAGTACCACTTGAAACTGCTGCTAAGAATAACTGTTTTTCTTACTGAGGTCAGCATTCAGAATTAAAAACAGTAGCAAAATAAAGTCTCCATTCAGATTTACCTGGAAATCAATTTAACTATTACCAGAACTTCTTCTGTGACTCTGAGCAAAAGTGAAAGGAGAACCGGCCTAGATCCAGTTGAGGGTTTTTTTTTTTAAATTTGATTAATTTTAACCCTTTTAAATTTACTTTTTTTTAGGATATATGTAAAGAATCTGACGTCTCAAAGTGTTTTCTTTTTCAGCATCTTTTTTCAGGAAAAAAAAATAGTTAACAATTGTTTTCAATAAACAATTTTTTTGTTCAAAATGCATTTTATACAAATATTTTTTTAATGGGAAATTTTCTTGATTTTCAAGATTTTCATTGAAAGTAGTAATTGATATATCTGTTATTAAATGTGATAGAGTCAGATACTATGGTAGTTACTCCCACAGAGATTCCTGTAGAGATATGAAACAATAAGGAAAAAAAGATTTATATATTTATATACATAAGCATAAAGCTTTCTGCATTAAAAACAATCCTGGTGACCACATCAGAGGCAGAAACTCATGAAAGTAAGAGTCTATTATTTCATTATTTGGTAATTCTGTAACAATAACTCTAATAGTGTTTCCATATATATAAGGACAATATAGTCTGTAACTTTGTGGGGGACAGGTGTCCTCACAGAAGGCCCAAGTTTATCACAGAATGAGGAAAAATCTTTAGCATACAGAAGGAATCTTCAGATTTCCCTTTTCCACCTCAAATAAACATAATTACTTGATTTTATGTGCAAGGCATTCTGATCTGTCTTATCTGATCTGTTATCTTAATATACAACCACAATTTCAGCGAATATATGGCTTTAAGAGCTTCTATACAGAGACATAGGATTTTGTGATGATTTAGTGAAGATTTACTGCTCTTCAGTGGTAACGAAAGAGAGGTTTGGAAAACATTTCCATAATTTCATGTACATGGTACCTTTATAGCACCAGAAGCCTCAGCCATACAAGAGCTTTCACAGAGAGACTTTTTGGCTCTTGACTCTACAAGTCTACATCTTCCAGCTCCTGAAGGCATGCACAAACTGTGCTCCAAAACTCATCACAACACCAAGTACTGGCACACGCTGCAGTTCTATTACAATCTGAAATAAGAATGATATTGGAGCAGGCAGAAAACCAGGTTTTCTCTATTCAAGGTGTAAAGCCATGGGGGTATATTCTACATGAAAACAACTGTAGAAATGTGTCATAAGATAACAGTACCTGACTATTTCTAAGTGGGCAATCAACAAAAACAGCTAATTGTTTAACATAAGCACTGCAAACCCAAAATAACCTGCTGTGCTCTTTTCTGTTTTATCTCAAATAGGAGACCACAGAAGGTAATTATTCTAAAATAATGGGTTTGTTTGAACACTACTGGCTCTACTGACATTTTAAAATATATGAAGCTTAAATAAAACTCTAACACCAATTAACACATATTCTTGTCATTATAACCAGGGGAAAAGGGAGCTAATACTGCTATCGCTCTTATGTCAAATTATGTGCCTGACTTACAAGGTATAAAGGCTCAAAGGGAGTAAATGAATGTTGTATGGGTAGTCGAAGTTTCAAGCTGGATAAAACTGAATTCAGAGGTTTCACTCACTATCATTTCACCCAGCTCTAGAGGATCACTATGTGCTAATTCAACACCTCTTTTTTTCCTTAAACCTATGGGTTTAATATTATTTCATATTAGCACATCATCTGAAATAGTTGTCTGTGCTACTTTTTTTCCCATGAAGTCTATGATTAGCAGGGAATTCTGATTAGTTTCCCCCTTGTGGAGATTTCCCATTGTTCCCACTAATGGAGACTCAATCTTTGTCAATGCCTTTTATTTAAACAGAATTCTGTCAATAACATGGTCTCCTCCCATTGCTTCAAAAAAGCTTGCTGTCCTCTGTCATGCACTGGAACTTCTATTTAGTTCCTCAACTTTTATTGCAGTTATTTAGAGAGAATTTTGTTCACATCTCATATGAGGATGAAAAGGCCAACTTAACAGCTTACTGTGTCACCCAGTCCTTAGTATAACAAAAAGCTGAATAAAAGATGTGCACAAATGTGTAGAATTGAACCACTACAGACTGACTCCAGATCCATTGTCTGGCAGGCATGGTGGATCCCAGATCATACTCTTTTTCCTGAAAACTTTTGATTGAAGAAAACTTCATTCCTTTCAAAGGTTTTTGAATATGTAAAAAAAAAAAAAAAAAAAAAAAAAAAAGCCAAAGTATGACTTTTGCCCAGAAAATGTAAATGCTGTGAGCTTGACAAACAAAGTAAATCAAATTAAATTGATTTCAGCTAAACAGAAGGCTTTATAAATTATTCTTTAAAACTTTCTAATATAGAAATAATATTTAAACATTTTGAAGAAAGTCAATATACCACAGCAAAATGTTTGCATTGTTAGCAGGAAATTTCTGACAAGGAAAGAGAGCAAGAGGAAGCAGTAAAGCTAGGATGATGAATAATAAAGCAAAGGCAAGTGGATAATTACCTGGAAGCACTGGGACATTTGGGATGTGTCAGCTGGATGGTTTTAAGACCTACCTCAGTTTGCAAAGTGCTGAAGGACAGAAAGTCACCTAAGTGGCTGTGACTAATTCATCCTAACCCTCTCCTTACTGAGTTGCTCATAGAAACATGGAACAGATTTTTAGACTAAGAATTTATGAAGCATCCTATCCCTTCAAAAAACACTTTAATTCCCTTGGCTATGTAACAAAATATTAAAGCCTTGAGCTTTACCACAGGAGAAAAAAGAAGAAAAAAAAGATAGTAAAGCTAGACGCTAATATTAAGTCGGTTTTTGTCAGTACTAGTTTAGTCTATTTGAGATGCAGGTTTTAAAAAAGATGTAGCACTCTGCAGTAGAAGAAGCCACCTGGCTTTTACATTACCCTTTTCTGTCCTCAAAACTGATAACAGACACAATTAGGCTTGTCCATTACAAATTGCTTCTATTCATTTTGTCTTCTTTAGAAAAACATTTGCAGCAGTTTTACAGAAAGAAAATAAGGGCCTGAGGGCACTGATCTCCAAAATCAAGCTAATGCTGCATCTCACTTGAAGAAAATGTCCTATGAACATACTCACAGATTCACAGAACAGCTGAGTTTGAAAGGCATCCCTGGAGGTTGTGTTGTGCAACCACCCAGACCAAGCAAGGCTACCTAATAGCAAGTCACAGTCATGTCTAGATGCCTTTTGATACCCCAAAATCTTTGGGTATCTACAACTTTCACAGTCTTCTTGTGCAATCTGTGCCATGGCTTGATCACTCTCACAGTCAAAAAGAGTTTCCTGATGTTCAGGGGGAACCTCCTGTGTTTCAGTTTATTTCAGTTTATTTATTTTACTTATATTCAGTTTATTTATTTTAATTTCAGTCTATTTCATTTCATTCTATTACTGGGCAACACTGATCCTGGCTCCAGTCTCTTAAAAATAGTGGTTGGTTCAGTCACCAGATCTCAGTAATATTTGTATTTAATATTTCTGTTCTACTGATTGGATAATATTGCCTTATTAGGAATTCCGACTGTGTGTCAAAGTCGTGGGAAAAAATAAGCAAAAGACATTAAACATAATCAATTTAAAAGCTTTCAAAGCCTTAACTGTAAAAATAATTTACAGTATTACAGAAATACTATCATTTTAGTTTCTTAAATGTAAAAATATATAATCACATAAATAAGAAAAAAAAGTCTCTTTTTCCATTATTTATCAAATCATTAACTGCAAATGAATAAATAGTATACTAAATAGTATACTAATATTCTATATTAAACTTCTTTCCTTATAAAACTGAAAATTTATGATGCTATTTAATTTATTAATAATGTTTTGAATTGTCCAGGAAAATTACATTGAAATAGCTCTATGAGTTTGAATGTTAGAAAATTGTAACTGTTTTTATACAAATACTTGTGCATTGTCTACGGCTTTTTCTTGAGCTAATTCTATACTAATGGCAGAGATATTAAGTGAAAATGGATGCTGCTTGCTTATATCACATTCCTGCCAAGAAATTAATTGGAGAAGCTACAATTAACATATATCAAATTATGAAATTGTGCTATATGGGAACATAAATACTTTTGTAGGGAAAACTGCTGAAAGGAAAAAGTGTGATACTTAAAACAGATTAATAAAATTTCTATTGACTCAATTTAGGCAACATGGTGGAAAATGTGTATCTACATCAACACAGGAAGAGTAAAATTAAACCTTTTTATAAGAGCAAAAAATCTGGTTAAATGAGTCAAGGGAAGATATTAAAAATTACATCATGTCTTAAGCTACAGGATCATCCTTTGTGGAGCATTCAAATAAAAGGTTGGTAAGCACATCCTATTTCCAACACATTTAAATATTTTTTACCATATCATGCTATTTTATGACATCTTTTCACAGAAACTTATTTTAGTTCTGCTGATACATGCATTGTCTGTTATAAATATTGCATAAGAAAATATGTTAAATCTCATGTTAATTTCATACATACAGAAATAAAAGTACTAAAACTAACATGATGAAGAAAGAAAATATTCCCAGACTTTATCACACCTTAAAAAAAATCAGCAACCAATATACATAAAAAGTGTACAAAACATTAAACCAAGTTCTAAATAAATGATGAATTCTGTGTTGCAATTAACTCAGAATATGGGAAACACCTCTATAAAAAGAATGCATTTTTTTCAAAAATAATATATGTATGGCATCTGGTAGTACAAAGGACTCAAGAAATATATAGAACAGGCTGTTCAGATATTGTGGCAGTGTGGGCAAGTGGAATTTCTTATTCATAGCTTTGCTAAAATTGTCAGCTTTTAGCAAATTTAACTGCCTAATATCACAGACTATAGCATTAGAAATCTCATGATCTTATCTGTGTGCTCCACAAAACTGCTTCCTCATGCTGGAGCATTCAGTGATGTCCACAAGAGGCTTTCCTACTGCCTTAGCTGAGCTGGAAGATTTACTTGACAGAATTCTTACTTCACTTATGCCTTTAGCTTTGACATGCAGTCCTTCAAAATGGGTCCCTAAGTCAGTGTCCTTGAAAAATCTCACAAGGTTGAGAAAATAGGAAGATGGGAAAAGGGAACTCTGAAAAAGGAAGTAAACCTAGCAAATAGCACCTTCTAATTAATTTTTTGCCTTGCTCATCATGCTCTTCTTCTACCAATTGCAATTAGTATTGCCGTAATAAAAAGCAGCACTTCTCTAGTCTTCAACTTTTTAGTAGGTTCTCTTCCAAGCTGCGAGATGCTTCTGACACTCAGCTTAGACTGACATGCCTTCACAGCTCAGGTCATGCATCACAGCTTGTACTTGTTTTTGACCAAGGTGAGATGAGCAACAGCCTACAACTAATTTCAGGATGTTGCAAGACAGAAGTCAGGTGTCAGAGGTAGAACTGGCTTGAGCAGGGCAGTACGCTTCTTTCTGTTACCTTAGCCTTGGAAAGTGCAGTCAGTGCCTTCTGAAAGCCAGATTCATTAGACATTTACAGGTTTGTGAGACAATGGTTTAGCCTCAGTAAATTCACTTTAAAACCATCAATGCATTATATACAGGAGCAGGCTGGCAATTTTTTTTATTTTAAATGGCTTTACAGGCTGCACTCTACTGGGCTTCAGTATTTTGTCACTCAGCAGTGGCCATTTTTTCTTTCCAGTGCTGGCTAAAATGTCTTTTGGATTGGCAGTGGTTTTGAAGATAGAGTGTTAATATTTGAAGTCAATATTCTACAAAATTTTATCAAAATCTGAGATTAGGAGGGGTATAACTACTTGCAGTATTGACGATAATGTTTTATCCTATCATCCTTGCTATTCCCAAAAGTAGATCTCATGCATTTTCAGTTGCTGAAATTAAATTAATAATTGAACATAAAAGAGTCAGCTGCAGATCCCCAGTGTTGGGAACTGCCAGATCTGGTGGCCTAGCTGAGGTGAGGTTGCTGAGGATCCATAATCCCACATGTGACTGGGGGTATCCTTTATGCTTCAGTGTGTACAGGGATCAGACTTTTATCACATAACCTAACCACCTAGGTACCAGTTTTCTTATCAACATTAATGTACATAATGAGCAGAATCACCACATGAAGCTGTGCAAGAAAGGACCCCTGAACAGTCCCAAAATAAAGTTGCTGGGAGTGTTACTATGACTTCTATGAAGTGACAGCTCTATCTGACACCGTCCACATACACATTGAGAAGTCCACCCCACTTGTTTTTTTTTTTTTCACACTTTTGTCTTCATTTCATTCCACAGCACAGATCTCCATGAACCTCTGCCCACAAGGCCCCTCTCCCCTTCAAAACACATTTTTTTATTTCTCACTGCCTTCTTGCAGATAGAGGGATTTCTCTCCATCATATTGATGGAAACATCCCCACCATGGTGTCTGGGACATTCAGTTCTGATTAAAATTTCCTTGTATCTTGGGTAGAGCTCTTTACAGTGATCTTTATAGAAAAAATATACTTGGCTCTGCAAATTTCTCCAATCATCTTTACACTCAAACAAAGTGCCTATTCCTCTTCCACATACTGCAGGTTCAGTTTTTGGCCTAGGTAAGAAATGGGAGACCCAAGCCTAGTGCTCAACTGACAATAAAATTATTATCTGGTTCTTATATTCTGCAAAACATTTCCCCTTTGTACTTCCTGCTCCTATTATTTTCTGGATTTTAGTTATAAGTCTCACTGGCTCCAGGCCAGCATCTCAGTGATATGATTTCATCATTGTCATCCTCCATGAGTGAGTATAGAAAAGGTATAAGGTAATTCTGCAGTGGAGGCATAAAAAACCCCACATGCATTGCCCTCAGGTGTCCTATGGAGCTCCAAAACCAGTGAGTGCTCTTCCCTGATCCACTGTTAGTTGCATTTGTTCAATTCAAATATAGAGATTTTCAGACATTGTATGTCATTCCTTTCAGTCAGGACTTCCAACTATTGACCAAACTCCCATTGAGACAGTCTGGAAATTACCTACTGTAAGTTTACAGGACACAGTGGGGCTTCAATGTCCTGGGCCATACAGGTGAGAAAGAATGTAAATCTCTATCTCTATCTCTATCTCTATCTCTATCTATAGATGTATATAGATATATATAGATAAATATATATATGCTGATGGACTCAGACATCATGGGTAACATACAGAAGGGCCCTCATTCAGCCTATATGTGAGAACTTTGATAGGTGTTACCTCTGGTGATAGCTGTGGCAGAGCTCCCATATCCCATAAGGAAGATGTAAGGATGTATGGATGCTTTGTTCTTGAGGCACTAGACACTTATAGCAGATGGTTAAAATACTGATATCCAGGAAAGACTTAAACTGCTGGCTGTTTTATGAAATTATTAATATTTATTTATTTTTATATTTTTATTATTATGTATAGATTTGTTTTACGTGGAAGAGTTCTCACCTAAGCCAGTTCTTGATTGACAAAGCCTTGTTTAAAAATGCCAAAAGCTAACTTTTACAGTCTTTAAAGCTAGATGTAATTGTTGTTTAAATAACTGTGATTTATCATGGAAATAAGGGAATTTACTTTTTTTTGCCACCTATGTCACAAACGGACCTTGAAATATTTAGATGACATGAAGCTGGAGGAGGTGGTTCAGAAACACTGTGAATGCCTTTGCATCAATATCTGCTATGTTTGGAGAAAGCTGGCATTGGTATTTCTTAGCCCTCAAAGGAAGATCTGCAAGTGAAAGACATGATTAATAAAGTTAATAGAAAACTAGATTTCATTAGTCTACTGAATGTCAAGAAATTTGTTTCATATGACAAATGTCATAAAAATTAAGGGGAGACAGAGTGACTTTGAACAACCTCACAAAACAGTGAAAAAATATGTAGTGAAGAAAAGTCTTTTTAAAATAGTGTATATTAATACTGTTTTCAAGAATAAACTTCTCCTGCTTAAGCACTGAGGATGCCAGATGCATGAGAGAGAGAACATGTTCCCTACCCTCAAAACCAGCTCAAATGAGGAGACCAGCTGAAGTGGATAATGTATATACAACCAGAAAAATGAAGGTCATTTTAGCAATTAAAAGGATAAGTGAACAGTAGAGATATTTTGAGTGGTACTGAAATGATATTGTATACTGCAATCAATGAGCAACAAGTCAAAGATGTCAGCCTGTAGCAGAATAGGGTAGCTTTGTTTTTATTAACTGCAACATACCTACTTCCCAATTTCATTTTCACCTTCCAAAAAAATCTTTACTGAAGGATACTAGAACTAAGCATAATACTGTACATACAAAATATATGTTTATTTGAGGTTTTCTATTTTTGCTTGTTTGTGGGTGTTTTTTTTTTTCTTAGAAGTGCTATACTGAAGCAAATAATATCTGAAAAGTACAGAAAAGTTTAGAATTTTAGGTTCAAGCATTTTGCAAACAAGTACAGATTAAGACATCTACCAGCTTGTTACTGACATATTCAATGCAATGAGTTAGGAGAAAACAGTATAAAAAATATTTAAAAAAAAATAAATTAAAACTCTGTGGAGTCAGGTATACATTTCTTAGAATTACACATTAATACCAGCAAAGCAAAGCAAGGTTAGTAATTTTAAATTTTGTCTTATTGAAGATGAAGTGTTGTGTATCCATACCTGAAAAGAAATCAGGAATTTCAAGGGGTCCCATAAAGGCAAATTCCATGAGTGAGATCCCCTGCCACGTGAGGCATATGAACTCATTGGGCAGTATCTTATTCCCTAAATACACATATCAATTGATATTTTGAAAGCTACAAAATGCCTGGGGCATGTACATGTAGCTGCTGTTTGTGACACACAACACCTACAACATAATTGCATATTTCTAGACCAGGTCTAGAATGAAGGTCATAGGACACCTAAAATGGCACCAGGTGCTTTTAGTTAGGAAACTGAATCTAATTCCATGTTTCTAACAGAAACTGATGGCACAACATAGAGAAAGGCTTGCTGTATGATGAAGTGAATTTGTCACTCTAGGCAGACACAAGTGACACCATAGTTAGACTGAGGGGAAAGGGGGGAAAAAGACAGTGCTTTTTCTCTCTTACAGTAAAATATCTTAGTTCTGGGATAAAAATCCTAGTTTAGATTTAAAGGATTTAGATTTTTGTCTAGGAAGACATAAGTTACACCAAGCTTTGAAAAACATATTCATAAACTGAATTAGAGTAGATGTGTTACAATTTTCAGATTGCAGTTACATGAAAGTTGTTAAGTGCAAACCTTAAATGAAGAGGAAGGTTGTGATAAAATTTCTTGAAAGTAGCAGTTATCAAAAACTCGGCTTTTGAAAACTGGAAACTTGGGGGAGGTTGCACACAGAGGCAGTGAGAGCATTTCAGTGAAGATTTGTCTGTGGGTCTGTGCCGAGCTCTGGAATAACTGGCACATTTTCCCACGATTCTTCACAATGTAACCACTAGAGTGGATGAGGGTAGTTGAACAGTGACACCTGTCCCCAGAAATCCTAGAGCCCACCCTGAATAATTACAGGAGTTCTATAACTGTGAGTATGCAGAAATGAATCATAAGGAAGCATCTGAATGAGATTTCTGCAGAGAAATTTGGCAATCAGATACTACAAGTGCAAGCCCACAGTGATAAAGATTTACTTACACAGACATAGGAACAAGGTCCAAAGGGTATCAGATCTCTTTCTTAGGTCAAAGAAATAAGTGATACAGTAATGTTTCCTGTCTGTGTACTGTCTTCATGCTCACCTGTTCCTAACAGAGATAGAACAGGCAGAAGAGAGCCTGGCAGGACGCACTTTCAAGATCATTGGAGGACCTTCTCATTTAGATTTGGGTTATCCAAGCATGACAATTGAGTACTGACAGGGTAAAGACAGAAGAAAGTAGTGTGTATAGCTCTGTAGAAATTCTGCAAGTCACTTCTTAAGTTACAAGCTTCTTTTTCTAATACTGAACTATAATAATATTTTGCATTACAAATAATCACATATCTACTCTGACACTATAACTGTCATTGAGAGACCCCCACACATGATATTTAGAACTCAATATGTGTATCAGACTTGGTACATCTAAATTTTACTGGATACTCTTTTTCTGATATACCAAAAACAACAGTCAGGAGAGTTAAAAGGAGTGCAAAACTGCTTTCAAGTTGGTTGGCCTCCAGCATGTACTGGTGTATGGGTTTTCTTCCCAGGTTTGGGACTCTGCACTTACCCATGTTGAATGTTAATGTTAACAGACTGTCTATGAGGATCTTCTTGGAGACAGTGCCAAATTTCTTACTGAAATCAAAACAAACAAATCCACTGCTCTCCTGATATTTACCAATGTTTCATTGTCGAAGTTTCTCAGGTTGGTCAGTCATGACTTCTCCCGATGATGTTAAGATGACTACTCCTGATGACCTTCTTGTGCTTCATGTGCCACAAAATGATTTTTATCCTAAGCAGATGCGCATTCTTAAATAATTTCTGGAGTCATAAAAACTAAACCCTGCTTCTGGCATCAGATCTGCAAACAGTTGTTGGCATCCAGTATCAGCTTTGCCCCTTTAGCCTCAGGATTGAGAACACCACCTAGGCCCCTAGAGCTCTGCAGTCACTATGGATAGTCTCCAGATTTTTCCATTGTTGCCCACAAGAGAAAACTTCTGGGAATAATATTCAGAGGGTTGGACACACTTCAGCAGTCTCTTTGCAACATCTTGGACCCAGGCACCCATAAGCAGCAAACCTTTTTAGGCAACAGGTCAGGCTGGCAGACAGGTTCCTCTGTGCCTTGCAGCAGGGAGTCACCCACTATTATCCCTCACCTTTTACTGCTGGTGGAGTACCATGAGTTAGGGTCACTTGATCCAGATGTCTCATTGGAACCCACATCTGGCTCCTCCATAGCTTTGAGGTCAGTAGACCTATTCTGTAGTTATAAACCGCTTACTTTCCTTACTTTTGTTACTTATTTATTTTATTTGATTTTCTATTTTTCCCTCAGTTGCACAGATATTATTTAATTGTTATCTGAGTACTATAACTAATCATTATATCTTATTATTGTACCCTGGCATGCACTATTTGACAAAGAAAATAATATGACAGAGTTCCTTTTATTGGTTTGTGCTCCTGGCCACTGGTGTGACTGGGGATGAGACAATTAGTCACATAAAGCTCTTGGTAAAACCAGACCGTGCTACTAGTCAGGAAAAAAAGCCTTGTTTTCTATGCTTGCAGAAGAGTTCTATTCCCAGAGATCAGCAAAACTCCTTTTCTATATCTTGGAGAATGAGTAATAAGTAGTTTTAGACAAGACTATTTAAACTGGGGTTTTGGGAAATGTTTCAGCAATGGTAAAATACTTGGAAATTCTTCAACATGACCGGAATGTCCAAGTTTTGATGAAATCTCCTATTTGAGTCAATGACCTGTGGGTATATGGTAAAACACAGTGTGTAAGTAGTGGTTAGTACCAACAGTGTCTGGCAGTTCAGTGGATTTACTTATTTGTGGTTTGTACTTATTGATTACCAAACAAATTGGCCAGAAATGCTGTAGTTTATAGCTAAACTGAAGCATAAGTTAGGGATTGCTGGTGGAGAATGTCTTCAGTTCAATACTCAATTGAATAGAATACAGTGTTGCCTTCAGTTTCCACTTGAATACCAATTTTTCCTCTTTCAGAAGGATTTTATCATTAGTTACTGTTACATGTGGATTTGCTCTTTGTCAGTCCTACATCATTCATTAAATTGGTTTCTTGCCTTGCAAGGTTTTTGATCATCAAGGACATAAATCAAACTGTCCCTCCATTCTTTTTGCATTTATTTCCCCTGCATGCAATGTTTTCCCACATCTGTTACTTTTTCTAATTCTCAGAAGTTTTATGGTAGTTTTCAACTTTCACATTCAGAACTTTGCTTCTGCTCTGATAAACCTTTTGCTTCTATTCTTAGAACAGTCTCCTGTTTCATGAAGAAATACTTTCACAAATAATTTCACACACATGAATAGTTATACAGTTTATTCTCTCCTTTTGATTTGCCCTTTGTATTTTAGATTAAAGTGCTAAAGATTCAGTCTATGTATCATGGAAATGTATGACATATTTAATAAATCAATCCTAAAAATAACCATCTCAGTACTTTCTAAACTTCAAAAAACTATATTTAATAAATCAATTTAAGTGATTAATTTTCCATATTTCCAATAGATGTTGAGTGTTATATAAAAAATATAGATCTGCTACTTTACTAAAGTTTATAAAGATTGAAGGAGGTTTCTGTCTTTCATAGTAATAGAGTATGTGAGAAAAGATAAAAATTAGGTATACATGCACACATAAATATAAATATTTAGTTTTATTTGTTGTTGGGTTTTTTTGTTTGTTTGTTTTTTTTGTGTGTGTTCCAACCTTCATTTGAAATTAGGGAAAAAAAGTTAAAACAAAACATAGCTAAGATGATTAACTGAACAAAATTTTTGTTTATTTACTCTCACTATTCAGTCTTTTTACAGAACCATTTTTTCTATATGACAAGGATGCTGGTTTTGACTGGGGTAGAGTTAATTTTCTTCTCAGTGGATGGTGTGTGGGTATGTTTTGGATTTGTGTTAATACACACAATACACAAGGTTGATAATTCTAGATAGTTTTGTTGCTGTTGAGCAGGGCTTACACCAAGCCAAGGCCCTTCCTGCTCTTTGTACTGGTGGGAAATTGGGAGGAGACACAGCTGGGACAGGTGACCCCCAATGACCAAAGGGATATTCCAGACCATCATGCTCAGTGTATATAGTGGGGGAAAGCAGGAGGAAAGGGGAGGACTTTTGGAGTGGGTGGTGTTTTGTCTTCCCAAGTCACTGTTACACAGTTGGATCCTGGCTTTCCTGAACCCCTGCCTGCCCATGGGAAGCAGTGACTGAATTTCTTGTTTTGCTTTGCTTGTGTGTGTAGCTATTTCTTTGCCTACTGAGATGTCTTTATCTCAAACCACAGGTTTTCCAGCTTCTACTCTTTCAGTTCTTTCCCTGATCCTGCTGGTGGGGGAGTGAACAAGTGGCTGCATGGTATTTTATGGCTGGATGGGGTTAAACCATGACAACAAATGAGAAATAAGAGAACTTATGTTAAAATCCTTACTAAACCAAAATGTGTTGAAAAGCATAGATTTGTATTCCTGTACCTGAATCAAAAAGTGTAGTTTTGCATCAATGAAAGTATCTGAGGAAAACCCTGTGTAAGGAATTGGTGTGAAAGACTTCCATTATTAAAAGGTATGTGTTAGAATAATGATTTTTGCAGTGAGGTCTATCCTCAGTACCTTGCAATTGAATGATACATTCCATCAAATTTAACACAAAAAAATCCCAAATGAAAACCATATTTACGTACATTGCTCTCTTTCAAAAATATATCATAGGTTACTTTAAAATATGACATTCAAATTCCAAAACATTTCTAATATTTTAAATTGCATTTGCGGGTTTTGGAAAACCCATTGAAATGTCAATTTTTGGGAAAACAATCTTGCTTCTTTTTATAAATCACACAAGATAATGCTTCTGATCAAACTTTTATTTATGAAAATTTTTTCTTATGATATCCTAGTATCTAATTTTCTCCCTTAAGTCACATTTGGTGATGGTATGGAAACACTTCTTATTTAAAACAGTTGTCTCAGAGGCCTGTCTAGTCTGCCATTGCTCATTTTGCCTTGACATTTATGCAGCAATAACTGCTTGCAGTTAATGCAGTTAGGTAAGTCTGGGCAGTGTTCCAAAAGGAACCATTTTGCTTTACGATGAAGCAATCCCCACTCAACACAATTCCAGAAATATCTATCTTTGGCTGAATGACATATTTATGATTCCTCAGTGCTATTTCATTTTTCTGAGTTCCACCAGTATTTGTAATACCAGTTTCAACTTATTTCAGTCAACAGCATCAAGTAATTTTTACATCTGTTCTCAGACTTCATGAAATAAATCAATACAAGCAAAGGACTGTATTTTCTAGAATGTGCTTTTTTACTGTATGCTGAAAGATATCTCTTTCAAACCAAATAAATATTTACCCAAGAAAACGATATTTTGCTTCTATGTACTTTCGAAAATTTGGCATTCCCAGTTTAATAAAGGGTTGTGCAAGAACTTTCCCTTTGGTCATGATATATGCAACACCCTTCAGCCACTAAAATATAAAAATTTTTTTAGAGCCTTATAGCTTCTCATGACAGAGAGAAAAGCCATGTTTATAGATTAGTCCTAGACCACAACAAAAGAAAAATACAATGTTTCTGTGATAGTGCTCTCATGCAGAGATTTTGCTATTCTCTCTTCACCCAGGATGGTATTTGGATATAGAATACTGCAAGTCAAGTAGCAGCTATACAGAAAGTCATGCTTTCAGCTAGACATGGGTAGAAAAATGCTAAAAAACAATGACAAGGGAAGCACAAAATTGTTCTGAAGCATGAACAAAGCCAAGGGACCATTTTTAATCTCATCAGCTTCAGTACTGATTCTTTTGGGGTGGCCCATGTCAAGCCACTGAATTTCACCAGCAGCATTACTTGAGGCATAAAAGATAGTAGTCATGCTTAACTAGCTGTATCATAAGATTCATGAAGATTCACTGGTTTGTACTTGTAGCATTTGAAGATAGAAATTTTAAATAAACACATTCTTATTAAATACTGACAGACTAGTTTTATTATAATTCTAATAAGCTAGGTACCAGAAACATTTGTGCATTCACTTTTCTACAAAAGTGTCTGTTTCAAACTGTTAAGCACGCTTCTAAGTTCTGTAGCTGGAACACACTCTGTTAATAGTGTGCTCTGCAATCCAAGCAGCATCTGGGTACAACTTCTCAAATGTATGCAGACTAGACCTTGTTTAAACTTCTGGTTGTAAACTCTTGTTCTTTCATTAGGTAGTGTAGTAGTCCTGGATGTTTAGTGGCACCTGTCCAACACTTTTCTCTGCCTTTCATGTGCTGTCCTTACTGAGGATTTTATAGAAAACCTCAATTTCCAGGAGTTTAAAAATCAGGTGTATATTTTGATTTTCAATGGAATTATTTGTGTATTTGTAGAAGCTATGAAGTCACAGGCTTCATTTAATGTATCATAATTATTAGATCTGTACTTATTAAGTAGCTTACATTGATAACAGAATGCTAAAAAGATGGTCATTACTGTTTACAGTAATAACCTACATTTAGGAGGAAAAATAAATATACATAATAAGTATTCCATTCAGTTTTAAGGACTAGCTAAAGTGATTATTAGCTTCATTTGTTAGCATTATACACTGGATACATGCATTACATATCTACTACACTCACACTGAGAAAATGACTGAATTTCTACAACAACAACACAAATTAGGATTTTGTGCACTAAATTTTTATACAATACACAGTATGTTCACTGCTAGAACGCACTATTGCTAAGTGGGTGTTAGGTGAGTACTTGGTGCTTACTTTAAAGTGGATCTGTCTTAAAATAGATAAGAATATATAATAAGTAGCTCTAGATATGATATCTTATAAGCATCCCATTTGATTGGGTGCTTTGGGGTGTTAGCACATGTATGAACTTGATTTTAAAATAATAATAAAGGCAGTTAATCACATTTATTCAGATGCTTCGAGAATCCCTGACAAGTCAGTCATCAGAATATGGGATACAATTCTTTAAAAACTAGTAGGAACAACTAGTCATTGGAAATATCCTCTTTGAGAGCATCTTCTCCACCCATAGAGAGAAGGGAGTCATCAGTCTTGCATTTAGAGTTTCTAAAATAATTGGAATGGGATGGAGGAGTCCTGAAAACAAAGAATTTTTTTCTAATAATGAAGAGTAGAAATTAAACATGAAATCAACATATTGACTGTTTTTACAGAAAATATTTATTTCTGTGTGTATATATCCTCTTTCCATGACTCATTGCTAAGTAAACATTTTCCTTCAGGTTTGCCTGGTAAATGCCCTCTGTATAACTCTTCCAAAAGGAAAATCAACAACTGTGATGGCTCACACAGAGTTTGAAATACAGTACCTGAAACAGTGTGATAGGACCCTGACCACAGGCTGACTTCTCAGATGGCCCTTGGCCTGGTGTCATCACACTGGAATTGCCTGAACGTTCTGACTCAAACTTGCATGAGTTTGTCATCATGAACATGTTCTCTCACTTCATGGGGGCACCTTGAGCCCGTGAGGCTGCTGCTTGATGTCTTGCCTGGCAACCATCTCCCCTTGTCACGTGGGGCAGCCAACCTCCACTGCTTCCTGACATGATGCATGTAACCAATATTTCACTGAAAAAAACCCCATAGCGCTCATCTGGCCAGAAAATGAAATATCCCAATATAAAAACACTATGTGAGTTGAGATAGGGTAAATAGATGTTTAACTGGTCTTGGATTAAAAAATCCCAGCAATTTGCAGTTTCAGACAAGGTGCTAAATGTCATCCTAAACATCAGGGCCAGTAGTCCCAGTCTCAGAGCCAAAAAATGTGCAAATGTACTGAGTAAGACATACTACATAGTCCATCATTCTTGTCTGAAGCCTCTACTTCAGGTATGATTATAAAGTCATTTAGTTCTAGTAAAGAAAAATTTATCTGCAGTATAAAAAAATCAACAAAACTAAAAAGAAAGCAAGAGAAAATTAATGAATTCACGGTGTTTTGGAAATATAAGATAAGCAAATTAAGTATTTCTCTGCAAAATATAAATATTATGAAATCATATTGATAACATATATAAGTGGTATTTCAGAATTTTAAACTGTGTCTGGGTCAATTATTGATGTGCTCACAAAGTAGAATTTAATGCAGGAACTACGGTGACAGAAGACCTAACCTGATATTCAAAGAGGTAACTAAAAATTGTTCTTAAGAATATCTTATGTTTTCTATTCTTTCTACCTGAGATTTGGGAAGCTGTTCCTCTGAGGTTAATTTTACGTAATTTTTTAACAGTTCTAATTGCCTAATTAATTGTTCCAATGAAAGGACAAAGTTTCTCTCAATACTTACTATTAATTTTCCTATTAACATAAAAATCATTATTTGGAAATTCTTACACAGGATTCCCAGAAATCTCATGAAAATATTTCCATACTCAGTCTTTTTAATTTCAATGGCTAAAAATTCCTTTATGTCCTTGATGACACAAAGCTTATCTGCCATTCGTTTAAGTAAATAGTCCTTAATGCTCATATATCAATACAGTGAGTTTTTAGCATAGCTCTTTCATATTTAAGCAATACATAATCATTACCATTCAGACATTTTCATATTCTATATCCATGAATGATAATGAGGATAAAGCATCTTTTTTTCCATTGCAGTCTTGTTACGCTGGGCTACAGATAAACTGAAGAATGTCGAAAGAAGTTAAGTAAGATGCCTGAAGTCACAGAATGTAGCTTCATTCATTTTTATGCATCCTATATAAAGGAATCAAGGAATTGTTACCTTTTCAACTGGATTGTTGGTGTCTTTGTTCTTTGTTTGTTTTAATATATGGATTTTGATTTATTGTTCTTGAATCTGAAAAAAATACTCTGGTAATTAAGACATAAAACAACCTCTCAAACTCATCAGAGTTTTATTCTAAATTTGTATACTTCTGTGCCCAATTACCCTATATTAGTTTTGCATGCATATCAGAAATATGATAATGTAATTTGAAATTTTGCCACATCTCAAATTAAAATGCAAGCACCTCTTTATTTATAATTCTCCCTTAACTTGAAGTTAAAAAAATCTTTACTCAATATTGTATCAACAATCTGATTTTTATTTTTAAAATGCTACAAAAATTAATCTAAATATCTGTGTTGCTGTAATACACTTTTCCACATATCTCTATTTGGATTTCATAGCTGCAATTTGTTTTCCATTCAAAGGCCTCAGAGCAGTATGAACATGACTGCTGAAGAGTGGTGCCTGTAGAGCTTGGTTCACACTCAATAAATACATTTTCATCATGTCTGACAGTAAATTGACAGAATGGTATAAATTACTTCCAGAGAAAAAAGAATTAAATGTGGAAGAGGCATCACCAAAAAAAGAGTAGATATGCTGTTCAAGGCAAAGCATTGTAACAAAATAATTGGAGGAGTGTCACAAGGACTCTGTGATGAATACTGCAGACACTCCTCAAGGAACACCCTGCTCTCCAAAATCTGATGCCAGTCAGCTGTGTGTTCTTGATCTAAAATCTATTACAAAGGAGGGAAATAATGTACAGGTTTTTCTCTCCATCTTTTGCCCCAGTTCAAGTATCTAACATAAAATTTATAGACTTAGACATTTCAACAAAAATTTCTGTTGACATGATCATTGACATTGTAGTGTTCATCAATCACTTTATTTATCAATTTCTTGCCATAAGAGTATTGGAAGAAACTTCCAAATGCTCTTCCTGACTCCATCAAAAACAAAACAAAAGCTACCTTCTTTCAGCATCAGACTGATATATTTGGGCACCTTTCTTATATTTCAGTATTTATATATCCAGACAGTCTCATTTTATACATGCATCAGGAAAAAAAAGCTTTGAAGGAATTACTGAATTTCATTGACCAATATTTTTAATTCTACTGAGCTAGAAAACCAATGAAAGAAATTATGGTAGAACATATTCCTCTGGACACTATTCACATAATCTAGTAATGGGATTTGTTTTTGAAGAATAACTGTGGCAGGAACCTTAAATACGTAAAACCAGTAGGGTTTCAAATGGAAAAAAAAGACACTTCTGAAAACAAGGAACATACAAGACAGACATAGCATTCCCTGTCCAGGGACTTCAGAACACAGTTAATTTGAATCAAGCTTAATGAAGTGTTTGATTAGTCACAGAGATATTAATGGAGTAAACAAAGGTAATTTTTGAAGTTGCATAGTTTAATTTGTGATCTATTTAAGGTCCTGAATTAAGCCATCTGGAAACTGTGAAGATCAAATTTAAAATAGAAACTGAACAGACATATAAAAGAATGATAATCAGTTTATTAACATTGGTAGAAAATGGATATAAAAAAGATGACACCATAGGAGCAATAACTCCTCTTGGAAGGTTAGACCAATAATATAACAAACTTTAAGGATGGCCTACCTGAATTTAAAAAAGAGATTAAAATGAGATTTTTAAAAACCAATGAAAAGTGAGATAATTCTTTTCCTTGGCTTGATTCGTTCATGAGTGTTTATCAAATGTTAATTAAATGTTTATCAAATGTTAATTAATTCTATATCCACATACTGAAATATATTTCAAACTAATCCATTAAAAATAGCAATAAACAAAACCAACAAAAAATCAAACCAATAAAAAAACTCAAAGAGAAAAAATTTTCAAATTGAAAATTAGAATTAAAATTATATAAACTTCCATTATGAATCACAAAAGCTGCTGGAAGCTTCTCTCTAAAATTTCTTTACCTACCTGCATTTTCTATAAAATGTTTAATTCTTACAGGAGTCTCATCGTCTGTGCAGGGTAGCACCAGATTTTGGAAGCACTGGTTCTAAGTTATGCTGCCATTGATGACATTACAATAATGCTCATACACAGAAAAAGATAATTAACTTTATTTATAAACACACCTAAGCAGAAATGTGTATCTACACATTTTTCTTCATGGGAATTTACTACCAATACTAAAATTTAATTTCAACTAATACTGTGTGATATAATGTACATACAAATGACTGTAAGAAAAACACTGAAATAATCAAAGCTTGTTTTTTCCTTTTTTGGGATGGAAGAATAAATTATATGCAGGCATAAGTTGGACAGGGAAAAAAGAAGTATTTTTTCCTTCAGCATACAAGGCAATAGTCTGTCAGACAACAAATGCCAGTTTAAGGGGCAATCACTGAGGATGACTGTGGACATATACTTGCCGTCATCTAAAATTTTCATGGGAGGACCCAAAATAGCCAAAACCTGTTCAGATTAGACGTTCAGATTGACATCATTGAGTGGGATGTTGAGCCTGAAGGAAAACTGTAAGGACCGTGTCAGCCCCAAAGGTTCTGCTGGATAAGTTAGAAAAGGGCCAACTTGACACTAGGAATATATAAAGATGAATCAGGAAAAATAGAGGGCAGAACAACTTTGGAAGCAAAAGAGAAAAAGACCTAGAATAGTGGATTAGACCTCCTGTCTGAGCACCCCCAAAATGTAGGAGCACTCCTAAATCTTTGAGTTAGGAATTGAACAATCCTCTTCAGACATGTAGGCTTACCAGTCAAACTGTAAGAAGACATTGATGACATTTAAATTAAATACACAGTGAAGGTTCAAGTAGGAAAGAAAAATTTTCAATATGATTTTAAAACTTTAAACTTTTTTTTAGTTGATCCAGACTGATTTGAGTATGACTACACAAAAAGGACATTTTTAGGTAACTGCCATTAAACACTGCTCATCTTCTCAAAACTTTCTCAAGAATAATCCAATGGTAAGAAAGTATTTCTTCCCACAAGTGTTATGACTGAGCAGTGCTAATACACGAATTTCTGTGGCAGTTCAGCAGAACAGAGAGGACCTGCTGCAACCAGAAGACAAAGTATGCTTTGTCTTGCATTGGGCAGATTATGCTATGAGTAAGAAGAGTTTAGTACCTTTTGGGTTTGGGTTGGGCTTTTTGTTTGTTTCTTTGGGTTTTTTTGTTGTTTGTTTGGTGTTTTTTTAGCAATAAGAATTGCTAATATTATCTTCAGGTGCTCTTCACAATGTGGGTCCTACAAAACAAAAGGTGTAGGAAGTCCGCAGTGTCTACCAAATTTCAATGCAGTTAATTACACACAGCCTACCTTGAATTCCAGCTGATAGGAGCTGTTCTGCTGTGCGCTGCTGAACCACATCTCCCTTTTAAGTGTGGCTGCATTTCAGCAATGAATTAAGAGATCCTGTTATTATGCTTCATTTACATAGGAAATATCCTTTAATGGGGACTGTAACTCTAAACAACTATGCAAAAACATATTTACTACAGAGTTTGAAGCGTGTTTTTTAATGGGTGCAGCACTTTCTGATGACAGCTCAGGCACAAATTTATTTTCTGGGTGAAACAGAGCAAAGAGTAACTGCCCACAAATTATTTTATAAACTGGGAAACATTTCCTTATAAAACCAAAAAACATTCGAAACCTAGAGATATTGAATGTTAGAAGAATATAAAAATAAACTTATGAGCAGCATCTGCAACACTTAGTGTCTTCTGCAGCTTCATAGAAGTAGGTAATTTCCATATACCAGATTTAGCATTTGTATGTCCTTTTTTTCTCCTTCTTCCTGTAAAGACCCTAAAAAACATGTATTTTGGACAACCAGGAAAACTATGGGTGGACACACACAAGTCTTAAGCAGTGAATTTCTAAGAAAGATAATCTCAATGTTTTTAGAATTTTTTCTTCCCCATTCAGAATGCCACAATTAGGTGTTAATTATCACAGATGCATCCTCCAGAATTTAAAGTGTGTTTAATTTGTTGGGATTTTTAAAACAAGTAGACCCTGTTCAAACCAAAATCCTGCTATATATAGCAGTCTAGTACAGCTTTGTGTACAATGTGTTCTCTAGCGTGCTCTTTCCTTAAAAATGCAGCTAGATATACCCCCTCGTCCTTTTCAGACCTCCTTAATCGGCTCGTTAAGGTTGCAGAACACATCTGCCGGTACTGACTGAATCACAAAGCACTTCAGCTGCCTTTTCTCATACCTAGATTCTCCAGACAGAAAAGAGCTTGCAATTACTCACTCCTTAGAAATTCAGCTCTGTGGGATACCCACACCCCAGAGGGAACCCCAGTTGATCACCCGTGTAGTGTCTTTAACACTGGTTTGGTTGCAACAAGGCGACTTACCTGAAGGCAATATAAACTGCTGGAGGATTTAGTGTAGGACTGAAGACTGGGAAAATTAAGAGTTCTTTTTGTTTGTTTCTTTTTGTTGTTTTATTTTCTTTTTTTTTCCCCCTTTTTTTTTTTTTTTTTTCCAGTGAAATACAAATAATGCTTATTAAAATCACTGGAAGTTATTTTCTACCAGGAAAAAAAAAAAAGGTTCTGTATTATAATCTCTGCATAATGTAGCTTTTGATTGCTATATGTCTCAGGTTGCCATCTGTAAAATGGGGATAATAAAGCCTAATTACATTCCACCTACAGCTTTTGAGGTTGTCACCTTTCATAATATATATCAGAGAAGTTCTGAATACAACATTTTCTCGACTCTTCCCAGCTTCTAAATTATTAAAAAAAAAAAAAAAAAAGACATTTTTATTACCAGATTTATTTTTGCCTTAAATTTAAGAAGGAATTCCCTTTTTGGATTGCAGACTCCATCATATTTACTTCTAATTCAGCAAATGATTTTGCCCAGTAATACCATGTGAGAAAACTTGTACATTCACTGACAGTGATGACTGACACTACTAGTGAAAAACAATGATTTCAAGCATGCTCTTAATAATGTTGTTTATTTGGGATGTTTTTTAAATTTTGATTCATTATTTGGTCTTTCTCTTTCTGATGCGCTAACCACAAAGTCTCTTTAGAAATTTTTCCAAATAAGGGATTTTTTTCTATTCTTTATGGTCCTGTGATCATACCTCTGTTTTGTCAAGGTCAATGTTACTCATGAGCATTCATCTGATTCACTAATAAACATGACAAAGTTTTCATAAGGAAGTAATGTGCTGATTGCTGGAAGTGAATTGAAATTTTTAACAGAATGAGAAAATACTTTTTCGATAAAAATTACTTGCTATTAATTAGCTTAAAAAAACTATTCTGGAATGACACAATCACTTGAACAGAATGAAAAAGTGGAGGTTCTAATTTAATTTTAAAGACCATATTATTTATAATAGAAATGGCCAGAATGTCTGGAAGTAAGCTCAAATTGATGAAATTTCAAGAACAACAACAAAAGACAGAGGGAAAAAAACTCAGTTAAAATTTCTATCTGAAGTTATTTTCATGGGCTTAAATTGTAGACCCTGGTAAAAATAGGGGTTTGTGTATGAACATATACTTATTTATTAAATGGAAAAACTGAGAGATCTAAACTATAGTCATGCTAATGAAACTATCATTACAATTGCAAATGATTTATTATAATAACAGAAAAAATATTCCACTGTAAAGACATTAAATCCCTGTTACTCACTGATGAGATTTATTAGAACTATTCACTACATACCTGTGTTTTATATTTTTACCCATAAAAGACATTACAGGAGTTGCAGGAGGTAAAAAACAAAGCCAAACAAGTAAGTATTTGCCTAATTTTTTTTCTGGCCAAAGACATTGCAGCAAATAAATTGTCAGAACCGATTAACCTTCATTTAAACGACAGTTCTGCAAATTAAAAAGAGTAAAACCTTCACTAGGGTACAAAACTTGCAGTCATTTTATAACATTCTGTAAGTACTTTTGAAGATTAATTACATGAGGGTCTGCACTGTCCTGCCTTTCTCTTTGAACATGACTGGTATTTCCATGAGTACAGTTGTGGGGGCCAGATATGGATATGACAGAGCACAAACCACCAAGATTTTATTAGTCCTGTACCCTGACCCGGATAGACTCTGGAATGCCTATTCCAGGACCTTACCACCTTTCTGCATCTTCTTGTCATCAAGATACATGATCCTTTGTGTGAAAGCAAGAAAGATGTTTAAATCACTGTGTCACTGAAGAATAGAGCAAAGAACACGGGTATTTCCATGAATCCCTGACATTTTAATATTAGTTAGGCACAGGACTCAGGCTTAGCTGATAATTCATCTGTACTATCACAAAGGTACACAGAGGGAAACAGAAATGTACATTTCTGATTCTTCTTTTTCACAACACATAGAAATAAATTCATTTCTGGAGCTACTGGTGATAATGCATGCTCTGTCTAAAAACTGAAGATGTGTAAGTGGTCAAAAGCATTTCAAAATCTTAGGAAACTCCAACATGCAGAACCTAGTTGATAAAACCTGCATGCAGCTCTGAAGCTGTTCCAACCCTCAAATCTGTGGCTTGCTCTTCTGTGGTGTGGGGATTGCTTTGGCACACATCATGTCACAGAGTTGGGCCACATCTCCCTGTGCTGCTCCCACAGTCGGCTGCATCTCTGCACATCCAGGAGGAGTCGTACACACTTCATTCCAATATTTGCAGCGCAGATGGCAGGACTTGGTAGTGAACAGCAGGGCTCAAACCTGAAGTTCTCCAGTGTTATCCATCTCCACATTTAGCCAGACTGGCACTCAGATGCAATATGGATTTACACGGTGTCTATAATATTATACTTTTTTTGTTTTTAACCTACATTCATTTATTTTGATCCAGATGCCATATTTCTGGAGAAAATAGGGTTAATCACAGCTGTGACAAAATAGCAAAAGTATTTCTGCATATACAGGGTGTTTATTTCATAAGGAGGCAAATTCATGTTTTATTCTCTGGATTTCTTTTCTATAATTTCCATTCAATAGCAAATTATTCACAGAACAGTTTTAGAATGGAAAAGTGGAGATATCAGAATATAAAAAGTAGCATGTTCATCGATGCGAACATTCCTAATTAAAAGTTTGAAATATACATGGTGGAGAGGAATTCAAAGAAAACTCTCTGATTTTTTTAAATTCAATTAAACACACACTTTCTCATTAAAAAAAAAAAAAACAAAAATGTCAAGATAAAAAAGAAATGACAAGCCAAATGTATCTATTCTAATGTCCTTGGTAAAATTTTAAATTTAACAAAAATATTATTCAAGAAATGCATTTAATCCACTGTAGTTTTGAACAAATAAACTGTATAAATTAAGAATATCATTTACTATACAACCCAGGCTTTGAAAGCTGTAGACTGTTCTTCAGAAAAAGACATGTTCTTTGCTTCCTTTTAGATTTAAACCATCTTGTTAAGAAACAAAGTATGAAAGCTTGCCTTCCTTTCCTGATGAATAAAAAGTAGGTTAGAAATGCTGAGACGTGATGTTTGTAGAATTATGTGTTGATAAATCTGGAAATAACCCAACTACCTCAAAAAGAAATTAGTTCATTAATATTTTATTTTAAGTACTCCAGGTTTTTTTTTGAAAACATGTATTTTGCATTTCATTTATATATGGTATTTTTAAATTCTATTGAAAAAAATCAGCAATCAAATATTAGATTATTTTTCCACAATGTTAATTAAAATACAGTTTTCTTTTCAGAAATAAATTGATACAAATCACAGAAAAAATATTTTTAATTGCATTTTTAACTCACCTTTTTTCAACATTAAATATACATAATCTGAAACAGTGAAACATAAGATAAGCTCTTTAATTCCTTACATTTGTAAATAATTAACATTTTTTAGAAAAGTGGTTATTAATTTTTAGGAAATAAACCTAAAAAAAAAGATAGTAAGACTCAAATCACTCACTAAAATCCATAGGGTGGAAACTCTTGCATCCTACATTTGTGTAAATTGGAAACTACATTCATAAAACCCTTTCTGTCGTGGGAAATATTTCTCCCCACTTACCTGACTTACCTAACTCTGCTCATATTTAAATTCAAACCCAGGATAAGAGATTTTTTCCTTTAAGAAAAAAGGCATTTAAAACACAGGTAACTACCTAGCTATTAGTATAGATGCAGAACTGAGCATAAATAATTATATTGAGAGCTGGGATAGTCAGACTTCTTTATGTTCTGTTTGAAATTTCCTTTTTTTTCCAGACCTGTTCAGCTTCCTTAGGAGAGGATGAATGCTACCTTGGAAGAGAAGAATGGATATTTGGTCAGATTTTAGGAATGAGGAAGACAGAAACTCATTTCCCCAAGATTAATGAAATATAAAACCTAGTTTAAAATCCAAAATAGCCATTGAACAATTTTGTCAAATAGAGGCACTGAAATTCCTGATGTTAGGCTATCTCAGAAGGGAGAAAACAACTGAAACACATCCTATTTTTATACCTAAGATATACATCTATTTGTCTGTCTATCTATCTATCTATCTATCTATCTATCTATCTATCTATCTATTCTGAGTATAAAGTAAGTAATGTTACTTCAGAATGAGCAAGAGATGCATTGTGGATTTCGTGCACGTAGCTTCTTGTAGGCATAGCGAGGACTAGAAAATCCCTAATTCTGCAAAAATCTGCCAAGATATTTAATAACAGGCAATGACAAAGTTTTGATTTCAGAATTAACTGGAATTAAAATCAGAGACTGATGATTTTTATCAGTTGTTCAGAAGGGGTAAGTCTAGATATTGTTGCATGGAGAAAGCAATAAGGGAAAACAAACTCTCATTGTCACATCACCATCGTTACAGCATTCTTTGAAGATTGTGTCCTTCCTATTTTCTTCTCAAGTTACTTTTCTCCCCTAAGAATTTCAATTCTCTATCCCAGCTGCTAGCATTATTACCAGAAACTTCTAAATATCATTAAAGATGCAAACTTGCAGTTTCTATTTCTAGTTAATATAAGTAGGTTTTCAAGCACTTGTATTGACTTCTGGTACTAATTGCTAGCTCAGTGTAGAGTGTAAGAAGCACAAATAAAACCTAGATATAAACCAAGATATAAACAAACCCAACCTTCTTTATATTACTAATAATTAGCAAACATACTTTGATTTTACACTAATGTGGGATGTTCTCTTGAACACTCTTTTATGTTTAATTGCATTGGTTGAAATTTCTTTCTGTATTTAAATTCTTTTCCTTAATTTCCACTGTCTTGCATTACAAAAATAGCACTGTAATGATTTCCACATGAATGTACAGAAAATTTAAATAGTTCATTGATTTTAAATGTCCTGTAGTTTCTTAAATCCCAGCTGTAGATAATGCAAAATTTTTCTCAATATCTAAAGATTTCTTAAATTTTGGAAGTAACTAAATAATCTTAATTTGTTCTGAGTTTTTATAATCTACTGAATTAGGCATCTATTGAATCCTAATGCAAAGTTACACAAGCCTTTTTACTTCTTCTTTTCCTTTTCACATAAAATTCTAATATCTCTTTACAGGTGTTTAGTTCTTTACCAAGAATGGAAGTCATTAGATTAAAGATACACATTTGGCACCCTTCCATTATATCATAACATCCAGTGGCTCTACCAAAATAGGATTTCATTGTAATAGCATGTGATAATTGCTGCAGTCCATTGAAATAGCAAGTATTCCTTCCTCCACCCTTTAGTACTGTGGAGATACAAAACCAGGTAATTTCAGAAGAAATTTAGAAAATAAGTACTGGTGAGATGCAGGACGGGTTTAGTGAAGCCTGAATAGATTCTATATATATAGGATTTGGAGGTTATGGTCTTCTAGTCATGTTACCATTATGAGACTATTTCTTCCTAGGGCAAGGCACTTTCTGATATTTTGATAGAAGAAAAAAAACCCAAAGGCTCTAAAGATTAATCTCCTCTTAAAATTATATTCTCCTCTCTAGTATTTTGCACTTATGGCAGATGGTTTGACACGATCCTATACAAGTAGAAAAATAACAGAATTCTATATATTGAGTATAGGATGAGATGAGAGAGGAAAACTTGAGTTTAACCTTAAATCTAGCAATCTGAGATTGGAATGCTGGTTAGTTGAATAGACCCTCAGTTTCTCAAGTGTTTAAATCAGAGTGAAAATATCTTTCTAGGAGATAACCTCACCTCCAGTGATAGCTATGAAGGAAGAGAATTCTTGAGCCCTTCTTATGCTGGGTATTGAGCATGGCTCCAACATTACATTTTTATGCCATGAAGCCCTCTGCACGTATTTTTCTTCATCTTTCTGATTTAGATGTATAGAAAAGCATTCTGAAAGAAGCTTGGGTATAAACGGCAGTTAATGAAATTGTGTCTGTGAGGCTGCACAGTGGGGAAGGGGGATGAAGATAAGCAGAAGGAAGAGGGAGTCTAAACATGAGTTGACACACTTCGTGACTCCATAGAAAAAAAATGGGTTACAGGGGTAATTGTCGCGTCTCATCCCAGCTTGGCAAGAGCAGATCTCTTGCTAGGCCCAGCTAGCTCTTTTTGGGGCGATAGGGCAGCGAGAGGCACTCCCTGCTGAACCCAGCTGGGCTTTAGAGAGTGCCTTTGTGGGTCCGAGGACACTGCTGATCCCACCCGCAAGGAAGGAGGCGACACCCTTCTGGGGGTAGGTCCAAGATTTATTGTGACTCCGAGGAGAGCCCCAGAGCCCAACACCACTCAAAGAGGTCCCAGAAGAGAGTGAGCTCTGGGCCTCGAGCAGGCCCTGATATAGGGTGGGCGGGAAACCCGATCAGGCAATGGGAGAAGACATGGGAGTGGCCCCCCGAGGGAAGGACAGCCGGGGTATCCACTGAGCAGGGAGCAGGGGAGGGACCCCAGGCCATTGTCCGGTCACCCAGCAACCCCGGCAGGAGCCTCCAGACAGAGGGGAAGGATGGACAAGTCACCTGGGCGGGGTCAGGGGCCTGAGTCAGGGTTTTGGGATTGATGGACACATAGGTGCTGATGGGAAAACCCGGGATGAACCAAAAAGGCACAAGGTGGGTACAGAGGGATAAACCATTTTGAACATACATACAGTGGAACCTAAAAACACAACTCCACAGGTAATTTTGTAACTTTAAAAAAAAATATTGTTATTTGAGCTTTTATTTTAAGATAGCATTATCATTTATTCCTTTCTTCGTTATTTCAGCACAAAAAAATTAAAAGCAGAGAAAGATATAAGTAACATTAAAAATCATATCTGCAATGGTTATAGTATGATGGTTAGCACGGTTCGGAGAAGACCTTGTTGATGGACTTAAAAATCTATTTTTTCTGATTTGTATTTCAAATAATAGGAAAAGGAGGTCTGCTTCTGGGGAAGACTGTGAGCAGGAGAAGGATTATTTCTATGCTTCATTTGAGCAGTTGCATGCTTTTATTATATAATTTAATACTCCAAAAATGTACTTGTTACGGGAAGTATTATAATTTTCAAAATGCTTCTCATTCTAAACTGTTAATTGTTTTTTTCTTTTCTCTGAAATATTTCAGTTTGCAAGCAGGGTATTTTCTACCAGAGAATTTTCAAATACTTATTTTCTATGCAGTGTTACAGCTTGCAGTTTTAAGAGCCACTAGCATTTGTTAGCATAAAGCGCTGGTTTGAAGCTAAAAGGACAGAGATTTAAAACTTCTGTGTCCTGGAATATATACCACACTTAGTTATCAAAGTAATTCATAGAAAATGTAAAATGTTTTTATATGAATGTGCATATTATTTTATATACCTGCAGAGACTCTGAAAATATGTGCAAGTTGTCGCACCTTTCTCTCGACTCTTACTATACCACATTAAATATTTAAACTAGAAATCAGATACTGAATATATACTGAACGTATACTGGAAATTCTAAATGATATTTTGAATTATCAACTTTTCCGTTTTCATCAGCAGACATATGCCTTAAGATTGCTTTCCTTTCCTGTCTTTAATTAAAATGAGGCTTGGTTATTTTGGTTTGGTTTGGGTTTTTGTGTGTAGGTTTGTTTTGTTCTTTGTTTGGTTTTTGGGGGTTTGAGGTTTCTTTTGCACAGAGACAGTTCTTCTCTCAATAGGAAATCTATGAGACATTAATTTTCTAGAAGCGCATTTCTACGTAGCAAATTTGATGCAAAATTCACTCCAGGAAAGTTTTCTTTTTTTTTTTTTTTTTTTTTTTTTAAGCTAGCACTACCAAGACATCAGCACATACTGGTAGGAATTTTTCAAGTTGTAGTTGCTATTTATTTCAGGAAATTAAAATCAAACAATAGTCAATTAATTCAAAGAATGAGATTTAAAAAAAAAACTTGTTTTCTTTGCTAAATACTGCATGTGGTTCACTGGGCAGTAAATAAAGAGCAGCTATCTGTGCTAGTGGTAAGCTGAGAGGCAATTTGTTATTATTTCTCTCAAAAGATAGGTTGTGTGTTCCTGAACATTTAACTTTGATCCACTAATTCTCACCTGTTATACTGTGATTACATGGATGAATTGCAAAGAGCCTGTATCAGATAAATTGCCAAGATAGGAGCACAGTGGTTTTCCCAAGAAAAGATATTTCAATTTGAAATTTGTCAGAAGCTTACTGTGTGCACAAATATTTCTCACAGTTTTAAAAGACTGCAGATGGGCTATTGGAAATACATCTAATTATGCAAAGTGCTGGCTATCCCCCTTTCCTTCAGACTATAAAGACGAACCACAAATGTCAGTTTTAAGTGGTGGCCTAGCCTTTTCTCCTGGAGCATTACCAGATTTGTTTTTGGTACAAAACACTCCACCTCTCTGTAAGGTTTTCTGGATCTAAGCTTTTCTCCTTCTTTTGTAACTTCACTGGTACCATTTCTAGGCATTGTTTTTTGTCTTAATTCTCTTAATAGTAAAGGGCCCCTGTGTGTCAACTGCAGTAGACCTGCAAAGATCACCACTGACATCTCCATGGTATCTTCAGCCAGATCCTGGAGTATCAAAAGTGTCTTGTGGCTTTGCAGATTTTTCCAGATTCAACATTTGAAAGAAGATGGATTTTTAGAGGATGTTGTAAGCAGCACCAACAAAAGTCACAAAGTGCAATTTGGTCAATAACACCAATATGTCACCTTTGGTAAAGAAGCAATCATACATGAAATCCTGCCTGAATTTTTTTTTTCCCTAAAGAGCAATTTTGTCCTCCTGAAGCATCAAAACCTTTATTTCAGACACATTTCTTCCAGTCAAGATTTCCTTGAGCTTTGTGGATAGTCTCTCATTGCTAAACTTCAGTATAAATATTCCCCTTTCCCATACCTGTAGGGGAAGTTGTTTATTGTCTTGAGAAGAAAACAATTCACGCAGTTTTAGTTATAACTCTGATATTTCTTTTTTTGCTGTTGCTCCTTTTGTGGTCAAATTCTACTCATTCAGTCCCCATCCAACATGAAAAATGTGATGAAAACTGTTTATCTTGCTTTCTACTCTTCTAATTATAATAAAGTGTTTGTATTTGATAAAAAACTATGAATAAGTTAATTATTCATCATACAGTCCTACCTCCCTGGTTCATGGCAAAATATTTGTTCTATGTAGATCCTAATATTCTACATATTTTCTACAAGGCTACATGTTTTTTGCCACCCTGAGTGGGTAGTGGGTCAAAACCCACCCAGAACTTTAAACTTTCTCCTTGGCCAAAAATACAACTTGTGGCAATTTTTAAATTAAAGGGGATCTGCCAGTCTGTGTATATATGTTTATGTTAAAGATATACACTATTTGTTCTGAATATAATTACTCAGATTTTCAATAGAAACTAAAAATCATCTAAATCTTAGAACACAAAAATATATATTTACTGCTGTATGTATTCTCTGCAATTATAAGTTAGCTATATATAGGTAAGCTTGCTCTAATATATCCATACAAAACAAAGATATTGTCATTGATGCCTGGGGCAGTGTTGGCAATAGAAATGTATGTAATGTAGAATAATGACAGAAACTGGCACAGGTGATGATGGTTTTTGGAAGCATTTAAGTATTTGCATATGTATTGCATGACATTCTGCTGCAGTTAGACTATTTTTTCCCTAGAGCAGCTGATAGGTAGTTTGTGCCCCTGACCCACGAGCTAAAGTCAGAATGAAGATATTTTCTGCTTGTCTTGTTTCTGTGAAGGTTTCAGCATGTACCCCAAAATGATGATCCCCATATTTCAGCAGGAACTCTTGCCATACCCCTACAATTCCTTGGTTTGTTTATAGAGCCTTATGGCCTCTACTTTTAACCTAGTGCTAAACTTATTTATGTACTTATGAAAAAAAAAAAAAAAAAAGGGAAAGGATATAGGGAAAATGGAAAAAATAAATTACTCTCTTAAAAGAGAAACAAGAAGCACTCGGCTGGGGTCTTTTCCCTCTTGTATCTGTGGTGTACACACCCATCCTTGTCTGTGATATCAATAGGGATCACATTCTCTTCCTACTACCTCAATAAGACATCCCATTTCATGTTACACCATCTCTTCCTACTGCCTTAGCAATTAACAGTGATATTTCAACTTCAGTGTCTAAGAACATTTATATTCATCAAGAAGTGAAGACAATTCAGGTCAATAAAAGTCCTTTCTGGATGTCATAACTAACACAGACCACTGAGTAGTTTAAATCTTTTCAAAGGAAATAAAAACTTGGTGTTTTCCTTTTACCTATAAAGTGTCTTCATGAAGATGTTATTACATGTGCACACACTTAGCACATAATTAAATTGATCTAATTTGAATAAGTGGAGCTAAGACCTACAAGAATGTCCTCAGGTTCCCTTTGTAAGCAGTGGAAAGACATAATGTATGACTATTTTAATATAAAATAGTTATTTAAATTATTTGTTTTGTGCTGTAAAAGCACCATGTCTCTCCACTGATTTTAAAAGGACGAGTAACAGAGCTGAGGTGTTTCGTTCAAAACTGAGCAACTCTCTGTAGACTTTTGCAATTAGATTAATTACTTTCCATCTGTCATGTTTCAAAAAGAGAGAAAAGAGGAAGAAGATAGAGCTTCCCTTTCAGCCACAACAAGAACAGTTGTTATATATTTAACTCACTACCTTTGGGAATGCTTCCATCAATCATACAATCATGGAATAGTTTGGGCTGGGAGGAATCTTTAAAGGTCACTCATTACACCACCCCTGCAATGAGCATCGCTGCATCTTCAGCTAGGTCAGATTGCTTAGAGCACCGTCCAGCCTGACCTTGCATGTTTCATGGTAGAGGGCATCCACCAGCTCTCTGGACAATCTGTTCCAGTGTTTTACAGCCCTCTTTGTAAAAACTTCTTCCTTACTAATCTAAGCCTGCCCTCTTTCAGTTTAAAGCCATTGTCCTTTGTCCTGTCACCAATACCTTGTAAGAAGTCCCTCTCCAGCTCACTAGTGAACCCCTTTAGGTACAGGAAGAAGCTATAAAGTCTCCCTGAAGACTTTTCTTCTCCAGGATGAACAACCTCCCCAACTTTCTTGGCATTTCCTCATAAGAAAGGTGCTCCATCCCTCTAATCATCTTTCTGCACAAGTGCAGCTATTGGCAAGGCTTTAGCCAGAGGAAAAGCAATCAAACTCCTGATTACTTCAAAAAGAATATATGACAATTAATTGGTGTCTGTTTTATTCTGGATATGAAGGACTCCTCTAAAAATATATTTCTATATGACATCTTGTTTTTTTGTAAAAGTCTGGTGCTTAACTTTTGTTATTTTTCTTAGTTGTCTAGGAATGAACTTAAAATATTTGGAGACAGAAATAAAAAATTCCACTACTCACAAAACATAAACCGATCTTAACAATAAAAATAAATTTGACGTTTTAGTTCAAAACTTTATTTCTCCTTCTATGACAGCTAAATGTTTTCACAGGTTAGACTCAATGATGTCCAAGCTCTTTTCCAACCTAGTTGATTCTGTAATTTCTATTCTTATACAGTTTATATTGTCTTATATTTTAATTTTTATTCATTTAATTCCTGGGGGTTTTTTTGTTGTTGTTGTTTTGATATGCTAATTCTGAGAAATTTTTGTTGTTGTTGTTGTTTTGATATGCTAATTCTGAGAAATTTTTTAAACTAAATAGCTTCTTTGTCCAATATAAAACCACAGCATTATTCTAGATTCTCAAACAGACTTAACTGATATATTGTTCTAGAATTAAAACTGTGTAAATAAATGAAATATAGTTCGATGTTGCTTTTTCTACAGTAAGCCCTATAGAATTGTCCCAAAACACTATCTGGAAGTATTGCAGGTCTGTGAAAAGGAAATAATTTGTGTCCAAAATAGCACTCATCATATAATTTCTGTTGGTTTCTGCTGCAGTTGTTTCCATCTTCTTTGACTATTTAATTCAGTTGGATCAATACTCATAAAGAAAAGCTTAATCAGCTGTTCTGACTCTTGAATACACTGATGCGATGACCTCGCAAACATAAAATCCCTAAATTCAGAGACTGATTCCCTAAAGTCTTTTATACACATATGCTAACAGAGTAAACTAAAAATAAGCTTTTCGAAAAATCTGTGAAAACCATAGTAGGATAGATGGGCCAGTCCTGCCTCGTCTCCACAAAATGGTACCCTAAGCTGATCCATCAAGCCTTTCTTTCCACGCATCTTGCTCACAAAGTGACTGAGAAGGAATGCTACTCACTAAGAAGAAAAAGTAAGTGCTGCTCCTGTCTTGGTTTTCACAAGCCTATCACAAGGTGTTACTTGCCTGTTTCATCTGATTTTCAAAGATTCTCTCTTAATCTCAAGACAAAGAGAGCTGCCTACTTCTATCACCAATGTCAAAAATGTATATGCTCATAAGTCCCCTTGCAAGAGCCAAATGTTTGAAGAAAACATTCTAGCATTTCCATGTGGGTTTTGTCTTTTTTTTTTTTTTTTCAGAAAGCCTGGGGCTGCTCACTCCTGGTCCAGGCTGCAGAGTGCACAGAGCCCTTGCCCTCAAAGCTTCTCCTCCAGCTCAGCAGGCAGCTCATGTGACGAGCACTGAGAGCCAAAGTGGCAGTCACAGGAACCTGTGCTGAAGGTGTCACCTGGGGCCTGTTTGGAGTGGTCTGCACAAAAGACAGCAAAACACCCTCTGCTGCAGTAGAAATTGTGGATAAAAAATATTTTGGTCAAGGAGTATGAAAAAAGGAGCATCACATCTTGCACAATAGATCAGAGAATCTTCCTGTGCTATTACTTCAATGACTTTGTCAAATCCCCACTTCTGCATCGTTTAGAATACCCAATGATCTTCCCTATATCACACAAGTGATTTTGTATTTAATGTCGCCAAATAGCATGATATGTCCTTTTTAATGTGAAACTTTTCTTTGAGTAGATTTTAGAAGCCAGACTTCCCACTGCCTAATAAACTGGTAGAACTTCATTTTCTGATATATCATTGATTAAATTTTGAATCTCGGCTACAAAAACATATGGTGTAAGTAAAATATGCACAGATTGAAACATTTCTGAGGCAAAATTGGTTAACTCATTTTTTTTGAGCATCAGCAACATTTAAATTTGGATTTAAATTATCAAATCTGATACCATTTACATAATAAAAATTATTTTCACTTTCTTAATTAGTTCATTACACCTTTTTTTCAATTTCAGTTTTCTTTACAATAAAAATTAAATTATTTTATATATTTATTAATAAATTTCTAAAGCTACTGGATAGGAGAAATCTCCTATCAAGATCAGATCTAAAAAGCCATCCTAGATGGAATCACGTGTCTTAGATGTTCTCAAATCTCTTAGGGACATGGGACATGTTCCTTCAGAGACTTATTCTGACCTTTGACCGAGTGTAAAGGCCTGTGACAAAAAACGATTCCATGAATATCAAGGAAACTATAAATTACCTTCGTGAAAGATTCTTAGAGGCAAAATAGTGAGATATCTTGAGTCATGTGATTTAATATTATGATTTAAATTGATCATATAATGAAAGAGGAACTTATGCATACCTCTGTGTCTGTGTTTGTGTCCACATTCACTTCTACCTGTCCTGAAGTTTTGTCACACAACAATAAATGCAAATACATGTCTCAATGATATATTAAGGGGACCTTTTTATTTGTTTCTGAAAATATATTTTTTTTTCTCACCACCATGGGCTGTTCCTTATCAAAGTCAGAGCTCTTTTCAATCAATATTAAATAGCGGCAATTCCAGTGCCTGCCAGTGCGAGGTTAGGAAGATTAGCTCAGTGATCAGTCCTTTAATCTTTTCCTTAACTTCAAATTCTGCAGCTCAAAGACTTTTTTTTTCCCCTTTAGTATTGGAACTAAATGAGAATTTACTGTGTGGAAAATGTAATCACTTTACCCTGTTCCAGTGAAGTATTTAGATGATGATTTAGAGAAATAATTTAATCAATGTCTGACTGATGTGTCAAAATATTTATTCAAGTGACTACATGTTGTTTAAAAGGTGAATGTTTACAGGCTTGTAAGAGCAGTACATTTAAAGGTTCATTTAAAATATATATTCCCTGATTAAAACTGAAGCTAAAGGATCACCTCCCCATTTTTTTTCCTACTTTTTACAGGAGTAACTAGGTTTTCACAAAAAGACTCAAGGAAACAAAATACTTCTTAACTGTTAAAATATAACACCTTGTATAGATGCAGCAGATATTCAAAGTTTAAGTATCTTTCATTTTCCAAAATAAATTTCTTTATGGGGATGCAAATCACATCCAGTCTAAAACTCAGTATGTAGAGACTTCTTCAGTGTTCCTGTACTCACTAATTCCCTCAACAAACATTTCTTGTCATAATTTTCCATTACTTAAGAAATATTGTAAGTTTATTTATTATTATTGTTACTATTATTATTACTGCTATAATAAAGAGTTTGACAGACTTTTGATCCCTTGAGTGCTAAGTGTTTTATAACTGGTTTGGTATAAACTGCTATGTTTTACAAACACAAGTTAAACAGCAGAATATGAATACCAGATTAAAACAGTTACAGTCTCATAAAAAGCAATTTCAACAATGAAAATTGGTCTCCCATATAAACATTATTACTACTCTAAGGCAGTATTACTGCACAATTTCAATAAGAAAATATAGCAAATATGTAATAAGTAATTTGGGAAAAAAATAAAAAGGAAATAGGCCAATAGATTATCAAATATATTTGGTTTTATATGTTTTACAAAATAATTACATTGAGTGGTTGTGACAATGTTCTGCGCCAATACAGAAAATTGGAACATGTGTGTTGAGTATGCAGTTGGCATCTTTGACCCCCTTATGCTCTGAACTTGCAAACACCCATTGAACAGAAGGTCCATTTGGGTCTGTGTCACATCCTGATGGTGACATTCTCTGTCTTTCCTGGTGTTCGTGCCTCTCTTTGGTATTCCTCTACTTGCTTGGGAATGCATGCAGTTGGAGAGATGGCCATTTATAGCCTCAGTTTTTCCTTATATTTGGTAGATTTTTTTTGACAGAAATCCAGGAGATTTTCTTCTTTATGTCTACCAGTTTTTCAGCATCTGGTGGCAGAGATAGTAGACTGCTTCAGGCCCCAGTCTAGAGAAAATCAGTTTCTTTGATAAGCAAAAAGTGATATAGATCTCTGTGCAGCAGTGCTTACCAGGGAATGTTGGATTTGGAGCAGGATGAATAAGAATAGCAGTGGGGACATTTATTTTTCCTCTCTGGAATTGATAAATTGTCATTCTTTCATTCATTTTAGCTAGCTGTTGAATAACTTCTGCCTAAAAATAACTTCTAGCTGTAGAATATCTGCCTAAACAGGTATGACACATTCTTAATCTGTCACTGATGATACCTAAAAATGATTAAATTTAGGTAAAAATTAACTAAATAACTTTTAATTCTTGGAATAAATTTATAATGGAAAATTGCTTCAAGTAAGAGTTGCAACTAGTCCATAAAAAAAAAAAAAAAAAAAAAAAAAACCAACCAAACAACTGAACCAACCAACCAACTTATCCCCCACCCCTAAAAAATCCCAAAAAATGCACCAACCAAGAAAACAAGAAAAAACCCAAGGAACCCAAGGATAAGCCCAACAGGAATTTCGAAGCATTCCACAAAAAGTATCTTCTTTTTTCTTTTTTTCTTTTTTTTTCTTTTTTTTTTTTTTTTAACAATTCGCTATTGGTAAGTGTTTTATTTTATTTTCAGGAGTGTTTACAATTCCCTGTAAAATTTGAGAGCATGCAAATTTATCCATCAGTTTACTGCTTTAATCTGCAGACAATGTATTTTGAAACATGCAGGAAAACTTACATCAAGTGCTAAATCAAGTACCAGATCCATGAACTGAAGAATTTATTATAGGTTCTTGCTGTAAGGAAGTAATTTGCTCACCTGCTGTTGAGTATCCATTTCAGTGTAGTCCTACCCCTCCAGAAATCTTTCTGGTGCCATGTGAACCACTGTGACATTATGACATGTAGCAGGGAAACTAACTCTTCATTTCTGACAGCAGTTGACTCACCTAAAGTTTTATATTCTACACAAATCTCAGTAAAGTGTTTTCAACAGCTGTCAACTACCACGGGTTGATTTCTTCATAAATGGTTGCTTTGGCCACTAGTAAAACATATAAAATATTTATCACTCCTTATACTTGTGAAAATTACAGAAAACTTTTAGAAGAAAATCTAAAGAAAATTCTTTAGTCCTGTCTCTTAAAGTTTTGATTTTCCTTTTGTATATATATGTTCTTATAAAATAAAAACTCTTATACTTTGTCTTTACAAGTGAAAGGAAGGATTACTGAAAAGCTTTTCAAGAGAATACATTGGGAAAATTAAATTTCACATAAAGCTTGTTGCAAACTAATATTGCTGAGTGAAACAGACTTCGGTGCACAGTCTTGAAAAAGCATCATTGATATCCAAGGAAAATATTTAAAATCCATCTTTTGCCCAGTTTTTGTTATTGTTTATATGGTACTGTTCCCTCAGAATTGCATAGAATAAAACAGTAAATGGAATAAATTGAGTACCATGTAAATGAAGTAATCCCAGTGCCGCCAGTCAGCTCAGATTTACCTTTACCTAAGGTGACAGAGGTCAAATTCTAGGCTAGCTGAACATTACTTTTAATTAAATGGATATTAAAGAGCTTCCACAAGACTTTATAATTTGAATGTCTATTGTGTGATTAAGCATTCATTTACACCTAGTCTTATTTCAAAGATTATATTTGCAGAAAGTGGGAAAATGTAGTCTTATTGCTCAGCAGTTACTTAAAAAAAAAAAGGCTCCCCCAAAGCAACCAAAATACAGAATGAGCTTGGAATTTTTTGAATAATAAATAGGAGGCTACTTACAACCCTGACACAAAAAGCACTGCAGACACTGGTGTTACATCAGTCCTTCCTAACTGTCTTGAAAAATATGTACCATGTTACAAAGAAAACAGCTCACCAGCTGTTTATGTAAAAATTATTTGAAGAAAAACAAGCATGGCCATATGGCACTCGAGCAATGCAGTGGGAGCATGGAGCATATTTTCTGTAGATTGTAGTAGATAATAGTCATGCTAAGTAGAGTGTCAAATATTGATGACACATTGTATTAATAGTTAATCCCTCCTTTTATCTTCTAAGTGCCTACATTTCTTAGCAGATTGTGTGTTGGAAAAAAATTAATAACTTATGATGATGAAGAATTCAATTTTATGGAATGACAAAATATTTAATGTACTGAAGAAGTCACAAACATTTTCCAATTAAAGGATATTCAAAAAATATTATGCCCTTATTTGAATGGCGTCACACCACTTCATATTAATAAAAAACACTACGCTTAGATTTATCACGCATTTTTCATTTGTAGTTTGTTTATTTTGGGGGTATTTTTAGAACATATATGGCTCTGCATTCGTATTTTGACCTTGAAAATTTATTTTCAGGGGAAAAAAAAATATTCCATTTACTTCTGAAAAAAGAGCCACAATCTGAAAATCTAATTTGTCAATATGAAGGTTCTGCAAAGATTTGTCAACCCTAAATGCATGTAACAAAGATATTAACAAGGTTAAATCCTAGGCAAGCCTAGAGCTACCAGATAAAGGATTAAAAAGGAGAAGGAAAAGAAAAGCTTGGCAAGTGCCAGTGCTAAGATGCCAAGATGGAAAGTGAAGCACTATGGTTGATGGGTGGAGAGGGGGTGGAGGGGTGGCAGGGAATTAAGACAAGCAAATTATTAGGAAATAATTTTTAACAGCTTTGTGTGTGTTTATCCTTAAGTACATGTGATCACTGACTTTGCTTATTTTAGTATTGTGTACTTTTTAAATATTGATTCAGACTGGATTCTCACTCTCCACTGGGAAGAGACACGGACACAGACCTATGGGTCATGGGGTGAGAATTTTGGTGAGGTGCTTTTATTCTGTTATCGTAAACTCCCTCATGTTCCCACCCTCTCTCCTAAGCTAATTCCTCTGTTTTCATGAAATCAAAACCATAACAATGTGAGGGTTTTTTCCCCTCCAGTTGGTTAGAGAATAATATATTCACTTTCCATGCATTACAAAATGCTTTGGGTTTAGGTTTTTTGGTTTTTTTTTTTGTTTTTTTTTTTTTTTTTTTTTTTTTTTTTTTTTTTTTGTTTTTTTTTTTTTTTTTTAACTGAAATGAAGTATATTTAAAATTGGAATAGAACAGTTGTGCACAGACAGAAATAATAAATTTCCCACAATGATATATAATCCTATAATATCAGTTAGTCTTAAAGGATGGAATGGTCAAACCTTAGAAAATGGCCTGAAGTTAAATAAACTCAAGTGGGAGCTGGATTCCGGAATCAACATTCTTCTGAGACACAGAATAAGTGAAGATAGACTAATTGGCTCGCAGACTAGGATATTCTACTTTCTCCATGGAGTAAATCCTATTATGATTACTATATCCATCTGTTAAATGGTTGTATTTTGCCTGCTGAAAAAAAAGAATGTTTGGAGTTGTACTTAGAGAATAGCTTCTTAGAATAGAGAATAGTTTTCCTTCAGGAAAGGACTCCAGAGGTAAAAGTCTTTCACTGAGGATGTCAAAAACATTACTTCTCACTACATCAATCCAAGCACTGAACTAATTATTCTGGTCTGTGAATAATACAGAAGACATGCCTGAAAAAAACACGCAAGTAATATCGTACCACAGACCATTCTGAATTGATGTATATTTTATAGCTGCTTGCTATTACAGAGACTTAACTTTAATGTTCAAGAGTTTCTTCTGGCCTGTGTTTTCTTCTCTAATCCTATATTGAACTGCGTATACAATGTGATTGGAAGCATGTGCCTCATATGTGACTTTTGGTCATGTCACACACATATAAATGAAGAGTATAAGATTACTGATGACATTTTCTTTTTAAATTGCGTAATTTTCCAAAACCAATGCACATTAATTTTGATAGGTTGTAGTCCAGCAAGAGTATCCTGTAGCACTTATCAAACATTTATCTCAAGCTTCTACCTACGCATTTAGAGATAGAACTGAGTTCAGTCACCTGTACCTTGACACAAGTACTAAAGAGGAATAGCTTGGCAATGTCTTCCAGCCATTTCTTCCCTACTCCATCATATCCTTAATGGCAAAAAACTTGACTTAAATGCTTTTTCAGATTACTACTGACATCTTGAAATCTTTGGGCACCAGTACTAAAACACCACTAGTAACAAACACGTCCATTTGCATACTTGTGACAGCGAGTCCATGACATGTCCTGACCTTTCCTTGAGCTTTCTTATCAATCCACATAGAGCTCTCCAGAAAGCTTCAGCCATTGACTGCCTCTCTTCCTGTCAGGAGAAGCAAAATACCACATGCTCATTATGCATCCAGCTGTGTCTGTTGGTTTTACTTCATGGGCAGCAGTACAAATGTATGACTATCAAATGCATCTTCATTTTAGATGAAATCCAGAGGCATAATGCTGACTTTAGTTCTTTAACTCCCTGATGTCCTTCCACTGCATTTATTAATTTATTCACAGATTTGCTGAGGCTGGAAGGCATTTTTTGAGATCATCTACTCCAATCTTGTGCTCAAGCAGGTTCAGCCAGTGCCTACTGAGAAGGACATTCTTGGCACAGTAGTTTTCATTTTAAAAATACTGATTAAAAAGTATTTCATTTTGCAGCACTAAGCCAAAGTCTTGGAAAAGTTGACTGAAAAGTTACACCTACCATAAATACATGACTATCTGTATATTTTGCATGTTTTTATAACAATTCTAAAGAAATTTTGTATTTCCTTCAATGAAACTGCAACTATGTATTGATTTCTCTCCATTATGTTTCTAAATATTTTAAAAATTAGTCATTTTAAAATAGAAGTTTGCATTTGGAACATTCTGTTTAGTTAATTTTCTCAGTTTTATGAAAGTGTACTCATTTCTACTGTTACTGTATCAGTGACTGAAATTTATTTTTGTTAAAACCTAGTTCATACCAGAGGAAAAGATGGCAGAGGATTCCATCTTTTTTGATCATATTATCCTTCCCTCACATTCTGTTTTTATCCTCAGGGCTCTTAATGATATTAAAAGGAAAGAACCGGAGGCTTTGTTATGCTCAAGAAGCTGCATTTCAGTTCCCAGTGCTGCTGATTGTGTCAAGCTTTTGTCAGCTCTAATTAGAAGTGAACTCCCAGATTTCAGTAAACCAGGTAGGGATGTCACCCTTTATAGGGGTTGCCCATTTGGGAGGCAGATATTGCTTGGCTGAGTTGTCAGACAGTGCCAAACCCTTATGATGTGGCATTAGCAAGGATATTCTGGCTTGCAGCATGACTGGAGTCTCTTGAGGTCACTACTAATATGTCTGTGTGGGTTTCAAATGTAGGGCAAGAAGTAAAGCAAACATAAAGGTTTTACCTTGGAAATATAAATTTCTGGGAACAGTGAAGATCTGCAGTATGTTTTGTGCCTCTTTCAACTACCAATTTATAACATGATTCTTTCATTAGTTAAATAAATCTCCAAACAAGCAGGTTCCTTTATATTCCTTTATTACTTCTTTAGTACTTTCTCTCTAAACATTTTATATTAAAAATGACAGAACTTGTTCTCTAAACCTGTTATGAATCATTTGGCAGAAAATAAGCATTTAAAAGTCATAATAAATATAGAGAAATATGTGAAAGCTGAAAGATGCCAGATTAACTAATTAAATTCTTTGTAATGTGTTTGATTGATAGAAAAAAAAACTTTGCTTTTTTCTTCCTACTTTTTTTTTTTTGTAAATTGCCGAACCATATTTTTTCAGTTTATTGTCCTGCTGTTTCTCAGATTTTGAGCAGTAGAGAGATATATTTGTATATAATAAAACTTTTGACCAAAGAAAAGGCTGAGGAAAAAAGTTCTCCTGATAAATAGGTTTTCCTCAAAACAACATTAATTTGTCTACTAGCATCTTCTTTTCTTAGCACAAGAGAGAACAAACTGGAGGTAAAAGGGTCCCAGACTACTTGATAGGACCTGTCTTTAAGGGAATTGCAGTGAGAGGAGATTCAATCTATTTCAGGCAGCATCATGGGATCCAAAGAACCAGCACACCTTAAAAAGTGGACTGCTACATTATGAGCTTTTTGAAATTGTAATATCCCAGATAAAGGAATCAAAGTCATGTCATGCCACAGCTGTCTGCCTGATAAATACTTTGATACAGGAAAATTCACATGCCTACACTTGAGTACTCCTCTTCCCAAATAGACAGAAACCCAAATATCAGCAAAATCACACTAAAAATATGAAAGCAAATTGCAGAGGATGACTCTTCCGGAAAGATTTTCTCCCTTGCACCTCCAACAATTGGATCTCTAATTATACCAGACTGGAAAAGAATAAACTTTGAGACATCAAAGTTTCTCAGTTTGATATCTGTGTGGAAAATGAGAAAAAACAAATGCAATTCACAGCATTCCAGTGTTCATACACTCACTATGTCATGTACTATAACACCTACCTCATTAAATGGGTCTGCTATGTCCATCCCTACCATTCTTTCTGTGAAAAGGCAGCCCAGATTTTCTTAAGGGAAAAAAAAATAATAGAGAGCAAATAACATCAAGGAGAACAAAGTGCAGACATGAAAAGAAACATTTTGAACTCCTGTAATTTATTACATTTTAAATCAATATTTTCCTTTCACTGTAGACTTTGTTAACTAATGGTCAACAATTGCCATTTAGTTAAAATGATCACCATTACTTTTCCTGTTGATCTGCTTGGTAATGGCTTTTCTTTCATAGCCATTTTTTGACAGCTATGTCGTCCCCAGCCATTGAAGTCAAAGGAAACAATAGATGAAACAGTAGCACTGCAGAATAAACTCATGTGTAACAATATGCCTGCGAGCTATTCTACCTAAAAACATTGTAGAAAAAGGCTGATAATTTTTTTTAAAGAAGCTGCTCTGCCTTGTGGAAAAGAATCTGTTCTGATTATTTTCCAGCCACTCCAAGAGACCAGGAAAAGACAAAGTCTTGGTAACACAGCTGTTACTCATATTAAAACACTAAAGACTATCAGCAGTGCCTGAGAGTTGTTGACATCAAAGTTTCTCGGTAGATCAAATTACATTCTAACTTATGTTCGATGTTTATTTTGAGGAAAATCAGAACGAGTGAAGAGTTCAGGGTGAACGTAGACAGACAAAAGTCAAGGAGATTGGAATATTTCCAGCAGACAGATTGTGTTTTGTAGTGTTTTGTTAGCAGTCTTATTCAGAAACAGAAACCTTCCCCAGATGTCAAGACTGTCAGGCAAAAAATTCATCATAATATTCAGGTCAAGTTCTTTGTTTCCTTTCTAAGATGCACTTCAATAGACTTCCTCAGCACATTGTGAGCATCACCTCCACCTAATGGTGCCTTTACATTAATGGTCCTCTTACTTACACAGCGCCCCTTACAAAAAGAAAGAGATTAAGACCCAGACATTTAGGTAATATTGACCAATAAGGTGTCTCCCTTGAAAACAGCATTCATAACTAATTCTAATACCTGCAATAGGTACAGGCAATTCAGCATTTAGAAATGCATTAATAATTATATGAGAAACTATTAATAGTATTGAAAATGGGGAATGAAATTTCTAATATGATCATAGAAAAACAGTAGCAATATGTTAAAGCAGTGATATTTAAAACAAAAAATAAGTGCCGAAGAATGTATTAAGATGCCACTAAGAAAACTTGCACTTCCCATAACAATCTAAATTCTTGGAAAGAGTTATATTTAGGGATTCGTCTTTAGTAAATTATTATGTTACCCTTACCCAATAAATTTATTTGTGTATATTCTCTTAAAGCTTGGATATTAAGTTCTATAGGAAATACATTAAGAAAAAATGCAGTATATACTTTAAAACAAATGTGTTATATGACAGATGTTTCCTCTTCATTGTATAAAATAGAATTAACACTGTAGTTCTCTGAAAAGAAAAATTAAGCCCAGACTCCTGAACCGAACATCTGTGTTGCTTTGGCACTTTGCTATATGAATTGAAAAATAATTTCACACTCCTAGTACAAGCAGGTTTCATCAATAAACAAAGCATGATGAAGTTGTCAGCAGCAACTCTGGCTTTCTTAAAAGTACTCATGTCAAAAATCACAGCTCCTATTATACTTTTCCTGTGTTCTGAAAAGATAAATCAGGATGTGGGTCCAGAGAGGAAAGCAGAACCAAATCCAGTAGAGGTATTTTTGTATTTTGTTCTGATCTACTTCAGTGTGTTAGGTTAGAATAATTTTGTTAATCCCACCCCGCAGATTAGTATTGAGGAATGGAATAAAAAATAATCTGCCAGCAAGACCTAAGAAAGGTGAAAATGTATATTATACACAATAATGTATTTAACAGTATTTTTACTTATAATAACCACTCCATATCATACTGAACGAGAAATGAAACGTTTTAATTATATATGAAATACTAATTAGGAGTGGAAGCAGGGATGTCAAGAGCTATCATTTAAAACCAGAACCATGTGAGGCATTATAGATGATAGCACCTGCAATAATTGTTTCTTTGCAGTTTCACTTTTTCTTAATTAGATGTGTTGTAATCAGAAATAGAAAGTTTTGAAAGTTGACACAGCTCTAGTTATTTCCACCTTTAGTGGGCCTTTTCTCTCCTTTCAAATGAATAAAAAGATACAGGAAGTGGCAAATGCAGTAGCAAAAAGAGCCAATACATTGGGATGGTAAAGGAGAGCTCTTAAAAGTAATTTAAAACTGTATTTAGCAATTTAATTATTTAAGATAAAGGCAAAATTAAAGATATATCACAATTTATGTTCTTAAGCGTATACACCATCATATGCTGGATGATCACCTTATGGATGTTAGTAGAAATTAAAAACCACAAGATTTCAAAGCAAAATAAAATGTGCACCTCCCCACAATAAAATTTTGGCCCAATATAGTGATAAGCAGAAAAGTTTATGGTGCATAAACACCCTGCATAGCAACCTAGTCTGGGGTTTAATTATATACTCAAAATAGAAGGAGATAATCAACACCATACTAAAAACGGGATAGTGGTTCACAGTGGTTCTTTCAAATCATGAGACCTATAGGGAAGTACATTAATTTCAGTAAGAAATAAATAAATTTGGAAGGTCTGAATAGATAACAAACTGCTAAAAATCATATTTGCATTTGCTGCAGTACATGTTATAGCTAAGAAGGAGCTGGTTTTCGTCAATAGTAGTGATGAGGTGCTATGTTTTGGGTTTGTGATGTGTTGACCATACAGGGATGTTTCAGTTTTTGATGAACAGTACTTGTACAGTCAAAGCCTCTTCAGATCCTCACCCCAACCACCAGAGAGCAGGCTGGGGGTGCACAAGGAGCTGGGAGGGGACACAGCTGACCCCTGCAGACCAGAGGGTCATCTCATACCCTATGGCCTCCTGCTCCACAATTAAAGTTGGGGGAAATATAAAAGGGGGAGCCTCAGAGTTATAGTGTTTTGTCTTGCCAGGTTATATGTGAGGGATCCTGGCTTCCCTGGAGACGGCTGCACACCTGCCTGCCCATGGGAAGCATGAATGAGTCCCTGTTTTGCTTTGCTTGTGCATACAGTGTTTACTTCATACATTAAACTGTCTTTATCTCAAACCACAAGTTTTCTCAAATTTGTGCTTCTAATACTCTCCCCAGTCTCAACATAAGGGAGTGAATGGTGTGAGGCTGAGCTGTCTACCAAGGTTAAATCCCAGGCAGTTGGGAGGAATTAGATGAAGAGTTGCAAAAATTTAAACTTTAATTCATCTCATTTTAATATTAGTGTAAAATTCTAAGAAACCTTTAAATACGTAAGATTTTCCATTAATTTTACATGCTATAGAGTGTAGGGATTGATTGCTTTATACATATTTAGCTAGACTGAAGTAAGTTTTCACAGTTACATTATGGGAAAATAGATGTTTCAAACAAAATTAATCACCAGAAGAAAGCAGCTCTGTCAGTTGATTTTTTCCATCCTTTTAATTGCAAAATACATTACTTTTGGTACAATAAACCAAAAAACCCATCACTGGTACAGTAAAACGTAGTAAGGATTTTGTGCTTCAGGGAGCAGTTTTAAAGCAGGAATTCTGTAGGCCCTGAAGAAATCAGCAATGGCAGTGATGTGGTTAGAGAATAAAGCAATTTCATTTTCTGTAGTCTATCATTGTATCCAAAGAAGAGAAATGAAACTAGTGAAGGATCTAGAGACAAAGTCCTGTGAGGTCACTGAGAGAGCTGAGGAAAGAAGGTTCAGGGGGGCTTTAATTGTTCTCTACAACTACTTGAAACAAGGTTATTGTGAGGTGGATGAAGGCCTCCTCTCCCAAGTAGCAAGAGATAGGAGGAGTAAAAATGTCCCCTCATTACACCAGGGGAGGTTTAGACTGTATATTAGGAAAAGGGTTGTTCACCAAAAGGATTAGTAAACACTGGAAGAGGCTGCCCAGTGAAGTGATAGAGTCACCACCCTGGAGGTATTTAAAAAACCTGTAGATGTGGTACTGGTGGACTTGGTAGTCTTTTGTTAATCTTTTTGCATCTAAAAGGTGTTTCCAACCTAAATGATTATAGTATTTTATAATCTTCTATAAACCTTCAAGCTTTGTGTAGAAAATTAGTTCCTTCTCTTTTTTGTTGGAATGTAGACCATGTTCTGTTCATCCAAACTTGTTTGTGTCATTTAATGTCCATACTAATAAGTGTATATCCCCAAGGTCATCTGTAAGACAGAACTGAACAAAATTTCTCAAAAGTCCATGATGAATTTAGGTATACTTCTTCCTTTTATTAAAAATACAGTACTTCTAATAAGGTTAATAGAAGATCTGAGATAGTTAGTAGGAAAAAAAAAAACTATTGGAGTAATTATTATTATAATTTCTGAGAGTATTTATACCCTTTATGGGACTGAATATATGTTATTCAAATCAAATGAGTATTTTCAATGATATCTACATGAGCAGAGCATACATCCTCTATGAATGTCATACTACAATGACAGAGAAATTTGGAGAGGTGTGAAGGTGTCATTGACTTCTGTGCTCTTATGCCTTTTGTTTAGTTTTGATGAAAATTATTAAGGATTTTTCAGAGAAAATTATGTTCCAAACTTACTGTACAAGAAGGCATTTGAGATTGATAAAGGAATGAATATATATAAGAAAGGCTTCTGGGCAATTTTCAGTTGCACTCTGGGCAATTAGACACCCACCTTTAATTAAAAGTCATTGGAGCTTAGTGACTAAGTACCACTCATGAGTTTCAAAGTATCGTTAGATAGAGGAATGAATTAAAAAAAAAAAAAAAAGGGAGGGGGAGACCACAATTGACTTGAAAGAAGTAGACTTCTGTGAGTCTGAAATGTTTAGACTGAAAAAATGTCATTAAAATATTTTTGTAAGGCAGATGATGAGAAGAACATGCTAGTGCAGAATAAAATGGAAAAGAATTGGAGCAGTTGAAGTTTATGGTTGATTAGAAATCTGTCACTGAGCAGCAAACTGTGCTATGACTTTTATGTGAACAGTAAGATAATGGAGTTAGAGCTGCTTCTTCCCTCCCACTTCTCTGAACTGCATGAGAAAAAAAGAATGATGACATGGCATTTTGGGTGCCAGGGAGAAGATGCTGCAGCTCCAGGCAATGAGAGGCCCTGCATGGGGGTCAGGGCCACAGAGGTGGGGAGAAGCTGATGGCTGAGGCTTAAATCCTGGGAAGAACAGTGGCCATTGAGCCATGTGCCAGTTGCCTCCTCCCTTTGAGGCTGGGTCTGTCTTGCCAAAAACTACCCCCAGTGTAAATAGACCTTCAGTCAGAGAGCATAGAAAAGTCACAGGAGGGTAAGTGGACATTCTTTTCTAGTGGGTCCTCCCCATACCTGAAAGACAAAGGGGAAGACTAAATATATAGAGAACAATAAATTCAATGTCAATAAATGCAACAACTACACAAGCATATGTACATATATTAAAAAATCTGTTCTTCAAATTAGTTTGCTGCAGTTTCAAGCAAATGGTATCTTAGTAAACAGTAAGACTTTGGAAAGGATCTTGGAAATCGTTGATATAGGTCATTCCACTTCCTGGAATATACTTACTGTTGCAAGAAATAATGTTGCTGAATTGGTTAGGAATCACCAAAAATAGGATTGGAAGGAAATTCAAGGCATCATCTCATCCTACCTTCTGCTTTAAGGCAAGATAAATTCTATCTAAACTGTTCCTAACAGGTTTGTCAAAGATACTCTTAAAAATCTGCAGTGATAGAGACTCCAGATAAAGTCTTGACATTCTGCTGATTTAAGTGGTGTTTAACCTTCCTTAATATTAGAAGTACTTTGTAATGGATTGGCATATCTACAAGGAGAATATTATGTTATGTGAAATAGAAACAAATATATGAATTAATAACTTAGAAATATTTTCCATCCATATTGATTTTCTTTTCCATTTGAATGGATAAAATGCATAAGATTTTACAAGGGGCATAATAAGTGCTAATATTTCTATCATTTAATAAAATAAAGTTAATTTCTTTTACGGGATATATTCTGGTCCATTTATTAAACCCTGTTCAGTTTCTAGAATATAAATAAAAGTGGTATTGTGGGCTAATTGATTCAGCTTTGACAGCTAATAAACTTGATATGAAATAAATAACAGCAGCAAAATTAATCTGTTTAATAGCAGTTCTTTTTTTGAAAAAAATCTTTTGCATTTTTTAAAATTAAATATCGAATAATTTCACAGAGAAGCATTTCTTTTGAGCATTGAAAATTGTTTAGAGCTGTCCATATAGGTGTTTACACAGGGAATTTATCAATTTATGTTGCTAAGACTACATACATGAGCAATGGCTGATGAAATCCATGAAAAAATGTAATATTTATGTTAGAGAATTCAACCCTGCATGTATTACTACTAATGAAGTCAGGAAAATAACTTATGAAATGTGAAATCCTTTGGTGTTTATCTTCTGATTACTGAAACACACTTTGGGCTCTACATTTACTGAAGAGGGAGTTCACTTACACAGCTATTCAAATTTGTTTTTTGATTCTTTCTGCGATATTGACATTTTCCAGAGTGATGTGGGTATCAGTGTTAATGCTCTCAGTTTTACCTTCTGATGGTATCTATTATTGATAACCTTGGTGGAGAGAAATAGGACAAATAATATTTGCAACCTTTTTTAGTTTGGATTTTTGCTTAGATTTGTTAAAAAAAAAAAATTCAAAGAAACAAAAATTCAGAGAATCATTTGTTGAGGTAATGCTGAGATATTTATAAAAGGTCCAAGAAAAACTGAGAAGGTAAGTAAGTATATGATGCATTTATTTCATAATGCTTTTCTTCAGGTTTTGTTGATTCTGCACAGGAGTTGAAAAGATAAATGTAGGTGCATAACACTTATAAAAGATGTCTTAATAGCCAGGTCAAGTTTAATTTCATGTTACCTGAAATGATCATATTTCTGTCTCAAGATATACTGAAGCAAAAGCAGAAGTCCTGATGTGAATCAGCAGTGGTGATAGGATTTCAGAATGCATATAAGCAATATAATCAACATATTGATTATATATAATGCATATAACCAATATAATCATAAATATTTATCTGGTCATCCATTATGGCTTAGTTTTTGAAGATGGTGGCCACTCTTAGTCCAGGTTAAAGCACAGGGAAACAATGGGTGTGTTTTAATATTTTCAAAGTGACACAGGATTTTTATGGTGGAAATGTGAAACTGTGTAACTGAACTTTTTCGACCCCAGCTTTTTATATTTCACATTAGGCTCTGTCAGAAATCTCAAGAAGTCTCTGCAATTATATAGGAACACAAGATTTAATCTCAATTTCCATGCATTGATGTGAATACCAGCAACTCTAATGTTATGATAATGCTACAGTAGCCATTAAATTATTACTAGTGTGTGCTTGCTTAAAAGTAAGTAAGGAGAGAGTATTTTTAAAAGCAGAAAAACATACAGAAGTCAAGTGATAAAAAATTCAATAATATAAAAACAAACACAGTGTAATCGAATGTTGCTTGATTTGAATAAAGTGAAAGATTTACTTAGTTAATAATCAACTTAGTTGCTCTCAAGGTATTGTTAAGGTAAAAGTGTTTACAAAAAATCTGAGATGTTTTTATGTTAAATTAGATAGGATGAAAATGTATAAGCTATATTCTTTTTCTTGAAACCTTGAAAAAAAAGTGCTTGTGCTTAACAATTCTTTTTGTTTTACTTGAAAACAGGAAATAACACCTTTTTCCCTTAGAAGGGTATGTGACTGATCTATTTTATATAGAACAATTACAAGAATTAGTATAATGTAAGGATAGAAAAGGTTTTTCTCAGTTGTGGAAGACAAATTCTGATTGTTCATATTCCTTTCCAAAATCTCCATAATATATTTTTATTTGTATCCTTTTCATTCCACAAAACCAATTTACTTTGCCTACTATTCTTTGGATTTTTAAGAATACACAGAGTGGTGGGGCTCATAGGCCAGGTTTCTTAGGCCTCTTGAATTATTATAATTTAGAGCACAAAAGAGAGTGTCCTTAAATATAAGTTATGTCGGTTTTTGGAATATGTAGTCAAATACTGGGTTTGAGTATTGAGTTCAGTGTTGTATGGAGACAAGACATGGCAAAATTTAACTTTGTGAGATAACAATTCCAAAGGGGAATTTAAAACAACAGAAGATAATGGATGGCAAGTAACAATGCAAATTAAAATTTCTTAATGAAACATAAGGTAATTTAATTTCTTGGACTTGGAACACCAGCTAATTAAAGTTGTACATAGAAAAAATTAAGTTGGAACAGAATTATATATCCTTAAACAAAAAATAAAATAGGAAGGAACCAAGGTAAAGAAAAATAATTAGAGGGTTCTGATCCAGTCTGATATTTTTAAATAAGAAGAAATGTTTTCTAAATGAAACTAAGAGATCCCTAAATACACTGATGGCAGGCGGGGAAAAAGGAGGAAAAACCCTTGCAAAACAGCAAAAAAAAAGAGTGAATGTCTCTTGAAATTGTGGAGGAAACACCAGAATAGAAATAAATGTCTAGAGACACTCAAATAATAAAGAAATCAGTGGATTATATCAGAAGCAAGAAATGTGCAAATAAGAAATAGGAGGAAAATATGGATTTTAGAGAATGTAAAATAAGTAAAATATTTTCACAGGCATTACATAGTTTTTCTTCATTCATATTTATATTGATGAGGGTGTTGAAAATGTACACATGAAGATATTCATGATTCTTTTTAGCTAACACTGAAATCAGACTACAGTTAAATTACAGTATATACAGTCAAGTACAGTCATTTGCATTTAGTGATTTGGGTTCTTACAGTAGTTCTTCCTATATCGTTCATTAAATGCAAGAAAAAGACTCATTTTAGCAACACCTTGCACCCCCACATTTGATTTCATTTCTGTCTTCAATTATAATTATGATTACTGTTTGCTAAGACTGAAATTTTTTTTGAGTAAAAAAGTTTGGACTTTTAATTAAAGAAAAAGTAGAATCTCTTTGTAGTACATTATTTTTTCAAGAACAAGTTCTTGTTCAGTGCTTTGGTCAAACGAAACAATGAAAATGGTTTCTAAGGTCTGGTGTCATGGCCAATCTTATAATTTATGTTGTGATGCACCCCATATACTGGGTGTATGTGTGTATACAGAAAGTGTGAAGGACTCGCTTGCTGCTTCTGGTCTAGTGAATGGAAAGGTAGGGAATGGAATTGTCACTGGAATTCTGCCAAGGAATATGTCTCAGACCTGAAAGTGTAATACTTCACACAGAGCTGCAGACAAGTAGCAAACAAGTGAGTTAGAGGCTTTTGGAAGGGCCTCCAGAGGTTTTCTCTTAGCCTGGAAACTTGGTATGACTGACAGTAAGAATACTTCTGGCTTTATTAAGCAGAGCAGTGCCTAAGCCCCTAAACATCAGTCAGTGAATCTTACCTTAGAAGACTTACATAGGATTGCTAGAATTGTGTTGAATATACAACTAACAATCTAGAAAAAGATTTGACAAAATGGCATACCACAAAAATATACATTAGTCATAAAAAGCTATGAGGACTCCTAGGGGACCGAATGGTAATCAGATATAAATAGGATGGTAGTCGAAATTCTCTAGGGGCAAAAACACAGCAGCATACATAACAAGAGATGACGTAAAAAAATTTGTACACATTGATCAGGTTAAATTAGCTGAATCAAATAGGGGAAATTATCAAGTCCATACTGTTATCAGTGTAAACCAGTCACCATCAGTGGTTAGAAAAGAATCCATGTTAGGCTCTATAAGAAAAATATGAAATTATCAACCACATCTTTCAAATGATGGATGCAATTATAAGAATGCCTTTATATTGCAGTGGATGAGATCAAAAGCTTGGTGACAAATGTTAGAAATATAGAAAGTAACAGAGTACTTTAAAACCAATTTACACAGTTCAAAATACAGGTACATATTTTTAAAATTGATTATAAAATGCCTCTTTTTTCATTCTGCAGTTATGAAACTCAAAGAAAAAGAAACAGGAAAATAAAAGTTGTGAAAATAAATACAACTTTTCATTATTTTTAACTCAATGTGGTATTCAAGCCAGTAGCTTACAAGCAGTTCAGACAGGACATGAACATGGTTGATAAATATTTAGGTGGGAAAAGTAATTAAAAGTCATTACATTATGATCAGTTTAGATCAAGCTTCATATATAAGTAAGTTCTCCCAGTTATACTCTCCCTCTGTTTGAAGCATCTTATGCTACTACTTTAAGGATGGGATAAGAGAAAGGCTGTACATCAAGATCTGATTTGGAAAGATAATCCCTATAGGAAATTAAGAGGAAATATGATATCTCTTTAGATAACATCTTGAAATGTCATCTACCTTTGTATTTCCTTTTTCTGATTTCAAAAGAGATATCTAGCCTCCTATAGCTTCTACAGCAACATATAAATCAGAGTTGTCAACACAGATCATCTTTGCCTGTCTACTTTTAGGCACCTTTTGCTAATGGTTTACTCACTGCAACATTGTGCTGCTTTCCAAATTTAAAAAGCCAAAAATACTATTCAATACTATTGAAATAACACTAAAGAGCACTACTGTCTCTTTCTCTTAGTTGAATGAATGACATAGATTTGTTTTATAAATAAAAGGAATCACCCTATGCAGGTAGTTTTGTAGGATCTTTGAAGCAGATGTTTTCTCCTCTAGAAAAAAAAAAAAAAGAAAATTAACAATTTGTATATGACAACAGTTTGTTCATCTGTTTATTTGTTTGAAGACTTTAGAAGATATGTTTATCTTTAAACATCAAATTAGAGGAGATTAAAATCTGGGTTTGGTAATCTGGAGAAAGGCAAAAGGCTATTTTGAGTGGAACTCCTTAAATGAAACACTTGCATTTAGAAGAAAAAGTATCAGCATAAATCCACGTTGTTGCAAACAATGCACCTGCAGTGCTTCCCACTAAACAAGAGGAAACAAAATTTACTAAAGTGAGGAATATCTAGATGAGCACTATCCCACAGCTATGAAAGTCAGAGTTGCAATTTGCAACTATGTTTCTTTAGGGTTTGCATTTATGTCACATATGAACAGAAAGTCACACTCCTTGCCATGCTCAGGTGCATTTGATTTCAGAAAAGGTAATCTAAAAATATTTTTGGAACAGATTCTGTGTCAGTTGTGTGATTTACATATTGTTGTTTCAGTCACAATGGAAAAAAATTAATATCTTGCCTTCTGAAGCAGAAAAGTATGGTGACAGTAGCAATGCCTTGCAAATGGAACCTCATGTTGATTGCCATGATTATGCTACACATGAATCTACAAAACTTCATTATTCTTTTGCCTTATGCTGGTTAAGCAGGGTACTTTGGTAAGATTATGCTCACACAAGTAGAAAAATAATAATGCCATATGATTATTGGCACACTTTTAATAACTCTTCTTTGTCCCTCATGGATATATGGCAAGAAAAGGATACAATTTCCATTCTATTCATTTCAGTATTGTTTCTGATATAAGATTTTGTCTAATCCCACACAGCTATTCTTATGCAATTATGTGATGTAATTGTACTTATTAAACATTCTGCTAGTACAGCCATTAGATAACCAAGAGGAAAGTTTTGTATCAACTTGCTGTACTTGGAACCTTCTAAAAACTGGTGATAAACCCAAAATCTTGCAACACATCTTTTTTTTAACATGAGACTAGTTTTAACTGAAAGCAGTCTTCAAAGCAAACACTTTGATGACTTTGCATAGGCCCTGTTTAGAAAGAGGCTTGATATATCAGTGGAAAGACATGAGTCAATATATAAAACTCAAAACCAAATGAGCACTAAAGCTGAATAAATTAATGGAAAATGAATTTGTTTTTAATTAAATCTGTTGGATCTGAAACACTGGGTCTATGTCTGACTGGGCTAGTTGTCTTTCATAGCAGCCTGTATGATGCTTTGGATTTGTGGCTAAAACCGTGTTGGCAACACATCAATGTTTTGATGCTTGCAAACAGTACTTACACAGCGTCAAGGCTTTCTCTTTTTCTTACTCTTCTCCCTGCCTATCAAGCATGAGTGGATAAAAGGTTGGCAAGAAACATAGCTGTAAGAAATAACCCAAACTGGCCAAAGGAACATTTAATATCATATGATGTCATCCTCACAAACAAAGAGCTGGAGCAAAAATGTTTTGACTTTCAAGGAGGCCATTGCTTGGAGACTGGCTAGATATTGGTCTGATTTCTTTTGTTTAATCTGTTTGGTGTCTGTACCCTTCCCTCTCACCCTTTCCTTTCACATATTAATCTATCTTATCTCAAATAATGAGTTTTCTCATGTTTGTTCTTCTGTTTTCTTCCCTGATCCCAGTAAGGGTGATGGACCAAGCAAATGGCTCTGTAGAAACTCAACTACTTGTTGGCATCTACCCATCACAACACTATTGAATCAGATACCATTTATAATCTACATTATTCTGTGATCCTGGCGACTAAGAATCTTTATATGAATTAATCTGAATAAATTCTAGCTACCACAGCTGTGTGGCCTCAGAAATTTGAAACAAATATTTAATAGAAACAAAGATGAGGGAACAGAGATTAACCTTAACTGCTGAGAACATATAGAGCCCCAGGTAAAAAGTATAAAATTACTGATAAAGCATATCTGACTAAATTAATATAAATTATCAACATGCAATGACTAATATGTCATAGCTAAATAATAATAATAAAAAAGTATAATTTGCTTCTTAAAAATATATTTTTTTATTTTGGGTAAGCTGCTGAAGTCACAGTGTTATATCTGAAATCAGAATTTGGTGTCCTGAAATAAGTAAAATATTTGAACAAAAAAAAAATTATTTGGTTTCTGGTGTAATGATGCTATTCTTGCACTGGTATAGTCAAGGTTATATTTACCAGGTAATTAAAATATGCAAAGATAATATAATTTCCCTTTGTCTTTTTCCCTTTGGAAAAAAAAAAAAATGTTCCAGATTTTAAATATTACTGATTAACTGAAGGTGGCATTACACTATCTTACTTAAAATCTTTGCTTGCCTCTTAACTTGGTTTTGCTTCTCATTTATCCCTATTATCTTATGTCATCTTTTTTCCATAAATAAATTAACATGCTTGGCATAAGAATTTTGCTTAAATTTGCATGACAACAAGATCCAAATGATCTTGTAACATTTTTCTTTAATTACCTCTTTTGCGCCTATAGCTCTTCCTCTCTATATCTCTAAATGCTTGGTCCTGTCTTTCATTTACCCTAAATTTTAGATGTGGAGTCACAAGTCAACTAGATCGGGTTAGCAATCATTTGAAAGTCTCCTTGAGGTAGCACCAGTGGTTACATCTAACCTGAGCTTCCTACATGAGTACTCAGAGCACACTTTTCCATCACTCTCCAACCAGGACAGGAAAACTGCTCCAGATTTCTGCAAGTGGTTGCTCCCCATGCTGGGCTTTTCTGAAAAGCTGTGAGTTTTCTGCATTTGAACTTAGATGTTACACTTGGAAAGTACCAATGGTACAATATAGCTGATACATTGCATGGAGGAAATAATAAATAGCTACATATTCAGCTGAACCATATTTTGGAAAAAGCACAATACTCTGAATTGGCACTGATGTTATAATAAATATCTGTCTGCTTCTTCCCAGGGGAATATACTGGAATGAGTCTCCTCCAATTAATCTCTCTCCATGGAATTTCACACAAGTATAAAACTTACTGTGAACAATCTCTGAGGCGATATTGTAAATCGGACAGAAAGAAATTAAGATTTCTGAGAAATAAATTGAAGTGACTAGTACAGTTCTGGAAGTGTGTAAGGGCAAGGTGTGTGTGAGAGAAACACATGAATGCCATTATCTCTGTGGATTTTATGCAATCCTCATAGTTTACAGATAACCACATATACCATAGAAATTATTGATTAATTAATTCTTCATAGTGCATTTGCCCTTGGAATCTTCCTATAGATACTAATAAATTAGGAGCAAAAGCTGTTAGCCATATCCACAGTCACTGTCTCCTTCAGCATCTCATGGACAGTAGACCAGGCACAGTAAAACTGGCATCCTGAATGAGTCTGTCTGCAGTTGAGGAGGGCAAGAACCTACATAAGGGTGTACAGTCCTGAGTCACTGATATTCCCATCTGCCCTCAGTGCCAAAAATGAAACAAGGTAGATGTCTGTTGCTCCTGCAGACAGTAACCACACAAAACTCTAGAGCTGTCCATCCCCAACCATCCTCTGCTCTGAAGCTCTCTGACTCTTAACCTTCTTCCTATCACATATCAAAACAAAACCAAGTGAGATACCTGTTGCAAAACACCTCAGCTTTTGCTTTCTTTGTGGCCTGTTATATATTCTTCCACTAATCTGTTTGTCTCCTTCTATTTCCTTCTACCTCTGTCATCTGTGTATTTATATACATACAAATTCAACAGTGTGCTACAAAGGCAAGTTCTGGCTTAAACAATTGTAAAGCTTTACCATAAGAGTGTGTCTCAGTGCTCCTGGTTTCATCGTGTTCTGATACAGACAATATATTGTTATAAGCAGACCATCTTCTCACAGTGGAAATGCCACAGGGGTAGACAGCCACCTATTATCAATTCCATCTTCCATCTCAGTCGACGTGCCTGTGTGATTTAACATCTGTTTTAAAAATCAGTGTGGTGCCTAACACTTCCCAAGTGAAGTCTGATTCACTGATAAGGTCACTTGCACCTCAGCAACTTCTGGACATTGGATACGAGTGCCTCCTCAGAGCCCCACATCAGTGGAGGCGTTTTAAGAAAAAACAGTCAAAGCTGAAAGGGATGGCAACACAAGGAAAAACAGCAGTGATGTTCCTGACAAGGATATTAATCATGAGGATCAATTTCAGGAAATAGCTGGAAAAAGTCAGAAGAGATCAGGCATAAAGGAACAGTTTGATAGATTTATCTTCTCCTTTAGAAAAAAGAACAGAGAATTAAAAAAAAAAAAGACAAAGCATTTTATGATAACAGAACTTTCCATCAGAGCTAAATTAAAAAAAATATATATACTTAAACGGAATATTCAAGTTTTACTTAAAATTTTAAAAATATACTTAATTTTCTTATGGAGTCACCTGTGAAATGGCCATTTTTACTTATCATATTTTGTAGTTTAACCCCAAGTGGGCAGCTCAGCCCCACAGAGGAGCTGCTCAATGCTTGCTCCTCAGTGGGATGAGGAGACAAAAGTTTAAAGTGAGAAAATTCGAGAGTGGCATTAAAGCCAGATGAAAGGTAAAGCAAAAGCTGGGCACACAAGCAAAGAAAAATCAGCAATTCATTCACCACTTCCCAAAGGCAGGCAGTTCAACAATCTCCAGGAAAGCTGGGCTCCATCCTGCATAAGATTGTGCATAAGGCACAATTGCATTGTGATTTGACAAGATAAACATCATCATTCCAAATGTGTCTCCCTCTTTCTTCTCCTTCACACAGCTTTTATTGTTGAGCATGATGCCATATGGTCTGGGATATCCTGCTGGGCAGCTGGGGTCAGCTGTTCTGGCTCTGTGCCCTCCCAAATTCTTGGGCACTCCCAGATCACTTGTGGGTGGTGTGAAAAGTGAAAAAGGCCTTGATTTTATATGAGCACTGCCCAGCAGAACCTAAAACATCCATGTTATCAAATTAAAAAACACAGAATCACATAATCACAGAATCACAGAATCACTAGGTTGGAAGAGACCTTCAAGATCATCGAGTCCAACCCAGCCCTAACATCTCAACTAGACCGTGGCACTGAGTGCCACATCCAGTCTTTTTTAAAACACATCCAGGGGTGGTGACTCCACCACCTCCCTGGGCAGACCATTTCAGTACTTTATCACTCTTTCTGTAAAAAACTTTTTCCCAATATCTAACCTGTATTTCCCTTGGTGTAGCTTAAGACTGTACTCTGGCTCTGTCAGTTGCTGCCTGGAGAAAGAGACCAACCCCACCTGACTCCAACCACCTTTCAGGAAGTTGTAGAGAGTGATAAGGTCACCCTGACTCTCCTTTTCTTCATGCTGAACACCCCCAGCTGCCTCAGTCCTTCCTCACAGGGCTTGTGTTCCAAGCCCGTCACCAGCCTTGTTGCCTCCTCGGGACGCGCTCAAGTGTCTCAACTGAGACACTTGCTCAAGTGTCCTTCCCAAACTGAGGGCCCAGAACTGGACACAGCACTCAAGGTGTGGCCTCACCAGTGCTGAGTTCAGGGGAAGAATGACCTCCCTGCTCCTTCTGGCCACACCATTCCTGATACAGGCCAGGATGCCATTGGCCTTCTTGGCCACCAGGACACACTGCTGGCTCATGTTCAGTCAGCTGTCAACCAGTACTCCCAGGTCCCTTTCCTCCTGGGCACTGTCCAGCCACACCGTCCGCAAACTATAATATTGCAGGGGTTATTGTGGTCAAAATGCAGGAATTGGCATTTGGACTTATTAAACTTCATCTTACTGGACTCTGCCCATCCATCCAACCATTCCAGGTCTCTCTGTGGAGCCCTCCTACCTTCCAACAGATGGACACACACTCCCAGCTTAGTGTCGTCTGCAAATTTACTAATGAAAGACTCAATTCCCTCATCCATGTCGTCAGTAAAAATATTGAACAGACCTGGCCCCAGCACAGACCCCTGAGGGACACCACTGGTGCCTGGCTGCCAGCTGGATGCAGCACCGTTCACCACCACTCTCTGGGCCGGCCATCCAGCCAGTTCCTAACCCAGCAAAGAGTGTTCCTGTCCAAGCTGTGGGCTGCAGCTTTTCCAGGAGTGTGCTGTGGGAGACAGTGTCAAAGGCCTTGCTGAAGTCCAGGCACACAACATCCACAGCCTTTCCCGCATCCACCGGGTGGGTCACCTGGTCATTAAAGGAGACCAGGTTGATATAACATGACCTACTCCTCCTAAACCCGTGCTGGCTGGGTCTGATACCCTGGGCATCCTTTAAGTGCTGTGTGATGGCACTCAATATAAACTGTTCCATTACCTTAGCAGGTACTGAGGTCAGGCAACTGGCCTATAATTACCAGGATCCTCCTTCCTATCCTTTTTTGTGAATGGGTGTCACATTGGCCAGCTTCCAGTCATCTGGAACCTCACCAGTGAGCCATGACTGCTGGTAAATGATGGAGAGTGGCTTCCCAAGCTCATCTGCCAGCTCCCTTAGCATCCTGGGATGGATCCCATTGCGGCATCAGCTCTCTGGCCACAGAGAGAAACAGACAACTTTCCAGGCACTGTTCTGGGAAAAGTCTTTGAGAAGATCAGAGGAAAGAATGAGAAACAATTCTTAGCTTAACTTGCTTCACCTGTTATTGTGAACATGAGGAACGTGTTATGGAGATCTGTTTACCAAAGGGTGGTTTCTTTATTAGCCAATGGTGATGTTGTTTTAATTAGACGACCAATTAGGTCTACCTGTAGCGAACTAGGGTATAAAAAGTATGGGTTTCTTAATAAAAATAAATGATCAGCCTTCTGTAAATGCATGGAGTCTATGTAACTTATTACCTGATCAGGGACACCTTGTGGTGACATCTCATCTGGTCCTATAGATTTATGAATATCCAAGCAGCTCATCAGTTCTCTGACTGCCTCCTCCTGGATAACAGGGGGACCATTCTGCTCCCTGACACCATCTGCCAAGCCAGGAGGACAGTTGTCCTGAGGACAAGACGTCTTCCCACTAAAGACTGAGGCAAAGCACTTCCACCTTCTCCTCATCTGCAGTTACTAAGTTCTCTCCCACATCCAGTAGAGCAAAGGTTGGTCTTACCCTTCCTTTTGCCATTAATATATTAATAAAATATTTTTTATTATCCTTTACAAAACTTGCCCAATTAACTTTGAACTAAGCTTTGACCTCTCAAATTCTTTTCCTGCCTTAGCAACCCCCTTGAATACTTCCTGAGAGACCTGACCCTCCTTCCAAAGATGATAGATTCTCTTTTTATTCCTAAGTTCCTTCAGAACCCCCTTGCCCATCCAGGCTGAATGTTTGCCTTGTCAACTCATCTTTCGGCACAGAGGGACAGTCTGTTCCCATGCCCTCAAGATCTCTGTTTTGAAGCACGCCCACCTTTCCTGGACTCCTTTGTTTTTCAGGTCTGCTTCCCAAGGAAATCTCTGAATAAGTCTCCTAAATAGGCCAAAGTCTGCCCTCTGGAAGTCTAATGTAAGAGTCTTATTGATGTCCCTCCAGATTTCACAAAACACAGCACGAAAGCAGCTACCATGAAAAAATTAACTTTGTCACTACTAAAGACAAATACAATTTTTTTTTTGTATTATTCTGATTCTGATTTTTCCCACAGAGCTTTATATCCAATTCTATGACCTGAGGAGCATCTGCAAATCTCAAAATGGCAATGATGGGACACTTTGGAAAGGAAATATGGTATTTTTATTTATTTTTTCATTATTTGAAAATTATTCAACATACCTCATGGACAAACTGTAAATCAGTCTTGCTTAACACAGTGGAGTAAGGAAAACTAGAACAAAAACCAGAACCATAAACATTTCCTTCAAAATTAAACATACATACTTCACACCTGATCACTCAAATCCTGAATGTCCTTCAGTTACCCAGAATTCTTTAGCAACTCAGTATGCAGCGTACCTAAAGGATTCCACTCTATACCATTTTTGTGCTCATTCCCAAAATTTCTTTTAAAAAAATTTTCTTAAGAAAATGCGCAAATTTTTTTTTGTAGCTAGAAAATGATAACTTGAATATTTTCAGCAGCAATTTTGAAAACATTCCTTTTGTATCTGAGCAGGCTGACAGTACAGTGTTTCATGTATTTGCACATCTTTGCAAATCTTTACTTGTTATTTCTCATTATCCACTTATAAAACAGAAATGCATAAATGGTTAGATGAAAGGAGAACAACTCAAACAAGAAATTCATGTCATTATCACAAACTATTCTCAGCATTATAAAGGAAATAATGATGAGAAAAAGAAGAAAAAGCAAATAACAGACCTAATAATCTGTACTCTATTTCTGGTTCATTTGTGTGTAGTAAGAAAAAAAAAGTAAAATATACATAAAATATCACATATTTGTTTATTTGGTAAAGATAAAATTAGCATTTTTGAAAGTATTTTAGCTTACAGAGATGAAAACTTTATTGAAGTGCTTTCGCTGTTTTTCTAACATAAAAATTTTGCATATTTTGATCTTCAATTTGAAATAAAATAGTGATAGAAAAAGACATTTAATCTAGGCAATTATTGAATTACAATTAAATCAGAAAGTAAACAGTAATGTTTTTTTTTTCCACAAATCTCACAGTAACAAAAACTGGTAAAGGGTAGGTTCAAGTTAGAATCATAGAAAGTAGTCCTTAGTACTTGTGTTGAGCTTACTTCTTCCATTTGACCATTTCAGTTTAAAAAAAAAAAAAAAATAAATTTTTAATCTGTTGTAAGAGTGTTAATTGTTATTATCTCATGAGGGCTGAATGACTTTGGATATAGAAGCATCTATCTGCAGGGTGAGTAAACAGCAGCTAATAAGTAATCATTATCGTGTTTGGATTTCATTTAAAGGTTTTTGGGTTTTGTTTTTTTGGGTTTTTTGTTTGTTTGTTTGTTTGTTTGTTTTGTTTTGTTTTGTTTTCTTTCTGTCTCTACAGGATGGAGAAGGAACACCTGCCTAGGAAGAAGCATTCACAGCAAATTTCTCTCAATTGCTTCTCTAAAAATTCTCTATTTAATTCTGAAAACATTGTTATGAGGCATTTTTATGCTAAGATGTTTCAGAGCTGTCAACTGGGAGGGGATCACATCTCAGAATTTTGCTTTACTTCTCTTAACAGAAAATGTCTTCATTATGTATACAAAAATAACTGTTAAAACTGATATGCATCTGTACTGAGTCTGTCTGAGATGGACTTAGTTTTCCCCACAGCAGCCCTCAGAGTGCTGTGCTTTGCATTGGTGGCTAGAAAGGTGTTGATAACACACCAGAGCTTAGGCTACTGCTGAGAAGGGCTCACAGAGCACCAAGAATGACTCCCCAATGTTCCCCCTCATCAGTAACCTGTGGATGGGAAAGATCCTAGGAGAGGACACAGACAGGGAAACTGGCCCAATCTGACCAAAGAGATATTCCACACCATGTGATGTCTGCTCAGACATAAATGCTGAGAAAAGAGGAGGAGAGGGGTGCAAACTTGCTGTAATATTTGCCTTCTCTAGCAACTGCTACACAGCTGAAGTCCTGCTTCTCAGGATGTGGCTGGGAATCGCCTGCTGATGGGAGGTACAGAATTTTCCTTTCCTTCTGTGCATGACTTTTTCTTTTGCTTTTAAAACTGTCTGTGTCTTCACCTATGAGCGTTTGTTTCTTATTTTATCCCTCCACCCATTTTTCTGCTGAATAATAGAATAGCTTGGTGGACACCTGATATCCAGCCAACATCAGCTCACCACACCATCAAACTCCTTTATTGTTTCTGACAATTTCTCACCTCCCATGTTTATAAAAATGTAGGATTCAATTTTAAAGGGTGTGTTTTATTACAAGAAGATATTATTTTATAAGTATATTGTTCTTATTTTTTATATTCCTGATTTTGACTTTGTATGATCATGGTCCTGCTCTGCTAATTTCCTATTGATTAACATTGTCTGCACAGTATCCAATTTCTATTTTGGTCATTTATCTGACTTTAGAAAAATGTCCTAAATATGGGTATTTTTATTGCTAATGTATTAGTTTAATATGTCTCAGATCAGTTATCAACATTTATGTATGATATTAATGATGGTGTACTTTCCTCTTTTTATTAGTAAGCAAATAAAAAAATCTCAAAACAACAAAACAAACACAAAACCAACAAAGAAAAGACCCAACAAAAATGTGTCCAAGTCCAGTATTACCATACATCCCTATTCCCAACTAACTCTTAGCCACGTCTGGAAAGTTAAAATGTTGTACAGACATCACCTCATTGACTAAGGATAAGGAAATTTCAAGCTTCAGCAAACAAATGGGAAACTCAGTCAAGAGGTTGTAGTGCTACCTGGGAATGTCCTTTTTCTAAACATGAAGTCTATGATTTTCCGTAATTAATGCACACGTGATCTTGGCATAAAATTATAAAGTTCCTACTTTTTTTTCTTATAGATTTTGTAAAATCTTAGAATACTTGCTCCCTAATAAACACACACATAATTCCCTCTAATCATGATTCTTTGCTTGATATTGATGAGTCAATATTAGACTTGATCGTTGTTTGCAATGATGTTGTTGCAAACATATCTGAAAGCAAATTGAGAAGGCTGTGTTCCCTCTAGCAATTTCTTAGCAACCTTTTATGTGAAATACGCAGCAGATGAATAAGTAACCAACTGACTACATGTGGATAATATGGAAACTACAAACTGTGAGGAGTCTGTAAAGCAGTTCCACACCATAAAGAATCTGGGATTATCAGGTGTATAAAAATGAAGATGTCCTGGTCTGTCATAAGGACAGCACACATAGACATTTATGACAAAGGTATATAGAATAGAATAGCAAGATTATCAGGATATTCTACAGAACTGAAAGACTCACCAAGTGACAGATTACACTTAAAGTGCAATAGCTTAAAAATATGGATGAGAGGACTCTGTTTGTACAATTTCTCAATAAACTGCTAGTCTAATTATATAGGATAGTATGAGCTAACACACTTTTATCACACTTAGAAATGAAAATTCAGCAATCAAATGTTAACTGCATCTAAAACTGCATTTAGATTGTCCTTTAAAATCCATTTTCTACAGCATTGATTTTACAACTAATATTTTCTTTCTCTTTTGTTACCAGCTCACCATAATTAGAGGCAATAGAAATAAAAATGAAAATTAAATGAAAATGTTGAAGTAGTGCTTTGCTGCCAGCACTCATACTTAGAAGGACAATTTACTAGCTGTTACCGTGATAAATAATTATTTGTGCATAATCAAATAATATCTTAAGATGTTGCAAGGGGTAGCAAATATTGTCAATTGGTTTCTTGAACATTTCCTTTCAATGTCTGAAAAATATAAATCAATCTCAGGCCTACTTTCCAAGGTGGGAAAATTAACAGCCTGGCAACAGATTGTCCTATCTGAACAGAGATTTTTAGAGAGATGATCTCAGAAAGTACAGAAAGATACCACATATGTACACTGTCCTCAGCATTAAAGGGTCCCATAATCCTTTAGTCTGTAGAGGTGCTTCAATGACTTGTTTGTACTGCAGTGACTCCCTGTGGTCTAAGTCATAGCAAAGCAACATTACTGAACAGTCATTACAATTTAACTAAAACCTATTGTTTGATGTTGACTATAATAGGGTTAATTTTTTTTGTAGTAGTTTGTATGGGGCTATGGTTTGGGTTTGTGACAAAAAACAGTGTTGGGAACACAGTTTTAGTTATTGCTGAGCAGTGCTCCTACAGACTAAAATATGGAGAGGAAAAACAAAAAAAAATGCATATGCACAGTTTCAGTGTGAAGTTTTAGGGACTCAAAATGAGGAAAGGAATATATACAAGGTAGAATGTTAAAAATAATATCCTGTGTTAAACTCTAACCCTTTGCAACATTATTACATTATATGGTTGTTTGAAATAGTGAGTATGAAAGCAGGAAGGAAAGAACAAGGTTTATTTTTGGTATGTACAGGGCTAATAGCATGTTGCCAGATGTTTACCAGTTTTAAGGACATGAAGGTGTTACATGCCAGTGCTTTAAAGATCCATCAGAAAATGTTGTGTGATAGACAGAAACTGAATGTGTTTATCTGTTTTATGTTAAAGGTGTTGACCTAGTGAAAGGCATTTTTATTGCCTTTCTTTCTTGTGGATGAGGAGTTTGTAGTATGCCAGTAGACAATTTCCCCATTGAATTTATTTTGTGATTATTACTGGAGCAAACAGAAGCCTTTTTTTCTGTTCTTCGTAGCAGAAAATTAAACAATGTCACAATTTTGAATGAGTATGAACAGACATTTTCCCAATGGCTTTTAGAATGTAATCATTTAGGCAAAAAAAATATTGCTAACATTTTTCATAAAATTTACTAAAAAAAATTGCACTGAAATCTTAGGACTGGATTCTATATATCAATAAAAGCACATCTAACAAGAAAAATATTAATTCAAAAATAAGTTTATGCTTTTATCCCATTCACTGTAATGACAGAAAACAGTGAGTTAGTTTTATGTTTTGTTGATGTATAGCTATCAGACATTTTCTTGCAGTTTCTACACCAAGCCATTATTGCTTGGCTAATTTCTTGCAGGTGTCACAGAAACATTGATGAATGAACTATTAGTCCCATTTGGAGGCTGGATTTCCTGTTATATAGAGATAATAATTTTTTTTTAAATACAAAATTGAGGAAATATTTCTATTATATTTTCTGTTCAGTTTTCTGAGTCAAATCCTAAAATCATCATATCCACTTCAGAGACTTGCACTTTCTCACTTAGCCTAATTTTTAACCATTAAGGTCTTCTTAATGGACTCGTGGTTGCTAGTATTAAAGCTCCAGTACAACTTTCTATCCACCAGTTTATAGTTTTGACGTATAACAAACAATTGGACTGACCAGGAAGATAACAGTTCAAATGGAATTGAACATTCTAGGCAAAGAATCAGACAAGAAAAAGACACAAGATCAAACTGGTGAACATTTAGAAGGACAAGCCTGACTTCTGGAGAACAAAAGGAAGTGTATTGAAAATAAATCTGATCAGAAGTGACAAGCTGAGACTTTGTTGTGGAAAGTAGGAAGTTTGGAAGAAGAAACTTAAAGACAGAAGCAATCTTGTAGGATGGCAAAAGAATCCAACAAACCAATCAACCAACCAAAATCCCAAAAACATTATAAAAGGATTCAAAAATTTTGGTCAGGAGGTCATAAAATCCTTTATTAAACCTGACCCAAGTGGAAGAGACACTAGAAGACAGATTCTGACATCCTGACAGTACCATGCTAATTCCATACACATCCATCAGATTTCAATTGATGTTGTCTTCTGTACTGTAACTTTCTAATATACTGCTTATCATACAAAATTTAACTTTTGTTTTAGGTTAGAAATATTAAAGTACAAGTTCTTACAGAATCAACTGTTGTTATCCAAATACACTGAAGTATTTATATTGCTCTTTCTTATTTGAAGAGTTCAGGTTCTGAAAGACCTGTGTGTCTTTCAGAATTTAAATTTATTAGAACACCTCTTATACACAGTTTTGTACAAGTCAGTTCCTTTAAGTTCCTTAACCACTGATCATGGAATCATAGGATGATTTGGGTTAGATGGGATCTTAAAGATCATCTAGTTCAAACCCCTCTGCCATGGGCAGAGACATCTTCCACTAGGTCAGTTTGTGCAAAATCCCATCCAATCTGGCCTTGAAAACTTCCAGGGATCTCCATGCATTACTTTGTAAATTCTCTTTACAAGTGGAATTTTTTCCCTGTCTCTCCTGACTAGATGGTGTAGAAAAAGAAAGGCATGTCAAGATATTTTGTATTGTCCTTCTGGGAAATAGACTTGATCTATTTTGTATGGAAAGTTGCTTATATTTTTTGTGTTTCTTCAGCTAAAATTTTGGGACACCAATATACATGCAGAATCTAAGACTAGAAGAATGGTTATAAAGAAATTGTTGACATTTTCTTCCTTCTTTGTTTTGGAGAAAATGTTTCACTTACTTGGACTTTTACCTTGAAATAGATTCTTCAAACAACGTACATAGAAGAAAGGCAATTGTGCTTTACATTTGATATGTAAACTGGGAGAGCACATTGGCACAAAGTTTCTGCAGTATAATTTGACCACTTTTGACTGCATAGAGAAATTTGGAGGCAATGGAATCCCCTCAGAGAAAGACAAAAGCGTTTCATATTTACAAGAGAAGTTCAACAAAACATGGAGAGTGTTTGGAGGGACCGACATTCTTATTATGCTTGTTTGGATGAGAACAAAAGGAAAATATGGAAGGAGAGGGAGGGAAAGAGGGAGGGGGAGAGAGAGAGAAGTGACAGCTCTTGAAAATTGCAGTTTATTTCATTCAATAAAGGCAAAAAAGCACTAGGGTCATTGTGCAGTGTCCAAACAGGGTCACATAGTGTGTGTCCAGCAGAGGAAGATTGATTGGTTACTAAACGTCTCCCTTTAAAAAAAAAAAAAAAGGTTGTGTGCCTGCATATGTTAGGACGCCCTTGAATTCAGTCAGCTGTGAAAGCTTTTCAAGATCCATCCAGCTGTGAATGCCAAAAAAGGCAAATTTTGATTCTAGTATAGAATTTTGACTCTCCTTTGGAGTTGTCCCCATCCTCAATCTGGAATAACACCCTGTAGTACAACATAAGGCTTTTTGCTGCAATCCATGTCAAATTATATTACAGTAAGAGAAAAAATAAACTATGGTGAATATTAATAACTTTTTGTGGTGAAGAATATGTAACAATCACCTTATTAAAATTTAAAAAAATTAATTATTTTATTTTCAACAGAAAACTTTCCTCTTCCTGTGAAAAAGATTGTTTAAACAAGAATAATGAAATATTTTCTATATTCACAGAAAAATGTGGAAATCAGTGAGGCTCTACAGAAATCAAGGCTGCATGCCAAACTCCTGCTCCTTGGACTGGGTGATAAGGTGATCCAAAAAAAACCCCAAACCCCTCCCTTTTTCTTTCCTGTAATTTCCTTGCTGTACTGTCATTACACAAGTATTAATGGCAATGGAGGACAATATTAAAACTATTTATATACACAGAAATAAGTTTAAATAAATGTATTTAAATAAACATATTCAATCATTAAAAGCTGAAGAAGAAATTTAAATGTTTTGGTTAGATGGATTTTTTTTTGAGAAATGTGCAAATGAAAAAAATAGTTTGTTGGGATGAATGTGTAAAGTCTTGAAGAAGAACTCATTACTTAAAGGCAAATAAATGTACCTTTTATCTTGTAACTCAATTCAGATTAGCTATTTTCAGTTAGTTGTTCTGCAGTAGTTTCTTTATGTGAAGCCTTAATAAGCTGGAAAAATGTGGTTTCATGCAAGTGACTCATAGGGCTTCTTTGAAATAGAAGGAAAAAAGCTCTGAGTTGTGTAATAGCATCAAGTGATATCTTTCCTTGCTTTAGAGAATAATTTATTCAAGATGAATAATAACAACTTAGCCGACTATAAGCAACTTGGCTTCTTTATAGGACTATGTAAAAATTCTCTTCTTAGGACAACAGCCACTCTTCTTCCCCTAGAAAACATTCCCCACGTAAGCCACTTGTGCTCTCCAGAGTAAAGGCACCCTTTATGCCAATTGAAGCATTTTTGTCTGTCATTTCCTCAGCCACTTCCTTCACACCATTTTCTAGCTAGATCTTCCAACCATATGAAGAAGTAAACTTTTTCTTATAAGAGGTTTCTAGAATTTTTTTTTGTCTTTTTTAGTCTATGTACATGGTAAATTTAAAAACACAGTGACCCATTAAAATCACAATTAAACAGCTTAAGGCAGTATTTCAGCTTCAAGCTTTTTTATGACCTACTGCTCTAAAAAGTTGAAGAGTAAGCATGAAAAGAGATTGAAGGTTAAAGAATGACAATGTTTAACAGTCTGTTGTGAAAAATGCCTTTTTCCTTGAGGCAGCATTTGTCTGTGCTGTGAAGGCCAGTGTGAGGACCTCTGTACCCACTGAGCCCTGTGGTAAAATTACATGAAGAAGAAGAAGGCATCATTTAGAGAGACTTGGGTTGGGACAAAGAAAGGATCATGGCATGTGGGGCTGCACAGGGTCCAGTGGTGCACTGATGTTACTGATTAAACTGGCAAATAATGAGCTCGGAATGTTTTGAGCAGCTGTTGGTGTCAGAGATCGGATTCATCCTCAGCAGGAAAGAATGAAGGTAACAGAGTTTAAAGTGCTCTGGAACAGACCTGAGTCCCAAAAGATTACACTCCGAATGGTCTTGAACTGTAATCTAGTTCGTGCTGATTTGTTTTGGTTTTGGTTAGACTTGATTTCAAAAACATGCTAATTATTCATAGGCACACAGTTTGTATAAATACTGTTGAGATAATGCTGTTTTTATTAATCTACTTGCTTCAATTTAATCTCTGTTATTTGTCCTGTGGTTTTGGCCATGAAAATGATAATTAAGCACAAATTCAAGAGCAGATTTATAGGATATGAAAACAGACCTCTGACCTCAGGTTGTTTATTGGGGAACCAATCTGTTAAATACAATGGTGGCATTTGCCCAAGGGTCATCAACACAATTAACATGACAGACTACTGAGCTGTCATGGAGAGAAACATGGTAGAGATAAAATGCCATTCTGAAAAGTGTTTCTGCTATTCTTTGGATCATTTACAATCTTACTCTTGTTTTATTATGCACATGCACGCGGGTCACTTTTGTAAAAAGAATCATTACTTACATGTCTCTGTTGGCCTGCCAGTACCTTTTGAATTGATCAGTCAGGTGTTGCAATCTCTTCTCCAGAGCTGTAATTGGAATTAGCTTGTAAACTGGGTGGAAGGAAAAGCAGAAATTAGGTGTGAACATTGTTTCTGAGAAAACACTCCAAGCTTTCGTATGTGCTGCTGAAACCTTAGTTATCCCTGCTTAATGTGGATTTCTCTATAACACAGCAGAAGGAAGGAGTTGGGACATTATGATGGCAGAACTCATATTTCTAATTTTAGCTGGTTTAAGATGGATTTAGAATAAGAAATGAGGAAAAATGGAGACACCCAAAGTTAGCAGTTATTTAAGCATGTATTTTCCATAGTAAGCCTCTTGAAATGATGTAATTCTGTCAGAAACTGCTGGTACTTTAAAGGCCTAAAATATTTACTCAGTGCCCTAGAACTGTAAATTGATTAAAGGAAAAAAACCCACAATTAATATTTGTTGGAGCTATAATTATTCTTCAACTTTTCTTGGGATTTGCAATCTCTTTCACTATTATATTTAACAATTTTCTGTTATTGAATAATTTGCTATTATTTTCCAAAAAAAGTCTATGGAAACTTTAAATATTAAACTTTAAATAATTCACTGTTGTGAAATATATGATAAATGCTGACATACTGCATAAAATTGCTGGCTATTTTTTTAGCTTTATTTTTATATTGAAATAATTTTGAAAATCAGTTTCTAGTAGAAATGCAATTGCGAATGCAGTTTTTGTTTTCATGGTTATTATTCTGTAGCTTAATGTCACATTTTCTTTCTGAACATTTCTGGCATAGAAAAGAATTCCTTATTGTCAGAGCATTGCCTCTCTGCCAACATGCATTAGAATGAAAAGGGTTTTCTGCTTTATTCAAGTGCTTGTTAAACTTGTTACAAGAGAGATTTTTGCTGCATTTGGGGTAGTAGAATGTGGTATGATGTGCATTTTGATAAGAGGAATTAATATGATCTATGTATATTAACTGTTTTAAGAAAGTGACGCGGAGTTCTGACAAAAGCATTCTTTTGCTCTTTTAGCTGCATTACAGAAGCTTTTGCCATACAAGTAGAACAAGCAAATATATTTGTTTTCATGATAAGCTTTTCCCAAGATTTGATTTTCAGTAAAAACACTAGCTTTAAACTGAGACAGCCTCCTGAAGTCTCAAAAATGTTTTTAGTTTCTACGATTTGTGTGCCTTCAGAGCAAGAAAGGGACTGAAAATCATCAGTGAAGTTTACACTGAGAAATAAGTAGCCACCAGAAAAAAAAATACTGATCCAGATCAGGACTGAACAGTATTCCAGGTATGTGTTATTTTATGTATTTTCAGTCTGAAAAAACCAGAAGAGAACAGAATGGGAGAGAAAGGATGGAATAAAATAGAATGGGACTGAATGTGATGACATCTTAAAAGAGGGACCACAAATAAACTGTTAATGTAACTACCACAATTATTGCATGATGTTCTATGGCTTGTACTGTTCAGAAGACTTTTTTTAATGTATTGCCTTTTCTGATTACAAAAAGCATGGAGTTTCAGCATTTTAAGTCCATATATAACCACTGTCATGAGTGCTTTTACCTTGATTTAAAATGAACAAAGATCTGATCTGAGGAAACGAAAAGGTGTCTATGCTATTACAAGCCTCAAACTGGTCACTGATAGGTAACAGCATTTCTTTTCGACCCTGTGCCCATTTCAGAACTTCTTGCAGTATGAAATTATTATTAATAATAAGAACACATTTTAATAATAATTAAAATGAGTGAATTAGTTGGAAATACTTATTAATTCAAATTTGAAATTAAGAAAAATGCTTTATTTTCCTCAAGTCACAATACATATATATAACCACGAGGAAACAATTTTCAGAAATTTTTTTTCAGTCTAGCAATTGGTCAAATTTTGAAAACTTCCATGGAAACTGTCAGCTGAGATAATTTCTCTTAATGCTGCCTTCTAAAGGACTTTTTCATTGAAATATTACTCAGTGAAATTTTTAATATGACATGGTTATCTCAACTGGACTTTATTTTTTGAGTCAAGCTTGATTGTATAGACATTATTCCTGAACTTAGAAACCTAGGTTGTTTAAGAACTACTATTTGTGAGAAGAGGGCATAAATGTGAGTTATCAGGGAGTACATGAAGGAAAGTAAGAAAACATAGTGAATTATTTATTTATTTATTTACTCATTTATTGCTATTCTTTTGCAGTTCTGTATCAAACCATGCAAAAGAGGAAAAAAGTGTTAAAGTGAGTATTTCACTTATATTTTCCTCATTTTTCTTCAACCATCAATATACTTTCTTACCTTAATCCAGTTTTTCATTGCTTAATTTGAGCCAGCAATGAATTACAGATGGGGAGGAGAATTGGAGAAGAAAAAGTCAAACTCATGGCTCGATATAAGAATGGTTAATAATCTTTTTAAAATAAAATATAATGATAATATAAAATATTATGATAATATTTCTAACAGTAATTATAAGAAAAATAAAAACAAAACAAAAAAAAACAACAAAACAACAAAATAACAATACTAATAATACCAATTGTAATGAAAAGGTGGTGATGGTGAATAAGCACCAAGAGAAACAACTGCTCACCACTTGCTGACCAATCCCCAGTCCATCTCTGACCACCCCCAGACAATCCTGCCAGTGTGTATGATAAGCATGATGTTCTGTGGTGTGGAATGTCCCTTTGACCAGCTCAGGTCCCCTGTCCTGGCTATGCTGTGTCCTGCCTTCTCGTGCACCTGCATGGGCAGAGCATGGGAAATTGAGAAGTTCTTGATTAAGAATAAGCATTGCTCAGTTACAACGAAAGTATCAATGAGTTACTGACATTATTCTTGTATTAAGTTCAAAACACAGCATTGCATCAGATACTAAAAAAAAAAACAGGAAAATTTTTTTAGGATTCATTTTAAGGACTATTGACTAATTCTGTGAGGTTTTAGTAATTGTCAGGCAGTTGTAGATAAAGGGATTTTAACTTAATGAAATATAGATGGGCCAAAGACATTTTTGAGCCAGTATTGATGGAAGTTAAAGGCATATCACATTTTGTTACATGACGTGTCTACTAAGTTATAATATGTTAAATAATAAGAAAAGCCAGTTTACAGTCTGTCAGTCACTTCCCTGAGAGGTGCACCAGTCATCACAAAATGCTGACTTCTACTAATATTATAGTGTTATATGTATGGTATCTGGGTTACAGCTACCCAAGTTCTTATCTGTCAGAAATATCATATAGGTAAATTATTATTATTATATTTCTCGGTTTTCTACTATATATGTATATATTTATGTGTTTGGAAAACAAATAGTCAAAAGGAGGAATATGTATCAATTCTTGTCAGTAATTATGAAACTATGCACTCTAAAATTAAATAACAAGACTGCAAGATGAAACATATGGTAGACAAAAATTATATAAGTAGAAACTATCTTTATTCATAGATGTTGGTTAAAAACAGTTTATAGTTTTTAGCAAGATAGACATAGAATTGTAGGTATGGTCGGATTGCATTTATTAATTCACCACACATCTACACAATTTGTGGGGAATAAGGGAATGTGAGCTGGTCTTGTAGAAAAGATCACAACTGAGCCAATTGTTTGTAGCCTGATTTTTATTAATTTCCTAAAGTGAAAAATTGCAATACATACATTTCAAGTCTCCCTTCCGATCTGCATCAAAATTTCTTCCAAAGGAAAAAATAATTCCAGTAAGCTGTTCATCACAAACTCAAACTTGTTTAAAAGGCCTCATTCAAATCTGTAGTTGGAGACGTTAACCTCACTCACCTTCATTGGCCTGGCATTTGTAAGAAAGGCAATATATGGTGCTGCTCTTGTAGTTCATATGACTTTTCTTTATCTGCTGGAGCTCAGATTGGAGTGACATGAAGAATCAGGACACAATAAAGAGCATAGGAGTTCTTCAGGAAACACAGCCAAGTCAAATTCATAAAGGTCATGCTCATTTATTATTTAGCTTATCACTAGGAAGCTCATATGAGAAAAGCTTCTTAGAATTTGTAAACACTACACTACCTTTATTAGTCTGATCCTAAGGGAGCAATGCAGTGGAACTGATGTGGAAGAAATATGTACATAACTAGAAATACAGGTGTTACTAATATTCTGCACTGATATGGGGGTGGATGGAGCAGTTAAAAACACATTACTGACTTCACTGGCCATGAATAAATGTCTACAAGATTATTCCATGGAAACACTAAAATAAATCATTGGGGCATAAGAAAAGGAATTATTTCCTGGGGGAAGAGGTAGTTAAGTCTGCAGAAAGCTTATTAAAAATGTGGATGCTTTAATAAAATAGAGAGAGAGAGAGAGAGAAATAAGGAGAAAATGCTGGCATAGCTTTAAAGACTAGAAATATTAAAAAGGATTTGGTGAAAAAAAAAGTATGTGTCTTGGACAAACTGTAAGTATCCATTACATTGATGAAAACATGGAATAATCACAAAGAAATTAATATTAAGAGAGAAAAATATTGCATATAATAGAGTAAAAGGACAGATTAGTCATTCTTTTAGTCATTCATCCTGTAGAAATCAAATTAATCTCAAAAAGGAAAGTACATAGTGTGACTAGATATTTCACTATATTTTACTAGGATACACACATCTCAAAGAATGAGAAGGTTGAAAAAGTAATGACAGGACACAAATTATCAGTACAGTGATATTCATATGGATTTTCTGAAATTAGTTTTGAAACAGTCACAAAGTCTGTGTTCTGTTAAAAAGCTGCTCAGAGTGCATCTGCTATTCTCAGGTAAATCTGCACATCTAAAATAATTCAGAGATTTTTCAGGACTATGATGTTTAAATGTCAGAATGGTGAAAATCCATTTTTCTTGGAGACACTCCAAGATTTAGTGAACAATAGAAATAATTTATTGCAAATCACAAAAAGTTAGGTTTCCTAGCCTTATCACAATCATTTGCTGTGACACCCCTCCATAGAATTACGTGTTGACAAAGTCTGCACCACTCAATGGGCTTATGTATTCCTGATACTGTGAAGTTATTGTTTGAGGTAAGTAAATCTTGTGTGATATGACTCAGCCTTCCATAAGGACTGCAAGGAAATCACAGGACATCATCAGTGTCCTTTCCCTTTGCACCAATTAAAGAAGGAATTTGCAATGGGAATTTGCATTGTTCCAAGAGAAGTCGGCCAGGGTTGCTTGACAAGCAGCTCTAGTATTGCACAGGGAGATGCTTCAAAGCGAGCATTCCAATTGAAAGTTTGCTGGATTCCAACAAATCAGAAAGATAAGCAACAGGAAACCAGGAAATTCCGCTGGAGCAGTTTTAGTGTTTACAAATTGATTTATAGACAGATAAATGCCTTGACAAACCAAGAGAAGAAATCTGTATAAGACTTACAAAATATGAAAAATATGAAAAATCTGGTGGTTTGTTGTGTTTTTTGGTGTTTTGTTTTGTTTTGTTTTGTTTTGTTTTGTTTTTTTTTTTTTGGAGGGGAGTGGATGTAGCCTTTTTAAAAATTATTTTATTTTTCTTCTTTTAGATATTTTATTCTCTAGTTTAAACTTTCAATAATGGCTTTCCTTGTCTAAAAGAAGTTCCTGTAAAGACTTGTAGCCCTGTAGCTTCTGAAACCCTAATTCTGTGAAAGGTTGTGGCAGAAACTCAACAAATCTTTTTTTCTTTTTCACTCGCATTGTGATTTTTATTTTCTAATGATTGCACATGGTTTCTGTCCTCAGGGAACATTATTTCCAAGTTTGAAGATAATAGGACATGATGCCTTGAATATGGGGGAACATTTTTGCTTTTGGGAATATCTCCTCTACTGTTTAGAACTGATTGTCCTAAATTCATCCTGGTCTCTCAACTTTTTAAAAAGAAAAATCTGTGTTCTATGTACCTTCAAAACTTTGTTATCTAACATAGCAAGTCAATTAATTTTTCATATTCTTTCAATGGGTTCATTGATTAACACATGAAGAATCTTTCTTTACACACAGGGTAAATGGCTCTGGGAAGTTTATATAATATTAAACAGAGCATATTTGGACACAGGTATTCAAAGCTTTTTGTAAAAAAAGTGTGTCCAATAGGACACAATTGCTGCAGCCTGAACATGCAAAGTCAGCCAATTCATGGTCCTGTTCCCTGATCATTTTCCACTATGTTCTTCAGCTAGCTGTTTGACTTTTTAATGGTTTATTTCCCCATCAATGAAATAGAAGGGAGTTACTTGTAAACCTAAGTGGGAAGATATAGCTCTAAGTGCTAATCAGATCAAGGAATTGCTATTCCATCATCAGCTGATTGAGCTCTCAATGCTGAGTAGTAGAGTCAGTGGTGCTATTCAGAGTATTTTGGAATCACATCCTGCAATAACATCTCTTAGACAAGTATTAGTCATATGCAGATATTATTACTGAATTTTGCTTTTTCTTGACATGTTATTAAAAATGAATCAACTTCTTTTGGAGGCTGCTGTGTCTGTTCTTTTGTTCAGCAAAATAGATTATCAGCTGTTTAAATAAACATCCATATCAGATTCTGAGGAAGTTGCTTTTGGAAAATACATGTAGTCAAGTTAAGAGCATCAAAATATGGAAACCAAAAGTATAAGTACAACTTACACTGAAATTATCAAGCTTTTGCTATATGTTTGTCTTGCATGATTATCTGTTTCAATCTAATCCAAACCACTGATGATCAAACGTACCATGTGTAGGGCTTAGGATCTTAAGCTGACTTGTTTCTAGCAAATTCAGATAGATAGCTATTCAGAAAATCAAAACTGATCTTTGTAGTTGAAAATCAAAACTCGATCTCTTGTACTTGGCACTGGTGAGTCCACACCTCAAATCCCCTGTTCAGTTTTGTGTCCCTCACTACAAGAAAGGCATTGAGGGGCTGGAGTGAGTCCAGAGGAGGACAATGGAGCTGGAGAAGTGTCTAGAGCAGAAGCCCTAAGAGGAGCAGCTCATGGAGCTGGGAATGTTTCACCAAGAGAAAAGGAGGATGAGAAGAGACCCTATTTTTCTCTACAATTACCTGAAAGGAGGGTGTGGCCAGGTGGGGGTCAGTCTCTTCTCCCAGGTAACAAGTGACAGGGGAGGTTTAGATTGGCTCTAAGGAAACACTCCTTCACTGAAAGGATGGTCCATGAAATAGGCTGTCCAGGGAAGTGGTAGATTCAACATTCCTGGAAGCCTTCAAAAGATGTGTGGATGTGAAACGTGGGGATTTGGTTTAGCAGTGAAGAGGGTAGTGCTGGATTAACAGTTGTACTACATTATCTAAAAAGTTTTTTCCAACCTTAATGATTCTATGATTCTTTGAATAAGTAGAGCCTCAACAAACAGGTAAAGTCTTCATTCACTAAAATTATTTAGTGAAGCTCATTAAAATATAATGTTCAGGTATTTGCCTCTTTTTATTTTTCTTCACTGTTTTAGGTAACATAAAAGACACCTTAGTCTTTCCAACAACTATTTCAATATTACAGCTCTTAGTGTCAGTCAGGGAGAAAGGCAGGCAGGGTGAATTTTGGTTTTCTGCTGTTCATGCTGAACTATTCTTTATTAATATTTATATAGGGCATCTGTTTCTATAAACACATTCTCTATATCAGTGTTCAATATCAAATTTACAAGTGAAAATAGTACTATCACTTCAGAACCAGATAGATCTATATTCTCCTTGTCACTCATTAACATGCTATTTATTATGACAATTACACACATATGAAAGAACAGAAGGCCAGAAGGCAATTTTTCCTCATTCACAGAGGTATTTGTGTTGCTACTCGTGGAGTAGATAAAGAATTGAATTAATTAGGAGACAAATAAATTAATTTTTAGAAAATTATGTAATTTAGAGACTAAAATAGTTTTATTTTGTACATTTGTACTGAATTCCTGTGTAAGTGATAGCTATATATGAATAGCCTTACAACAGTCTTTGAAAATCTCTTTGAAACTCAAAACCTGTATGAAACTTTGTGTGGTACATCTCAGATCTAAAATTCCACCTTTCTTGCACGGCTAGAAATCTGTAGATCAAAGGTGAGAGCAACTGGCATCCTCATTTTATAGTTGTGCCATAAAGAAACAGAAAGAACTATCTGATTCTAGAATTGTAAGAAGAAAACTGTCAATGAAACCACAGGCTGAAATAGACAAGTCCATATGAAAATGCATCAGTCTTTTAGCTCAGAAAGATTTGTGTCATAATTGTCATTAATTTGTTTAACTACAAATATCAGACAAAAATATTAGAGTTGTACACAAAGAAGTGCTCACTCTTCAGAGCTGCAGTTTGTAGAAGAAACCCTTTAACAAAGCAAAATCAATTTTCACAGGAGAAAAGTTACTTCTCAGTGAAGGTCAAACTTCAACTTTCTGCTTATGATTGTTTTGGCACTAGAGATGTTTAAAAACATAAATAGAAAGAAAGCAAAATCAAACAACATATAATTGGAGGATTTCTTCTTTTATACCTGAAAACTTACTGTAAGCAAGAAATATAGAAGTGAGTTCATTCTCAGTAAACTTTAACTCTAGTATAAAATATTGGGTTATGACTCTGAGCCTATCACTGGAGGTCTCCAAATGTGCCTTGAAAAGACCTGAAACACTCTATATTTAAGTGAGTTAGCAACTCTTGGCGGATTTTACTTATTTTTTGGAACAAGCTAAATATTTTTTCCAAAAGGCACTGGTCTTCCAAAACTTATGGATGTAGGTAATATAATTTCAGTTTTAGTAAAAAATGACTCAACTTCTCCTATGTTAGTTCCAGGTATGAAGTATCTTCTTTGTACACACACTTTTACTTTTTTCAGCATGGACAGAAACCTATATGATATGCTAAAGAGTCGTTAAACAGAAAACCAGTTTCTTATGGATGAGGATGCACTGGGAGATGAACAGATGGAGAACAGACCTGGGAGAATGACTTGGGGGAGCTAGTGGATGAGAGGCTCAATATGAGATGGCCCCTTGAATCCTGGTAGTGTTCAGGATTGGACAAAGTCAGACTGGACAAAGCTTTGAGTAACCTGATCTAGGGAAAGCTGTCCTTGACTGTGACAGGAGGAGTTTGACTAAAGAGACTTTTAAGGTCCCTCCCAACACAAAGCATTATATGATTCCATGAAATCATACTTGTCAAGGGGTTTTTTCCAAGCTCTTCAGATTTTCTGGGTTTGTGTCTGTTGATTTTGGGCAAGTTGTGATGGAACTAAAACATTTACAGCAAGATAGTGATTGCTCAGCAAGCTCCTATAAACATTCTCTAAAGTCCTTTAGCAAATAATCTTCATCTAAACCTGGATGCTTTACATTTCTTGTTTTTGAAAAATATGGTGATAATTAAACAGATATTATGCAATTTAATTATCCTATTAGGCCAATATACAAACAATTCCTGAACCTGGATTTACTGTTATTTAAAAGCATCATGTCTGAATAGATTGGCTTATATCAGTAGATCAGTAAATTTAGACAAAACATCTCTGAATATGGGCAAATAATATAAAAAGTTGGCTGAGTTGTTCATGAAAAGATTCAAGATAAATCTGTGGGTATTATGAAACTGTTCCACTTGTATGAATCTTTGAGATTTTAAATATTAATAGGACCTTTAGTAAAGTAAATGTGAATATAAAATATCAAACTAAAATGCAAATGGCATAGATCTTTCAAATATTTATAATATATGCTAACCAGACATTAGAGGAGCAAAGAGCAGTCTGGGTTTCAAAGTCATATGTAAGCAAAACAGAATAATCAGAAAATCATATAATGTGACACAAGACTTGAATAGTAGAGATAAGCATTACATGTTTCTCAAACAAAGGAATCATTTCAGAAAGATAGAGAATCAATAATATATGTGACAAAAATATAAATGTAGAAAAACAATATCCAATATACCATGTTCTTTTCATTACAGTGCAGCCAGTCTCTCTACTGTCTCTTGAATAACAGGAGTAAAATATAAAATGAAAAATTCCCAAATTCTTTAAAATCAGATTATTTTATGGTATTATCCACAAAAATGTGCAAAAATTCCACTTCTCCAAGTGTCATGAAGCATTCTTGCTGACACAGACAGAGCTTTTATAGCAGCTATATATCAGTCATTCTGTCCTGAGTTTTTCTGCTGTCATCTACAAACAATATATGTGAAGATTTTCATAAGAAAGTAAATGGCAACAGCAAACTTTCCTCTGAGATTTTATGAAATCACTGGCACTGTTTCTTTTTATGGCACATCTGAGAAGGGTGAGAAAAAAAGAAGATGCAATTTCTGCTTCCTGAAAGGCCACTGACTGTTGTTGCAGTTCCACAGGTCATTGCAAGAAGGGAATATGTTCATGACCCCATCTCATTTTTTTCTCTGAAACACCAAATGGAAATAGTCATTTGAGGTCTGACTCCAGCAGAGGTCTGATTGCCTGAACTGCTTTTTAAATGGACATGAGGGCACTGATCCCTCCACAGGATGATATCAATGTAACCATCTGTTCTTAGGGAAGCGACTAGCCCTTCCTCTTCAGCAGTAGAATATAAAGAAGGTCCATCCATGTTTGGGACACCATTCCCCATGTTTTCCTAGTGTTGAATAAGATAATAAGATTTAGTCTTCTTTCTTTTTTTTTTCTTTTTTTTTTCTTTTTTTTTTTTTTTTTCTTTTTTTATTTTTTTATTTTTTAACTCGGCAGAAGTCCACAGTTTGAAATGTAGCTCAGTTTTGCTGCTAAACCTGAAGCTTTCTCACATACATACCCTTTTTTTACACCCTCTGTGGAATGATATTCCTGCATATGTACAAAAATTCACATTACTTTTCTGTAGTGCATTTGCATGTTTATGTACATAACATAACACTTCATTCAAAATAATTGTTGCTGGGATAGGAGCCTAGTGCAGTGCCTAGTGTTCTAAGGATCCTCTGTAAAGATATTCAAATGTCTTTTAAATGGCTTTTTTTATCTTGTTGGGAGGGAGGGGAGGGGATGAATAGTTCAATGAGACCTGAAAATCCCCATTTTTCTCTTTCATTTTCTTCCCTTTTTTTTTTTTTAACGTTTATCATTTTTGATCCTGCCTTTTATCATGATTGTATCATATATTGATCACAAGGGAAATGTGGTCTATCTACTGTGATAGGCTTAAGGTGTATTAAAGGTCCTTTGGATCTGAGACACAGAAAAGCCATTTCAGGAGTGTTAATTAGCACTTTCAGTTAGGGTCATAAATCAGATTCTTAGGGAAAGATCATCTCCTTTCCCTTTTTTTGGGGTATATAACATAGAAGTGGAGTAAAATCTCCTATGTTATAATGCAATTAAATGTGTACAGTCTTGAATAGGGACATAATTTGTATTTTGGATTACCAGTGTAGATCAAATGTAAGCAGCCAAATAATATCTCTGGTAACTACTTCAATCACATTTTCTTGCTTCTTTTCTTTTCAGTCTTCCAGCAGAAATGATTGAAAGAACAAAAAGTAGACAAGAATCTGTGTTCCACTCTAAAACAAAATAAATTTGTAACAACCTACTTGTTAATTTGAAAATTTTATCTCTTTTCTGAATATTTTACTTTTCACTAGTTCATAATTTAAAAGTTTGGTGGCAGATATAAGAAATTTTGATTACAAACATGGAAAAAACCCTCAGAAAATACAGTTAATGACACATTAATGCTGATCTTTACTGCCTATAGTGGATGAAAATTTTGGACAAAGGAAGAATATCTCCTGAGAAAAAGCTTACAGTAATTATTTATGAACTTCTCTAACTCTTATATTCCATATGAAAAATATTGCACAATGCTCTTGGAGTTTTTTCTTTTTTCTGATTTTTTTTTTTTTTTTGTGTATGTATGTGTGGTTTTGGGGGGTTTTGGGTTTTTTTTTTGTTGGTTTTAGTTTTTTGGGGGTTTGGAGTTTTAGGTTTTGGGTTGTTTTTGCTTTTTGGATTTTTTGGTTTCTTTTTGTTTTGTTCTGTTTTGGGAGGTAAGACACAACAGGGAAGAAAAGTAGCATTTGTGAGCTGTCCTTGAACATTGCTGTTACATGTGGTAGCCAAGCAAAGTGTCCAATTGTAAAGCAAATTGGGTGTTCCTATTTAATCAATTTAATAAAATATTTTTGTTTTGGCTTGTTATTACTTAGTTCTCAGATACAATTCTATGTTTTATTAAAACTCATACCTTAATTCCTCTTAAAATTTCTACTGTTTCCTTTTCTACCCAAAAAGGAAACAAACTTTAAATTACTGTTTTTTCTATTAATGTGAAACCTGTGAAATAAAATTTGTCTCTTTTATTAAGGATTTATTTTTACTTATTCCATTTAAATTTATCCTTGATCTAAGTCATCAAATAAGTATCACAAAGGCAGTCTTCTGAAATTTCAGATATTACTTAACTACTAACTCCTACTACACTGTTATATGGTATAGGTTTTCTTGGCAATGAGAGAAAAAGCACCACCAAAATACACTTTCAGAGACTTGTTCTTGAGCATGATGATAAAAAGATGATAGTTCATTACTGCTCTTATTTTTTGCATTTATTTATTTATTTAGCAAGCAGTATACTATCTGATCTTAGGCTTGTAATCAGCTGTTACATTCACACACACATACACACACAAAAATAGTGCCATTTCAAATAAAAACATGGCCCCTTATTCATATATTTCATTTTAGGCAGGATAATATGAGAAAAAATGGTTAAGGAATACATTAGATAATTAAGCAATAAACCCCATACTATGATCTTTTAAAGTCTTTGATATTTTCTTATCTCCTTTAAACTAGAGGGTATTCTAAAACTGTGACAACTACTCTTTAAAAAAGATAGTGTCCCTTGAGGTTTCTTTGAGAGTCATGGAAAATTTCTGACAAACTAAATTCCTACAGGTCTCACATTTATGAGCAAATACATAACAAGCACACCATGAAATATCCTGTTTTCCAAAGGGTTATATCTCATTTAGTGAAAAAACAGTTTTTAATTACCGTACGGCACATATGGGACAACAGGAGGACCAGGCACAGTCAAGATGGGTTTACAAAAGGCAGGTCCTGCTTGACCAACCCGATCTCTTTCTATGCCAGTGACCCTCTTTGTGGATGAGGAAAGGCTGTGGATGGTGTCTATGTGGACTTCAGTAAAGCCTTTGACATCATTCTCTACAGCATTCTGCTGGAGAAACTGACTGTTCACAGCTTGAACAGGTGCACTGTTTGCTGGGTAAAAAACTGTCTGCATGGCTGGGCCTAGAGAGTGGTGGGGATTGAAGTTAAATCTAGTTGGCTGGTCACAGGCGATGTTTATTTATGTCTTTATTTTGCCGCTTAGATCCATTTATTTGCTGGAAGTAGTGAAATACAGATCTTCAAGACTGCTGGGATTATATATGAGAGTTTCCTTTTACGGTTCAGCTTACCATATGTTTCTCTCTTCTGAGTTTTAAGGTTCATTCCTTGCCTTTTTTTTCCACCATTTAAAATACATAATACAAATACAAAATATATTGGTAAATACATAAAAATCTGAAAACAGTGAATTACAATAAGAAGAGCTAGAAAAAACCTTTAATTATAGCTACTATATTACTTCTAATAAATCAGCAGACCTTGTGAAAAGCCAGCGCACATCTTTGCATGTCTCAATCAAACACTTTTCACCAGCTCCCTTGCTTGCTAATTTTCCGTACAAACTCTGTTGCCCTATGTCTGCTGGGGGGGTTCAGTTTGTTGTCTTTTAACTTCCATCTTGAACTGGGATCCCAAGGGATGGGAGCAGATGGCTAACAATGCAGAGCAATCAAAATTTATTAGCCTGAAGGATGTGTAATTCAAAAAGAACTATGCTGTCACAGTGAACTAGGAGATGAAAATCCCAACAGGCCTTACTCCCAGATGCACTTACATGTAAGGGCTGGGATTCTTTAAGGGATTCTTTAAGGGATAGGAAGTCAGTAGGAAAATATATCTGAAAGTGGGTTTGTGGAGGGAACTTTAGGAAACACAAATTTGTAAAGTCCTCTTTCATGCAATTAACATAGGTAAGTGCACTTGGCACTACTTGTGGCTTCAAGTTTTCTGAAAACCTTGATAAAACCCTTTTATGAGGATTTTATGCCCACTTCTGTAAACTTCTCTTTTCAGTCTGAGTTTGCACAGCAGCTCCTTATCCATCCATGGAGGCTTTCTGGCATTTTTGCCTGATTTCCTCCTTGTTGGTACACATCGCTCCTGAGCTTGGAGGAGATGATCCCTGCAATTCAACCAGCCATCTGTCTTCAACCAGGACTCCATCCCATGGGACTCTACCAGGCAAGTCCTTGGAGACCCCAAAGTCTGCTCTCCTCAGTTCCGGGGCAATGAACTTATTGTGGGCACTCCTCACTGTCTTGTGGAACTCCAACTCCACTGTCTCACAGTCTCTGCAGCCACTGCTGCCTTGGAGCAGTACATTCCCCCCAGAGCTTCCCTGCTGGTGAGAATGAGGTCCACTATTGCATCTCTTGCTGGCTCATCAATCACTTGTAAGAAAGTTGTTGACACATTCAAGGAACCTTCCCAATTGCTTTTGCCAGACATGGACATGTGCACCAGCCCAGCCACCATGGGTTTGTGAAAGGCAGGTCCTGCTTGACCAATTTGATATCCTTCTTTGACAGGGTGACAAGGGATGGGCCAGACAAAATAGCTCAAGTTGTGCCAGGAGAGGTTTAGATTGAATCTAAGAAAAACAAAAAAAAATTCTCTGAAAGGATGGTCAGATATTTGGACAGGCTGCCTGGGGAAATGGTGGAATCATCATCCTTGGAAGTGTTCAAAAAACCTGTAAATGCAGTGCTTAGAGACATAGTTTAGTGATGGGCTGTCACTGTTAGGTTAATGGTTGAACTCGGCGATCTTAGAGGCATTTTCCAACTTTAATAGTTCTGTGTTCTACATTGTGAAAGATGGTAGCAACTGTTTCTTGATAGCAAGTGTTGTTCTTGTCCTATATTCCATGCTTTCTTTTTCTGATGTTAAGTGTTTTAGCACGGTTACAATGAAAATAAAGGGCAAAAAAATATTATTCCAAAGATAAAGCCCTATAGCATCAGTTACAGTTTAAGGGAACCGTGGCAGTACTTTCACATTTTTAATGACTGGAAACTAGAAAAGCTAGTTTCAGCTAGCTGCTCCACCAAACCTGAAAATCATATCAATATGAACATCAGAGAGTTCATATTGACATACAGGACTGACATACAGGACTGACACAAAGGAGAATTAAACAGACAATGTCAGTAAATTAAAAATCTCTGCAGTAATATCTAAAGCATATTTGGACAGGAGAAAGTGATGAGACTTCAAAGTAGGTCACTGAAATTTCACAGATCTCATTGACACATGGGAGGATCTCACATGATACTTACTGTATTGTCCAACAGGTGGAGTGGAACCCAATTCACCTCATGAAGTAATAAGTTCATTTCCACTAAATATGGACAATGCCTTTTGACTGACAAAGTTACATAATGTAATGCTAGTTACTGGTATCAAGGCAACGGAGATGTCTTATTGAGATTCTTCTTCATTTGGCTACGGACACACTGCACACTGGTCACAGGGTGCATCCTTGGAACAGTGCAACAAGGTGACAGCAATCTCGTAATGCCTTTCTCAATTGTTTTGACTGCACATATGTGGAAATATTTTTGTAACTGTTAAACAAGGATTGTTAAAGTATTCTGACTTTACTGGGACAAGCACCGAAGTGGGTTTTACTCAAAAGTAATCTCATCATGCCCCATGTTTCAGAGGAGTTCTTAATTGTAAAAGTAACTGGTGAAATGTTTTACAGTCACAACCTTGTAGAAGGAGGGTCATTCAGGAAACCAGGGAGTCTGCATAGGTAACCAACCTCCAAGCCAAATTCCTAGCATATTGTAATGTTATCTTTTCAAGTGAGTTTACTATTGGGGTGGTTTTTCAGCCCAACTGAATCTAGGTTTAGTAAAATGAGTTTCCAATAAGGTCACAGTAAGAAAGCACCACAGATAGCACAACATTGGTAGATCTGGTATTACATTTGCTTAGATTCTCCTGACTGTAAGCAGATTTCAAACACTGAAAGTTGCTGAAATGTTAGACAACCTGGTGAAGTGAGCAGAGCTGGTGTTCAGCTCATACATTCTTGATATCTTATAATTGGTGGTGTCATGTGTTCCTTACCAGAATTAATTCTATTTATTTATAACTGAGTCCCCTGGCTGACTGGCAAAGATGGGATGCTGAATAAAACAGTGTGTTGTCCTTCAAAACCTGGTAAAAGTATTGAAGGAGGCCACTTTTGGGTGCAAGATACGACACTTCCATCTAATCCAAATTAAAAGTTATTATGCTATTTCACTAAAAGTGTTACTTTCTGCCTGACCCCGTTTCATTGCATTACTTTAAATTCATCCATATTAGAATGCAAAACTCCAAATACTGGCATAATCTAAACCTGCAGAAATTTCTGAAGAAATCACAGAGATAATTGCCAATTTTCATTGAATCATGATAAAAGATGAAGGAGAAATGTTAGCTGTGATTTGAATATGCCCAGCAATTACTGTTCAGTGAAATATAATATCATTTATTGAGGAAAAATATTTTACAATTTAGAGCTCAGATTCGTGTATATGAGTATGCTAACACATTAGACATATTTAACATTTTTGATGAGGGGCAGTTTCCTTCTTTGTTTACTCTTAATTTGTACAGGCATGCCATAGGGAAGGTGAACAAATTAATATCCATTAATTTTACTTAATAACTGGAAAAGCTTCCTTGAAGGTGGGGAAAAGAGTCTACTTCCATAGCTCATAAACCTGAACACAACGTTAGTCTTTCATGCTAATTTCTGAGCTGGTTTTCAAAATAATAGATAGAGAACAATATATTACAGAAAAGACTGTAACAGTTTCAATACCACATTATTACTGTTGTTAATAACAGATAATGAAATATTAATGTGTACATATTTATTTTAATTATTTTAAATTTGAAGTTATTGTTATTTAATTATATTTATAATGTTATAAAATTATAAAAATGAAATTTAAAAGTTATGTTAAAAATAAATTTTTATTTTGTTTGCCTTTAAGAAGTATTTTCATGTAGCATGAAATCTTTGTGCTAGGTGCTATATACATAAACTTAAAAGATGTCCCATTTTATGGGAAACCTGAAAGTATTGAATGATCTTTTAGTTCATTGACAAATTAGGAAAAATTAAGTCCTTAAAAAACAGAAAATCAACTTTTAGAGATATAGCAGAAATGAATGAAAGGAGAAAATCTTAAACAAGAAAGAACAAGGAAAAAGTAAGCTAGGACACTAGTTAATAAATAAAGACTAGTTCAGAACACTGATTTTAATGAGAGAGAATGGGAGAGGCATCCTCAATATAGATTTAGGGCCAAATTCTGCAGGCTTTGTACCTGAAAAAGCAAAAAATAGAAAAGACATGAAGTAGCCAAGAAAAAAAGAGGGCATGTAACTGATTGTTAAAGGTAACACAAAGGGGCAATAATCAACCAGGGAGTCTATAGGTCACCAAATAGATATAGGTCTATAGGTCGCAAAATAGGTTTGCCAAACCAAAGGTTATCCTAAGAATGGGAACCAAACAGGAAGTATGAGAATGACGCTCTGACTAATTTCTTAACAATGATAATGAGAAATAAAGCAAACTATTAAGATATTCTGAAAAGAAGAATGTAAGTCTCACCAGCACTATAATTCTGGAAATGTGAAGACAAGTACAGAAGATTTAAACAGTTCTTTAAACAGTAACTGCAAGAAATGAATGAAAGTAAAGGAGAAGGTAGTCAGAAGTAAGCTTCAATCCTCAGAATAGCTGGCTCTGAAATCCTTGGTGTTTTTTAAAAAGGGTTCAGTTGTGTCAGGCAGAGAAAGCTAGCCATGAAATTTCATGTGCAGAAATGTGAAGTGCAGCACCCAATGCAAAAAAATGGAGGTTGCATTAAAAAAAAAAATACATGTTGCAGAAAGAGACAGAAACAGAAAGTCTTCAGATTTTTGGATGTAAGAGATCTATTGTGGATGAGACAATGAAAAAATTAAATCCTAAAAATCATCAAGAAATTGAGGTGTAACATTTAACAAAGAATAAAATTTGACAAGCAAAGGCACAGCACATTGAAGTGTGTTAAGGATGGGCCATGCTTAGATTGTCTTGCTAAAGTGAAGAGCCTAAAATTTGTTAGAAGGAGATACCTTGAATAGAAAGATTTTTCAGGACCTGTCCTGCACTACACAAACAGAATAAAATGTACTTTACAGGTTGAGATTAAAAAACAAGAGTGAAGAGAAAATACGGTGTTTGGAAAAAACATGCAAGAATTATGCTGCACTAAAACACTTTGCAGACACCACTACTAGCAGATTACAGTACTACCACTAGCTCTGAAGATCCTTTATATAACTCACTGAAACTCATCAAAGTTGGATATTATCTGATCCTCCATCCAAAAGAAAAAAATAAAAACTTTTATTTCTGTTTCTAGTTCATAAAGGTACCTGGTGTTCTCACCTAAGCTTGAACATTTATTAACCCATTAAAATCTATGTTTTGTGGGCTTCCCCCACCCATGACTGATCATGACCATCACTTCAACCAACAGACATTGAAAACATAGCATCAAGTTTTACTGCTTTCTTTTCTTTATATATTTTCTTAAGTGATACCTTCATACTTTTCTATTGCTGTATTACTGTAGATAATAATAACTGAAATGGCTACATATCTCCTTTCCTTGCAAGGAAATTGTTCTAGAATAAACTCTACCTATATATATATATATATATATATATATATATATATATATATGTATATCCATAAAAGTAGTGAGCATTCAGTGTCATTTCACTCTAATCCTCCCTAAGACATCTATTAACATCTATTAACAAGTACCTGAATTACCCTTGCCTTTTGAGGTAATTTGAAAGAGGAATGCATCAAACAGGTAAAAAAGAGATAATCAAAGAGTTGATTATCCTGCTCTGTTCAGTGTTTATGCAGCCTCACCTTTAGTATTTTGCAGTTCTGGGACCCACCATTTAAGTAAGATATAAAGGTCCTTGAATGCATCGTATCTGCCACAGCAGCTGTAGCAGTGGCTTACAGTTTAGCAGGAACTCAGCTGAAAATTTGCTAAAACAATTGAGTCATCCTGTGATACCCAAGCTAACTTTTTGTTAGAAAAATGGTGTCAAAATAAGAGGAATATATGCACTGAACTCCATTTGCAGAAGTCAATATTTTAATTCCCTCTGCAGTAAAGGGAGGGGAAAAAAGTTATAGGACATGATTCATCTTATTCTTAAGTAGATATCTAAATAGGTCAGATGAATCATACTCTAAAGGGCCTTTTCTCTCTGATAGCTATAAAGAGAACCCAAAGTGACTAATTGAGATGTAGACGACTAAACTGTAGATGTCTAAAGTTAGCTGCAGTGAATCCCACACAGAGTGGCTCGTACCCTCCTAGTGCATGAAAAAGGCTGGGGAGTAAGTTCACTTTCATTGCTGGCATAGTTGTAATAATATACTGCCACAGACAAATTTGACTTGTCCTAAGCTGACATTTCTCCAACAGAAAGCTGAAATAAGAACTCTTTGAGTAGCAAACCAATAAATCTACTTTGTAGTTTGCAAATACATAAAGTTAACAAATATCAAAATATAACTGGGGATTCCTGGGAAGTGTCTTAGTTTAACAAAAATTTTGCTGTGATAGCACTATTGCTTGCAGTGAAGTAGTACCTAAATCTGAAATTAATAAAGTGCAAAAAATAGTGACTGAAATGTCACATGGATGGAGCAAATGCCTCACAAAGTGACCCAATGACTTACAAAGTGACTCTCAGGGACAGGAGTGTTCAGTTTATATAGGACAAAACTGAGAAGCAATATAGTGGAGGTTTACAAGCTTGTCCTGGACCATTCATTCGTCAATTCTCACAATACTTGGACTGAAGGCACCTGCTGAAGCTGGCAGAAATTCAGGCTCAGACATGGAAAAGATGGCATTTCTTTTCACAGCATGTAATAAATCTCTGTTATTTGAAGCTGTAGGCTGCTGCAAAGGCAAACATCACTAGTTGCAAAAGGGATTAGATAAACTCATTGAAAAACAGAGTAATAAATAGACAATAAAGGGACTAGGCAGGGATCTACTATTTAAAACCCCTAAAATTACTCTAGATATAGAATGCAATGAGAAATGGAATGCAGACACAATCAGAACAGGCAGGATGTGCTCTTCCCACCCTTCTCCTTCTGCCATTGCCAGAAGCATTGAGAATTCAGGGCTCTGCTGATCCAGCTTGATGGGGCTCTTCTTAACTTCTTACAGATATAAAACCTTACTCATATAAACTTCTCTGATCATGTCACTCCTTTAAACAGATACTTAGAAAGGGCGAGCAAAATTTCCTCTAAGTCCAAGAAAGCAGCAAAACTTAATGTATATACCAATCTATTTCTGAGTAGCTCAGAAAGCAGCTTGAGATGACTGAACCTCAGGATAAAAAGCACCAGAACACATTAATTTAGTTTAAATTAAACTTCTGATTAAATATCCAGGGGGACTCTCAGCAGCTCAAAGAATCATGTTAATCACTTTAGTAACAATCTTGGGTAAAGGATTCCACAATTTTCTGTGGTGCAAGTGCTGGGTATTAAATTTTGTGATGCCCTCTGAAATGGAGAATATGAGGAATCTGAACTTGCAAAGACTTGGCCATCAAACCTACAGGATTCTTCTGTGTGTTTGGAAGAGGCTTGTGCTCCACAGCTGGTAAATGAGACCTTACACCCTCATTGAAACTCTTCTCCATTAAACTACGCAGCTCTTAATGCCTGCTCATCAACACAACCCTTTTCAGCAAACAGCTTTGCAGCCTGAGTTGCATATAAAATGAGTTTTCTATTTAAGGCAGGTGCTGGCTGGGGTCCTCATGTTTATATACGGGCTGAGATAACTCCTTCCTGTGTTAGAATGGTACAATTAGTGCCCAGCATAGCACTGACATCTCTCATCACATACATTCTTCTGAGATACTCAGTGCCCTTCCAGATAATTCTTTTAAATAAGCCTTAGTAATTTGCAAAGTTATCTGAGGGAATGAATTGTGAACAGTGTGACCCTGAATTTACATGTGTCCCTCCCAAGCATCACAGAAATGACAGCTGTAGTCAGACATAAAGAAAAATATATTTCAATTTTTTAAAAGAGCTCTTTTGAGGTCTTGGCTTTCTTTTTCATCTGTATGTAAAAATGTTACTCTATTAGAGATCAAGAACATTTTTCATCTTTTTCATGTTAAATTCTGAAATATATTCAGTGAAACTAAAAGTCTAATTAATTTTATGGCAGAATAGAAATAGGTTCTGAGAAAAGTTTTAGATATATGTCCTTTGAAGGTAACATTTTGAAAACAGACCTGCTAATCTGATAAACAATGATTACGATTTCCTGCTGTAAGCATGCATTCTTTGCTAGACTGAGTAAAAATGGATGTTGTACCATGCTATTATGCATATCTAGTAACCCTTAAGACATAAGCATCAGTCTGCAATCATTGAAGATCTTTGGTTTTCTCACTAAAAATGACGTATTTTGTAGTGACCCTTATTGATGTAAAAACTATGAAATTAGGCATGTTATCATATATGTGTTGTAGATTAAATAATTAGATTTTTTAATTAAAAAAAGAGAGGAACTGGTAACAGTGGAAAAAGAAAAATACAAGAAGTGTTCACAAATATATGGTGAATTCAAATGAGAAAATCTGGTTTATCTCTGTGTCCTTTACCCTTCAACTTGTCTGCTGCCTCCACATTAGCATTCAGAGAGCAGAATTGCCATTGCTGGTGATTCACTAAGGTATTATGAATATGGAAAATATCAGACGCTTTTTATGTCTATGGTTTGTCTTTCTTAGATGTTCGAAAGAATTATTGAAGGCAATCAGTTCCTGAAAACTTACATATAGGTGAATTCCATTATGGAAGAAAAAAGAGATTTAATACTTCTCACAACATACCAAAATGTTGACTTCTATCTGTTTTCTAAAGAAAATACCTCTTGTTTATTTTCCCCCACAACAAGACTAATTGATTTACAGGTTAGTATGCTATACTATTTTTGTTTCTCAGTTTATTATTATGTAACACATCAAAAGGCTGTGTATTCAGTGAAGTATTTGATAAGTTATAGTTTCTTTCTCTTCTTTTTAATAACTTCTGACCTTCTGAACAAAACACAAATACAGTTTTACAAGCAGTTCTCAGCAAGTTCTATTTTATTTATACATTCAAATAAATCCATTAAAATCAGATGACGATTACAGTATCTGATCTGGGATCATTCTTCTTACCTTTTTGTTTTAATAAATAATGATTTTTTCTTCTAAAAATAATAAAATAGCAAGCAGTTATCAGTGTTTGAAGGGTGATACTTTCTGAAGGATTCTAGGTTTCTGAGGTATTTCTAGGTTTTTATTTTCTAGTTGGTGTAAAGGCTACACAAAGCTCACCCTTTGTAATATTCCTGGAAAGCTCAGCTCAGAACTGAAGTGTGCATGCAAGGGAGAACAACCACTCATTCACTGAAGCAGGAATGATTTACAGTGGACAAGGTATGGAGTATTGCCTAAAGAACTAAATAAGGACATGATTCTCCTGCATCTCTTTCCTGCCTCTTTGAAGCCTCAGATTTTCACATTTGACCTTGTATTTATTTTCAGGTGGGGTTTTCTTAAGTGTCTTGCACTGATGCTCAGCTATGGGGGAAATATCAGTCTCCCCAGTTTTGCTCTCACCTGGCTGTGACTTCTAGATGCTTGTGAGGATGTGACACTTCTGGACTTTTACTTGTAGCCAGGAGCACTACCAGGCTGAAGAAGAATTTGAAATGGGTGGAATGAAATAAGAAACAGCTTGAAAGAGTGACCCACAAGTCTGACCTCTAAGACTATAGCAAAGCCCTAATATTAAAATGCTCTGGGAGAATATTAAATTTTACTGTTCACCCTCATTGCCTAAGACAGAAGTAATAGCCACCTTCCTCAGCTGTAGAAGAGCAACATCTGCAACTCTCCAGTCAATGTTCATGTTCAGCTCCTGGCTTGGGACCATTCACCAGAATAAAGTCTGAGGTTCACTTTCAGCATTATGCATCAACCTGGAGTCTGAAACCTCTGTGACTTTCTTTTAAGCTGTTTGAGTTCTGGGTAATGAGGCCAGATCTCACATAGGGCTTTTCAAACTACTGCAGCTCTGTGTGAAGTTGTTGAGACAGTTTTGTATTTTCATATGAGACAACTACCTGGCTACATCAAAAGCTTCAAGGGACTGGCTAATCTATGATAAAAATGAATTAATAAAAATGAAAAAAAAATGAATGGGGGGAAGAGAGAGAAGAAGGAACTGGAGAAAGGAGACAGGGAAAGGAAAGGAGAGAAAGAAAGGAGAGAAAGAAAGAAAGGAGAGAAAGGAGAGAAAGGAGAGAAAGGAGAGAAAGGAGAGAAAGGAGAGAAAGGAAGGAAGAAAGGAAGAAAAGAAAGAAAAGAAAAGAAAAGAAAGAAAAGAAAAGAAAAGAAAAGAAAAGAAAAGAAAAGAAAAGAAAAGAAAAGAAAAGAAAAGAAAAGAAAAGAAAAGAAAAGAAAAGAAAAGAAAAGAAAAGAAAAGAAAAGAAAAGAAAAAAAAGAAAAGAAAAGAAAGAAAAAAGAAAAGAAAAAGAAAAGAAAAGAAAAGAAAGAAAGAAAGAAGAAAGAAAGAAAGAAAGAAAGAAAGAAAGAAAGAAAGAAAGAAAGAAAGAAAGAAAGAAAGAAAAGAAAGAAAGAAAGAAAGAAAGAAAGAAAGAAAGAAAGAAAGAAAGAAAGAAAGAAAGAAAGAAAGAAAGAAAGAAAGAAAGAAAGAAAGAAAGAAAGAAAGAAAGAAAGAAAGAAAGAAAGAAAGAAAGAAAGAAAGAAAGAAAGAAAGAAAGAAAGAAAGAAAGAAAGAAAGAAAGAAAGAAAGAAAGAAAGAAAGAAAGAAAGAAAGAAAGAAAGAAAGAAAGATATCTTCTCAAGCTTTTTTTTTCTTTAATAACTTTTGGAATTAGGAAAAAAGTGGAGGAGTTTATAATAGCAGTTATAAAAGGAAGACAGACAGAGGAGAGTGTTGCGTCCCCCTGAATACAGATGAATCCAAAAATATCTTGATACCCATTAGTTTAGATGCATTAGAAATAATGTCATTTCAGGTTCTCTGATGTACTTCAGCAGGTTGAAAGCATGATTTCTAGGTGTGTGAAGGATTTTTAATTAGCATTAAATACAGTAATTATTTACAAAAAAACTCTACACAACAAACCAGTCATAATAGGATCCTACTATCCAGTATATCCATGACTTTTTACAAATTTCTACTAATATTTTCATTTCTTTTAACTTTAAAAGTTAAAAGACCTTAAAAACAGAACTTTTAAAACATAACTTTTTATCTGACAAATAAGTATTGAAACTTTAGTTCCAGGAGTGGTGCTATAATGTTTAGAAAGGAATACTCTGATATCACATTTTAAAGAATCTCTGTTTCTACTCAGCTTGCTTGCAGAGATATGGACATGAGGAGAAGTCAAACACCGAAATAGAATCATGGAATTACAGAATTTTACAATGGCTTGGGTTGAAAGGGATCTTAAATGTCATCTACTTCCATGGGCAGGGGCAGTTTTTGCTAGACCAGCTTGCTCAAAGCTCCATTGAACATGGCCTTGAACATGCCCCAGGAATGGGGCATCCACAGTCTCTCTGAGTAACCTGTTTCAGTGCCTCACCATCCTCACAGTAAAGAATTCCTTCCTAATATATAATCTAAACCCACTATCTTTCAGTTTGAACCCATTCCCCCTTGTACTGCCACTCTTATAAAGAGTTTTGCCCCATTTCTCTTGTAGGCCCCCTTCAGGTACTGGAAGGCCACAATTAGGTCATCCATAAGCCTTTTCTTCTCCAGGCTGAGCAATCTCAATTCTCTCAGTCTTTTCTCCAAGATGTGATCCATCCCTCTGGTCATCTTGCTGGCCTCCTCTGGACTGGCTCCAACAGCTCCATGTCCTTCCTGTGTTGAAGGCCAGGGAGCTGCAGGCAGCATTGCAGGTGGAATCCCAGCAGAGCAGAGGGGAAGAATCCCCTTCCTCACCCTGCTGCCCTCAGTGCTTTGGATGCAGCCAAAGATGTTTTTGGTTTTCTGGGCTGCAAATGCCCATTCCCAGCTCATGTGCAGCCTCTCATCCACCAGCACCCCCAAGTCCTTCTGGGCAGGGCTATGCTTGATCTGTTCATCCTGAGTTTACACTGGAGGTTGCCCTGATCCAGGTGCAGCCCCTTACACTTTATCTTGCGTACATGAGATTCCCATGGGCCAGTTCTCAAGCTCGTCCAGGTCCAACAGATTGCATCCCATCATCCAAGTGTGTCAACGGCGCCCTCAGTTTGATGTCATTTGCCAACTTGCTGAGGGTGCACTCAATAGCCCCATGTGTGCCATTAATGAGGATAGTAAATGGCACTGGTCCCGATACAGACCCCTGAAGGACACCTCTTGTCACTGATGTCCACTGGGATGCTGAGCTGTTGACCATGACCCTCTGGATGTGATTGTCCAACCACTTTCCTATTCATCTAACAGTCCACTCATTGAACCCATCCAGTTTAGAGAGAAGGATGTTGTATATCCTATCATATCTAAGGCTTTAAAGAAGCCCAGATAAATGACATCTGTGGCCCTTCCCTTGCCCACTGTCAAGGACAGTGTCTCTACAGAAGTCATACAGAGGTCCTTCTTTTTGCTTTATCTCTCCCCTCTCCTCAGGAAATTGAGTCTAAAAAGAGGGCTTAGTTATTACTGGTGGAATTCCTGTTCATATGAAATGATAGAAAACATTTATGTAAAATTATGTTTTAAAAAGCAAACAAACACCACAAACAATCCCAGCCAGAACCCTCCAAGGAAATTCACTTCCATCAAGAGAAGACTGACTGACTGATTGACTGACTGGCATGCTACTATACTGGGTACTAAACTAGTGCCTTAAGAAATCACATGTGCTTTCTATTCCGCCACTGAAATATGCTAATCTCACCAGAAAAACAAAAGAAAAGTATTTCTCGTGTTTAGAATTTCCTTACCCTTCATCCTGACATACAAGCACTGATGCTGATTGCAGCAAGCTTGGACATCAACATTCTGATTGGACATCCAGACATTAGGTGCTGGAATAGCCCAATCCCACCTGGCCTCCAGGGAATATTAAAGATGAGTTTATGGTCTCCCAGATTGTGGGAAGTATTAGTGACTCAAAAAGGTGAAAGGAAAAAAGAGAAGTCACTGATGTTACCTAGTAGGAAGCCTTCAACTCTTAATCCGATCTTCATACAAATTTCTGCCTCCTGTGTGGTAGCACAGACCCCCACAATAGCATTGCTAAGCAGTTGTGTTGGAGACCAGAATAAGAAGCAGCAAGCAACGGTGACATCTACATCCACCTGCTTAGTAAGACCTAGCAGGTGGTAAATCTGAAACTCCTCCAAAATGAATTTATATAGACAGTCTACTACAAAAAATAGCATCTGCCTATGGTGCAATTTGTCCCAGAAAAGTCTATCCTTGTCTCTCTAGACTGCAAAGGAGCCTAGAGCTACTAACCTCTTAATTAAGATGCTTTGGTTAGGGCACTTAGAGTTAGGGGTGCAGAACAAAGTCCGTAGCCAAAAGTGCAGGAAGAATTTAGATGTCATTTGCATTTAGCATTGTTTTTGAATAATAATGTCAGATTGAGTCAACTGAAATCTGCTTAAGTCTTATTTAAGGTAAGCTGCGAGTCTGCAGCATTATTAGGGAAAATTGAAATTTTTTAAATTTTATTTTTTACAGGCTTCCATTTTTCTTTGGCATAGAGCACTCACAACAGTTTCTCTGCATGTCTAATGTAAAGGCTGAATTTTGATTCCTTTTCCTATTTCTTTTGTCTTTTCTAAATTTTTTCCAAGGCACAAAATTTTTCATAGTGTTTTTCGACATAAGGAAAGTGTGTATGTAATGAATTTTACTGGACTACATTAAAATTGTAACCTGATTTTTAAAATGGAAAGAAATTCTCTTTGTCTGACAAATAGCAAAAACCGGAATAGAAGAAATGCTGAAAAGAGAGAAAGCAGGCAACTAACTGACAGTTAGTCAGTTTTCAGCCAGTTTTCTGCTGATTTTTCTCAAAAAAAAAGTGAAATTCCTATACCAGGAATTTGTCTATGTAAGCAGTGTAAGATTTCTTCCCCCTCCAAAAGAGGAAAATCCCAAAGAAACTAAGGCAGTTAAATTTAACGGGACACTAAAATACGATGTCAAGAATTGATGTCTTCTACTGATACAGAAATATTATCTTTAGACGTATTTGCCAGTATTACGTACGGTTACATAAAACCATGCTGCGTGTGTGCTCCAGCTGGTCATGGAGTTTGGAAGTTAATGCTGGCATGGCTGGCGCTAGCCAGGAAAGTGGCTTGGTGGCTGGGGTTTGAGAAACACAGAGAAAGGGCCTGGTAAGACACTCTATGAATAGCTTGCTATAAATACCCAATGAACAGCAAGACTCCTGCGCTGCTGTCTTGTTCGCAGAACAGGTATTTTTGAGGATCTGTGATCTTAGCAACATTATCTTCACAGGCCTTATCCAAATCAATCTGTTTTCTCATTTGGTACTTATATGTATACTTACCCTGCAAATATAAGATACTAATTCAAATACAGGAAGCTAAGTAATCTTAAGAATATTTAAAGAGGAACAAAAAGCTTATGTTGGTCAAATCCGGTCCTTATGGAAAACTCAGAGGAACAGCTATGCAGAAAATGTGACAGATGTCAGCTCAAAAGACTAGTATTAACTATTATTACTATCCTGTCACCAATTTATGGTGACACTAAGAAGACAAAAGAAGGATCATCATTCCAGGAGCTAAAAGTGATATATGAGCATTTTTGGTGGGAAAATGCAACATGCTCTGCACTTAATGATAGTTCCACCAGCAGCCACCTTCTTTCTGATTGTAGAAATATAATTAATATCTTCCCAATCAAAAGTGTACAAAGAGGCAAATGGCTTCATATGTTTCTAAGAAGTCCATGTTTTATCCTGATTAAGTATGTATGGGTATCATTCTTGTCTTTTAATGTTTTAGTTATAAAAATATCTTTTTGTTCTGTGGCAGGTGATGAAATACTTAAACAAATCACTGTTTTGTGGGTTTTGTTAGTTTGGGTAGATTTTAATCTGCTTTATTCTTTTCTTGAAATGTTTTTAATGTGCCTTATAATATATGCTCTTAGTGCTGAAGTAATATATTTTAGCTTTATTTTTCTTAAGAACAGACTTAAAAGAAATTATGTTGATTGATGTTCCTGGTATTTCCTAAATCTATACATTCTTCACAGTGTTCAGTCCTGTGAGTAATGTAAACTGCCTCTTACATTGCATATGTCAATGAAATGATCTAGCCCTGTGAAACTTTGCCTACATTTTTTTAATTTGAAGAATGTAAATGCATTACCATTTTCACATTTATATGCACATGATGCATAAATCGTGCTTTTCCATAAATACTTAGATTGCAAATTGACAAAAAAATGCAATATGAGAATCCTTTCCCTGTGACTATATTCCTGAAATACTGCAGCATCAAGGATAATGCATTTAAACAAGATAACTTGCTTTTATAGCAGAATGAATTTGTTCAGCATTTGTAGAGTATTGCTCTGGGAGACCATCATAATTCAGTGACTAAATTCCTTGATTTTCCCTACTTAGGCAGCAAAAAACTAGTGTAGACACGCCATATAGAAAGAAATAAAATAATGCCTTCATGATGATAAAATTATTGCTGTCAGTATGGATCTGTAGAGTTTGCTCTAAAGAAGACACTGTCAGCATATAAGAGCATCATGTCTTTATTAATTTTTATTTATTTTATCAGGTTTTGTGGCTTTTTTTTTTTACTGGGAAGATTCCTTGCCCCTGTCAGTCTTTGTCATTTGTTGTGAGCCCTGATGTTGTCAGAGAACCTGATGCTTAAATGATTAGAAAGATTAGATTAAATTTGGCCCTCAGACTGCAAAATGCTCTTTGGAATCGGGATTGATGTCTTATTTGAGATTTCACATTTAAAGCACACTGAGAAAGAATTACATGTTTGACCTCTGAAGTTATTAATGCTCCCTCTTGCAGTAAGTGAGGGGCATCGCTGTGATACGGAGCCATCCCCACCAAGCTGTGAAGGTTCTGCATGGAGGAGCAAAGCAGAGCTGTCTGAAGGCAGAACTCAGTAATCGACTGTAAAGTTATTTTACAAGAGACAGTGTAATTATTAAAACACAGACAGATCGTGCTTTGATATACTAAGCATACTGTCTGCACCTTCTCTGAGGCACTAGACAAGTAAATGAGAAATAAAAATAGATGCCTTGAGGGGGAAGAAAAGAAGTTTCAAACTCTGCAGCCTTTATTCATGGCCTGATTGCTCCCCCCAGCATCTCTGCCCCATTTGTGCCTCAGACTCCACAGAAAGACAGCTCCACAGCCAGAAGAGGTATGTATGTATTACAGCAGCACTGCCAGCCAAACTTTTGCTGTTTAAGAAAGTAACACAGCAGTTTTCTATCACACACCTTTTGTTCTAAAGTGCTTTATTTAGCCTACACAAATATGGATTACTTCAGCTGATTTAAGTTATCTTAGTTTTCTAATTTATTTAAGGTTTCTCCCATTCCTGGTTTCTTGGAAGTTTTTTTTTCTTCATGCAGTGACTTTACACTGGTACCCAATAAGAATAGAAACAAACACTTCTGTTTCCCTTCTCCGTGCTAGTTATATTGCTGGAAAGAGTAGTTGATGCTAGTGAATATCCTCTTAAACATCATTAATAAACACTGTGATTAATCCTTGTCCCTTGCATTTTGTGCCATGGAGCTTCATTATTTTAGTACTTCTTTTTTTTTCTTTCTATTATCTAATAGAGTAGACTTTCCTTCACTTTTCAGTCTTTGCAAGACTACTTGTGTGTATGTGAATCTCAATTAATTTTAAACCCATGTTCAAAGGAATATTGTATGAAAAAATTCAAGGGTGCAGATATATTGCTTCAGCTGGAATAAAATATAATTGAGTTTAAACAGAACTGTGAAGGACCTGGCCTTACCAAGACTCTTCAAAGAGAGAAGCATTGCTCCCTCCAACTAAGGAAGTAAGAATTGATCCCATAGAATTACTAAGACATCCTAAACAAGGTTATCATATTCCAAATTTATAATAAAGGTAAATTAACAATAACCTCTTGGTTAATTGCATATATCCATAGAAAGGGTAATGCTTTTTCCATTTCAGATTGTTTTCAGACATTTTAATCCTATTTGTCTTCATTTGATGTCTTTTGTCCCATCCAATTACAACCCCAAATGGAGTACTTTGTTTCCCTTTTTAGTACTGTCCTTCCTAATATATGCAGTAATTCTTATATCTAACACAAGAATGAACTTCTGAATGTACTGTTCACATGCACAAAAGCTGGCAGCTGTGCTTATCTTCAAATCAACAACTCTTGCACAGAAATTGGTGTGCTCATTCAGGCTTTTATCCATCATACACACTTTTTCTTTGTTTCACCCCACAACAGGTTTCTCAAAGACTGTCCCACCACTGTGGGGACCACCTCCTGTTTCTGTCTCAGCTTGTGTCATGTCCAAACCTTTGAAGTCTTTAACTTTTTCCTGCCATGAAAGCCCACACACTTCTGCTCTCCTAGATCCTTTCTGCCTGTCTGCTGTGAGCTTTCATCTTGATTCTAGGGGACTAAAGAACAATATATGTACTCCAGCATAAGATCTGATAAGATTATGTGGGTTTGTCCACCTTTTAATTATTACCTGTTCCTGTCCAGGAGGTTTCCCTGGTTCTGTCAGATATAGCTCTTGAAAGATCTGCTTGTATTTTACTTGTCATTTGGTGTGATCTGGAAGAAGATTATAGCACTTTCTCCACCATTTACAAAGTTACTGTTTTAAACACTACTGCTCCCTATGCTCCTGTTTATTGTCTAAGTCATATCTGAAAAAAGTTAAATAGTTATTCTCTAAAAGAATAAATAAATCCATACCCTTTCCTCTGACTGCAACAGTCTCTTCTCTGAGATCCTACTCTTTCTCCAACTTATTGATTCATGAGTTTGTAAGCTTGCAAATTCTCAGTCCATAAATATTAGTGCCAGCATCAAGGTCACCAGTAACCTCTTTAAGCAGCATTCCTTCCTTTTGCTCAGCAGGTACTTAAGTATTACAATATGTTTTACAATAAATTTCTGTCATCAGCAGTTGGAATCCAAGAAACCAAGCTGCACAAACTCTCTGCAGATTCAAGAAAATTTCCAAGTTTGAAAGATGGGTAAAAGCAAATGTTGATTTTTATTTAAACAGAAATTAATATTTCCTGTGGCTTACTATAGTGAAGGTCAGACAAAAAGAAGTAACACATCAAATAAAGCAGTCAGGTAGTCATGCTAATTTAAAGTAGGTAAAAGCAGAAACAATGTGTAGGTTGCACAATACTTTTATTAGATAATGGCATAAGGACAAGTCTTTCTGCTTCTGGGATTCATGGTGATGAGGCTCAGTTCATGACCCCAAGTCTGGAAGAACAGAGTAAGAAAAGAGAACAAATTATCCTCATGTATCTGGACAGACACTGTCAGATTGACTAACAATTTAATTGAAGTCTGTTTATATCTGCTAGAAAAGTTAACATCTAGATAATTAACGTTTCTGCCTGACCCAGAGGGAGTAGAGTACACTTTAAATGTTACTGCCCACAGAAATTATTCCAGTGAGTATGCTCCAGTTTTACTAAGAGATACCTTTATAAATGTCAATTTACCTCCTCTAAGTGCAAATATACAACCTCCTTGATACTAAAACTATCCCACTAACAGCATGAACTTAAGTATTCAAAACATTTAAACCTTTGACAATATTTAAACTATGGCATACTGAACAATACATGCCATACTGCTCCTTCTGAAGAACTCAGAATCTCTGTTTTTCTTATTAGCAGCAGAACAGACATACCATATATAAGAAATCCATTTCCTTCTCTAGGTCAGGTGGACACAAATTATTGCTAATGTGTTACTATGGATGTGCAACATTTCCTTGCTTGCAATTAGTGTCTATTTTAGTGAGCTGCTGTATATAGGTTTAAATAATAGTGGCAGTAGCAGTAGGACTAGCAGTGGTTATAATGAAAACAAAAATAATTAGTATCAAAAATAACAATAGAGGTCTCATTATTAACCTTTTATTTCACCATTTTGTTGGAGGGAAAAAAAGTATTTTGCAATTCTCAACAAAGTATTTTTTATCAGTATTTCACAGGTTATTTTCTATTTTATAGTGTGAGTGTTAACCTTTGTGAAAGGACTGACTTTTCTTTCTGTGCTTGTATTGGACTTGACACACTGTTTATGTCAATAGCAACTAGTAGATGTTACCGTTAAGACAGGGAAAAAAACAATTATGCTTATCATTCAGACATATTATGTTGATACCAATAAATGAAAGAAAATTAAAGGTAATATTTTTACATAGAACAGAGACATGTACTGATAAAACATTTTCATAAATCATTTTTTCAATGTGTGTATTATGTCCAAACTCTTTTCCTCTTGTCCAAAGGTGAGCTAACTCTACCCTGCAGTGTTTCACAAACACACCTACTCTATAACCTAATGTTACAACATACATGATGAACAGTGCCCTTCACACTTTTTTTTATACATATGACCTATAGGAGGTAAAAAGATAAAATGCTGATTTTATGTTTTACAGTAAAATTTTGGTTTCTTATGTTTTCATCTTACTTCATTTTGCATGGTGACATTTGTTAGTGATTTGGGGAGCTGATACTTCTAAATGTCCTAGAAGGCTGATAATTGGAAATAGGAACAATTGAGGATAATTTTTTTTTTTTTTTTTTTTTTAGTTTCAAAGCAACTGAAAAGAACTTCTCCAATAATTAAAAACCACTTAATCTTAATGAAAGTAACTTAAACACTGTATAGCATGAGATTAGAATATTACCTACAAAACAATCTAAAATTTAATCTAGCTCTAAAATGAGAAGTTGAAGCACAGAAATAAAGTATTTATATAGATGCTCTCAGATTTTCTGTTTAAATTGATAATTCTTGATGAGCAAATTATTGACAGAGTTTATTAGATTTATGCAATATATTTACCTAAAAACTTCCAAGGTCAGCCAAATGATTCTAATGTCATACAATGTGTTAAAAAATATTCCAATCCTAAATGTGTCAAATGCACTTTGCTTTAAAAAATGGGAATTTATTCCCTATTTATTTATATTTTAAAACCAAAATAAAGTAAACATTATTTATTATTGGAAGCAATATCAACTTGTCTTTCAAAATAGAATTTTGGAATTAAGGTTTATTTAGCTTGCATAAACTCTTTCTTAATAGCAATAAAATTAGAGAATGAAGGACTGGAAAAAAAGAAAAAATATATTTGACTCTGCAGAGCTTATACGACTGATAATTTGGGGAAAAAATGCATGTTATATGCATGTTAAGCCCATAAACTGAGCTTATTTATTGTGATTAGCTTTAATGGTGAAAAAGTTTTTCCTTTTTATTTTATCTTCAATGAGAATGTTGCAGCAGTTGAAGCATTCAAAAGAAAGAGAGAAAAGAAAAATAATAATTTATTGGGAATTCCTGAAATATTCTTGTCAAGGTGTTGTGAGAAAGGGCAACAAGATAAGGAATATCTAAATCACAGCAATGAAGTAGAGAAATATTTAATGTCCATTTAGCAATAAAGAGGGTTTTATTATTATTTTGGCCACTGGTTTTTATTTTGCTAATCCAACTTAATGAACACCACAGCAAACTTTATAGCAAATACAAAGAGAGAGATGTAAATATTTCTATTTATATAGTTAAATATTGTTGAGATTTAACAATAGAATAATTGTGGCATTGCGTTCCTCTCCCCGGTCCCGGGGGCTCTGGAGCCCAGCTAGGCTCTGCCCCTTTGGCTGGACTGGGGCTGCCGCTGGTTCAGAGGCTCTAGCGCCGAGCCTCAGCGTGGATTTGCCGTGTTCTGTGGCCGACGCTGAGAGGAGGTAAAGGGGTGAAGGAAGGCACACCTTGCCCTGCGTGGCTGGAGAATGTTTATTCCAGCGTGGCCACCGCAGTGGCTGGAGCGGCGTCCTTCCCCTAGCGCACACGTGGTCAAGATGGCAGTGAGACAAAGGAAGCTTTGGGTTAAATAGGGGGTGGGCAGATGGGGGCGGAAGCCCCCCTCGCCCAATGGGGACAGGCAACAGGGGAGTGACGCGGACCACGGCAGCCAACGGGAACATAACAGGGGTGGGTATAGGGTTCCGGGACAAATGAGATTGTAGGGATGGGGTGACCGGCACAGAAGTTTCAGGAATGAACAGGGGGTGACTACGAGACTGACATGGGAATGCTCCTATGGCAGACAACCTGGAGCGAACCATTGTGAGGGGAAAATGAGGGTACACAGAACTGACTAACTAACATTATTAAAACCCCTAACTGAACCAACCCGGGATGCAACAAAGAATAAAAATTATTTTCCCCAAATTTGTTGATTTGGAAATGAAGAACATCTTGAATCAGTCTTACTTTGGGCCATCAAAAATCTTGGAGAAGTACTTTTCTGGTACTGCCACTGTTAATGTGACTTCCTTCTGACAAGACTGTAGGAGGAGTCTAAGTCTAACTTTACTAAGAAATTTAAAGACTCTGAGACATATCTATGCACATTACTTTGGAATTTTAAAGGCTGCCTTAAAACAGTATCATTCTGCCTATATCAGAAATTATATTAATACAAAAATATTACTTGGAGAATATTATTTTTCAATGATACTCTATATTTTAAAGGTTGTAGTTCATGTTTTATTCCTGATGCTCAGCCTATACACGGTGGCTTTCATAGATCTGACTTGGTTGAAATGTTATTCATGTTCCATAAGGCACTACAAAGTTGTAAGGGTTGCTTCCTTTATAATTTAATATTCTCTTCTGATCTCTGTCATTTGCTCAGAGTTAATTAGCAAAAGATTGGAATTGGGAACTCATAGAAGTTTTTATTAAAATTATGTTAAAGGGTTAGAAATTCACTGGAGACCTTCTACAGTGTACAGTATTAGTGTACAGTAAATATTTTTTTCTGTCAGGTTTTCATATTGAAATTACTCGTATGTAAAGCATTGATTGTTCAACTGGTAAAGAGAAAAATTCTTTTGGTGTATTATTTATATGTTTTCTGTAGTAGTCCTCTAATATGCTTTTAAGACTCTTAAGCCTTAATATAACATGTCAGTTTCGAGCAAATTTTGTGGATGGCTTTTTCTGTTCACAGTGGTCAAAAACACAAAAGAAAAGAAAAGAAAAACTTCCCCGGTGCAGGAAAAGTCTTAGGCAGAGTGTTACTAATCTGAGTGTGACTCATTTTCTAAGTGAGCCTTTTCAGTTAATGTCCTGTCCCATAAAGAAAAATAGCCATTTATAGAAGTAGAATTTGATTATTTTGTCAGAGAGTAAAGAATTTCTGGAAGTTTAGGTTGATTAATTTAAATGCACATTAGTTATGAATCTTTGGTTAATTCCATATTCATAAGATATCTATCAGATTTAAAACTCCAATAAAACCTTCTCACATTGTTCTCAGAATTACAAGGGACTGAAATTTCCAAGATGACCAATTGCTCAGGTTGGATATTGTGGGTAACACCTACCTTTTCCCTTCTTCTTGTCTTATGTTCTTGTTCTATAGTCATCTTTCTATTACAGTAAGGGTATTTTCTAAATTCTTATAATTGTGTATTGTATAATATGGGGTTTTTTTGGATTCTTAGATCACTAACTCTCTATAAATATTTTCAGTCTAAGAAATAAATTTTGAAATCACTGTAATAAAAAGAGAAGGACAGGCACGGATGACGATATCATCCAGAAGACAAAGCAGGGTTAAAGGATCCAGTCTACAGTTTGCAATTTCTGTACTGCATAGATAATCCAGTGATATGTGCCTGCTCTTCTTCCAGGCTTTGAGTAAGATGGAAGCTCTCAAATAATCACTAATTAGAAGTGGGAGAAAACTACACTGCTAGTATATGGTATCCTTCCCTTCACCTTTTTTTTTTTTTTTTCCAACAAAATAAGTATTTAGAAATAAAACTGAAATGCACTGGTTTGTGAGAATACCACTCAAAAACTGCACGTGCAATGTCTGGTGCCGCAGTGCAAAGGTTATTTAATTCATTCTGGGATGATTGCAAAGCTTAACGTTCCTTCCAGACTTTTATTCAGGGAAACAATCCCTGGCGAATCTGAAAAATAATATGCTTTCCCCCTTCTGAGTAACACCTGAAATATCTCTGACTGGGTCAAACTCAGGGCTGATCACAATCTGTACTGTCCCTGTCAGTCCAATGTAGATGCTTAGAGAACAGTATAAGAACAGGAGCAAATAATTTCAGTTGTATTTCTAATTGCTTGTTTTCCTTCCTTCCTTCCTTCCTTCCTTCCTTCCTTCCGCAACTTCCGCAACTTCCGCAACTTCCGCAACTTCCGCAACTTCCTTCCGCAACTTCCTTCCGCAACTTCCTTCCGCAACTTCCTTTTTTTCCTCTCCCACACTTTCTCCCTAGTCCTGGTCTCCCAATTCTCTTCAGTTTCTGTTAAAGGTCTTACTGTAGAAAACCATTGCATAAATGCTTAGAATTCATGGTTGACAGGAATATTTTACAAAGCATTCATATAACTAATACAATTCTACACATGAAATCATATTCAGACTTGTGTGAGATGCAGGCTTGGAAATTACATTTATGTTTAAATTTCTTGAAAATTTTCAGTATTTATGCTTGCCATAAACTCACCAAAATTTAACATTAACCTGAACTGTTCTATATTCAGTTATTTGAAATTTATCCATCAAAACCTGTGCATTTTTTTTCTGAGAAAAAGCTTGAAGGACTGATACATTTTTTACAAAGTATTTCTGCTTACCTGAGGAATTCTACTTTTCCTTGTGGCAATGGGTTTGAGTTTCACTGGATGTCTGGAAGCAGTCTGAGCCTGAAAGAAGTAGGGCTGCATAAGGCACCAGGCTACAAGTGAGTCTTGAGACATGGGACTACTCACAGTATGTGTTTATACCAATGCTAATTTGGGAACACCTTCCATCATCCAGCAGATTATGTCTTTTGCTGTCCTCATTTTTTTCCTGATTTTCTCACTTCCTAAAATTGCCTTATGCATGTTTAAAAAAACTGTAGAGGTCTGTTAAAATTTGCCAACGAAATTCACTGAAAATGGTATCTGTTTCACATTGTGGAATTTGGCCAAGACTTTGCTTCCAAATATGAATCTGGCTTTCAAGATGCCATGACAGAAGACAATATTCACAAAGACAACCAGGAGAGCTACTGTGCTTACAGCGAGGAGTGTGTCTGTGGAATGGGGAGGAGAGCAGTGAACAAAGGAGAGCTGTGTGGCCTGGAGGGGAAGACAACACTCAAAGAGTGGAGAAGAAGTAGCATGAGACCGTCCTGTGGTGAGGAAGAAGACAAGAAAACTGGAGCAGAAGGGAGTAAGTATGGGGGAGAATCAGAGGAAAAAAGCTGGGATGGCTGGGCAGGATAAGAAGGTAAGGGACAAAATTAGATGTATGTACCCTGAAAAATTTGTAAAAATATTGTTGTGAAGACAAATTGATTAATGCTTTTTAAGTACCAGCTGTTCTGGTAATGAAATCCATAAAAAATCAAGATGCCAATAATCATGTTTCAGTTGAATAAGAGTTAAGACAACATGTGGTAAATAAACTCCAGAGCCATATATTGAGTGATAAGAGAAAAGAGAAATATTGAGAAATTGTCTAAGGTATAAGCATGTGCCCTGAGTGAGGGAGGTGTCCTGTGGAAGAACTAAATATTGTATCAAAAAAAATAAAGATTGTATCATAATGTATGCCCATAAAGCCTAGCAAATAAAATTTGCATGGGCAATCTTAATTCTGACATTTCCTAAATCTGAGGGTTTGATTTTGCAACCTTTATGTTCTTATTGGCATTAAAATTAGAAAACAGTTAAGCTGGGTTAAACATAGAATCAATGAAATCTTAGCTGCAAGTGCTTCTGCTTCCCAGATGGTTTAAAGCTATTGGTATACCTAGCTCAAACAAACAAATAAAAAAAGATATTACTTTATTCCTTAGATGTAAAACACGGATGCTTTAAAAATAAGCACAGCATGAGAAGTTCTACTGAAGATCTAATTAGTCTCTGAAGTTTTAAATCTGTCTTATGGTGCCTCATATTTCTGTACAGAAATTCAAGAAATAATAGAATTGTCCTCAGTTTGCTTCATTGCCTTCAGAAATCTTTATTTCATGCTGCAGATTTGAACTGTCATTAATTTGATTCACATCATGTAACTACACTTCAGGAAGAATAATACAAACTTGATCTGACATTCTTATTTTCGTTTCCAGCAACTTCTTTTTTTTTCTAGCTTTTAGAGTCCTCTGGGCTCCTTTTCTACAGGATATTCTGATTATATCAGTTCTTTGACTCTTTCAGCTTTCAACCTGACTTCCTTAAGACATGTAAATAGTGGGTCTTTAGGGGAAATTAGCTAACTTTCCCTGTCTTTCTTAGGTTCTGATTTTACCCTCTGTTTCCATTCTTTCTTGAAGAAAACAACGCCATTCTTAAGAAAAGCAATGAAAAATGGAGTTTCAGAGACAATTTATAATGACCTCCCTGACATTATGCAATTTAACATTGTAACTAAAGAGGGAACAGATTTTTTAACTGCTACAGTGGAAAAGTAGAAAAAAGAGAAAATGCTCTTTGAATAACGTGATTTTGATGTCTTGAAATGTTGAACTAAGGAAAGCAACTAGTGGATTTGAGATTAAGAACTTTTAAAATTATTTCTTGGATCTCAAAAAAATTCCCCAGCTAATCCCTAAAAGAGCCCTTAAAACAACTTGCAAACAACATATTTCTGAAACATATTTTCTTGTCTATCTTTTACAGTAGCACATTTTTTCAGTGTGCATAGTGTGCATTATTTAATGTACATGAATATTTCACCATATTTTCCAACACAACACAAAAAATTACTATCAATAAGTAACAGAAGTCTTTGTAATTTCAATTCTTAAATTCCAAAATGCCCTTTTATCTTAGTTAAGTGAATTATGTAGTTGAAAATACAACTCTTCAGTCCAACTGTTCATTTGTATCACCTCTAAGAAATCTCTTTCTCTAACTCCACCATTCTACTTGGTTATAATTCTCAGTGCGCAGAAAGAGACGTGACTGAGAGAGATAGAAATTTTATATTACAAGATATATTTCTCTAATGAACTAGTTATTAAATTTCCATGGCCTAGGAAACATTTTGAGCCAAATGTTTAAAAGGAAGTCCCCTTAGGTTTTGGAAAGAGAAAAAGCCCTAGAGTGTGTGGCAAATTATATTCTTTTTTATGGATAAACTGTTATGCATCATTCCAATAAATAAAGGCTTAAATGAAGTGCCTTTCTTAATGCTGTTTCAAATTAAAATGCATTAGCAATAATCATAGGAAAATAATACAATGAAACAACCACTAATACAAAACTTGAGAAAAGTAAGAATTAATTCAAGATGGTTACTGAGGTAGTGAGGAAATTTTCATTGAAATATTGATGTCTGATATGGCAAATGTCAATTGCAATAATTTCACTTTTACACACTTGTGTGCATTGTTAAATGTCTTGTCAATGGAAATTGCTGTGTTAGCAGGTGCCAACAGAACGAAATTAAGATGAAAAGGAAAAGAAAATCAAAACAGTATTTGTATAATGAAACTCATAAAAATAAATGGGATATAATATACTTTAAATTAGCACTAGGCCAAACCTAATAGCTATGTGACATCTTGTTGAAAAGAAAATCTATGTTGGATGTTTAAAGAGGCAGACAAAATTACTGAAAATTAAAACTCACAAGCAGGTGCTGGTTTTCTCTTGGCTTTTTCATATCAAATAAATACATCCTAAAATCCCTCAGGCTTTGTTATTTATTGCCCTAAGACGAAATGTAATGAAAATAAAGAACAAGTACTACATGTGTGTTTTTACTTTTTCTAACAGGAGGCAATGAAACTTATTATGAACAAAATGAAAATGGCTATATGAGAAAGACAGAAAAGAAGTTTATGAGAAGGATTACTTGACATGGCTACCTGGTTATCTGTGCTAAGAGTCTTTGGGTTCCAAAAGATCTCTTTCAGTGGGGTCAAATACAAATTTACGCTGTCAAATACAAATTTGGAGGACAGAGTTAGCAAAATTCTTGCAGAAAACAGACTGGAAAATCAATAATGGCAGTATTGAACTGTCCAATTAAAAAAAAAAACACGACCTTTTCCAACATATCCCAGATAGAGGTCAAGCTCCTACAGTCAAATAGAATTTGCTTTGTTGCATAAATGGCTGTGGTAGTTTAAATGAAAATGCAGATACGAGAAACCAGGAGACGGGCAAAGTAAAGATTCACTAAAGTGTTGATAAGGAATCACAGATTATTCTGAGTTGGAAGAGACCCACAAGGATCATCAAGTTCAACTCTTAAATAAGTGGCCTGTAACAGGAATTGAACCCACTACCTTAATGTTATTAGCACCATATTCTAACCAAATGAGCTAATCTCAGAGTGGCGCTTAAAGGCAAAACAAATAGGAAAGAGACCAGAAGAAATAATGAAAAATAAAGAAGAAATACAAGAAAATCAAAACAGAGTAAGATTTTGTCTCATATATAAAATTAGACGAGTATATTTTTGTCTCATATATAAGAAGAAAATGGTACAGCAAAAAACAAAGTCTGTTAGCCAAGCTACTAAATCAGAATTCAAGGTGTTGTGTTTGGGACCTTTTGGAAGGAGGAGAATATGATATAATCCAACATGTAAGAAAGCAAAAGTACAGGTTTCACTTATTAATGGTTGCTCAAGTCAGAATTCAGAAGCAGTATTCAAACTGCCTTATAAAGGAAGTCAGCTACATCAACTGTTGATGGTTATATTCACTGGAAGATATTGAAAGTTTAAAATCTTATCTTCTGGATTCTTTAGGTACATCATGTAAGCAACATTATTAATTTAATTGTGGTCCTCTTGAACTGATTTTTCTCTGCAGATTGAATACTGTTGATTGTGTCTACCCCTTAGGGCTTTCATACTATTATTTGTTCATGTCACTGAACAAGAACAAAATAAGAACAAGAGCAACAAAGACAGGCTTTTTTTTTGAGGCCCTGTGCTCCCTGGTAGAGCAAAGAATGATGAAAGGAAATAAACTGCATCTTCAAAGATGTACATGTTACTGAGAAAATGGTGCACTTGATTATTCCATTCAAAAGTATCCAAGAAGATGAGTGCAAAACTATCAGCAAGTGACACCCAAAAGAACATATAATGGTGATAAAAAGGAAGCTATTTGTTGATAGAACTACTATAAAAAGGGCACCACTGAGTCCTGCCAAGGATATAAAAAAGTGACAGTGACATTTTAAGTTACCTAAAAGGTAACTAAAATCACAGCTAGTACTTACTGCATTTATAAGAAATACACAGTCAAATACCTCTGAGAGAAGTTTTGAAGGACAAGTGATGAAATTTTATGATTCATAATGTAACTGGATGTCTTTTAGGCTTAAATCCTCTCCCTGACAAAGGGTCATTGCTCTGTTTCCAAAGCTAGCAAGTTTAGTGTAGCAAAAGCTTTGAGATTTATAAGGTTTGAGTTACAAGAGAGATTTAAGTATGGAAATCAAGTTATTCTACAGTTAGAACTGTAGTATAGCTCTTTATCAGAGTTATGCCTATATTCATACCCAGTGTATCAAGTCATTAGTTCCCTAGGTAGTCTGGGAACGTGCCAAAGATTCTGTGCAGATGTGAAAATGGACTGGCTTGAAACATCTGATAGATGTAAAACTCCAAGACACATACAAAATGAAGTATTTGACTGATTATTTCAAGAAGCTCTCCATCTGGGAATTCCCATCTTGGAATCTCCCAATACTTTCCATAGGCCAGTTTGTGGGCTTAAATGCATTGTTTAGCAACCTGGATAATGAATATGGCAATTCCCTCTAGACACTCTCCTAGTCATTTCCTCCTGTAAAACTAATCAAACTGTATAGAAATAAGACTCAGGTTGTGATCCAATAAAGCCTTGTAGATTGTGGCTGGATGACAGGTGCCTACCCAAGCTATTGTGTCACTGCCATCATATGGCATGGGGAGTTAAAACAAAAAGCAAAAAGCTTATGGATAAGGACAGTGGGAAGTCACTCCCCAGGTACCACCACAAGCAAAACAAACCTTACTCAGGAAACTTAATTTAATTTTTTACCAATCAAATCCGGGTAGGATAATGAGAAATAAAACCAAATTGAAGAAACACCTTCTCTCCATCTCTCCCTTCTTCTGAGCTTAGTTTCACTCATGATTTCCCTACTGACTCCTTCACAGCAGTACAGAGGGATGGGGAATGGGAGATGTGATCCAATCATCATATAATTCTGCTCCTGCTCCTGAGGAGAGGACTCCTCAAATCTTTCCATGTTCCATTGTAGGGTTCCTCCCACAGAAGACAGTCCTTCACAAACTTCTCTAACCGGAATCTTTCCCCTGGGCAGCAGTTCCTCTTTAACAGCTCCAGTGTGGATCCCTCTCATGTGGTGCAGTCTTTCAGGAACAGCCTGCTCCAGCATGGGCCTCCTGGGATCACAAGGCCTGCCAGCAAACCCACTCCAGTGTGGGCTCCTCTTTCTGTTAATCCACAGGTCCTGCCTGGAGCCTGCTCCAGCACAGTTCTCCGATGGGGCCACAGGCTCTTTTGTGTACCCACCTGCCCTGGCACTGGGTCCTCCCCAGGCTGCAGGTGGATACTCTCTCCTCCAGCAGGGATCCCCATGGGATGCAGCGGGGCAGCCGTTCTCACCATGGTCTGCACCACGGGCTGCAGAGGAATTTCAGTTCCTGCTTCTGGAGCACCTCCTGCTCCTCCTCCTTCACTGACCCTGGTGTCTGCAGGGCTTCTGATCTCACATTCTCACTCCTCTCTTCTCTGACTGCAATTCTTGTGCAGCAATGTTTTACCTTTCTTAAACACATCATGTTTTGCTTATTGGTTCGATCCTGGCCAGCAGTGGTTCCATCTTGTATCCAGTTGGCATTGCCTCAGCTAGATATGGGGGAAAATTTCAGCAGCTTCTTGCAGAAGCCACCCTTATAGCCCTCTCTATCCCCTAGACTTTTCCACACAAAACCATTCCTGAATAGGCAGTAAAGGTCACATCTTTTCCAGATAGTTAAGGGACATTTAAAATGTATTCTGTATTTAGTTCAGATAATCAGTATAAATAAGTATCGCATGTACTGGAGACCATGGGCCAACTGGATTATAAGAATTTATCAGAAGAGCAGCTTGGGGAATGTCATACAAACCAGATGAAGATGTAGACTCCTATTGTGATCTGGGCACTCATTAACCATCCTGTTAAAGAAAAATTATTTGATCTCAAGATATTTTTTTTTATTTTAACAATTGCTATTTGTGAATGTTTATCCAACATAAGTGTGAAACAGTCAGGATAGTAAAAAATATAGTGATATCATAGCTTACTCAATTATTTGAATTATGCAAGTCCTTGAAGAGTCATTCTCTTCACTGTCTTATTGGAGTGTTTTCCAATCACAGGTAATGAGCATTCTCTTGGGGCTTGTTGTTCTAAGGTTTTATTATCCCAGCAGCTTACTTTATGTTGTTTAGAGGGGTGGTGGTTAATTCCAAGTGATCAAGAGAATATTTTAAGCACTAAGTTATTGCTCTTCTGAGGTGTGTGTCCCTTTCATTCTTCAGTTTTATGATAGAGTTGATGAAGTTGTACCCTCCATATTTCCTGTTTGAGCAATTTATATCTAGGAAAAAGTAATCATATATTGTCACAATAAGTACTAGAAACCCTCTCTACTCCATTATAAGTAAATGCCCTAACCACCAGAGAGTAGAAATCTTCCTTCCCCTCATCCCACCCTTGCTCCAAAAGTACAATTTTTTCTCTTTCTTTGTCTTACTGAGTTAGTTACATAGGAAAATTAAACAGCTCCCACTGGAGGGTCTTAGAAAAACACAAAGCAAGCTTTACAACCCAGTGGGATCTGGTGAGTAAATATAGAATTGTGAGTTAGAATCCTGTCTCTAGACCTGATAGGAGATTCACAAACCTAGATATTTCTTTCAAAAAGTTAATGCTGCAGTTAGAAAGCAAAGTGAAAGGCACAGTTGACCCATTTCTCTGTCTAAAAAGGCAAAAGGCTGTTGTGTTCAGCTCTCAAAAAGCTTTGCAATGCTTTGAAATCTTCTAAAAGATGTAAAAATGATGGCGAAAGTCAACAAAATTAAAAATAGTTTTTAGCCAGTTCTTTCATATTACCTAGAAGCTATCATAAAAATACATTATGACTGTGAATGGTAAACATGAAGTGAAAGAAACCAAAGGTCACAGAATCACAAGGTTGGAAGAGACCTTCAAGATCAAGTCCAACCCATGCCCCAACAGCTCAACTAAACCATGGCACCAGGTGCCACATCCAATCTTTTTTTAAACACATCCAGGGATGGTGACTCTACCACCTCCCTGGGCAGACCATTTCAATACTTTATCACTTTCCCGTAAAAACTTTTTCCCAATATCCAACCTATATTTCCCTTGGTACAGCTTGAGACTGTATCCTCTTGTTCTGTCAGTTGCTGCTTGGAGAAAGAGACCAACCCCACCTGAGTACAACCACCTTTCAGGGAGTTGTGGAGAGTGATAAGGTCACATCTGAGACTCCTTTTCTTCAGGCTGAACACCCCCAGCTGCCTCAGTCGTTCCTCAGAGGGCTTGTGTTCCAAACCCATCACCAGCCTTGTTGCCTCCTCTGGACGTGCTCAAGTGTCTCAACTGAGACACTTTGCTCAAGTGTCCTTCCCAAACTGAGGGCCCAGAACTGGACACAGCACTCACCAGTGCTGAGTTCAGGGGAAGAATGACCTCCCTGCTCCTTCTGCCCACATCATTCCTGATACAGGCCAGGATGCCATTGGCCTTCTTGGCCACCAGGGCACACTGCTGGCTCATGTTCAGTCAGCTGTTGACCAGTACTCCCAGGTCCCTTTTCTCCTGGGCACTGTCCAGCCACACTGTCCCCAGCCTGTAACATTGCAGGGGGTTATTATGGCCAAAATGCAGGACTTGGCACTTGGATTTATTAAACTTCATCTTACTGGACTCTGCCCATCCATCCAACCATTCCAGGTCTCTCTGTGGAGCCCTCCTACCTTCCAACAGATGGACACACACTCCCAGCTTAGTGTCGTCTGCAAATTTATTAATGAAAGACTTAATCCCCTCATCCATGTCATCAATAAAAATATTGAACAGACCTGGTCCCAGCACAGGCCCCTGAGGTGGTGCCTGGCTGCCAGCTGGATGCAGCACCATTCACCACCACTCTCTGGGCCCGGCCATCCAGCCAGTTCCTAACTCAGCAAAGAGTGTTTCTGTCCAAGCCATGGGCTGCCAGCTTCTCCAGGAGCGTGCTGTGGGAGACAGTGTCAAAGGCCTTGCTGAAGTCCATGTACACTACATCCACAGCCCTTCAAGGAAACTGATAAGAAAACAGATGACTTGTGTCAAATAGGCATCCTAAAAGGGTGAACTTGCATCCTTTCCCCTGAAACTCCAGGTTCAACATGTCACCATTGTTACTTGCCTCCTCTTGTTGAAACAAAATTGATATCAGGTTCATGTTGGAAACCAATACACTGAATAGCCCTCTCTTGGTCAGGGGTTCAGGAGATGTTAACTGGGCTAATTCAGTGGCAGCCAGGTTGCCCATTCACCTACAATTTGGTTTTGTATACACAGAAGAACTTTGTGCAGAAATTCACATAATTTTTTTACTAAACTTAAGACCTAGTGACTTACAATGCCAAGGGCAGAACAATAATAGATACCAATACTTAAAATGGAATCTTTATCTCCCATTAAAGGAATTCATGCAGGGGAAGTAGAGCATGAATGTCAGTACATCAGGGAGACATGGATAAATTCAAGCAGATATTATTTTAGTCATGACAATCAGGCATATTTAATAAATAAATGGGGTCAGGACACGTCAGCAGTGGGAACAGAGAAAGTCAAGAATGAAGAGAAAAATCAATAAAGAAACATCAAGAACTCTGGAGGTTTTTATCACTAATTTAATTTTATTTTAGTTCCTGCAGGGTATAATATGAATTCAGGCATAATTACAGAGAAACACTGAAGTACTACTGGGCTATGAAGTGCATTTGGGAGGAAACAGAAGGTCATGGCTCTTAAATGGCAAACTTGCCAAGCCAGCAGCATGAATGTTGTAAGCTGTGTCCAGCCTAACCATACTCAGCCAGTAACTGTTAACATTTTTAAAGCCACACTTCCATTTGGAAACAACAACAATAACAACGAAAACATAAACAACAAAGCAAACAAAAACCTTCAGATCTGTTCATAACAACACAATTATACAGGCTAGAGTTTTCTTTCAGAAGTAATAAGTGACTCAATTTGCAATGTACCCAGTGTTCAGGTGGTGAATATAGAGCATGTTCCACAAAGCTGGCACACTATAATTTTGCTGAAAGAAAATTAGCAATTTTTTCTGATTTCTCTTCTCTATGAGTTTATTCCCACTGTCCTTTGCTTTTCCAGACGTCTGTATACTTACATTGCCATAAGAATTTAGGACTGTGTTGTTAAGGTGTTCTGTGTGAGGAAATGAAATGACCACTTCTAGCATTTTCTGGAATATTTTAAAAAGTCTGTCTCGTCTGACTATTGTGGAATCTTAGAGTATTCAGACAAATAATATACTCAAGTGAGATCTATTTTATAAATCAGTTCAACCAGATAAACCGATTAAAGCTCTGCCAGCAACTGACTGTGAATTCGTAATGACAAATGGAACTGGTATTGCCCAACTGACTTTACAATTCCCAGGGTTTCAGAAAGTGCAACCCAGAATGCACAATCACTCACCCAGTCAGGTGAGGGCTCTCCAGGAGTTGTCTTAGGCAACATCCCAGCCCATGAGGAGAGACCCTAGCTTCAGACCCATTGTTCTGAGGAGGCAGACCCAGGTGCCCTCTGCTCCAGCAGGGCTCCAGCAGTACCATATTTGATCATTGCTCACACAGGGTTATGTCACTGTCACACTGTCACTGCGTGGGGTCTGGTCTCATGCCCCACAACAGACACCTTGTAAATGTGATGGACATTAGCCTGCCCAAGGTCGGTCACAGGTCACTCTCTGTAGTATTTGGCACACTGACACGGTTACATTGCTTCTGATTACAGACCTGCCATGACTAAGCAAGGTCTCAAGGTGCTGTGATTCATCCTTTGTGTTCTGAAATGCACAGGGCAAATGGAAACACTTTGCTCCAAAGCACTTCTGTGCTATAACACCAGCTCTTATGCAAGTCCTTCAGAGCAAAAAGACAGTGAACTTTGTATGTAACCTCCAGACCAGGGCTGCATCTACTGAGAAAAGTTACAACTAAAACTCCTTCATTACATTAGTGTTTCAAATTCATAGTATTTTTTTAATAAGACTATTTTTTATAAATATACTAATCACTGGGAAAAAATCAGGTTAACTTCCACAGTGAAAACATTTTTCTGTAAGAGCTGAAAATATGTGAACAGTGAAAAACCAGTTTAGCTTCATTGCCAAATAAATAGCATATAAGCTATTGCACTATCTACATTCTTGATTTTTCACTGAAACAATTTAAAAGAAACCATTAAAAATTACTATTTTGATGACACCTCCACAAAAATTCAGATGCTGAACATGATTTTTATGATCCAAGAGCAAAGTGAAGGGTTAGGGTCCAAAATTACTGTGAAAAGTGGCAGTACATTTTATATATGCTGTTGATTTGTTTATCATGTGAAATGTAGACAACACAATCCTTATGGAGTCTGAGAACTCCTGCAAATGGCACTTCTCAAGTCCAATAACAAATGGACCACCAGGAGAAAAAGTTATTGAAGTATCTGTAGAGTACTGTTATGAATATATGGAATGAAACTGGATATGCTGCTGGCTATTCTTTGTCATTCCTAAGCTCTGATTCATTAAAAAGATATTTTAAAGCAACAAACAAGCAGACCTGTGGCTAATGAGCATTTTAACCCAAACCCCAACATCCTCCCCCTCAACTACCAATTGTTGAAAAAAAGCCCCCCCCCTCAACTACCAATTGTTGAAAAAAAAGATATATGCATCTTCTAAAATACTGGTGGTCCTGGAGTTTATTTCTTCACATAATATTTGTTTACACACAGTCTAGACAAAAGCAAAGGTGATGTTTCTGTCATTATGGCAGGCATGTTTCAGAATGTTTCTGAAGCCTTGCTTAAGTTATCAAAATACTTTCACTCTATTTCTCTTCTGACAAATCTATTCCATAAATAGCAATACAGGATAATATAAAATAAATTAAATTATATATATATATATATATGTATAAATAATATATATATATAAATATGTATTTCTAGGAGAAAATTGGCTTTTTAAGAATGTACAGGCAAATAGAAAGCTGTTTTAGAAATTAATATGACAGATGCATATTTTAAGCAAGGACAAGTTTTTCTTAAGGAACCTGAACATTTTAAATGAAGTTAATATAATCAAATGGTGATTGCAAAATGCTCTGAATACTGTGATCTTCATTATCAATTTTTTTTTTTTTTAATCCCTGGTTCCACACACATGAAAACCTTCCTGTTTACACTTTTGCTGAGTACACTGACCAAAATCTGAAGAAAATCTGAGAAAGGTGAGAGAGGTGGCTTCGTTTGGTTTGGTGTGGTTTAGGGTGTGTGTGTATCTGTTTGGGTTTTTTTTAACAGGACCGTTTGACCACAATCTTGAACTGACAAGAAAAAATGGGGTCTGGTTTCAGCAGCCAGAGGAAGAGGGATTGTGTATCTGCTAGGCACAAAGGAGCCCTCTGATCTGTCAGGCACATTCCCATCGTACCTGGGATCATGCTTCCACCACAGAGCAGGTGAGCCCCATCCTTAGAGATTCTACCATTCCTTCTTCTACACAAATATTTTTAGTTGACTTTGGGTTGAACAAATGCATTCCTGTACTTCAATAAACTGCAGTTGACTTTGTTGACCTGAAATCTCTAAATGTGCATTTTTACAGGAAGCAGATAGTTCCTGTACCATGTGTGGATAAAAATGGTAATTACTGAGTAAAGTCTATAAGTTGTATTTATCTTCTTAAGCAATCTTCTGTATATTTCTGCTTTCTCTCAGTGGCTGAGTGGCAAAGACTACCTTTGATTAAGTTAATGTCTTCCTAACAAAGGTAATGTTGTGCTTAAGTAAGGTTTGTAAGTCCCTTTAAAAGTTTTGGAAAATATGGAAAAACATCAAAAGAAATGCATCAAGAGACTGTCCTGGTTATTCTGGATTCATGAAATATCACAAAGTAATATTCATTGGCATGTAATCTTAAAATAAATTGCATGGCAGAATGATACCCTGAAAACCTTGAGTTTATATATAGGTTTTCAGATAATTACAGCATACTGCCTATGGTTTAGGCTTTTTTTTTCTATTTTTCTCCTCACAGCTCTTCCTGTCTTCTCCAGCCTAGATTTTTAGTGGTTGTGGGTATCTCTGCTCTCACAGAAACTAAGGAATACTATTTATGTCTTCCTAGCACAGAATTCCTTGAAAAATGCTAGCTGGGGTGAAATACAAGTAAATTACAACATCCTTTTAGAGCCTGATGAATTTACTGAAAGATGAAGAATGCATGGGTTTAAAAATATGAAGTTTTTCTTCACACATTAGTGGATTCTGTATGTTTCCACAAGACAGCTGAGATAGACAAAATAACAGAATTTATGAAATTTGTTGATTACAATTCATTTTTCAGCAATCAAATGCTATTTTCATAGTCTCATAAAAATTCAGTCAACAAGTATTCTTTTTATTCTACTATACATACAGTCTTATGAAGGCATGCTATTAAAGGTAAACATTTTTTAAAAACTCAAATAGTTGCTGAAAATTTCTTTAAAACACTTATTTTAACATGTGAGAAAATTATTCTTGTTTCTCAAAAATGGCTGAACTACTTTTCCAACACCTGCAAGACAGTTTTCTTTCAAAGAAAGCAGAAACTGTGTATTTTAAAAGAAAATGTAACAGTTGTGTAAGACTAAAAGCCACTGAGAAGTGATTATTGGAATGAGAATTTGTATGCAACCTTAACTACAGGTGTTGTTACTGACCCTGCATAGGAAATCACATGGAATTGATTAATCAGAGAAAAAAAAACCAAACCAACTCTTTCCTTATAAACTAAATCAGATTGAAAAATATGACCTGCATTTTTCTTTACTTTTGTTCATATTTTGCAGTAGAAAAGTTTTTGAGGTAGAGGAAGTAACAGCACTGACAATTTTTCATTGATCATGATCATACACAACTTGCAGAACTCTAAATCTCTACCTGAATGCTACCCAGCATGCACATGGATACTGTGTATAAAGGTAAAAAAGAAGTGATTTTACAGGCACCTTTTCAATATCAGCAAACAATATTAAATGCTTAGGACAATATCTTTATGTAGGTGTCAATAAGAAAGAACATTATAAGGCTCTCTAATCTATATAGTCCTCTTTATATTCCAAGACTGATGTGGTCACTGCTAAAGAGTTGAACTTGCCAGTCACAAGACAAAATAATATATTAATTTTTTTCTAGCTGGATTTTGTGCTGACTTTCTGGCTGATTCTGCTTTCAATTGTTATGACAGATACAAATAGTTATTGTCTGCTGAGAGTTTATGCCATTTGAAGAACACTTAACATCTCAATCTATACATTATGCTATAATGTTCAAATAAGGGATTTGCTGTAGATAATCTCAATATTCTTAAAATATTCTAGAATAAAAACAAGAGAGCTGGTTTCCATTACCTATTACTGTTTTCTGCAAGAGTATTCATGCTGGTTGCACTCAGTTATTTTTCTAGTAATATTTTTTGTTTCCTCTAAATTTCTTTGGAATTAAAATGTCTGGTTACTAATATAATTTTATTTGTATTAATATGTAGGTTGTGTTTTTTCGTTCATACTTTGGTGTGGGTTTATTTTTTCTGTTTGTGTATCACCATAGTTTCAAAATTATTTGAAAAGAAATGTAAATTAAAATTACTTCTAGTTTAAAGTGCCCTTTTAAAAATATGTGTATCTTTCTTTTTGTGGGTCAAAATAGTTTAGTAGTCAACTGAAAAAAAAAGTTCCACTAATACATAAAGGATGTGGTTTGCTCCCACATATTTTTGTTAGGCAGTTTCCACTACTAGTAGTGTTGTCAGTCAGTTCATACTATTAGTATTATAGAATCATAGAATAGTTTAAGTTGGAAGGGACTTTTAAAGGTCATATAGTCAAACCCCCTCTGGTAGTGGCTGCACGAAGAATATCAGGGCCATCTGATACAACAAATGGCAATCAGCAAGGCCTTTCTCTATATTACATTCAGTTTTATACTTACTGCTACAAAAAAAATTATAATTCCAAAGTGTCATTTTATATGCCTCTGTCCAGGAGGTGAAAATCACAGTTTGTGAGTCCAAAGTATACCTACAGGCTGAGTTAAAATTGATAACTTTAATCAAAGTTATTTAAGTTAAAACAGGCTGCTAGGTCATCAGCAATTAATTACAGAAGAAGCCTAAGTCCAAAGGGCTACATCATTTTAAGGACATCTAGGATATCTATAAGGAAACCTTACCATCACTGGCACATTGATACAGCATGAGAAAACTTATGACAACTATGAAATTCCTTATCAAGAACTGCTGGAAGCTGTCATTTTCCCATCCACTCTTTCATGCCTCTGGAGCTGCCATAGCTCAGGCTTTGCACCGTTCTGCCTTCTCTTCCTGGGTTAGCCCCAAGTGGTAGCCAAAACCTCATCCAGCCACTCATTCTCTGTGGCTGACCTCAGAAGGTTTAGAGCAGAAAACAGAAAGAGCAGTAAAAAAATGTCCAGGAGTCAAGACGTGAAATAGTACATAAATTACCTGATTTTTTGGATAATAATATTTATTGAAAAAAAACCAAAAACACCCAAACATTAAAAAGTATAGGAGACATCTTTTCTTCCCCTGTCCCATTCTTGACTTAATTCCAGACTCTTCTTTCCTCTTGCTATTTTGGCAGGCTACTCCCAGTCCTTTCAGAGTGGTGATGCACAGCACAGGACAGGAGTATGTTATGGTCAGAATGTAGTGGTTTCTCTCTTTCACTCCTCATTCTTCTGCTCTTTTAAGGACTTTCCATGGGTGGCAGTCCTTCAGGAACATCTATCTGCTCTAGTGCTAGTCCTCCACAGGCTGCAAAGAAGACTTGCTGTAGCATGGAGAACCTCCTTCTCCTCCTCCTCTGACACTTGTGTTCCCTCTGCTGGTTTTCACTTGGGGTTCTTTTGTTATGTTTTTTGTTTGGTTTTGGTTTTTTGTTTTGGTTGTTGGTGGTGGTTTTTTGTTTGTTTGTTTGTTTGTTTGTTTGTTTTCCTCTCTGCCTGTAGTACTTTTGTCCCTTAAGTATGTTTTCACAGTTGGCACCAGCTTGGCTGATGGACTCAGCCATGTCCTGTGGTGGGTTAATTTTGAAGCCAGCTGGAAACATCTGTGTTCAGAGAAGAGCAGTCTGTGCCTTCTCCTAGCAGAAGCCATCCCTGCAACCTTCTGTTACCAACAGCCTGACTGATGCATCCAATACACAATCATACCTCTTTTTTAATTCAAATGCCCTCAGAAGAAGAATTATCAGTGACACTGAAAGTTCTTCTCTAGTCAAAACCATGGAATATATATACAGCTTTGAAAAAGAGATCCCTTATTGAATTGTTTAAATCTGATACTCCTAATCTATTTTCAAAAACCTTGGGAATCTGATAATATTAAAGGTAACAGCTGAACAGAATGCCTCAAATGTAATTGTGTGACTATAGAAGTATTTGTGAGCATCTCCTTGGATAAATAATGCATCAATCTTAGATCTGCTTTTGTTTAGCTAATTACTAAAAGTTCTAGATTAATTTTACTTAATTTAAGTAATATAAAGTTCTTTAGTATTATGAATTTCTATAGTAATTTTACATTCCATTAAAATATCATTATATATACAATATTATTTAAATGTATGTATATATATATGAATTATTCCTTCCCTGTAGCTTATGAAATTCTCCCTTGTTTTATTGACTTTAATTTTTGAAAGAAAGTATTTTGAAACTGACTATTTATAATAAGACAAAGATCATGCTATAGAAGTGCTGCCTCTACTACCCTTGTACTGCCCTTGTTACTGCCTACAAAACAGACAGTTCTCTGCAAGCTGTGACAGCGCTTACAGGAAATAACTCAGGAAACCAATTTCTCTTGTATTTTTAAATGTTGCACCCATTGTCTCTAAAAAGAAGACAATATATTTCAAAGTATGTAACATGAGGTAATGCATTGAATTATACTACTATGCCACCTACAGCCACATGTATGCATTTCTGCCAGAAAAGCTTTTTCCTTAGGTAAAAATAATTACACAAAAAGCAATCTGATCTAAACATGCAGTGTCTTCTGTTTGTGTTCCCTCTTTTCAATGCAAACATAGCACTGATGAAAACATACTGAGCTCTCAGTAGTTTATAGAGGAAAAAGTATTGATTGGTGCAATTATCTTTTCAGTCAAAAAAGCCTGAAGGAAAAACTAAAACAAAAACTCCCTAAATATAATAAAGACTGCTTCTATATTGTTTTTATGCAAGGAATAAAGTTTTAAGGCTTTAATGTTGTTGTCTTAAAATTGGTTATCTTTGCAGTGCTCATTTACCCAGTGCATGAGACTGATAGAAAAAAAAATAGAAGACTTCAAAGGTTTATACACTGTGTGCCATGCACACTTTAAATGAGTGATGTCTAAATAAATATTTGGAGTAGTTTATATATCAGAAATTTTTTCACATTTACCATCTTTTCCCTGTTGGGTATAACATTAAATGTTATGTAAAGGATTTACTATAGCAATTTTGTAGCCAATTACTTTTAAGACATTTTCTTCCCTTAAAATATAATTGCCTGAAGAAATGTGCATCCTAGAATAATATAAACTAAAAGTGGCGTGCCTTACAATTTCACAAAGATGGTCAACCTCTACCTAGCAACAAGACAGAGCTCTAGCTATCCTAGCATTACTGCCTGTTGTGATTCTCATAAGCTGCTGCTAGTGCTGTAATTTCTCTTCCCCAAATCCCCTGAAAAACACTCTCAAGCTTGAAAGTACAGTTCCTTAAAAATATATTTGTTTCCTTTACAAAAAAAGATGTGTCTCTGAATATGAAATGTTTAAAATTTTGCAAGCAGTGGAATTTACAAAGGAACATTTTTTTTTGGCTCAAATAAGCTTGGTTTGCAGCACTGCAAAGATGCAGCCCTTAACCAAAGGAGGGTTTGATGCTTCTGATTTTCATTTTATTAAAATTTCCAGGATGCTTTTTCACAGTATGCTGTAAAAATCTAAAATCCATTTTTCCTTCCCTCCCTTCCCTCCTCCCTTCTTTCTGCCTTTTTAACTCAATCCATAGAGCATGAGAGCATCTTTAATACTCTCTGCTTACAATACAGATTTAGAGTTGCTGTGTAAGGAAATCCCGAATCTCCACATCAAAGAGAGAAGGCCGATAGCTTTAAGAAAATGTCAATGTAGCAGTTATGTACTTAAAAGAAGATCTGCTACCACACCCATGTTCGAGGTTGCAGAGAGCCTGGTAAATGGCTGGGAAGTGTCACTCAAGCTGAGAGCTGCAGCCCAACAGGAGTCAAATGTCAGCACTGTTAGTACCAGTGCTGGAGCAGAGCAGCCACGGGAGCGGTGCTGCAGCATTGCTTAAGGCCATTTTGTACTAGAGGTGGAAACGGTCTGGGGAGTTACTTTTACATCACTGCAAATTATACCTGTTGAATGAAAAGATTCTGGGGACTTCTACAAGCTTAAAGATATTCAGAGAGTTTGTCTTGAAGAGAAAGGCTTTTGCAGCCAATGTATTCGAAGAGGAGACAATGAGTAGGGAGTTGGGAGAGGGAGGTAGTAATGATCCTATAAGACCCAGTTATTTCTTCAGCCACAGATACTCCAGAGTTCATTGCTGGCACTGCATATTGTGAGGTTGTTCAAGGGACATAGAAACACGTAGTCTTCCAAAAGTGAAAAGAACATGCTGTGGGAATAGAAGGGAAGACAAAAGATTGGAAATGAAAAAAAAAAAAAAATATATATATATATATATTCACTGGTACATCTCTAAGGAAAAGGAACTGGAGCAAAATACAAGTGAAGACAAAAGAAGTGCCAACAGGTGCAATGAAGATGAGACAAATCACAGAATTACAGAAAGGCTGGAGTCAGAAGGAAACTCTGGGGGTCATCTGGCCCAATCCCCCAGCTAAAGCAAATTCACATAGAGGAGTTTGCAAAGGACTGCATCTAGGTGGGCTTTGAATATCTTCAGAGGTGGAGACCCCACAACCTCTTTGGGCAGCCTGTTCCAGTGCTCTGTCACTTTCAAAATAAAGATTTTTAACCTCATATTCAAATTAACATCTGATGTTTCAGTTTGTGTCCATTGCCCCTAGTCCTGTCACTGAACACCACTGAAAAGAGAGTCTAATCCCCTCCTCGTGATACCCACATTTTGAATATTTGCATGCACAATGCTCTTGAACAGCTGAATGTAAATTTAAAAAAAAAAAAAAAAGAAGATATAAATGCTTCTCATAGAGGAAACAGAATGATCGAGCTTTGAGGATAGAGGTTAATGGGACATACTCTGGAGGTGAGGAGCAAGTAGAATACTACTATGCTCTGTCCTGGGGCCTGTCCTGTTTCAAACATTTTTAATAAGGACATAGGGGCAATAATTCCCTGTTAAAAAGTTCTGCAGACTACTCCAAATGGAAAGGACATGTGCTGTTAAGGAAGACCAAAACAGGAGTTCCAAAAGGAACTCCAAGCAAGTCACCAAGGACAATGCAGAGATTCCCTGACAGTGCTGCAGGTTGGGCATTGAGTGACTGGGAATCCAGAAAAAGCCCTGGATCACCAGGGCTTGGAAGCTGAGGTGATCAACACCAATAAGAGCAGTGTGGCCAGCAGAGCAAACAATGGGATTGAATCACCCTACTCAGCATTCCCCGAGACATCATCTGACTGTGGCATCTGGTTTAGGTCCCCCAGTACATGAACAGCATCACTAAACCAGAGTTCTGTGGAGAACACAAAGGTTGATGGGGCTGGAGCACTTGCAGGTAATGTATACTGTCCCAGATGCAAGGCAAGATTTATTCCATTTGCCATCTGTATGGCAGTTGTCTTCTGTTAAGTGGGCAGTTTTCCTTATCTTTTTCAAAACCAATTCTCCCTCTGGGGAGACATCTGCTGATAATGGGCTATTGAATGTCACTGCATGACTGGTAAGAACTATAACATCCCATTGTGAGATGCTCCGCCCAGAGGGAGGAGCCAAGCATTCCTAACTGGATATAATCTGGGTTTCGGGACACCAGACTCAGGCTTTCCCACTGAATTTCCAGGAGGACTGCAGCCATTCCACTTTGGACTACTACCAACACCTGACCTAAAGGGTGTCAGGTTGTATTCTGACTTTGTCAGTGGTTTTTCTTTTGTATTATTGCATGTATTTTATTTTCTTTTCCCCTTTTCCTACTAAATTGAATTTCTGACTTGGAGTCTCTCCCTAGTTTTACTTTCAAACCAGAACATATACATTGCAATAATAATCAGGAAATAAAGTCATTTTGTCCAGAAATATTACAAGACCAGGTATTCAGCAGTCATACTCATTGTAGGGCTTGGCAAGCAAGTCAGAATCATCAATGAAGCTATTTCCAGCCCTTCAGATTCCAAGATAACGAAAAAAACTGGGAGATGAAGACACACAGATATACCACCCTCTTTTAGGAACAAAAGTTCACAGCTTCATGTTTAAAGTTAAATAAATATTTAGCTTTCAAGAGCAATTTTTGGACAGATAATCTTAATTTGAAATAACAAACTCATTGAAATAAAATATCTTTTACTTCAAATGATAACATTTTTGAGATGCTGACTTTATAAACTCTTCTAATCACTTTATTTCCCTTAGAGGACATGAAAATCTTAAGTAAAGGATAGAGCATGGAGTGTGTCTGTGGAATGGCACTTATAGCAAGATAAGGTTAGGAACAGGAGGAACAATGGGTAGAAATTTTATTCCAGTAGAATTAGATTATATATAATGGCAGTATTTTTTTTCATCATGTTTCCTTCTTTCTTTGACTTAAATCCTAGTTTCTGGCTGCCTGTGGGTAAATTTGAAAATTTATAAGCTCTTTTTTTCCTCTCATGTCAGGAAAAAATTTCATAGGCTAACTTATCCTATTACGAAACCTGTGTCTGTCTTCAATGTTTTTCATAACTTTCTCTTGGGCAAGGTTCAGAATCAATATTCCACCCTTGCTTTCTGTAGTCTATTAGATGACCTTGAGCCCATGAGAGAGTATTTTAGTGTTAATTTTGTCTTTCTATTAGGTTCCATATTTTTGTCCTATCCTAAATCTGCTTCCAAGTACATCTTTAAATTCTACACAAGGTATCCCAAAAATGTCTGCAATTGGTCACCAAGATTTTTTTCTGGAATCCTGGATTCCTTTCCATCATTCTTTTCACTGGAAAAAATTAATGCAGTTCCTCTCCTTTTCTGGGTCTGACTCACTGTGTCTGAGATTAAATTTGCATGTATGGTCAAATCAAATTCCTAAATTTCATTTGAAGAAAGCTCTTCTCCCTCATTTCTCCTCATCTGTTAACAGATACTGTGAACACCATCAACATCTTGTCAATCTGAGATTACTGCTGAGATGTTATGTGTTATTTCTTCAGGGACTGCAATTTTCCTACATATCATTAATAATATCTGTATTTTCATTGTTGTCTCTTTTGCCTTTTCAGGCCTTTATTATCTCGAATTTCAATTTACATTCTCTCTGCTCTTGCCTGAGAAAAGTTTAATTGTACCTAGAGCAATATATCAGTTGTGAGCACTCAGTCAATGACCAGCTGTTTTCCTGCCCTTCGGATGTTCAGACAAGTATATTAGTGAAATTTTCATTTTGAATACTCAGATAATGACTTCCTTGACTTTAATTGTGTCTAAATTCTCTCTCTTGCTGTGATATCTATAAGGACTGTTCTGTGATAACAGCCACAGACAGAGAATAGTAAGATCCTCCTCTGACAATTTAATTTATTATACTTTGCCATATTTTAATTTCTTTGCTAGAGCAAATTGTTGCCCGTCCCTTCATACTGAACTTGTAAGTTAGTCCTTTCTTGAGTTGTTGGCTGCTGCGTCTTGTCCCCAATTTTGCAAGAGCAGATCTCTTGCTAGCCCCAGCTAGCTCTTTTTGGGGTGACAGCGAGAGGCATTCCCTGCTGAACCCAGCTGGGCTTTAGAGAGTGCCTTCGTGGGTCCGAGGACACTGCTGATCCCACCCGCAAGGAAGGAGGCGACACTCTTCTGGGGGTAGGTCCAAGATTTATTGTGACTCCGAGGAGAGCCCCAGAGCCCAACACCACTCAAAGAGGTCCCAGAAGAGAGTGAGCTCTGGGCCTCGAGCAGGCCCTGATATAGGGTGGGTGGGAAACCCGATCAGGCAATGGGAGAAGACATGGGAGTGGCCCCCCGAGGGAAGGACAGCCGGGGTATCCACTGAGCAGGGAGCAGGGGAGGGACCCCAGGCCATTGTCTGGTCACCCAGCGACCCCGGCAGGAGCCTCCAGACAGAGGGGAAGGATGGACAAGTCACCTGGGCGGGGTCAGGGGCCTGAGTCAGGGTTTTTGGGATTGATGGACACACAGGTGCTGACAGGAAAACCTGGGATGAACCAAAAAGGCACAAGGCGGGTACAGAGGGATAAACCATTTTGAACATACATACAGTGGAACCTAAAAACACAACTCCACAGTTGGCAAATATTTGAACGATGTCTAAAACAGTCAACATTTTTGTAGGATAAATAACAAGTAACACTAATATTGTTGTTACATTAATAACACTATTAGAATCTATGGTAAAGATTGACAGAAGTAGAGAAAAATAATTTTCAGAGCAACGTATCACATCATGGCTTTGTTTTAGAAGAGATTAGAGTGTGTTCTTTTTGTACCCTGTCAGAGCAGAAAAAAAAATTACCTGTATTTATCATAAGCCCCTATCTATAAGCAACAGAAGGTGGTGAAAAATAAAATAGAGTAGATGGGGAACAAGAAAAGGAAAGAGTTGGGAGAGAAAAGAAGAAAGAGAATCAGAGATAATCTCTTTACAAGTTTTTCTGACATGTTCTAGTCATTCCTAGGTGCAGATGGCATTTGATCCCTTACCTACACCTACATTATTAATTCTGAGCAGACATATTTGCACTCAACAGCAGAAAAGCAGAAATGCCATCCTGAGAAATTTTTTCCTTATGTTCATTTCATTCTAGCAAACTTTTTTTTTTCAATTTATATTCCACTTTTCCAGCTCTTAAGAGAGCACAAAATAGCAATCATCATTGAGAATTAATAACACATTATCTTGAAGTAAACCCACAAATGTCTAATGTTTGAATGCAGCACAAGTTCCAGTACGTTTTCTACATCAATTTAAATATGGATTCATAGATCATCCACAGCAGGCTTTCCAATGATAGCTACTGGGAAGAATTTCTTTCTTTCACGGGTTTGGTGAAGATCTTCACTTCCTTATCCATCTCTAATCATTCCATCATGAATGTCCTATATGAAGATGGCAATTGTCAAAACATTTGCTGATCGAGTTAGCCTGAAGTGTGTTTCAATAAAGGTAAAATCATGAATTATAACAATCTTCATTGTGTTCATTGTAATTTATTGTGTAGATCCTCTTATGTTATTGCTTTTTACCTGTGATTTAATAGTTTGATATAGATTAAATCTTTGTTGTTTAACTGTTGCATGAAAGCAATGTCAAGGGATTGAATCTGTAAAAGAAGTATTCAGTTACAAAGACATCTCTGAAACTAAAATGCCCTTTTGTCAGGGGACATATTAGTAAATCAGTATATCTACTGGATGTCCTTCAGGGATAGAACAAGACATTTATGGTCTCCTAGGGATTATGTGAATTCACTAAATAGTCTAAGACTATGTATTTACATATGAATAAAATGAGGGGACGAAAAATAATTTACAACACACAAGTCACTTACACCACAGCAATTTTATGAGATTTGTCTTAGCAGATCATGGTACAAATATATGCCAACAAAAAAAAATCTGTTGCTAATGTGAAAAACACACTTGAAAAGCGAAGTACAAAACAAAGAGAATATAAACCCATCCTTTCTGTCTGTTCACCCTAAGATGTTGATCTGTTTGTTTTGGTCCACAAACACCAGTTTCCCTGTGTGTTGAAACACACAGCTGAGCCCCAGAGATGAAGTGAATGACTCCACTTCGCAGCCTGTCGCTGGCAGTTACAGAAGGATGGTGTCAAACTGGGGAGAAAATTGAACAGCACCTTATTTCCAAAGGAGAAACTGCATCTGCACTAAGGCAGCCACAGGTGTTCTTGGATGAAGTATCAAAGCAAGCACTTCAGCTGGATTGCATAAAAAGCCTCAGGGGAGTAACACTGATTCCAGAGAAGCAGAGGGTAGGGGCTGCTCTTTGGAAAGTCCTGGTGTATTATTGAGCCTTTTGCACAGGACCCTCTGAGTGGCAGATGCAGACACATCAGATTGCCCATACATTCAGGCATTGCTTATCTTTCAAACTTTCAAAGCAGTACTGTGAGGGAACAGTGTCAAGGAGGACCTTATCTCTGGTGCTGAAACACCTGTGGCCAAGTGGCAGAAAGCTTTCTGAGAGGTGTGGATCAGGACTGATGGCTTTTGATGCACACCTGCAGACCCTTAACTATTTTTTGTGGAGATGTTGGATTGTGCTGCTCTTAGGGAGAAAATGGAACTCTTATGTAAGGGCATGAAACAACTATTCTAGTGTCTGTTTTCCTTGAATTCAGGGGTTACTTTATTTTCAAAATCAGGATATTTGCTTTTGCTTCCACGCAGTATACCAGTTACTTGCTTTTATTTTGGAGGCATTTCATTTAAAAAAAAAATCAGTTACAGAGCTTTTAACTTGTGAGCAGGACTTTCTGTGTCACAAGGGAGCTTTACGCTTTTGTGAAAATGGGAAATTAAATCCACTTACCCTTTCCAAAGAGAAGCTACTATGGGACATATTTAAGATGGCTTAAATCATCTGGCTTTTTCAGTGAATATCATCAACAAAGACATTAAGACATCATTTGCAAGCTTTATTTTTAATGTAAAATGGCAGCAATTGATATTTAAAACTGTCTGATAATAAACCTTGTATGAGAGGTGCAGAAGCCACAAGAATCTCTTAGGTGGAATGAAAACTTATTCTTTCAGCCAAAACTAAAAAGGGTTTAAGAAATATGCTCATTCTCTTAGCTTGAATTTTGAAAACAGTTGCTTAGGGGTTAGGTGTTTTATAATTTTTATTGTATTTTATGAGATAAAAGGGAGTTGAACACAGGGTAAGATGCTCCCTGCCCCAGTTTATTATTCAGTAGAGGCTTTTCTTACAGTGTAGAGAATGGATAGCAAAAGGTTTTAAAATTACTCACCGATTAATTTTCTTTTATATAGATTAGATTTCTTTCATATGAGTCATTACTGTTTCCAGCATGAGCTGTCAGTATGGCCAAAGAAAATCCAGGCAAATTAGGTTTTTGTTTGGTTTTTATAAGCTTAATCTCATAATGATCATGTTTACAGTTAATACTTAACAAGAACAGGTAAGAAAATATTCATTTGTGATCACACTTCTCTTTAAACAAAGTAGTGATAGTTAAGCTGTTGTAGTACAACTTTTTTCTCTTCATGATTAAGACCGAAATGCAGCTGTAAGTGCTCTTTTTTTTATCCTTTTCTTTTTGACTTGTGCATTCCCCTCCTTAATTAACTGCTTCATCTTGGTGTTTCATGAGCTTATCTGTGTGCATGTGTGTGCCTGTGTCAGCTGTTTGGAACACAGGACTAATAACAGCAGCTGCTCAAAGAGAGCATTCCACTGCATCAATTAATGTTCCATGCTAAGTAAGAAACCTACATCCTCCACACCAGTCTTGTTATAAAATAATTAATTTGATTCAGATGCTGAATTAAGTATGGCAAGGAGGTTTTTGGAATAATGTTAAGGAGGAAATAGACTGCAGCCTTGGGAAGCCTAGAGCATGTTTTGTACTGCACCTTGAAACAAACAGCTTGACTAAAGAGTAAGTTCGTCTATCTCTTTGATGGCTGCATTACCAAGTCAAAGTCTTCAGGGCCTCGTGAGGGTTCAATGACAGAGAATATTGTAGCAGCTAGATGTAGGACACATAGAATTTAGGCTTTTTGATCAAGTTGTAATAAACAGCTTTAATTAACTGGGCTTCCCAGAGGGGATTAAAGAGCAGTGAAGAACTCTTTGTTTTATTATTTAAGATTCAAACTATTGCTTCCATTAGGCATATTCAGAGTTTACAGCTAAGATCCATTATGGGTTCATTGCAGCAGAGATTGCACATGCAGTGTACCTGACATGTTTTCCTTCTCCGTCTTGGTAAAAATAAAAACCTTCAGGTTCCACCTGTGTTGCAGAACAGTTATTAAGCAGTCATGCTCTTCTTTCCCTTCAGACACTCATCTATTGACTCACAAGTAAAGACAAGGAAAAAGAGAAAATAAGAATTTTGTACTGGTGGTGTGCTGTATTCCCATTCTGAAATCTGTTTTAATTTGAATCTCTCTTCTGCTGGGTAACCAACCACTGGTCAAGAGCACCACAGGAGTCTGATTAGAAATGACCCAGTGAGTTACTAGAGCAAACAGAACCCATAATTCTCCCAATGAACATGTAAAAGGCAATGCAGTGCTGTGTCCTTAGCTAATCAGTGTTTTGAGACAGTATTACAAGGATCACTCCTAGGGAACACTCTTCCCTTATTGCCTCACTTTGCAAGTACAGAGGTACTTAATTTTGCATGCATAGTGACAAAAAAACTTGAACTATGATCCTGATAATAGCAATAGTTTTTAAGAACTAACAGCTGACTTGTGTACTGGAAAGCAAAAAACTCCAAACCATTTGAAATTTTTCATATGTAAATAGTTGATTAAGCTGTTTGAAACGTGTTTTCATCCCATTGTAAACAAAAAACTGAAATTTACTAGTAAGTATGGCTAAATACAGCCTGAAACAGGGGACTCCAAGGTGGTTCATCAGCTGTCAATTGACCAGCATTGCTAGACACCCTTAAGGTCTCCATCAACTTATTTTCAAATGTGACATATGTTACAGTAAATACTATCTCCCTGCTTGAAGAGAATTTTTAAGCTATAGCAAAGAATAAAAATACTCAGAGGTAAAAGAAATAAATGAAACAAAAAGGTAGACTTACAAACCTATCCCTGGTCACATTTCTTTAAAGACATAAATTCAGTGTGAAACATCAAAATAATGGAGCTCTATTGATCCTAGAGGAAAGTTCCCAAATGCTAATAAGGAATACTCTCCCAGCAGAATTGGACTGTTCAAACACAACAATTGAAAGACAAGGTTGGGAAGGTAAAAATTTTAACTAAAAAGAATAAAAATTAGAAGGTTTTATTTTATAGTGAATAAGAGAATTAAAAAAAAAAATCACACCATATCAATATTGATCCCTTCATATACCACAGCACAATTTATTTTATGAATGAGGAGTTTCTTATAGTAAAAGTTATGATCCTTCAACCTGTATGAAATTATTTCACATTTAATTATGAAACAGCAATTTAATGGGACTAAACCTAGTTAACATATAGATATACAAATCAAAACTAGGTCACAATAAAATATGCATATCAGAAAAGTGAAGATAAAATTCTCCTTCTTAATATTGCATTTTTGCTTTTGAACAGTGATTACCAGGGATTGGTATTGAAGTACCATGACAATGTGTTCTCACTGAAGTCAATGGGAAACCCCTTTCTGGCTCCAGGAGCACAAAAAAAGCTGAGGAGCACCCAGAGACTCACTAAAGGAATGTGACACTTTCATTCTGTGTAGTGTTGGTGGTTTTTGATACTGGAATTACAGCAACAGAAAACCCACTTGTGATTGGTTTCTTTACATGACACACTATGAGACACAAATACCTTTCCCAAGGAAATATTGCCAAGAAATGAGAGGAAAATGGGACTGGAAAACAGAGATAAAGTGACTTGCTCAAAGTCTTGAAGCAAGGCAGTGGAAGATCTGAGAAAGATCCTCCTGAGCAACATCACCTGCTGGATGGCACAGCCTCCTTGTACCATTCCTCCCAGACTACAGTTGCAAATGCTCCAAAATAGGGGTACCAAAAATATAGACAGAGATGAATTGTAATCCTGAATCAGGAAGCTGGCATGATGAAATGTCAGTGATCAAAGAAATAGGGCTTACAGAGACCAAAAAATTTGTAGCAGTGATGTCAGACAAGCTTAAAAAACAAAAGCAATGAGAAAGTTACTTGGCCTGAATTATTTACTGTTAAGCAGAATATTCAGAAGCCTTTCTCAGTTAAATTCTCCAAAATGATTTCACAGAATTTTTCTATTTTTTTTTTAATTTTTAAGGTTAAAAATATATCTACATGTACTTCTTGACAAAGTCCTTCTATAAAATCAATGAGCATATAAAGACACCAGTATATAATACATCAAGAACTGCAATATTTTTAAAATATATACATACTCCTGTTCAAATTTGAATATAGAGAAAAAATTATTAAATGGGCTGTATTATTTATTAGAAAAGACAGACGCAGAGGAAAAAAAGTTGTATAATAGTTCAAAACAGATAAATTACTGTCTTAATTGTAACCATTATGATAAAAATAAATATCTTAAAAAAATAATGCTATAGGAAAAAAAGAGTGGGCATACTGATCAGGAAGAAGGAGCATTGTACTGGAATTGTAGAAAAAAGGGAAAGGCATCTAATGGTTTTACAAATGAGAAAAAAAAAAACAAAAAATGCAATGCAATTATTAAAAACCCTGCTCCCCTCTCCCCCAACTTTTCTCTAAAATGTCGTCTTCCTTTTGAGTCAGTTTGGATTAGAAATGAAGAATCATTTTATGATTTTAAGATGGGAAAAACTACAAAAAATAAATACTTGCTTTGCCAAAGGGCTACTCTGGGATCTTGGGAAAGTAATTTAGCTTTTTGATTTAACTGCCTGGCCTATTAAATAAGAATGCTGTGTTTTCCTACTTGGCGTCCTTCAGAATATGAGGAAATAACCCCATATCATGGAAGAATATTACTTTAAAATTATTACCTTTCCAAGGATAATTTAAAAAGTATAGTCTCTATATATTCATCAATAGCATCATAAACTAGATGTCTGGTTAAGAGTTAATATGGAGTCAAACAGAATTAGACAGAATTAAAGCTCATAAACCACTTTTACACTGTGTTTAGAAGAAACGGTTTCAATGTGGAAATGATAGGTTAATGGATACAGAAAAAACAAGGTTTATAGTAGAAGACTATATATTTACTGCAACAAATTGATGTTTTCAAAGAGATATACAGCAAGCAATCTTTTCAAGCAAGCAAACTTGTGTGACTGTTGTTTTCTCCAGTGACTTCAGATGGTGCCATAATAACTATTATCTACTCCTACAAATCTTTTCATAAACCATGGTCAAATGTAATTCCTGAAAAGCTGTGGATATTCTCAGCTCAGTCAGAGAGAAAGAGAAAGGTTTTCTAACCAGGCGAGAGCCTGGGAAGCAGTTGGGAAAGAATGTAAATAATTCTCTAATCTATCTTGTTGTTCACATTGTTTATAGACATGTTCTGCCACCGTGCGTCATTCACTGCCCACCAATGGTGTGAGATGTTTTTACTATAAGGCCAATGAAATTAGTCTGCACAATGTTTTCTATATATAGAGCAGTGCATTTGAAATAAATCGGAGTTCATTCTCCTTGCCTTCTAATTTGGAGTTCTCTGTTCCCGTCCTGCTCAACGGTGACAAAAAGCTGTTTTCAGGAACAATTAGACAAATTACCATATGAACTCCTAAACAGTTAGACTTGCAGATAAACCTGTTCATAAATAAGTAGAAAGTAACAATAAACTCACAAAGTTATTATTCAGGAACTTGCATTAGTGAGGTCTGAAATAAATCAGACAACACAACAGGACCACCAGAAACTTCAGGTCTGTGTTACAGTGTTTTGATTTTACTAGACAGCCTCTAAGCCCTGCATTTGTCTGTTTTCCCCTGCTGCTGCCCTGTTAGCAAATTGTCCCCATTACAGAACAGCTGCAGTGCTGCACTGGGGATGGAAATCATATCCACACAGACCAAAAGACCACGAGGAATTATTTAATTTCCCTTTCTCCTATAACCTCCTTCCAGCAGATCCATGGCTGGGAAGACTTTGGCAGCAAACTGGAAAGAGGTCAGGTCACTATGGAGTGCAAAATATGACTGATATTTTGACATTTAAGTTCTAGTTTCTAGTCAAATATTTTGAACTACCTCTAGTGAAATAAAGTAATATATAGAGTGGAATAAAATTTTGGGGTTTAACATCATAAAAAACAGTTCCCAAGCACAAAATCCAGTGGAACATTCATAAGCTGAAGTTGAGATGTTCATATGATATCCATCACATAATAGAGTTATCCAGTTGGTGTATGGGTATTTGGTCCAGAAGAATCCTACGAGAGACAGGACCAAAAGCTTTGCCAGAGTCCAAAAAGATTACACCTACTGGCTTTCCTAGATCATCTAGGTAAGTGAGCCTATCATAGAAGGGAATCAGGTTCAACAAGCAGTACTTTCCTCTCATGAAGCCATATTAGATGTGACTGAGTTGTCCTCCAGGTGTTTTTCAATACCTCCCAGAACAATTTTTTCATGTTTTTATTGAGCACTGAAGTGAGACTGACAGGCCTGTAGTTTTTGGGGTCCTCCCTCTTGCCCTTCTTGAAAACTGGGGTATTCACCAGCTTCCGTTCAGCTGGGAAGTCTCTGGATTCCTGAGGCCACTCAAAAACAATCTAGAGAGGCTTTGCAATGAGATCAGCAGCTCTTTGATGATTCTTGGGTGAATTCCTAGGGATCTAACTGAAGGAGCAGTCCTACAAAAGTTCAAGGTCAGCTGGAAGTTGATCAATGCCACAGTCTTGGTCCTCTAGCCCAGGGCACTGAGACTCCCTTGGTCCACCCTCCGTGTTGAAGATGGAGGCAAGGAATACGTTAAACACCTCTGCCTTTTTCATGTCCCTGTTTGTGAGGTGGCCATCCCCAATCTGTAATGAACTAATGTTAGTTCTCCAATTAAATTAATATATTTGAAAAAAACCTCTTTTTATTGTCCCTCACAATTCTTTCCAGCTTCAGCTCCAACTGAGCTTTGTTCCCACAAATTTTCTCCCTACACTGGCAAGCAACATCTCTGTATTCTTCCCATGTCACCTAACCTTGTTTTCATTTGGCATATACCTTCCTTTTCTACTTTATTTCCAAGAGAAAACCCCTGCTCAATCACGCTGACCTTCTGCCTTGTCTGCATGATTTCCAACATTTAGGAATTTTCTCCTCCTGTTCCTTTATGAGGTAATTAAAAAATGACCAGTACTGATAGGCCCAGCATATGCAAAAATATTATCTCGGGGCACTTCACTTACTAATTCCATGAGCAGCCTGAAGTTTCTTTCCCTCTTGTCCAGAGCTGAGGTTTTGCTACACTTTCCCTCCTGTAAACAGGGATTTTAAAATTGGTAATGGTCGGTGTGGCCAAGATGGCCGCCAAACTCCACTCACAAGATTCTCTCTGTTCACAAAAAAATCAAGGAGGGCATCCTTCTGAGTGAGGTCCCTTAGTACCTTCCATCAAGCTGTCATCTAATGTTTTAGAAATCTACTGGCCTAGGTTGGGCCAACTATGGGATCCTCCCAGTCGATTTTATCAAGTTGAGGTCCCCTACAAGAACAAGGACAGTTGAATTGAAGTGTCCCTTGGTTCCTCAAAGTCTGAACTAACTAGAAATTATTTATTTTAAAATGCATTATTTGTCCATACCAATCAACACCTCTGAATAGGTACTTTTTTCTTTATGAGCCTAGAATAATATATAATTAAATTTAAATGAGAAATTTCTAGGAAAAAATATAGCATTTTATATAGAAACTATATAGCTATATAGTTTATAAAGCATTTTTTATTAAACTAGTCTTACACATTTAATAAAGCTGATCAATGTATATTTGTAAATTTGTTACATAATATAATAATATCTAATAAGGGCACGATTTAAAATATGTGGAATTTCAGAATTAAGTGCTTTTCTAAGTTTGCAGGTTATATGAAGGTAAAATTACAAACACTTTGCCAATAGGACCTTATACATGTTCATGAGGAAGAAAATAGAAGTGTCTTTTATGTTAGGTAATCTACAGCTTGGAAAAAGCTGACTTGCTGAGTGGAGAGTTATAACAACCAAAATGAAAAGCAGCTGTATATGACCTTACCTTTCTTCACACCTGGTAGTTTTCCAGATGACATCTTCCATCTTTTGGTCCAGATCCAGAATTCAGAGGTCATTTTGAGAAGGTTCATTAAGAGTGAGGAGGAACTCTTCTATACAGGAGAGCTCTCTGTCAGAAAGATGATGCCTAGAGATATTTACTTGTGTGACTTGTCAGAACACTCACCTGCTGGCTCTAAATGTGGTCTAGGCAGGAAATAGCAAAGACAGTAATGGGCAGAAAGTTAAAGATTTAGGGAACCTTAAGTTAAGAAAAGGTGACACCCTGTTTGGTTTCTAAATATAAGAAACTGATAAGCATGGACTTAAATCCTGCTTGAAAGGATTTTTCTTTATTATTTTAATCTTCATTGAGAGTTTTCTCTACTCTTTTATGAAGTTATTTCTCCTTTGAAATAATTTTATAGGCCTATACTTGACTAGCTGACTTTTATATATACACATTTGCTAAGTTTGTTCTGGGAAAAGAACAAGGGACAGAAGTATCGGCCCTAAGGATAATCTGCTGCAATAACTCCAATGTTATGGAAAATGCAATCAGGTCATTTGCATTTCAGATGACTGCCACTGACCCATGACAGTGAATGCTTAATCATAACCTCACACACAAAGGAGTTCTCTTACTTGGGAACACCAAATTACTAAATACTCATCTATTTCAATGGGGGTGTTGCTGATACTTAATTCTGTATTTCTGATTTGAATAGTCTTAATGTCCTAAACTGCCTTCTAATAAACCTTGTAGATTACCAAATGGGTTGGAGGCATCATTATTCCCAAATCATGTAAGAACTCTTAACAGTTGTCATTCCCTTCATACTTCAGTAGCACTTTGACAAGATCATCAAACCAATAATGTTTAATAAAATTTAATTTTACTAAATAACTTTGAAAAGATTTAGTAGAATTTCATTTTTGGTAATTATTTTATAATGAGGCAAACTGTATACAAGCTGTGTTTTACCATTTTAAAATATCTATTGTATATTTTAGAATATGTGTTTGTTTAAATGATCTATAAGAGTTATAAGAGTTATAAGAGTTATAATAGTTATAACAGTTTTAGCTGTTAACTTAAAATTAGACTTGTGGTTAATTTGTATTGTTTTGATCTGGTGTCCTGTGGAGAACAGTTGTAGATTTTTCATCTACAAGATTCAGAAATGAAATATTAAAGACTTTATTTTGCCTTTGATGAAAAAAAGCAATTTGAAAGCAAATTGTTCTCATTATTTAAGTCCAATATGCATTTATACTTTATTATATAATCAATTTCTTTCAATCAGCTTGCTTATTTAATCCATCTGCTCTCTTTCTGAGGAACTATGCTAGTTGAATAATTATAGAGAAAGAGAGCTAGAAAAAGAATCTTGGAGAAAACCTTACATTTATAAGTGATTAACATAATACTCTGTCATCAGAATGTATTTCAGCTTTCTAATGGGGAATGGAAATACCTCTGTAAGTTAAAAAAATAAAAAGTGATATTTTATTTTTAGTCTGTTCTTACCATTTCTGTAGTTTGTGCTTTTAGATTATGAAGGAAATACTGTTTCTACAGAAGTACCTTAAAGGATTTTAGGATAATTTACAGAAAATACAAATGAAATTTTTTTTTTTCTAATTTTGAAACAACTTTAACCCTACTTATATAAGAACAAGCTTTGACCCACATGCAGTGTCTGAGTTGTACAGGACCTTCATCTTTAGAAAGAGCAGCTTTAGACCCTGTTCTTGTTGAATTTTTAAAGGTTCTGTCCAGTTAAATGTATTGGCTGTGTGGGAGCTAGAATCTTCAAATATATGAACAAGCAAAGTGTGTCTATATTTTTCCAAAAAGACATAACTTAAGACTTTGAGGACAAAAGAATGTTGGAGACAGCTGAGCAGAAAAAATAGTGGTTTGTGCTTTTGTTGTTATATTAGGAGTCTGGTGAACCACAGAAGATAGAAACTAATTATAAAGAGGAAAGACCATTATGGTATAGTGCATATCTTGAATATTGATCTAAAGAGGAAGAGAAGGCAGGGCAAAAAACCATAAGAAAAGTCTTCAGAGACATGGGTAGCATGTAGCAGTGTAGTAAAGTTGTATTAAGAATCTCTACCCAGGCTGTGACCCAGGCTCTCCAACTGTGCCTACAAATAGTACTGAACAAGTAACACTTGAAATTATGTTGTATTTTCCAGGCATTATCAAGAAAATAAGTGCTGTTTAAAATACTGATGGATTCTCCAATACAGCTGTTTCCAGCAGCAGATAGATACAAAGTAAAACCTACAGTATCAAAAAAAAATGGTTTCTAGTACAGAAAGCCAGAATTTGAATGGACTTTGACTGTCTATAAAATGATTTTTGACCCTATTAAAAAATAAACAAATAAACACATTTAAAATCAGTAATTTATTTTCACAGAAAATACCAGGGAAGTGAAAATATAACTGTATAACATAGTAAATACAATTCTATTCTCACATCATCAACACACTAAGATATTCCATTCTTTCTTATACTGAAGACAAATGATGATATAGGAAAACAGCTTGGATCTATCACAGAAAGCAAATATTTTTCTCTCTGGGAATCCTTATGCAAGCTGTGTAACTTTATTCTGTTTGCAGTCAACAATTAGTTAGAAGATTATAACCAGAACTTGAAAAGTACTGAAAGCCACAAGTGAGCTAATTAGTAAAAAGATAGTGAATTACAATATCTTTTTAATGAAGGCCTCTTTGCCATTTCTCACATATTACTCACTTTAGTGTAAATTGAGGAAATCAGAGCAGTCAGGATGAAGCTTTGGCTCTAAGCTGTTTCTTATGATAAATGTCAGCTTTAGTAATCACCTACTGTTTCTCTTCTCCCTTCAGCTGTTGAATACTCTTCCTCTCAACCCCCCTTTTTTGTTTTCCCTTGCTTCAAAACATTGCTGTAGCACAGCAAGCTGGTATGAAGGTGGGCTGAAAGTGCAGAGGCAACCTGCCCAGTCACTTCCACCCTGTCTATGCATTCATAAGCCAGAGCCTTTTCACATCCAGGAGCAGTGTCATTGCCTGCCTGGACTGGCAGGAGACACAGCTGTGTGAATAAAAGTGGATTGCCTTTGTAAATACCACCACAATTTCTTTCTCAGGACTATTTCCATGTCAGGTTTCTTTCTCAGCTGATGACAACATCAGAGTTTTCTCCTTCTGTTGCCATGTTTCTGCATTTACTATTTCAGAACAAATTTATGTTTAATGCGGCAGAAGTGTGTTCACCTCACATTTGTGGATCATAAGTCATTGTTTTGGGTACAGCTGCTCTTAATATACCTCAAAATCTTGGTGGGAAGCAGTGTAAGACTAACTGTTGTTACAGTCATTATAATTATTAAGTTTATTTTGCAGTTCTTTGTTTTAAGAAAACCAATCAGACAAACTGCAACATAGAATAAAATCATGCACAGAAAACAAATTCTGATATATTTAAAATTAAGCATTTTAGATTGTTTCATAAATTCTAGTGTGCTGCCAATCTTGAGGGGAAAAAAAAACATATGCAGCTTAATTGCTGCATAGTGTACCAGCACTATTCCTGCCATTGTTCACACTAAGGGAATCACAGGAACTCTGTTTAATGTATCTATTTTCCCACTCACAGATCTGTTTTAGCAACATTACTGAGCTAAAATGCAGGAAGAAGAGAAAACAAAGTGTTGTACATCCAGAACCCTGGATGAAGGGAAATTTGGTTTCTTGTGAAGGTCAAAATATACCCTGGGTTTTCATTGTTGCACTCCTGTCCTGTAATAATCTCCAAAGGGCACCGTATTTTGTCCTCCTTTTCCATAGTCCTTTTCCTTTTCTTCCCCACCTTCCTCCACCCTACCCTTATGTATGCTTTTGAAAGGTTCAAGTAAGGTGTAATAAGATTTTTACATTATAATGATGGACAGAAATCTCTTGTGAGATTAAATCCTTAGCAGAAATCCAATTAATGCACAGAGATTTGACCCACCTGACATCAGCAATTCTTTTTGATTTGGGAGCAGATTGAAGCACAAAAACACATTTCAGAAACAGGTTGGTTTTGGGATTTTTTTTGTTTGTTTGTTTGTTTTGTTTTTTTTTGTTTTGTTTTGTTTTGTTTTCCTTTCTTTTTAGAACTACTTTCTGAGCATTTTTATATCAATATTTCTAGTTCAAGTTGCATTTAAAATATCTATTATTGTTTTTCTACTTTTTCATAGCACAATTAATAATGTTTCAGTTATTACAAAGCATAATGAGTGATTACAAAGAGTTGAAAATCATATCTTTAGCTGAAAATCTCTATGCTGAAATTATTTTCTGAAAGTACAAATTATCAAATTTTTAAAAGATATGCTAATTCCCACTGGCTAAAGGAGTAACATTGTTGAGACAGTGTTGAGTTAATACTCAACAATACATTGTTGAGTTAATACTTTTTGTTCTGTAAAGATAAAGGAAACACTTATGATTTGGTTAGGCTTACATGATATATTTAAAAATAATACTAGCTTGTTTCTGAGTAGTATCCATCTTACAGTAGGATAAATCCTTAGTTTGATATACAAGTACATAAAGGAGAGCTGAAAAATGATGAGAGAAATTTACTTCATATTGAGAAGCAGACAGGTAAATGAACTTTACCTAAATGCATCATTTTTGTACTATTACTCTGATCGGTGTAGATAAGTAGTATTGGCTTCACTTGTAAATAACAGGTCATGGTCTGAAAAAAGGAGATGTATCCCATGTGAATTATCTCCATATGGGCCCATGCAAAATGGGCAGATGCCAATGGCAAACTTTTAGCAGGATTTTCAGATTATTTTTAATAGGATTTACAAATTATCTGGCATTTTCATAAAGGGCAGGAGGAGCTACGAAAAATCCCGTTGTTAAATATTGTTTAACATATTATTCAACTTATCACAAGATCAAACCCAACACATGCTAGCAAAAACACTCTGCTCTCCAGAAGTACCTCTCCTGTGAAAAGCATAATACAAAGTCCTCTTGGAAAATATTGCTTCCTAGGCAGTAGAGTCCAGAAAGTTTAAGACCTGACTTTTTTTAAAGTATTGCTTCCTCCAAAACTCCTTTGGAAATCCAGTCTACAAAGACACTTTTATAGGAGTGATGAAACAGCCTAAACTCATACATGTCTGAAATTCTTTATTTAAACACTTGGATTACACACCATTCCCAAGAAAATGGATTTCAGCTGTCCACTTGAGACCAATGATGCCAAGCCTCATCAGCAGAGTCTGTTCTCAGAGATATCTATATTTTGCTAGGTTATCACATGGAGTGATATTTTCTTTTTAAGAATTTTGTTCTCCTCCTTTGTCATGTTTACCTAATGATCAGTCCAGTATGTATTTATAACTTGCAGTATAAAATTGCATCAAAATATCTTGCTAACTCATTTTTTTGTATGTCTTTAGTATGCAATTAGATGCATTATTAGTGCACCTAACAGAAAAACATCCCCACTCCACTTTACATCCCTGGATTTTGTGTACTATTTATAGATTGTTCCTTACTCTTTGATTGTCTCTCTCCCACAGAATTGTCTATGTTGACATAAACATTTACTAGTGTTAGTAGACAGAGTAGAATATCTTCAATCTCTCTTTTTTTTATTTATTATATTTTACCTAGCAGTGTGTTTTTTGTTATTTAAAAAAAAAAAAGTTGTAAATAGGGAAAGAAGAAGAGTTAATATTTTATAATTTTTTAGTAGTACATCAGGTTTTCTGAAAGCCTGATAGTGATTGATGCCAAATACATTTAATGCAAAATAAATTTCTTGTAATTCAATTTCTTTGTGGTCTCAAAGTATGAAATATACTATTGCAGATTAGTTTTCCTTGCTTTCTTTTTGTTCTTTTTCTGTTAGAGGGTGATGCATGTGGACTGAACAAAACCCAGCACCAAACATAACATGGCATTACAAAGGCCTTCAAATATATTACAATATACTTGTAACCAATATAGATTCCCACCTCCTTTCCTGGAGAGCTGGACTTTAGCCTAAGGCTGTGCCAGACAGACCACACCCACTCCTGTCTGAGGGTAAAAGCTAATATTTTGTCAAAACTTGGGCTGACCAGCTGAGAATACTGAACACCGCTGATGCTGAAAGCACAGCCAGGGGTATTACGATGCCCTTAGCCTGATCTGGATTAAATGTTGCACCTTACAAAACTACTAACTTCCTTATGATAGTGTTAAGAAGAGCAACACAGCGTTTAATGATGAACAGGAAATAAGTAAGACAAAAAAAAGTAAGAAAAAAAAAGAGAAAAAAAAATTCTAGAAGTTAATAGAGTTAAATGCAATCCAGAAACATTTATTTAAAACTGCAAAGCGTGTCACCAAAAAAATCATTAAAAATATCTTATACTTATTTGGAATCATAGCTCTAATTGTTTTCCTTAATGTTAAATGGGACATAAAACTATTCCATTTTAAGTTCAAGTAGTTGATGCTTGAAGCTAAAGAAGAGCTAATTTAATATGCTAAACTTCCTGTATTGAAGAGAAAATTAGAGGAAAATAGCGATTATTTTACTTGTAATCAAAGTCTTCTGTACATATTTTCTCTATTCTTGTCTGAAACCCTTTGTCACTAATAGAGATAAAAGAAGTAAGAAAGTGCAATTTTTATTTCTTATCAGAAATCCTCCATCTTTTTTGGCACTGCAGAAGTCCAAACAAAACATTCTCACCATCTTCACTCAAATGAGATATGAAACAAGGGAAAAAACTGAGATGTAAAGCTTTTTAGTCAAGGCTCCCGAACTTGTGTCTTCCACATAATTTACATGAAGAAAGCATCAATAACAGTATTTCTGACCTCCTTCATGGGATATGACTCATGCTTCATCAAGACCCAAATTCACCCAGTGAAACTGCTGAAGCTACTTATTAGATTTGGCATTAGTCTACCTCAGTACAATGGGTGGAGAAGGACATCCTCTCCCAGCTGCAGCTGTGCTGACTGATCTGAGATGAGTGATGCCACCTCACCCCCATCTGATCTTTCCCACCTCCCTGGTGGAAGTAATCACCCCTTCCTTTCCCATCTGCCAGATGAGCTGTTACAGTGAACAGCCTCCTCTCCATTTCCACCAGAATTACCTGGTAAAGGTGTTTGAATTCTTCTAATAGTGGATTGTTGCAGTAATAAGCAGACAGGACTCCATTTCTTCATGCAGGAAAACCAACTCTTTATTCATATAAGTAATTTTTATACAGTTTTCACAGACCTCGTGTTCAATTCCAATTGGCTAGTAGTATTCTTGACACTCAATTAATTGGTTAAAAGGTGTTTTTGTGTGTACATGCTAAGACTCTCTATTCTTAAATTGTTTACTCATCTTCTTCACTGATTCTCATGGGATAGATTTATTGGTTTTGCAGATGCAAATGGTTCTGTTACCAGCGTAATTTTTTGTGCTAACTGCTTTCATTCTTATGGTTTTTCACACAGGAAGTTACAAGCTGACTGCTAGCTTAGCTAGAGTAGCAGGGCCTAAACCATATTTTATAAGGCCTTTCTTTTATGTCTACCTGTATGCAACAGTGAATTCTCTTTCATCTCCTTCATTCTCTATCATCTGGGCTGAAGCAGGATAGGCAATGCAGAAGGAGCACTCAATAAATTGAAGACCAGATCCCACTTCAGAGGAGGATGTCAGACCTGAGGGGTGCCAGACAGCAACTGCTTAGCCCCCATGCTGCAGATTCAGGGAGATATCTCTGCTGCAGGGCTGTGACTGCAGTAGGATTTCTTCCCAGGAAAGTGGCAGCATACGGGAAGTGGCAGAAATAAAGGGTCATGCCATGGTCTGCCTTGACACCCTCGGTTCAGGAAGATCCCCACTCTAGCACAGACTCCTCCTCTCCTCAGTGCCCTGCATCATCCCATTGTTGTGTAAACGCAAAGGATTCAGAGAGGCAAACTGTAGTTGTGGGATGGTGTGAGTGTAGTTTCCTCTGCCTTACATTGTTCTTGAATTTGCTGCCAGCCCTGACCAAAAACAGTTGTCTTTCCCCTCTTAGATACTGACTCTGCAGCACTGGGATGAGTTCCCAGCATAAGCTCAAATGAGTGCATTAATCTCACAGACTGCAAAATTTAAAATAATTTTCTTGGTTTTTTCTCCCCAGAAATTTAATGGATGTGATCCTACATCTTGAATATTGCTTTGGAGAACAGTCAGAGAATAAAAACAAGCAGCAGGCACGAAAGGTGCTGATATTAGTGGTGCTACTGCACTCCAGCTTAACATTTGAAGGGTTAAGACTAGTGCACTTCATCCAGTGTAGGAACAAAAGTTTGAGATGCCTACTCTCTGAATGACCCCTGCAAAAGCAGTCACCATTAAGATCTTAAAAAGGTTTGCTTGAAGTTTTCTGACTGCAATAATAAAAAAATATTTGAGTAGTACCAAGGACAGAAATACAAGTTTTGGTAGGGAATTACTGTGAGAATGAATCAGAAGTGTGAAGTGAAACATCCTCAGACCTTTAATAGATATGTGATAAGTCATTAAGGCATTAATGTGAAAGGCAGAGGAAGTTTCCATGACAAAGGATGTCCTTTAAACTGCAAGCCACAGCATCTGTTGGCTTATAAAGGCAGTGATTATCCTTATTCCAAGTGTGTGACTATATGTAAGGTAAATTACATCAAAAATAATTTTCATTTGTACCAAAATCAGAGGCAGGTCTTGTTTAGAAACAAGTTCTTACTCAACTGACTGCAAATATAAGTAAGCTGTCACAGCACACTGATTAGTAACACTGATTATTGGTACCACATATTTTCAAGGAATGCAGCCAGTGGGCCGGACTATTAATCAGCTTCTAAACATTCAGTTCCAAGTTACATTAAAATACGCTGGTAAATCTCCAGTGAAAATCTAGATTCCGGGTCAAAATCCATTTTTCCAGAACACCTCCTTATATACTGCTCTATATAAAGGCATCAGGGCACTGAAAGATTGAGAGAGAAAAGAAAGATGTTCTTTACAGTGATTTTGTGTCTTAACTCTGGATCAGAATTTATTCATGTATCAAAAATGAAAGTTTGCAGAAATACATGATCAAAAGCAAAACAGCAAACTCTGAGTTGACTGAGACTTTCAATTTCTAGTATTTTCCCTCAGTTATTCCAATAACTATGCAAATTTGAAATTAATTATGCTGTGTTACTGAGGGGTGACTTGTTTAAAAACATTCAAATCGTGGGAATATATTGGGAAAAAAATACACTAAAACACCTCTGGTGTGTCTTATCCCTTATATAGTATGCAATTTGATTAGTTTTAGTTACAAATCTAATATTCATACTCATGCTTTCCAGAAAGAAATGACCTCTCCTGTACATCTCTCTCATAAGTCCTGAAAAAATCATAGGCAATAATTTTCTGTATTTGCTCAATTCACATAACCTGTACAAATTAATTCTTCATTTATTAATGCAATATAACTGTGTATACATTTGTACAATAGTTTATTACTAACAATATTCAGAATCTAATGTAACTATATTTTACAGGAAAAAGATAGAAGACATGGATCTCTAATACTGTTGTGGGAGAGAATTATTTTAAAATTGTACCCTTGGTAGTCATGTTGTACAAAGTAGTTATAATGGAGGATCATCTTTTCTGTTTCTTTCTCTATTTTTTTCTCTGCTTGCTGCCAGAATTGAGCAGAAAATGCAGTACTAAGTCCACAGCACTCCAAGGTAAACCAACAGGCCACTGCTTCAGTGACATTCCTCAAGAGCAACACTACAGAGGGAAATGTGCAACACAGAAATCATCCCTTCAAGTTGTCATTGATAAGGGGAGTTTTATAGGCTGGAAGTCAATTTTTTAGATAAGCCTTGTTTAGTCACCTGACCACAGGGATAAGCAGAATTGGTTTTATAGAACCAATATTAGAACCAATATAATAAGTATATTAGCACAGTCTAATAATAAATTCTGCATTGAAAACCAACAACAGTTAACTTGAAAAATTCATGTATGGTATGAATTTAAAAAATAAATTATCATAAACTCAGGGCATGTAATGTATCAAAGTCCAAGATGTGTAGGATAAATTAAGCATATACAACAAAGAAACATGAATGCTTTACTGGAGTCCCCTGACCCAAGGAATGGATGAGAAAATGGACATCCAAAGGTATCTCCTCTCTGCACTTCTTGTATATACCAGCCCTTATAATTATGCATGATGTCCATTCTATTGCAAATTTGGATTACCTTATTTTGTATGATTTCAAAGGGGTCAACATTAACTTGAGTGTCGTGGTTTGACATGGAAGTGAATTTTTTTTCCAGGAAGTTGGGTCAAACCAATCAGTGGTCAGGTTTGGATATTGGCACCTGGAGTGACCACTGAAAGTATGGACACGCCTCTGAGAACACAGGGAGTTAAAAGCAAGAACTCCCAAGAGAACTGTCTCTTTTGGTTCCAGTCGTCAGAGAGTGCAGACTCTCCCCTGCCCAGCCATGGGCTGGGTGGGGGAGGGGAAGCCACGCGGCCTTGTCCAGGTAGGCCGAGGGGGCTGAGGGTCTGGAACCCAGCCAGCTCCTGCAGACGGAAGGGTGGAGAGAAGCGGAGATGCCTTTGTCCTCCCCCCCCCACATAGGGAAAGTGACAGAGAGCCTGGCGACACCTGGAAATTTGCTGGCAGAGGAGAAGAAGAAAGGGGCGGGGGGGATGATGCCCAGCGTGGGAGACGGGATGCTGGACCGAGATATCAGCCGTCCAGGGAGTCTGAACTTTTAACCCTTTCCAGGAAATGAGGGCTTTGTAAAATATTACTCCTCCTTGATTTGTAGTGGAAGAGAGACAGTCCGGGACCTGAGATGTTAGAAGAAGAAATATTTAGGTGAGAGGAGATGATGAAGTAGCTTTTGGCTGGACTTTTCTTGTTAGCCATGGACTGAACCAAAATCTCCTGCAATAGAGACTGCATTTTAGGGGGATGCAGTGGTGACCCAAGGAGACCTGCTTTAGCTTCTAACAGCACAGGAATGGCAAGAACAGAAGAAAGCTGAGGAGGGAATGGTGATGCCCTCTGTCTTCGGGAAAGAAGATGATCTCTGTTCTTGGACCCTTGGCCCCAGGGAAAAATGGGGGGGACTGTAGTCCCAAGATGAGAAGCTGAACTGTTGTCTCTTTGGGTCCGTGGCAAAGCATCCTTAAAGGAGCCCTATGAGCAGTCTGTCCATGCACGGTGGTGAGAGCACTGTGACATGGAAAGGAGAGTGTCACACTGGCAGATTTTCTCCGGGCGGTTGCCATGTGTGACAGGGGAACACAGGAGGTGGCAACTGTGTTTCCTGGGGGGGGTCTGTGGTGCAAGAGAGACTTCTCTCTCCCTTGATAGCTTGAGTATTGATTATCTGAAGGGTGGTAATTTGATCAGGAATCCCAGGTGATGTTTCATGGTGGGTGTTTTAGGAATTGGGAGGAGGAGGGGTGTTTTAAAAGGTCTTCATCCTGGATTTAGTTTATGTGTTTTCTGTAGTAGTATTAGTTTAATAAAGTTTTTTTTTCCCTTTGTTATTAAGCTTGGGCCTGCTCTGCTCTGTTCCTGATAACATCTCAGAGCATTTATTTGGGGAAGGTGCATTTTCATGGGGGCGCTGGCATTGCGCCAGTGTCAAACCATGACATTAAGCATCAGAGCTATTTAAAAGCAATAAATCTTGCACACACTTCAGAATAATTTCAATAGCTTCAAAAATTGTTAATGTCTTATGTTTTCATGAAATCCACAAGTCAGGGATATCATGTACATTTTTCTTTCAGCAATTTATCTGTGTACCCCTACCTGCACAGCTGTGCTGAACATATCTGTGGTGCATAGAAAAAGTTGACAGAATGGCAGCTCCACCTCTACCACATTTTTTCTGTCTATGCAACTAGTCTGAAAAAATCCCTTTTTTGTTATTATTTGAAAAGCTTATAATATTAGCTTCATTTAAATCAATATATATATTGCTACTAATTTCAGCAAATCAGAAATTACACCAATAACAACAACAATAATTTCACCAATAACAACATACACTCAAATATGTGAATGATATATTTATGTTAGATCCTTCATACAAAATAGAATAACTTGGGTTCCATGTCCAAACCTGTTCACCTGGTTATAAAGATGTATGAAAAAGACTTACAATAGCACTGTTTGGTAAATTCACTGGTCTTGAACAGGTATTGAACTCTGCCTATTATTATGATTTATGGATGAATAAATAATTCTTTCTTTGCACTAAATTATTTATTTTAAAATTAAAATGTGAGGTAATATGTTGTCTTGCTATTGTTGATTATACTATGAAAGTTAAAAATATATTAATTGTGATTATCATAATGAGTAATGTACTGATGAAGTAACAGTGACCTGTTTAGCAATAAGCATTTCAAAAAACTCTGAATAGTATTTATTTCAAATCGGAAAGCATTACACTTTTTTTTTTCAATTTACTTGGAAAATAAAAGTCAATTTACCATAAAACCAAAAATAATTTTATCTTCTCAGGTCATGAGATCAGTGCCTACATGAGATTAATGACAAATCAGGAATTTGATTTAATTATTTGCAATAAAATATCTGTGTTAGAGTTACATGAAATATACAATAGATAAAAAATGTGGTGCAAATGGGCAATTTTTCATTGACTTCAGATGGAAATCTTGGCAAAACATTGCTTCTAAATCTTCTGTGCCCCTCCTGCCCTTTGACAATTGCTATGAACCCTATTACAGATGCTATTTATTATGTATGCATATTCTCAAATGTTTATACAGTAATTTTGCTTTTATATTACCACATTATACTCCAATGAAAGTTTACTTTTAAAATCATTTCATAATCTGAGTGACAAAGTTTAGAGTGGTGCTGCATCAGCTCCTTGATGTTTAATGTTTGATACACTGCTTTGTAAGTGCAGCTGTCAGCTTTCAGGTGATACCTTCTTGAAGTCTAATGTTATCATTGAATTAAAAAAAAAAAAAAAAAGGGCTGCAAATAAACAGACAATTTGGAACCATTATGTGCTCAGCAAGATTGCACCAGACACAGAATAAAGACTGTCATAAAACCAAAGCTGTATCTCCTTGGTAATGAAACCATTTGACCTGGGTTACACCTGTCCCAAGAAGCTGTGCAAGGAATGCTAATAACAGGAATATGAAACTCATTTTTGTACTAAACCTAAGCCTCAGTGAGGTGGGGGTTTGGCTGGTTTCACTGTAAATGATCTGTACTCACAATTGCTGAACTTCCTATAAATTAAGCAAGCTAAAAAAGCTTGATGCCAAACTTAATTTCCATTTCAGCATTACTGCACTGAGCACTAGTGCAGTAGAGACTGAGCAAGTGAATCTACTGTAGACAAATGGAACACTTTAATTTCAAATATTCCTTTTGTTTTTATTGATTATTTCTCTTTCAGGATATTTCAGTTTCCTAAAGCCTCAGCTCTGCTCCCGTAGTTGTCTCTTTTACATTAAAACTCACCCTTAAGTTGTGGCCTTTATGTTTAGAGTATACTTGAGGGTAAGACATGTAAAAATTGAGAAACAAAGAGGTAAATATGCAGAGGAAATATAAAGGGGGTAAGTATATAAGAGGAAAATAGCAGAACATTGTTTTTCTTTCCAAAGTCTCCCACCATTAAAGAGAAAATGTACAGTAAAAGAAACCTGAGAAGTAAACTGGGGACAGCAAAAATCATATTTCCATTCATTTTGATAGCTGAGTGACAGACTATAAGTAGGAACACATAGGCTTTTTCTATTTAAAGAACCAAGTGATAGATCCTCTAAGAATTCTGCCCTCCTAAAACATCATCCTGTTCCATGGTGTGAAGTTTGTTGTTTTAAACATTTAGGTCTATTCACAACAGGATATATCTTTTCCTTGAGAATATCTCAAGTCTGTCTCTTTTTTTTTCCTGTTTGTGATCTTTTCCTTCTATTTTTCTGACTGTGATAGGTGGAATTCAAAGAACTGGTATGTGAGGAACTTCTTACCACAGTATGAAGGATGTGAAGCACAAATTGCTGACTGATCAAGAACTTAGTCTGGATGTAGATAAGTACAGGATTGTGACTCGTGGTGATGGATTTGAAAATGCCAGCAGTTGTACAAGAGCTTCATCCTACAGAACTGTCTCATGTGAGGAGTTTGTCATGCAGACATTAGTTCCTTTACCTCTGGAAATGACACAATTCAGTATATCCCAAGGGAGAATATAAGCTCCTATTTAGTTGTAATGTTGCTTTCAAAATAAGCTGAGCCTCTATTGCTACAAATGCATTCCAAGTTCTGCCAGCCAATTTAATTATTGAAGAAACAGAAATAGTGCTGCTCAACTCTCTCTCTATCTTGAAAAATAGCTAAGCATTTAAGGTTTTTTCTACATTCATCTGCTAAAATTTAAATTATTGTTATTACTGAAAGTATTACTTAACACAGTAGAATTTAGTGGAAACTTATATTTTGAACACGATTTTCAAAGATATTTCAACTCAGAATTCTATCCAAAACTAAAATTGTTTTTCCACGATCAGCATCCACACTGTTTTTTAGACTATCCCAGGAGAACACCTTGTCTCCTTCCATCCCTTTCCTCCTTTCTTCCATCTTTCCCTATTCCCCACACTCCTTTCTTCCTTATCCCACTCCTTCTTTTCTTTCTGTTCCCTTCCCCTCTCCCTATATTTTTTCCTCTCTCTCTTTTTCTCTTCCCCTTCCTCTCACCTGAGGCATCCAAAACAGAAGAAACACATAAAACATTCTTCTGCATTTCTTTGTTCTCTCTTCCAGAAACATAAATAAAACCAAGTAACTACAAGCACCTTCAAGACTGCAATTGGATTGCCTTCAAAGTGCCCTCAGTACACATAAAATGTGTTGAAAGTACACTAAATATATACACAGAAAAAGAATGAAAGTTACTTACATACTGTCTTCACAGGATTTAGAAAGTAGGGGAGAGTGGAGAAGATAAATGACAAAAATAGAAAGGTTATTTTGATATACGACATTTTGATATTTGACAAATCTAGGAAAATTGAAACTTCTCTAGAGGTCTAACTTGCAAATAGCAGAGGCTGGTGAAACTAAAAAATCTGTCAATTAATTAATCTAAAAATATAAGTCAACTATTAAAACCAAAATGTATGAATGTCTGTCATGGTTTAAGCCCAGCTGACCACTAAGCATGACACAGTTGCTCATTCCCTCCCTCACCAGCAGGGTGGGGGAGACAACTGGACGGGTGACAGCTGGAAAACGCATGGGTTGAGGTAAAGTTTAATAGGTAAAGAAAATTCTGCATACACAAGCAGAGCAAAACAACAAATTCATTAACCACTTCCATGGGCAGGCAGGTGTTCAACCACCCCAGGAGAGCAGGGCTCCCTCACCCTTAACAGTGACTTGGGATGGCAAACACTGTAATTCTGAATGTTACTCACTTCCTCCTTCTTTCCCCCTCGTTCTAACCTGAGCACGATGTAGAGTGGAATATCCTTTGGATGTTTGGAACACTTGTCCCAGATGAGCTTTCTCCCACCTTCCCAAGCACCCCCAGCTGCCTCACCAGTAACGCAGTACCAGAAAGGGAAAAGGATTGGCACTGTGTGAGCCCTACTCAGCAGTAACAACAACATCTTTCTATTACCAACACTGTTTTCGGCACAAATACAAAATAAATCCCCATACCAGACACTGGGAAGAAAATTTACTCTAGCCCAGCCAAAACCAGCACACCGCCTTTCCTGTCTTGAACAAAACAATGGTAAATCAGATACAACTCGGCAATATTTCTGGCCCTATATTTAATTTTACAAATTTTCCTGGAAAAATCATTCAAACCTCACGAGGCAAGATTTTAAAAACAGGAAACCTTGTTACAGGAATCTATGTAATGTAATCTGGGGGAAAAAAAAACAAATACAAAAACAAAAACAAAAACAGAAACAAAAACAAAAACAAAAAACAAAAACAAACACCTCTGTGTGAAATCCTATTCTCACTCTAGCCAGTGTACTCACTAAGTTTGTACATAAAAACACTGTCTTAAGGGATATTTTACTATGATTGAATGGTCAGATGAAAGATCACTTTTTTTTACAGAAACAGACTACAGGGAACAGAATACTGCCAGCATATTCGCATTAAGGAATTATAATTAGTGACAATTCTGAGTGTTTATTTTCTGTTTGTGTAGTTGTAGTTACAAACATCACTTTTATTTGTCTAATAAAACTTAATGGAACTATTAGAAGATTGCTTTTCCTGGGCTTTTTTTCCTTGTTGGGTCTGAGGAAAATGAAAGCAGGGTACAGCATACTCTGTGTTCTGTGCAGGAAACATAATGGTGTGAAAACATAATATTTCTGTTTGAATCTCTGCTGACACTAAATAAATTATTTATCGATTTAAAGAAATAAAATACTAGGATGTAGAGTTATTTTAATGTAAGAGTCAAGTAAAAATAAAACTTTATGGTTACAGATATCCAAGCAAATGTCTATCTTTAAAGACAAGGAAATGGTAGTTCATATTAATGGAATACCAATCTGGTGCTGAATACTCATCTAGTCATTCTCACCTCCTACGTTCTGTCATCCTCCTTTAATGGCATATTCAAGGAAAGGATTATATAAAAAGTTTATTACAAAATTGGGTAGAATGAGTCACCAAAGGATACTTAAAGTCAGCCTGTCCAACAAGGTGGTAATGTTGTCCTACTTAATTTTCTTGCTTATGAATTATATGTCTGCTGTGCTAAAAGGACAAGCATAATACAGTTCCAGCTTTATGATGGTAAATTGATCTATATTTACTCCACTTCCAGATATGCAGGTAACATTGGATGCTCATTGTGCCTTAAAAGATTAAGGTCTTAAAAGCAGTGGTTCTGAATCAACAGTGCACTTTAGCAAAACTGAACTTTGTCAGTGGAAATTACTCGGGTATTTCAAGTTAGGAACACACTATCCTTTGATCAAGGTCTTTGTCAAGGAACAGCTCTTTGCTTCAACTAGAATTTGATGAAATTAATTTTCCTTTTCTGTATATGGATTTTGTCTTTTATAAGTGAAAAATGTGAGCAATAAAAATAAAAGCAAAACATGACTCTTGCTTAATTCATTGGGAAAAAATTAACTTCATACAAGTGAGATGTAAGAAAGGGATGTCAGCTAGGAATTGAAGGATGACATTTGTTTAAGAGATCAGATTTTTCTGGAATAAAAGATACAGTGTGATGCCTATAATCTAGACAAGTACTCCTCATTGGTAAGGAATTCTAACACAGTTGACATCCAATTAAAATTTTACAAGCATTAAAATATACTTTCAGTAAGTCAGAGGAGCAGCAGATTTTTCTTTCAGTTACTCCACTAATTCTTTGTGACGCTCCACTCTTGCTAAATATAATTTTGTTTAAAAACAAAATAAATTCACCCTGGAACTATGGTAGCTTAGATACTTATTTTAGAAGGATTCAATTGTTATTCCATTGTGATTGATATAAAAAAAGTGATATATTTCAACATGTATATCTTCTTAAAGGCGTAGCTTATTATTCTTCATAGGCCTCAATATTCTTTAGAGGCCTTGTTTTTGCTGTCCACTCCAGTGTCTACTCAAGTAAGAAAATATTTTAAAGCCATTTATAGTAATTATTTATTTATATCACATGCCTTTGCTGCAATGAATGACTTATGTAGGCACTCAGAGTGGATGGAGAACATTTAAAGATACACTTGGTTAATTTAAGAGATTGTTCTCCTTTGGAAGGGAGATTGTCTTAAATATGGCAGTTGTCAAAACCTGTTCAGGAAACATTCAACCAAATAAAATGGATATAAAGTAATGCCATTTATATATGCTGGCATTTCTGAAAAGGAGAAAGCTTCTGCATCAGTAGTAGTCACACATATTTTAACTGTATTTCAATGTTTATTATTATTCTAAGATATTTGCTTTCTCTACAGCAGCTCTTAAAACTATTTTCTGTTCTCAGATCCCATGATAGAAAATAGGCTCCAAAATAGTAAAGGCCAACTCTGAATAGGTCTGGGGAGATATTTTTCCTTTTTCTTTTCTTACCTTTGGATAACTTGCACATACAAGAATAAAGCTACTCCAGGCTAAATTTCTTTGATCTAAATTTCAGCCTGAAAATCTAGCAGGAACTGAAACATTTCTATGTCTTCTTTTTGTCTTTGTTTTATTTTGGTCAAACAGAATATCAAAACCTAAATGTGCACATTCTATTAAAGAAGACCAGTACTAAAGCTGTAAGAAAATTTATACCCCCTCATTTTGCCTAACTTGCTATATACTGAAATGAATAAAACCACAATCAAATGCCATCTGGTGTTTTAGGAAACTATAGTATGTAGGCAATTGACTTTTCCCTCATAAAGATTTCGGCACCTGAAGATATTTACTTTCGCATGATGGTCAGAACATTTAGAACATGATTTCCTTAAAATCCTTCAGCAAGGCATCTCCCAAGTCACCTCCAATCCCACACTGGCCCACATGAATCACAAAATTAGTCTTGTGAGCTAAAAAAAGAAGGAACTTAAAAAGAAGGAAAAGCCCCAATCCCCACAACCACACTGTCAGATAAAGCTGTATTTATTCTTCTTAATAAGGATTTTAGTAGTCCAGCTGGGGTGTGGGAGAAAAGGTTACATTCTCTCCAGTGACAGAGGGAATTTGAATTCTTATTCCCTAACAGACAAATTCTTGGCATTACATTTTCTGTGGTGGGACTCATATTTTTCCCCTATAGTTCTATTTTATATAGCAAAATGGATATTGTTTGGTAAAGAGAGATGAAGTCACATATAAAAATTATTTGGTTTCATTTGTCTCTGGCATAGTTCATGCAAAATTCTGATTGAAATATGTGATACAGAAGAAAGCATAAAATGATTAGTACATCTTAATAGCACTCCTAAATAGGTCAGAATAGCACGACTTAACTCTGGAGAAAATAAAAAGGCCTGCAGACTGGAAGAAGTCGAAAGGAGTTTGCAAAATACCATTCAAATTTATTTCAGTGCAAAGAATCTAAACAAGGTAAAAAATGCTCTTTTAGGGGAACTAAGTATTTTAATAATGAAACATATAATCATAATAAACTCATGCATTTCATTAAATGTTTTAGGCAGTTGCCTAAATGGCAAAAAATCTTCAGTGGCCAGAATAACACTCCTAAATACTGATGAAAAAAGAGCAGCTTATTTCTGGTCTCTTCATGCTATTTAACTATTTAGCATCAATATATCTATGGAAAAATACAGAATATTAGTTCTAGTCATTCCTGCATTTCATACCTTGCTTTGATAATTAGAATTGTGATTTGGGAATTTTTTAAATGGAAAAATATCTACAAGTTGTTATTGCAGTATTCAGAATTTGCTTACAATCTGTCTACTGTTTGCTCACAAAGACTAGATAAAAGAGGAAAATTTACATTTTAATTAAACTCATAAAATGTATCATTGTTAAAGAAAATTATTAAAACTGTTGGAGGTTATAAACCCTCAGAGAAGTAAAATACCTTTATTCAGATTTTAGATGATGGTTTGTTTATATCTGAAAATATTTATGAAACAGAATATTCACAAAGGCAATCCTTATTCCCATAATTCACAAGTGTGCTTTAGTTATTTCTTTTGCATTATTATTCTTTTAAAAAAAATCTAAAGTTGGACTAAGAATAAATCATATATCTGGCAAAGCACATACTGCAACTTTGCTCTTATATAGAGATTACCTTGTATATATATGTGTGAATAAATAATGATATGTGATGAATCTTCTACACACTAGGAAATTTTGCAATTGTTCTTTATAGTCCAATGTTTATAAACAAAGTTTTCCAAATGTAAAGTAGGGAGACCAATACTGAGATATGAGACACATTTGTAGCAGTTTTTTTTCAAATTCTAAGCAGGTGTCACAAATGGTAACCAAACAGATCACGCAGGCTACAATGAGATTGAGTCTTACTGGAAGATTAATTAAAACAGAAGAGTTCAAAATAAACACAGAATAAAAATAAAATAGCTTTCTCTCACAAATCAAAATTCTTAACTTAGCACAATGTGTTATGAGGAATGTTTACACACAAAATATCAGAGAGGTTCTGGAAATCATGCACTACTTTGGGTAATTCTGTAAACAATTGTGGCATGCATAAGGACCCTTAGACTGTGATTTAGATAAACTATTTGTGAACACTGAGAGAAAAACTGTATAGGGAGGAAAGAAGATAACACAAATATATGAATCCTCCCCTAAAATTGCTAATGATTTCTTTCCACCAGATATATCTGTAGAATGAACATGTATGATAGAAAAGTAATTTGAAATACGGAATCACAGTGGTATCAGATTAAAATTCATGTAAGTCATGAAATTCATGAGAATTAGAAATTTGAAATGTAATAGATTTTTTTGTACACATTCAAAATAAAAGAGATGGAAAACTTGACCTGCATATTTAATCTGTTCATTCTGTCTTGAATACCTGAGACGACAAGTATATTTAAGAACAGGAGATTAAAAGAACAAAAAACGGGGATACACTAATCATATATAGTATTGAAAATTTACTGAAGTCATAGTTATAAAATGGTGATGTATTTAGGGTACTTTAATCATTTATTGTAAAAAAACCCCTTTTCCCAAAACTCAAAAATACACACCACCTGTATTTCTGAAAGAAGGCCAAGATTATTTATATGCCTTCTTTATACTATACTCACTTCAGGATAACTTAAAAGATATTGTCCTGAAGAACTTTATTAGAAACAAACAAAAAAATAAAAAAATTCCGTCACACTAAAAAAAAAAAAAAAAAAAAAAAAAAAAAAAACCACCAAAAACAAAAAAAACCAACAAAACCATAAGGTGCCAAGATCCATTTTATGATGATGGCTTAAAAAAATGAATTAAAAAATCAAACAAACCTGCAATGTTTCCATAGCTTATCTTAGTGAATGCGTCACAAAATGCGAAAACATTTTTATAAGAGAGACTTTGAAGTTTATGTTTTCATTATCCCTCTTCTTGAGAATGATAGATGTGTCATCAGTATAGTAGATGCATTCAGAATAATAATGTGTATATGACAGTCTGAACTGCTGCTCTGTTCTGGATAAGAGAAATGTTCTTCACTAAAACAGATGTTGCCACCAGTTTAAGGGGCTTGGAAGCTGCTAATAACAGCATCCATGAATTAAGATATATTCTTTGGGACCTGTGTTTAGGAGTGACAATTTGGAGAAGCACAGTGTCTTCTCAATTTTTTGACATATGGAACAGCCATCTTACTGTTTCAATTCATTTGTGTGGGTGTGCATGGGTGTCTGGGTGTGGATATCTATAGCAAGAATAAGTTTATTTCTAGGGCTGTTACAGTATCCTGTGAAGGAACACATTGGAGTCCCATGGAGTGGACATTTCAGAGAAGCCAGCGCTAGTCTGGCTCTTTTTGCCATCAGAGATATACACACTGTATTACATAGAGTTCTTAAACAAACTAACAGAAACATGGTGCTTCTAGCAACATCACTGTAACCTTTGGTGAGCTAGGTAAAATTATCTGCTTGAAAAAATACCAGTTTGGGTTTTTCTTGTGGTATAAGATATTATCTCCTTATTCCCATTGCAAGATAATTGTAATTTTAGAAATAGTTTCTTTGGTTTAACCATAGATATGGCAACATAAATGTTCAACATTTCATGAATCAAAAGTATGTCTCATTAAGGATTTTAGTAGAATAATTTAATTTAATTTAATTTAGTTTTTTCCTGTCAATGCTCTTCCAGAGCCTTCCCTTCTGATTTCCCTTTGCTAGATTGACTTACTTGAAAAGGTGGAATTTACCCAGTATGTATCCTGAAATTTTTCATTTACCCCTGTCCAGATGATAGTTGCAATTATGTCTTCACTGAATTGGTAGATACAAATATATTCTGTTAAGACATTGGTTTCAATTATTTAGTGTTGTCTCAAAGCTGAAGGTCAACACTGGAGTACTATGGTAATGCCACCATGTCGAAGTCCCTGAAAAGGAAGAAATCATTGTGCTGGTAATCTTTTCTTTCTTCTTAGAATAGCTGTAAATTTTTAACAACTGTTTCAAACTCCAAAGATAATCCAGAGTATGCAGGGGATTGCCTTATATCAAAGAAAAATGAAAAATAAAGCAAACCAGAAAATATCCCGGACTTGAACCACATCACTGCTAGAACTGTTTTTCCTTGGTATCCTTACACAAATGAAGCACCACAGGAAAATCTGGTGGACTGTAGCTGGCAAATGAAGTCCTTGTTCTTATAACTACTCATGCAGTTGCTCATAAGAATAGCAACAAAAATTAGCTCAGATACAACATAACCATATAATTGTGAGCAGCAGAATTGAATCGTTGAAGGACGGACAGAAACAAGTGTTATGGTATGGATAATGCCTGAAAATACAACCTTACAGATTTTAGTCAAGAGGACTAAAGAGAAAAAATATATAAATCTGAGCCTGGGTCAATGTTTGCAAGAGTAAATTCTGAGACAGCTCATCTCCAGTTTCTTGCTTTTAAGTACTTTCTTCAAAGGTGATATTATTAAGGATACATTTAACACATTATATTTGAATAGAGAATAAATTATAAAAAACAGACAGATCTTAAGACACCTCCTTTTTTTATTCAAAAAGCTTTCTGTGCCTTAGCATGCACCACAAGTGTATACATGAAGAGAGTGTACAAAGCCTTTTGTGCATTTTAAGTTAATATTCTTTTTCTCCTCTTATGGAGTCTCTGGTAAACAAACCGAAATGCAGAAGATATTAATTTTTTCCTGAGATCTCTTGTCTTGATTCACTCAGCCTTTTTAATAAGAATCCTTGTAGTTTTTCCCCGTTTCTATAGTTTGCACTTAAAACTGTAGAGATAAAATAAGAACAGACAATGGAAAGTTTAATTTTTAAAGATTTCAATAACTATAAGGCCAAAAAACACAGTGAAGTTTTCCTGCTCTTAGACATGTCAAGTTCAATAAATGTCACCTATTTGCATAAGTTCTATTTGTATTCAATTGCTGTCATATACTTTTGTCATTGTTGGATGAATCCCTCTGATGAGAAATGTTCAATACACCCTTCACCTAGAGATCTGAGGAAGTCAGATAATACATTACCAGCAGAACTGAACACATGTTTTTTAAGATGTCATTTACAAAAATCAATTAAATTATTGTTTTGGGTGCTGTGCTGTGCTGTGGAGTAGATTATATTGCAGTGTCCTCCTGGAAAATGGATGCTCTTCCCACTCTCATGTAAGTGTACAGAAGGCCACTTAATCTCTGATTCTCTTATTAGATTTACAGTGGAAAAGTGAAAAGAGTTTCAGCTGTGGATGGGTTGTGAAATTTGTAAGCACAAGTACTGAATGGGCTGATGAAAACCTGAGAAAATTACTGTCAAAACTTTTTTTTTTTTTTTTTTTTTTTTTTTTTTTTTTTTTCTTCCAGTGGAAAAAGAAGTAACTACCAAATTTCTTTGAAGAGATGAACTGAGGAAACTGGGCTACAGGACTTTGCCCAATAGTGCCTTGCAGGAGATGAGGACAGACTTTCTAGTCATTTTAGATATCTATCATAGGGAGCTGGAGAACTTGTACTTATTTGCATTAGTTTGGTTTTTTTAAAAATTTAATCAGAGAATTGCAGAGGCAAGAAAGTAACTTGTGCATTTTTTTTTTTTTCCCTAGAGGAATTGCTCACTTTCTTAATATAATCCTGGGGTGCATTACAGTAAAGGGGACAACGTGACCATTCTTGAACCTGAGTACTGTGCAGTTTGCTATACAACCATGAATGTCTATCTACGAAAGCAGATTTCTAATTTTTTATATACTGGCTGCATACAGTCTCTTTATCTTCAGAAAAGATGATACAGCACAATCAGCATGTATTTTTAGCCTTGCAGAACACAGCTACTTAAGTGATTTCTAGATGGAAGATGAGCAGTATAATTGGACTGAGTTTTCACATAAATCATATCCAGCAAGAAATGTAGTTCTCTTATTGATAATATACAGAAGGCTTATTACTAACAATGTTGGTGAGAGAAATTAATTACTCACAAGAATGTGTAGAGAGACATACCAATAGGCATAATTTAAGAAAAATTCTATGCCTTCAAAGTTACTCTTTAAGTGTTAGAAGGAAATTTTTGTGTTCCTTCTTAAGTATTTTCATTATAATTATCATATTAAAAGGCATAATCCATCAAAACCATTGTTTTGAATGTATTTTGTATTTTCCATGGTATGATGTAAAATTGTACTCACACACACAGATAAATGTATCTGTTCATGAAAATGCAAACATTGTTTAAATTAATTATTTTAGTATTAAAGGAAGCATCTGAAAAAAAATGAACAGCAAAGTATATTTTTATAAGAAGACAAGTGTAATCAGTTAGGTAATATACATCATGTTAAAATCATCTTCATGGCCAGTTGCTGGGTTTGTTCCATGATGTCAGTGCCTGCCTTATCCTGAAGAGCCAGCGCAGGAAACAGATACGGCCCAGCAGGGTAGAGCAGAGGGGAAGGATGATCTCTCTCAACATGCTAGTAATCCTCTGCCTAGTGTGGCAGAAGATACTGCTGCCTTTGCTGCTGCAAGGACACATCTCTGGCTCATGGTCAACATGGTGTCCACCAGGTGCTTCTCTACAAAGCTGCTCTTCAGCTGAGCTCTAGTGGTGCCTGGCTTTATTCCTTCCAGGGGCAGGACTTGGTTTTGTGCCTTTGTTGAAGTTCTGGAGGTTCCTACTGGCCCTTTTTTCCAGCCTGTCAAGGCTCCTCTGAGTTGAAAGCCAACCATCTGGTGCAACAACTAAATCTAATTTTGTAACATCTGCAAACTTGCTGAAAATTATTCATCAAATTTTAAAGGTAGAACCTACTAAACCTATGTTTTTATAATTTATCATACAAATCTTCATCTTGCATTCACTTTGAGTAGTATTATGTATTAAAAGACCTCCAATAAATTAGTTACATTACTTGGTGAATAAAAGAATTGGGTCTTATTCATTATGCACAAAGGTTTCAGAATCTGCCTGTACATTATTCATTCTTGCAATACTTTCAGATACTGAATGTACAATTTGTTTCTACCTCTCATAGATTGTCATTTATTTGACAAACAATAATATATTTTTATTCTAAACTGAAATTGATATTACATTCTACAAGAAGTGAAATACTGTGTGAAGGTTATCCTCAGAAAGATAGAACTTCAGGGCAGTTTGGGTGGACACATCCTGTTTTGGAGAAGAAGGAAGTGAATAGTATAAGCATGAGACATTTCTTGACACTAAAATATGCCAGGGAACAGCCTTGGCCACATTTAGCTTTGTACCATAAATGAAACAGCCATGGACCAGGAATCCCATTATGGTGAACACCAAAGCAGGCACAAGTTCCAGTGTTCTCGTTGCCTAAATCAGAGGAGCCCTTACTTAAGACTAGATAATTCTGTTGTTCCGATAACTTCAGATTTAAACATTATATGTAAAACGTAGAGACCTGTTTAAAGGGGCTTCAGACCTCTAGAGATTTCAGAATGAGATATTATATTAAGCACTAATTAGGTAGTAATTAATTTGCAGCAATTAATACAATAAGACAAATAAATAAATATATTTATGCTTCTGTTGCCATGTGAACTGCATTTTTTACCTTTGTTTTTATAGGATTTTTTTCCCCTTTGCCTATACTTTGTTTTCATGCCTTGTGTCCTTCAAAATGCCTTTACACTTAACAAAAAATCCAAATCTAATAATAGAAATTATCTGACAGGAATAAAAATTCCAACTCGGGAACTCCTATTCCAGTTTTGAATTGTGGCAGAATTAAGAACTCCCCAGATCCTGCTTCTTGTCATTTTTCCATTTTTCTTTTTTCTCCCCAGAACTGAGCCCTGTGGATTTAGCCACCATTCAACAAGCTTAGATGTCTTTCTCACACATAAATTTATATGTAAACTTTCCTTCATTTTTAGATAAGCACATAACACACACACACTGCATTGCAGAAAGGAATTGGATATGTACGAGCTATTTTTCCATTAGAAAGCATTTCAGTCACTGTCCAAGACAATAAAAAGTAAATTTGCATTCCATAAAACCTATGAATGACTGAACAGGTAAAGAAAACTTTGCTAAAGAAAACATGTTCTTGATTTTCTGTGGACAATTTCAGGGAACAATAATGATACAAATATGACAAAAACACTAGGTGATACTTTCAATATTGAAGCATATCTAAGATAAATATTAAAATTATTCATCTTTAATATATTAATCCTAAATATATAGATTCAATAGAATCCTCTTCCAGGACTCTGATTCACCTAGAGTTGTGAATCAAAACCTAGTAGCTGAAGATGTTTTTGCTTTTACCTGTGCATGTTTCTGCACTGATGGCTGCTGCTTTTCAGAGTGACATCCCTGAAGGGTACTTGCAGAAGACCCTAACCACCACTTTTTCAGCTGCTGTCATAAACAAAGCTGAAGATCATGCCCAGGAGCAGGAGTGGGGCTGACTCCAGCATTGGCCAGGCACCTGTGAGCATCGGGCAGCATCTGCCATGCTCGCTCCAGAGGATCCAAGTGACACCTTAGAGACAGGGGCAGAGATTGTCCCTGATGTGGGACAGGGGCTGATGTGGGGTCCTGGACTGTGGGGTGAGTGGGTAAAGCCTCATGAGAAGACCCAAGGGGAAGCCGTCTGGGCCCAGCCTAGCTAGAACTTTCAGGACCCAAAATTTTGCTGTTTTTCAGGTGAGAGAAAGCTAAATGCACTTACTAATTTTGTGAATGGGACATTTTGACAGCCATAGTGATGTGTTCATGCTTTGTTTTTCCTTTGAAAGCAAATCGAGGTGAGCAAGGAAGGAGTTAAGTTAAGGTGAATGCTTGTATTATCTCCCTTCTAATAACACTGAAAATGTTTTCTCCGAAATCAGTCACTTTGAATTGAGGTGACCAAAGACTTAAAATTAGTGTTCCCCTTTTCTAGGCAAGCATTCTCAATTTTTTTTTCTGCACACCTTTTCAAAAGAAAGAAAGAAAGAACAGAGAATTCATACTTTTGTTTTCACACACAGAGGCTCATGACAGTTCAATTGTTTCAATCCAAGAGGAAAGATGGAAAAGGAAATGAGGAAAACTCAGGTGGAAAGCTGCAAAATGAATGTCTTATGATTTGTATATCAATAATTAGAAACTGAGCAGAGCAGATGACAGAATGGTCATTTTTCAAATGTCAGACAGAGGAGAGTGTTACTTCTGTTCATGCAAAAAAAGGTACATTTATTCTGCTACAGAATAAAAAGAAGAAAAATAACTACTGTATGAATAAGTATTACTCAGGAAAATTGTTAGCTGAGGAGGGGATTTGAGGATGCAAATTATGACAGACAGCAGAGGGCTAGAATATTCACAGTTTGAGGCTTCTTGAATTTGCCTAAGCAGCAGAGCTTCAGCTGAAACGTCATTTTCACAGTATGCCTGAGGTTATACTGAAAGAGCAGAAAACCTGCACAAAATGCATGAAACAGGAAAGCCCAAGGATGCCAGGAGAAAGCAGTATTCAGAAAAAAGCCTGGTTTATGAGAAGACCTTACCCCAGTATTGTTGCACCTGGTTCTAAAGCTTCTGTTAGAGCACAGAAGCAAAGATAATGGAAGAGCTAAATATGGCAAGGAACCCCTCTTTTCACATTTGTTCACAACTACTTCATTTAAATTGTAAAATGTAATGAGCAACTCAGAAACATAATCATGATTTTCCCAAGGTTTCTTTAAAAAATTAAAGATGGTAAAAACCAATATATTGGGGAAAGATAAAAGAACAGAAAAGAAAGTTAGTGAATGCAAAGTCTGATAAAGGGAATAGCAGTGAGGGAGAAAGGCAAGAGAGAATTTAGGAACTAAAGTTGATTATTCTAATTTTTATTAGTCCATGTTTGGCCACTGATTGTTAGTGGAAAAAAAAAAAAAAGAAGCAGAATACTACAACAGCAGTTTGCTCCTTACTATTGAAGAAACATCTGAAGAGGCAGCTCAAACCATCTACAATATACAAGTTGAATGTTGTCTAAAAATTAGTTACAAGTAGAATTCAGCCAAGAATAGTTGATTAAATATGTTCATGTTTTAGAAAAAATATCTCATTTTTCTCAGATCTAAACTTTCATTTTGAATGTTTTCAGTTCTGCTATATTTTCCATTGCTCTACTAATTTGTTTCAGTAACACTTATTTTTTTCTGGGTTTAGAGCTAATATTTGAACATAAAGTTGTAATTATTCAATATTAACAGATATAATTCAGATTATTTCTAGTAGTTTCTATAGAAGAATTTGACTGTGAGAAATAGTGATATTCTGACTTATGATGCAAACTGGAAAAAAAAGTATATTTTGGAATGAAAATTTTTAATCTAGGAAAAAAATTCAAGGCCCAAATCTTTTCTGTGCTATTCTTAATTTTTTAGGCTACTCATGGAAATTCAAAGTAGGTGGATAGGGTTAGGAATAATGTATATTACAGTAGAAAATTACCAAATAGAAAATAATAACTATTTTGCCTACTTTTAGACAAAATTAATTAAAATATTTTCAAACATCCAACCAAAAAGTATTCATATTAGTGGTAAATAGCTGCATGAAGCCTAAGTCAGTCTTTTATTAGCATGAGTGCAGGCATGAATTTTGAACACAAAATGTGTGAACATTCTTTTGGAAGACAAAGTATCAGTGCTAGTGAGAAAAAGGATGATGCTGTATAAGAAAAATCAAATAGATTCAAGAAAGTGTAAGTTAAACTTTTATATGTGCAAAATTTAAAAAATATGGAGTTAATATCTCTAAACAAGCAGAAAGTGTATTTATGCATACATTTATAATTATTTTCTTTAATATATTTGGAGTCATTTGGACTTCTGTGTACTTTAGCAGCAGTAACTTAAATAAGTTCAGTTACAACTCTTTCAGACAACAGAAAAAAAAAAATCCTGTCTTTTCCTGTGGGTTTAATTAACTTAGCCGATCTCTCCAAAACACTTGTCAATGCATTGTCAAAAATGGGTTTAGAAATTTATAAATTATAGTTCTCAGCTTTTCTTTCCTTATTTAAGAAAAACTTCTTAATTCTTTGAAATTTTTCTTTATTTAAGAGTTTTCATTTAGAGTTCTAGCTTTTCTAGTCACTGAAGAAGAGTAATTCTGACTACTAATTTTAAAAGTAGTTTGTATGATTGCTTGAGGTCTAGCCTTGTGCTCTTTCCTTCTTTGCTGCAGGCAAGTTCAATCACTTAGGTAAATGAGCACTGAATAATAATTGCATTTGGTGAAAGCATACTGGGTCAAATGGTTGTAAGCTAATTTCAGGTGTATAGCTCCTCTCTGAATTCCATTTTGAACCTTAACATCAAGCAAAAATTAATGGAAATCCTGAATAATCTGGCTTTTTTTAATAGAGTCACCAGTATTTCCATTTCATGTACAAATTTTTCACAGAAGCTTAATTGTTCATAAATGTAAGTCTATGGTGTTTTTTATTCAATACTTAGTACAACTACACTGTTCTTAAGTAATTAATATTCCTTTGGGCTGAAGTATTTGTCCTTCATCAAAAAGGACAATTATTTATTTATTGAATAGTCATTAGATTGACTGATATATAAATCTCTTTAATTGATTTATCTGCACATTTATGAAGAATTATTATTTTCCCATGATAGGTTAATTGCCATTGTGACAATATTACCAGTATATTTCCTATCCAAAATTATATTTTTCTTTTCTCTTAAGTGTATATCACAATTCCATTATAAGACTGGAGAACTAGTCAATCAAGGGTTGATGAATTATAAAGAGTAAATGACTTTGAATGCTTGGTAGGTTTAAGTCTTTCAGCTTAAAAGTTTAATTAAGGCTGAAATTAATCATAAGCAATTGGTTTATTTTTTTATTATGCAGTGAATGACTATGTATGAGTAGCCATGACTATCTAAAGGCGTTGATGAGGTCTTTCCATAATATTATGAATTTATCAAGTCAAATATTCTGGAATAAGTTTAGGATAAGAAGGGCTGACACTTTCATGTCACTTTCAGTGACAGCATTGCAATCAAGCAGGTGCTGCCTGTACCAACCTTGCTTCAGTGAGAGAAATCAACTGACTCAGGTCTGTCACATCCTAACTGTCCTTGGAAAATTTGGAACAAGTATATCCAAGTTCCTCCTGATGGAAGGTCAGGATGACATGACACACTTTTTGTACGATGCTGCATTCAGTGGGGACTTTCAACTACTTTCAAGATGGGAAAGATAATAAAAAAAGATAATAATCTCCAGCAGTTCTGGTCTATGAACCCTTCTAGATGTGCTAAAAGAGTAATTGGGTAATCCTCTTGCCAAATATGGATTATTATGCTTTAATCAACGAATTACAGACTTATTTTAAGCAAAACAAAATCTATATTATTTCTAACTCTTTTGCATGCTTTACCATCTTGAGATAATGGGTAATCTCAGGAGCCAGCTTATTTAAGCAAGTCACTTAAATTTTGATTCAGTTTACATTTGAGAATAATTTTTGAAATTGGAAAATGATAATATATAATTTGTATATGTGAAATGGATATTATATAATACTTGTAATGGATATTATCTAATAATTATATTCTATAATGTAATGTACCTTGGTTATATACATTATATATGTTTTGTATTTCAGACACCAATATGAGTTTATGTATATTTGTTCATGTATGAATATTAGATACTGAATATTAGATAGTGAATCACTCGCTCTACTGCTCATGGAAGTGTTATATTCTTAATTTTTCTCCTGATACATGCCATAATTCTAGGCTCAAAGTAAAATGCATGGTTTATCTTTGTGTTTAAGGAAATGAGCTGCTAATGTCTGCAAATTCATTTTGCCTCAGAAAACACAAGCAAAAAGCTCATTAACATCTTTTCTTCTGCTACCTCTTAGAGGAGAATTGTTCATTAGAAAGAAAATGGAAATACAATGTGGTAAAGCTTGTAGCAACTCTTACAGATGTATACAATAAACTAATGAAGAAAGTAGAGCTCTTCATGTCATATTAAGGTTAGCATCTGTCATATTTCAACTATGCAAGAAAGTTATGTAACAGAACTTGGGGGCAACAAGCCTGTTAGATTTCAGAATCATATTAAGACTAAAAAATTCAGGGCTCTCAAAAAAACAAGAATACATTTAGAAATATGCACTTTTATTTAATATAATATTACTATCATTACTATCCTTACTAATAATATTATTAACAATAATTTTCTAAGTATATATTGATTTAATGAAGATTTTACAGAGTGAAATTGTAATAGGAGTCACACTTATTCTGGAAAGGGAGTAGAAAGAATCAACTTAGAAAAACTGTTCTAAAAAGATTTTATACTGCATGAATATCTTTAAATATTTATTTTGCCTTGCTGAAAACACTTGAATGTAAGAATTAATATAATTTTAGTGCATGTTTTATTATATGTAAATAACAAATTATTTTCTGTAATTAGGACTGTAAAATGGTGATTCAGTTAGATCTGGATTTATAGTAATTCTGGGAAGAGACAGGTCATTTGCTTTTGAATATCTTGCTTACTAAAATAAAACAATAGCCATTTCTAAAAAAAATACCGTTATGTGAGCAGCTGGTGAAGAGTTTAACAACTTCAATTGCTTATCTTAAAGTCAATATGCTAAAAATAAGGAATTAACTCAAGAAATGTGTGTTCTGATTGAATTCTGAAGTGAAAATTTCAACAGTATTAATCAAAATTACACTACATAATAATGAAAAATAGAACCTCCACACTTCATAGCTTCAAAATTGTGGGAGAGTGGATTGTAAGAGAACAGAAATAGTGCTGCAGGCAATCTCACCCCTGATAAGTTGCAGCTGTGTAAGACAGGTGACCAGCACTGAAGGAGAAGAAGTGTGGAATACTGATGTGCATTGACCAATCACAAAAGAGTAAAAGGGCACACAGGTGTTATGCATGTGAGACAGAGGGTATAAAAGGTTGTACTGGGGAATAATAAAGTGCTGATGCTTATCACCACCTTTGGTGCCAGAGGTGTGTCTTCCATCACAAAATGTGTGTCTTCATTATGTATTTAAAAAGCAGTTTCCCCCTGTGTTCTTTCTTTTATTTTCCTATTAAAATATCCATGCTTTGTCTGCATTCAGGTGTTTCCTTACAGACATTGCAAAGTCCTGGTTCTAAGTGACAAGGACATCAATTCTCATATCATACCCACTTAAATTCTGTTGTAAATGCGTATTGTCTTTAAAACTCATATGCTGAAATATGGAGGTATTTTTCCTTATTAAATACTCGAGAATGTAACAAATTTACTCTATAAATTTGTTAGAAGCCAATATATTAAATATTTAATGAAAATATAGTTACCAGCATGTTCTCAGATTTATTATCCTTGAAGTGGCAGAGAGTTGTCAGATACATATACTAACAAGTAATACCAGGAATAGAAAACTAACTTTCTGCAGTCTCTGAAAATATCCAATGCATTACTTAAAAAAAAATTTAGCTTACAAAACTATAAATAATTTATTATTAGAGAAAAAACATTGCTCATAATCTATATTTTTAAACTCTAACACAAGAATCTTTCATTTCAAATTTGCTAATGCTCTTTCCTGTTAGCAAAGCCGCTAATTAAGAGGTTGTATCACTTCATGGTCTTTCACTAAATCATTAAAACTTTTAGTTACCACACACAGATGTGCCGATATCAATTCCACTGTGAGTGTGTCTGTTCCATGCTTGGTACTCCATACAGAAGCCCAGAAACTTCCTTATGTGCTGGTTTTGGCTGAGTTATTTGCCATACACCAGACCATGTGGTGCCACATTTTGGATTTGTGGCCAAGCCAGTGCTGAGAACATGGCAATGATTTAGTTATTGCTGAGCAGGGCTTGCAGAGCATCCCGGTCTTTTCTGTCTTCACACCATCACCACAAGAATTGAGGAGGGAGCACAGCTGGGACAGCTGAGCCCACCTTGACCACAGGGATATATTCCGTGCTGTCTGGTGTCATGGTCAGCACATAAACAGAGGGAAGAGGACGGAAGCAAGGGACATTCAGATTGATGATGTTTGGCTTCCCAAGTCACCATTAATTGTGACTGAGCCCTGCTTTCCTGGAGATGACTGAACATCTGCCTGCCCTTGGGAAGTGGTGAATGAATCCCTTCTTTTGCTTTGATAGAGCATGAAGCTTTTACTTTGCCTGTTAAACTGTCTTTATCTCAATTCACAAGATTTTTACCCTTCTAGTTGTCTCCCCACTTCACTGCAGGGAAGTGAGCAAGAGGCTTCACGGGTCAGAGCTGCCCATTGGCATTAAACCACAACAACTCAGAACTGATTGCAACAGCATTTCTTGAGTGTTGCATCCTGGGTTTGGGTTCAGATTAGGGGTTCTGATCTGTCCTAGTTAGCCAGTTCTGTGTACCCCCGTGCACCCCTCGCATTTCCCCCACCCCGCGGCGGTCCACTCCAGGTCACTTACCATTGGAGCTCACCCTGCCAGTCCTGTAACCACTCCCCTGTCCACTCCGGAGAGTTCTGTGCCCGTCAGCCCATTCCCGCAACCCCATTTGCTCTGGAGCCCCGTGTCCGCCCCTGTTGCAGGGGTTGGTCACCGTGGTCCACATCACTGCCACGGTGCCTATCCCCATTGGGCGGGAGGGCTTCTGCCCTCCTTGTCCCACCCCCTATAACATCCCGCGCCTCCCCGGTCCCAGCGCCATTTTCGTCCACGCGGGTGCTGGGAGTGGGTCGCACTTCACTATCGCAGCCCCGCGACCACAATAAAACCTCTTCGGCCTCCTTCGCGGACAAAGTGGAGGACAACTCCTCTCTTTGCTTCGCCCCTCGCGCGCGGCAGCAAAGCACGGCCAGCCCACCTTCCCGGTGCATGGAACGAAGCCGCGCCCGGGAACAAGTGGCGAACCCGGTCCCATCGAGAAGCAGAGCCCTTGTCAGGCTCCAGAGCTGCCTGGGGTCAGGGGGAAGACCACGCAATGCTGCACTTGAGAATGGAGAAGGAATTAAACTAATTGTTTAAGCAACTACTGCTTGTAGGACTAGTGTCTTTACAGACATAAAATCAAAATACAGTGAGAGTATGTTTAAAAAACACTAGCTCCAATTTTAGAATTGTTACTCCACTTTTAGAGTTAGCCTGTGTTCTTCTGTAACTCATTTTATTAAAAAGTAGAGAAGTAAATAATTTTATTTAAGAAAATTATTTATCTAGAAAGAGATGAAGTTGTGTGGATTGATCTTTCCTTCCATGAGATTTAGGTTGATTTATACTAGTAAAGATTATCAAAGTATTGGTCGTGGTAGTTTATCTAAGCTACCTTCAAGTTTTTTACCTCCATGACTATTGTATAAGATAGAAAAATTTTAGACACCTAGCATGAGGTTTATTCTTAGTGAAGAAAGAATTTTTTGTAGAATCAAAATTAGTCATAAATACTTCAAACAATCCATTATTTAATTACCACCCCCACACACCCCGGGGAAACTTTGGAAGTAGAAAGTCTTCAAATTCATGAAAATAATCAAAGATATATCTTTCATTACTAGATCTTCAGGTATGATGCTACCTAGGAATAGTGCACCTCATTTGTCATCCTTGTAATTCCGCAGGCTTATTTTCCAGTATTCATGAAGTTGCTAGTTAACTTAATTTCCATTCTTTGCAAGTCTCCTTTTGTATATACCTTATGAAATTATTTTCAATGTTCTGAAGGTTGCATGTATTTGTATTTCTCACTGTTTCTATGATGGTAAGTTTCCACTCATTAAAGGCAATGAATTCTCCTGATCTATCCACGATGACAGTCTTCTCATTGACATTTGTTTAGATTCATGATTATTACTCCTCTGCAAAGGAACTATATTTTTTATTATTAATTCTTAACCTAATAAAGTATTCACTATATTGTGTGCAGCTTTATCTCACATGCATATTTATGTAATCTCAGCGAGCAGCTAGATTAACCTGGAATTTGAACAATGAGTATTAATTGCTCTCTGTCAGCTTTCTCTCTCTGTTTTTTTTCTCCTATTTTCCTCTTAAAGTCTGGATAACTTAAATTTGGATAGTTAGAGTTTGCTAAGTCAATTCCTTGTGGAATGCTTTATTTCAATTTAGTGATGCTTTAAAATTTGCCAAATACCCTTGTTTTGCAAAGTTTCTGAGTAAAAGTTTGTTGTGCAACCTCCTGAAAACATTAACACATGCTCATCCTCAGCATATAAATACCCTAAGCCCCTTTAAAGGAGCTCATCAAATCAGTCCTGGCCTTTACATTTTCTATCTTTTACTTTAAAAAAAAGAAAAGAAAGTGTTATCTTACCATTCATAACATCTGCTGATATTGCATCCAGTAGTATATGAGGACTCATCTTGCAGCAATATGTTATCAAAACAGGAATAAGCATTTACCTGTTTGGGTTGAGTTGGAAGGTGTTGAATAGAATTATTTTATATGGATGATGATAGTTTTTATTTATTTAAAAAATAAAATAAAATAAAATAAAACCTTCAAACACTTAGTAGATTAGTCTCATACGGTTTCTACTTCATTTGTAATGCTAGCGTAATTTCTGACAGATTTCTACTGTTTGTTACACTATGAATATTTTTATTAATAACCTGGATTTGGCAAAGACAATACCAGTGTAGCATGGTTGAGAACAGAATTGCCCAAATGTCAAAAGGAAGCCTTTCATTTAATGTCAATATTTTGGACAAGCTACTTCATTATTTAATTTTGTGTTTCAAAAGAATATGTTTGCAGATGAGCTTATTCTGCAGAACACATGGAAGTGAGCTGCATTCTGATTGTTTACCAGTTGTACTCCATGCATTCTCAAGGTTATTTTTCACCTACAGGAAATTTGCTCTTTTTCATGTTCAGCCACCCTTGAACATTCCTACTGCTCTCTAACAGGACTCCTCTACTGAAGATACCACTTATACCCAACATTTGTCCTCCAGAAAAGTTTAAACCAGCTGCATTGTCATTAAATTCAAATGAAAAGATAAACAACATGGATTTTAATTGTCTTTGCCCCAGAATATTTTTTTTACTGTGAATATAAATTTTCACACTCTTAAAATTAATTAGTGTTTCTCATTACTGCTCTACATTTTCTGTTGCAGCACTAAGAATCCTGTGACACTTCTAGCTGTCTTGTGGTTACAAAATTCTCTTTGAAAGAGTTAGTGAGGGAAGCTGGGGGTCAAATTAACATTGTAAGTTCAGAAAAGATAACATACAGTTGGTTTTGCAAAGGATGCTATTTGGTAAACAACCTGCTCTTGAAAGTCTCTTTTATGTACTCTATAATATCTATGCTGAGACCTATGAAGAGTGTTCTCTTTCTAATTTTTTTCCCTATGCAGAAAAAAACGAGAAGGAAAAGAAGCAGAGGAAAAACCTTGAGGTCTTTCACGTCTTCAATTAAAAGTGTGGCAAGGGAGGCATCATTTGGTTAAATCAGCAGATTTTTAAATTACCTGTTATTTTTTCTTCACTATGTATCTATTTAAACAGATTTTTTAAAAAAATACTTTTTGTGGTAGCATCTGCAATAAATCCTTTTATACTTAACCCTTCAGGGGAATTAGTACAAGCAAGTGTAGCAAAAGTGGAAGGGTATCTGTCCATCTGGCAGGAATATCACCATCAACAGCATCATATGGTAGCTATTACATAATCCCTAGAAGAGGGTGAAATAGACCATATTCTGGGCTATAACTAATTCCAATAACATTATTTGATTAGAAGATACAGGCACCTAAGTGTAGGCTGGCAAAAAACACCTAGATCACCACACTCCAGAATCCCCTTAAGTATGGAAACACCTACATTAGTGAACTCAGCTTTTTGTTTTGGGGAATTTTGGTTGTTTTGTTTTTTGTTGGTGTTTGCTTGTTTGTTTGTTTAAATTTATTTTATTTTATTTTGTTTTAATTTACCTGTACAATATGTAACAATAGCATCTACTGAATGTCAGGGATGTGTACTGATATGTACCATACACAACCAAATCCACAAAGGATTGCTGCCAATAAGATACTTAATTTAAAGATTTAAATTAGACAGATTTTAGTTCATGCTGTTCTTTTCATGAGAAGTATCCCTTGCCTGACTCCAGTTGTCAACATTCTTAATACTTCATTTTCCTCTGTTTTTCATCCTTTGACTTAATTATAATACTTTAAGCACTGATGTGTCTTGTCATACCCCTTACTTGGTTTGAGATTAACAATGGGTTTTCCAAAACAACTAGTAATTATAAAAGAGTCTATAAAGTAGATGCAGATGTTAAAAATATCTTTAACAAATGAACAACTTTTTAGAGCAACAGAATAGGTTTGGTCTGCTCTTTCCCATACTCTTGAAGACAAATGGAGCCACTCACATCACAACATTGTTAAAGAGCTTCTTTCTGCTTACACAGACTAGTAATCAAATGACACTTTAGATGCCTCTGATCCATTTTTCCCCTCTTTTAAATGTCATTTTGAGAATGACATTTAGGTAAAGATTATAATTGTGACATGAGTAAAAACTAGACTTACCTCCTCAAAATATAAAGCAATACTAAAGTCTCGGAAATGTATGTGATGCAAACACAGAGTAGCTTGTATTGTTTGGCAATTGTGACACAGGTTTTGAAATTAATTTTGAAAAATTTTGAAGGTATCTGACATTGACTATGCCTAGAAATGTGACACATGAATATTTCTAGTGCTGTTTGATTGCCTAAACTAAGCAGACATGTTTACTGTTTAAGAATGTTAATATAACATTTATAAAAGTTTATGGTTACCAAGAAATACTTTGATTTCACAGGCATGCTGCAGAAGTCAAAGGCAAATGCACATTTTGTTTTATTCTGATATAAAAAATGTTTTCCTATGCCAACTACGTTGAAGTTACAAGAAACCTCTTTTAAAGTTACACCTAGAAGCTATAAGTCTATTTGATGCCTACATTCTTATTTAGCTGAGGTCTTGACATGTTGCTCTCGCCCAGAATCTTCAAGACATAAAAGCAACAGTGCTGAAGAATACACTGAGATACAGCTCTGTCTTTGCTTATTAACAATTGTTTCACTGAAAGTTAAGCTTTAGTGCACCCAACTGCAGGGCCTTACAGATACAGACAAGGATTGTACAATTTATCCAGAATTTATATTATTTTGGAAAATACTGATATTTAAAGGTTGTTGTAAATCTCTGCTTGCAACTTAGTATGGGATCCCCACTCACACAGCATTTTGCAATAATGAATATAGAAATGATTCTGATGATGCCTTCTGAAATGGAGTTTCATTTCCACCCTTCTAAAAGGTGCTGAAGTGCTGTGAAGGGTTCAGAGAAGAACTACAATAGTGACTCAAGTAGAATAGTCTTAATAGTTAAAAGGGGATTTGATTACAATTTTAGGCATATCTAGGGCGACAGAACATCTAACAATAGACAAGACTTTAATTGAACAAAGGAATAAGTAACTTTTGTTTAATGAAATTTCACCTAAGAAAAGATTCAGTTGGAAGACAGATCAATATTTGATTTCAACAGGTCGGATTAACAGAGAAACAATAAACAAAGTTCTGTGAAAGTCACTTATAATTCTAAGTATTGATATCATAAATAGTTTTTTTTCTGAAGGAGATGTTTTAGCTCCAGCACAAGTTTTTGGTCATACGAGTATAAAAACGGACAGTGACACCTTCTTTCATGATGAAGAACTACTAGATGACATTCTAACATAATGAAATATATTGGCTAAATAATAAAAATATTTATTTTAGAGACACTGAAGTATTAAAATATTTTAATTTTTTTATAATCTGTGAATATTGATAATTTAATTTGAAAAGACAATAAACCAAAAGGAAGCAGTGCTGAAGGATGGTTTACTACCACTAAACTGCTTGCAAATACACCCAGTGTTGTTGTATCATAAGAATTCAGTTGTGGTAATCAGCAATAAACATTAAAGAGGCAGAAAAATAAATATCAAAATATTTTAATTTCATACCTATATCTATTGAAAGGGATGCGCTAAATATTTTAATTACTTTTGCCATTTATGGTCACCTTCAAACTATTTCCTTTGTTTAAATTATTAATACTACTTTAAAACATTGCTTTCATTCTACTTCAGTTTTTGTTCAAGTCCTTTTGCTTGAAAAATAGCTGTTCATGGTTTATATCAGAGTACAGAACAGACTTTCTAATCTGCCTCGATACATTCAAATTGTTTTTCACCTGCAGGTCAAGTTATATAACTTTGCCTAGTTGCAACAATGGAATTTCTCCCTCTGCAGCTCATAACTTGGTATTTGAATTCATCATTAGAGAGCTTTAAACAGCCATCTTCATTGACTGAGGATATTACTTGTTTATCTGTTAGATAAAAGACGTGGTGAAAATATCCAAGAGAGTGAACATTCAGTAGTGCTTTGGATTAAGTTATTATGCATTGAAGTCGTTATACAGTGACATTTCCTACTTTATCAGTGAAGTTTCAAAACATATTAACATGCACATTTATTTTTATGCAGTTTCTATTTTCTGTGCACTTGTGTTAGTAAGAGGGAATGGTAGGTATTGTACCTTGATTTATGACACTGTCATGGTGCAGGTGAAAGTATTGTGTTATCTTTCAAGTGGGAGAAGTATACTTAATGTTTTATGTCTGATTCCACAGGAAACTGTTACGACAGGCTGTGCAAGGTACATCAGAAAATATCATCAGCAGTTCATGATCTCCAAGACAACTCTTGGTTATACTTTCTATTAGGATACAGCTGTTCCCAGACTTAGATTCAGCTATTCCCAAGAATTGTGCTTGATGTTCCAAAGACAAAGGACATTGTCAACCATCCCCTAGAGCCTTGGGCTGCGTCTCTACCCCATGTCCCCATCCAAGGATGGGGCTGCCTTGCAAAGGGCAGAGGAAGGAAGTCAAAGGGGGCACTGGGCTGCAAGGTGGCTCAGGGAGTGCAGTGGCCATGACCAGACTGTAAATCACGAGTACTGCCAAGGTGCTTCTGAAGGGCTCCACAACACTCTGAGGTACTGGCCACTCCTCCCAGCTTGTCATCAGCAAACTTGCTAAGGGGGATTTGACATGGGAATTCATGGTTTTCATTTAGTGTATATTAAAATAAAAAATAAATAGAAGATATTAATTGTATTGATCCAGATGGAATGAATACCCAGTAAAAAGTGAATTTTATGTTTTTAAGTGAGGGAGAGGTTGGAGAATGGTCTATTCAGAGTAAGATGAGAAAGTGATACACAAGCAAAATGTATACAAAGATTCCCATGGGAGAACCTGTCAAACAGTTTCTTTACTGGATTCACTAACAGAAAGCAGTGAGCAATTCAATAGATTTAACCTTCCCTAACAGAAAGAGTAGATCCATACATGCTCAGCCTTGGCAACAGACAATTGTTATTGTTTCTCAACCAAGAGTTCAAAACTTTCATCTGACTGCTGTTACACACTTTGCGGTATTTCCAGTGTAATCCAAAATACATTCTAAGAATTTGCAAATTCTTGTGAGAATGTGCAAAATACAAAGTATTTTGCAAAACTTCAGTGCAGCAAATGTCCATGTATAAAGGCTGCTGGCCATTAACTGTGTCAAAAGACTCAAATCATGTACTAAAATCTATCCACGTAGAGAAGAGCTAAGTCTCTACATGGAACAAAAGCTACACAAGAAAAATCTGGTATTACCTTAAATTTGTCTAATGTGAACTTTTTTCATTGTTTGGTAATGCTTCAGTTTTCTAATTGATGTCTCAGATTTAAGATATTGCACCTGACTGAAAAGAACTTGAGACAAAGCTATGACTCTTCTGTGAGATTAATATATTTTTATATCACCATTTTTGCAGAAGGTATAAATCTGTTGATACACATAGTGCTCTTACTATTAAATTAAAAAAATCACAAAGACAACATTGTGCCTACCATGTTTTCTTTTAATAAACTATTAATTTACATGTCACTCAACAATATTTAATTTAGGTCTAGAGCAGCATAGCCACTTTACCTTTCTAAACAGAGCCTAACTGGTTTTGCACACTAAGCCAAGTCAGCAGCTGGACTTGTTTATTTCCCAGATAAGGCCTTTTACCTCAGGCACCTGAAACAGGGATTTCAGTTAAAATCCACTATCACTGCCTTTTTCCTATGGAATTTTTTGCTAGAGGTCTAATAGGGATTCTGCATCACCCTAGGGAATTGGGGAAGAACTGGTCACTTTATCAGAGCTGAAAACAAGTGATAGAATAAAAATTATTTGTGCTCACACTTCTATAGGGATCTTAGAAAGTAACTCAACAGTGCTCTCATTAACAGATTTGGAACGATGCATACCTTATAACAATATTCCTTATGATAATTCCTGGTATTTAGGCAGAGGAGAGAGGTGTAAAGATTAATCTATTTGATTACTATTAAGTAAGCATATGATGGCCAAATCATAACAAATTATGGTGCCAGCAATGCCTTTTATACATATATATGCACACTTATATACTGCACAGAACTACAGAAGTAATGATTTTTTCTAATGGAATTAAACCTTTCCAATTACTATATTAAGATAAACATCTATTATGTGACTATCAAAAAGTGGACATAGCCATAAAAACTGAATCAGCTTCTATGGATACTATTCAGACCAATACATTTAACCATTAAATAAATTGAATAAATTTAACACAAAGTATTTGTGATTTTGCAGGTTGTCATCTTGAATAACATATTATTCAAATTAAACAAGTAGAGAAAATTTATAACTCATTTTTTAAGTAATTGAAATGTTTTATTCATAAATAGAGTCCTATGTACTTTCATATATAAAAGAAAGCTTCTATATGAAATTGACACAGCACGGAAATTTTTAATGTAAATACATTGCATTGCCTCTAAAATTGTCTGATGGTTTAAATAAGGAATTTTGTCAAACACATGAATTTATAAAATGTTCAATTTATATTTTATTGTTAGGGAGCAAGATTGTTTTCACAGAAAGTATTCTGGATTTCTGCTTCAATTACTTCAACCACAAAAATCACTATATTGTTAAAATCAGTGAAACTCCTTGTATCTTTTACATATACTGAATCAAACCTCTAGGACTAGATTCAGTGGTCCAAGAAACCAAAGTAGTTCGAGTTTATACTCTTTCAGATTTCTATTTAAGTGACAGCCATTTTATGTAATTCAAAGATACAGTCATTTTGCTAATAGTACCACAGCATTTCTTGCCAAGAGAAAAACCTGCAATGTTCAAACCTTTTCTTTATTGCTCTAAGCTTCCAGTATCTCCTGAATCAACAGTAGTGTCTGTGTGAGCTCAATAGTCTGAATCACATTTGACTGGATCCTATTTGACCTTGTTAACCTGTATTTCCCTAGAAGTTTCATAAACCTTAGCAAACACTGCTTAATTCTGACCACACTTGAATGAAGCCCACATTGATACAAATCTCTCTTTTGGAAAACAAAAGATAATATTAAATGGTAATTAAGGTCCCTTTGATAAGCTTCCTAGTAGGAAAACCTGAAACTCAGAATGGAAATACTTTGTTAGTGGGGGTGCTTGATACTGGAGAATTTGGGAGGGGTTGTGGTGTGGGGGAAAGAGAAAAATGTTATCATTCTAAGTCAAAGATAGGATGAGAGGATACTGGGACAGTTACAAATTGAAGTTATGAATTAGGGAGGTGAATGAAGATCTCAGCCTCAGCTGGAACATATATACAAACTCTGGCACCCCAAATCACCCAAATCACGTTATATGCTGCCACTTTAAAGTTACCATACATGCAGAAGTTGTGGCAATTTTTAAACTCTTCATATCCCTTCAACAGTGAGCATGCTTGGTTTTTGGTGGTTTTTTTTGGTTTTTTTTTTTTTTTTTTTGGTTGGTTGGTTGTTTTCTTTGTTTTGGTTTTTTTTTTTTTTTTTTTTTTTTTTTTTGTTTGTTTTTTTTTTTTTTTTTGGCAAACCATTATTTCAGCTTCAGCAACAAAAAAGGCCCAAACACATCCATTCTTCCTATTTTGGTGATGATATCATCACCATTCATTTGGCTATATCTGTCTGTTTAGTAACCAAGGATTCCTTGATTATCTCCCATTATGTATTGGTCACACCCACAGCTTCCTATATCTGTGTGATTAGTTGGATTTAACATAGCTTGGCAGTGTAGAAAGCCGGTCTTCCAATGTGTTGAAGTAATTGAAACAGGGATTATGCCTTTGGTAAGGAAGAGGAGTAGTGCCTGGAGCAGTTATCTTTGCAATGACAGCAGTGAGGTTCAGTGAGAATAAAGGTACATGTTTATCTTCATGACATACAATATGGGCTACTGATTCATCAAGCTGTTTCTCATCTATCTAGTTAGATTCTCATGCTTTCATTTTTATGCTCCTTGCTATTAAGCACTATGTTCTTATCAGATTAACAGGTTTTTTTGAAGGGAAAAAACCTACCCAAACTCCCACATGCCTCTCAGATGAGGGAAAAACACACCTATTCAGTCATTGACTGGTACTGTGGTATATGTTTCAAAATGTTAGTCTTTACTATCTTCCAGATTTCTATTTATATGTATGCAGCTTGTTGTAAAAAAGAAATGATTCCAATATGTTCTTGGAGGGGTGTGTGTGTATTTATTGATTTATTTATCATTTGAAAGCAAAGTTTGCCTATTTATAAAACATGAGCCATGCCACTTGAGAAAATCCTCACCTTGAGAACAGCCAACTAGTACTTCAGTGAAATTAAAAGCTGTGACTAATGCCAGCAATTATTCTCCTTTATTAATAGCTATAAAGGGCCTATTTGTTTCCATGCTGGTGCTTACCAAATTGATCTGTTTTAGTGAGTGCTGAAGTGCAGATTTATTAGTATTTCTCTCAGTATTGGAGCAGGAGAGCAGCAGACACAGATCTGCTCAGAGAAAAGTTAAATGGCATTTTTTTGTAACTACAAATTTATGACACAGAACTGACAACCAAGAGAGGCTGCAATGAGGATTGTTGAGAGTCTGGTCACTGCATTAACAGCACCAGGGTACAACATCATCAGTACAAGACCATGCTCTCAATGTCTGATTTAGCCGAAACTACTTGAAGATTAAACCTAAGGACCACACATGAAGTCTCACAATGTAGATATTTAATGTTTTATGGAGGGAGAGGAATATTTTATAAGTTGAAAAGGAGCTGTGTAAAAGAGAGAGACAAACAGTGACACTGTATCTACAACCATGTTTTTTATTTAATTCTAATTAAATAAAACAACACTAGATAACGAAAGGAAAATTCTAACTTTCATTTAAAATTCAAGTTTCAGCAGAGACATGAGGAAGGTACTGTACTAATACCAAACTAATGAAGAAGATGTTAGTACACGCTCTTTTTTTTTTTTTTTTTTTTGGCTTGTGCTAAAGCTGAGTACTATTCCAGTCACCTTTTACTTTCAGAGGATTTAATTACCATAACTAACTTTAATTTTGCGTTGATTAAAGTGCCTCAAAGGAATTCTGTTAAGGTAGCATGCTTAAGGTTCAGACTCTATATGCAAATAAAACAGATACAGTTAAAAGCCTTGTGATTTGTACTCCTTATTCTAATAGAATGCAGTCTTGGAAGGCCAATCTATGCAGTCACAGATTTCAATCTGACCTGACAGAAAACTTACAAATGTTCCTGGAGTAATTTCTCATGTTAAAAGAAAATAATGCATTTAGCTAAAAGTATGAACTGCAGCAAAATCTATGCTTCAGACATCTAAGCATATTTTCAACATGCTTATTTTGTTATGAATATTCATCTGATTTTGTATTACAGTGCTGCTTACATGCCTAACTGCAAACACTCTACTATTGCATGAGATACAGCCCTGGCCGTGACAAAAGCACATTAACAGTACAGGAAATGCCAAATTATGTCCAGTACACAAAGGTGCAAAGTTAACTGTCAGGTCTTCTGGGGGACTCAGAACAATTCCAGTCAACTCCATGACTGGGGAGTCCAGTCCATAAGGACTGACCATAAAAATATGGAAGATCAGGTTCTGGTTAATTTGTTGGTGTCTTTCAAATTATGATAACACATAATGTGCCAATTAATTTTACTTTTACAGTACTTTTTTTTTCTTTCAATCTGCTGTTCATCAAAGGAAAATTAAGGAAAATTAAACCAGAGATGAAGTGTTGCCAATGTATAGAAGCCATGATTGTTTTGAAAGCATTATGAAAATACTTGTAAAATATCACATAAAGGTTATTCTCAGCTTCTGCACAGCTCAATGTAGTAAGTCATATTAGGAAAACGGTCACTGGATTAGAGCTTGCACAAACAATTTTGAGGCTAGTTACAACCTGAAAATAAAAATAGAAATAGAAATTGATGTTACAAATGCTGATAAGTGTAGTCAGTCACTAAAATGTCTGCTTTTAATAGACCCAGGATGTGTTATTAAGATAAGCAGACATTGTTAATAAAATTGAAACTTACAGTTCTGTCATATAGAAAACCATTCATAGAATAGAAAGATTGAATTTAATCAGTGAATGCATGGAAAAATACAGAATATTTCATAACACTGAGTTATTTGAATGCTTTACTCCCAGATGGTATTCGTATATGCAGCCTCTCCATTCCTCTCAAGGTGAAAAACAAAAGTAAACAAAGAAGAAAACACACTTGTTTGCTCTCATTGAAACTATCTTGAATACTTTAAAGAAAATCACTTAAAACCATGAACCCTTCCTCTTACATTCTGTAACACAAGAAATATCAACTATATATAGGAAAACTAAGCTGTTTTCACCATTCTATCCAAAAGAATAAATCATGTCAGTGATGCTGCATTTTCACCACTATTGAAAGTAAATAGGAAAATACTTTAATTTATACATGAGGAAACTTGGAACTGAATGGCTTTGGTGAGTCAAAGACATTTACTAGTAGTTCAGATAATTAAATTGCTACCAAGCATAGAATAGTTTTACTCTGTGTGTGTGAGTGCTCAGTAATTAATATAAAATCAAAGTCTGTGCTGAGCCTGAATCTATTTTCTGCTGAAGAAAAGTGCAGGGTAGGGGAGAGGAGAGGAGAGGAGAGGAGAGGAGAGGAGAGGAGAGGAGAGGAGAGGAGAGGAGAGGAGAGGAGAGGAGAGGAGAGGAGAGGAGAGGAGAGGAGAGGAGAGGAGAGGAGAGGAGAGGAGAGGAGAGGAGAGGAGAGGAGAGGAGAGGAGAGGAGAGGAGAGGAGAGGAGAGGAGAGGAGAGGAGAGGAGAGGAGAGGAGAGGAGAGGAGAGGAGAGGAGAGGAGAGGAGAGGAGAGGAGAGGAGAGGAGAGGAGAGGAGAGGAGAGGAGAGGAGAGGAGAGGAGAGGAGAGGAGAGGAGAGGAGAGGAGAGGAGAGGAGAGGAGAGGAGAGGAGAGGAGAGGAGAGGAGAGGAGAGGAGAGGAGAGGAGAGGAGAGGAGAGGAGTTTGAAACAGTTTTGGTTCATTGACTATCAGAATTGTGGTACATTAAAAGCATGTTTAAAGATCCTATTGTCAGATCAGAGAAGCCACCATAACTTCATCCAGAGGGTGGTTGGGCAGTGGAACAGGCTCCCCAGGGAAATGGTCACAGAATCAGCCTTTCAGGGCTCAAGAAGCAACTGGACAATGCTCTCAGGCATGTGGTGTGGCTCTTGGGGCTGTCCTGTGCAGCAACAGAGTTGGACTTCAGTGATCCTTAGGGGTTCCTTCTACCTCAGGACATATTCTATTCTATGGTTCTATGATTCTTTGAAATTTGTTTTATTTCTGTTATTAATGTCTTCCTTCTCTGCACACACACTATCATATGTATAAGAACATTAAAGAAATTAAAATTCCAGGAAAACCCCAGAAATTCTGTAACTGATTAGTCATGGAGAAAGACAATATCTTGGTGATATTGAAATGTCATGACTTGCAGGCACCCTATCATTTTATAAGAGCAGCAGTGAGTCTGTTGTGTTGACTCGTACTACTACAGAGTCATGTCAGAACTCAGTAACTCACCATTCTGCAAAGAAAGATACCCACCTCCCTGCTATAGGTGCCACATGTGCCACTGTTTCATTCTGAGACCCGGAGACTTCTCATCATCACCATCTCCTTGCATGAAACCTAAGCAGAAAAGCTGCAGCACCTCACTCAGCCTCATTGTCCTGCCAATTGTGAAGCATTCAGAGCAGATTGCTGAAGAAATCCTTCTACTAGGGAACACATGAAACTCTGCAATTTGTAAGGAAAGGAAATTCTGCAGGTTCACTTCTGTGCATGGCAAAGTATAAATTGCAATCCTTCCTAGACAAACTAAAACACACAACCAAAATGTAAAGTGAACATAGTGATGCAAAGTGAAATTGTGATAATTTTACCTGGCAAGCAACTAAAAACCATACAGGCATTTACTCAGTCCTCCACAACAGGATGGAGCAGAGAACTGGAAAAAAGGTAAAACTCATAAGATGGGATACAGAAAATTTAATAGGACAGAAGAGGAAGGGAAAGCAGTAAAAATGCTAAAGCAATATAACAACCAGTTGATGCACAATGCAATTGCTCACCACCCTCTCACCAATGCCCAACCAGTCAACTTCTCTGAGTTTTATTTTTCAGTATGATGTCATATGATGTGGAATATCCCTTTGTCTAGCTGGGGCCAGCTGTCCTGGCTGTGTCCCATCCCAGCTCCTTGTGACCTCCAGCCTCCTCACTGGTGAACCGGTGAAGAAGCTGAAAAGCCCTTGACTTAGTGTAAACACTGTTCAGCAACAACCAAAACATCAGTGTGTTATCAGCATTATTCTCGTCTTAAGTCTCAAATACAGCACTAGACCAGCTACCAAGATGAAAATTAACTCTATCCTGGCTAAAACCAGGACACAATTTTGATGTTTTTTTATTGGAGTGTGGCAGCGATTGGCACCCTATGATCTTTGACCCTCAGCAACCACACAACAGAAGGGTGCTCTGAGAGACTGAGCAAGGTAGACAAATGTTTTCATTTCCTCTGTCTCCAAGACAGATATACCAAAAGTCCACTGGTACCCTTTTTGGTCCTTGAAATACCTTCTCCTGTGTTAGTCTATGCTAGGGATTCATGGAACCTCTGTGCTAGTCACAACAGAGTGCTTTTGCCACATATTCCCCATCAGGTTCATATTGGCCTGCAAAAGAGTTAGTTGTTGGGATCTCCCTATCATTCCAGAAATACAGATGTGATAGGAAGTAATTATATACTATAAGGCACTAAAACAAGCTGCCTAGAGAAGCAGAAGGAATTCCTTCTCTAGGAATGTTCAAGGCAAGGCTGGTCTATTGAAAAGTGCCCCTGCCCATGGCAGGGGGGTTGGAACTAGATGATGTTTAAGGTAACTTTTAACCCAAATCATTACATGATTGTGTGACTCTCTTTTATACAGATTTCCTTATCTGCCTTCCTTCCTGTTTTCAGCAGTCCAAGTTGTTCGCACATAGGCAAGAGCAACTTGCATTTGTTTCTAAGATTTGTAATCGGCAGCACACAAATTGATTTAGTGGGAGAAAAAAGGTTTAAAGTTAATTTGGTTGAGCTCTGCAGCTGTTTTTCATGTTGAGGTGGCTACATGGCCATGTTCCCAGCTCCCAGTCTTGGTAGCCAGCCAGAGAAAGTAAATGATCTGAAGATCCATTTTTGGGACATGGATACATCTACAGGTAGCATGGATGAATCTAAAGAGGGAGTGTCTGCAATGCCATTCCAGATCATCAGCAGACATACTCTGCATTTCTGTCCCCCTGACCAGAATCTGTTTGGAAGAAAAAGGTAAGAAATCCATCTCTTATTCTTCTACTGGAATCACATCTGTTAATGACATTAAATAGACTGTGGCCTTGATACTCTGCCGACTGAGAGATGATTTTTTGTATTTTTATTTCTGTTTCAAACTTCTGATTGACCAAGTGTTCTGTCAAATGCTTAGATTACTATATACCTCGTACACATTTCACTTTTTCAATTAATAAAATAATAGTACTACACAGATAATTGGGGTATTCAGTATTAATAAATGAAAGCAATGCTTTTCAAATGCCTTTGTATTTTGCGCCAATGAGGAACAAGGGAAAAGGCATTATTCTGTCTGTGACAGGAATACCATTCTGCCTTTTGAGTTTACAAATAGAAATACTGTAAATTTGAAGGATGGCATTGTATTAAAAGAGTCTGTGTGGTCCATAAAGATACAGTGTTATCATTAAAAAATATTAAGAAAAATATAATTACTTTCTGTATTACCAGCAGCGTAAGGTATGCATTTTTAGCAAAGTCCACAATAGGTCCTAAAGGCTTTTTTCTGTACAAAAATTGTACAACATATCATAATACTGCTAGAAACCTAAGAAGAGATATTTTATCATATTTTAATGAAATATGTCTTCTGCTTCTGTAGCGAGCTAGAACCCTTTATATTGTTATTTCATGATATCATAAAGATTAAAAAGAAGGGACATTTTATGAGACACCACATTTCATTTTGATTCCCAAATCAACATACTCACTGAGCTACATAGAATAGTACTTTTTTTCCTTATTGTTTGGCACACAAAGTATTTTCTAAGTACTTGTTGAGAGGAGAGTAGAATGGAAGTTATTTTTCTGTTGGAAACATTGATTGACTTGCAAAGTCATCCAAAATAGGTATGTATTGAATTTTTTATCAATTTCTTGAATAGACAATGTGTGAAATTGAATAGAAAAAAGAAAACATGAAATAGGTTCTAATACAGTATTTGCTTCACAAAATTTCTAATTGCATCTTGTGCTTTAATTATGGCATATGTCTGGATTTTTGTTTAGCCTTCTGTCTTTGGAAAGCTTCAAGAGTGCTTTAAAACAAACATACTAAATACCCCACTGAGATAATGAGATGAGCCATGGTGATAAACAGATACTTCTATTTCTTAATCAAAGACATCGATAGTAAATATTATAAATATATGTTACACATTGCTTTCATAAGTGAAGGTAATTGTATGACTGTATGAAGTAAAGTTACATATCTAGATAATGAAGATGCACTGCACTTATGGAGACAACCTTATTGTCCTATGTACATTCATTTGGTTTCATTTTAAAAATAACAGCATAGGTTTTATTCACAATTAGAAAGTGGTTGCTCATTTGGAAAGATCTATTTTTGATTGAAACTGCTCAGGCAAAGCCAAAGATTAAATAAGCAAGTAGATGGGAAGCCAGAAATAATAAGCAATAAGCTGTGGCTTTTATTGACAATTTATGCTCAGCAGAGATACATGGATGAGAATTCCTGAGTTCAGATCTTGCGGTCTGCCTCAGAAAGTCTGGCAGCTGTTAGGAATGGATTTGCAATTTTGGCCAAAAATTTCCCTAACAGAACAATTTTCTTCTGATTCACAGCAGCAACATTTAAAATATTTTCAAATCGAAGTTTCAAAACATTTAATTCCAGAAAGTGTCAAAATGTTTTATTTCAACATTTTCACTCTCAAAATTGAATACTGCAGTAGGATTTGGAGCTTTCTCCTCTCTTTCTTTCTTTCTTTCTTTCTTTCTTTCTTTCTTTCTTTTTCTTTCTTTCTTTCTTTCTTTCTTTCTTTCTTTCTTTCTTTCTTTCTTTCTTTCTTTCTTTCTTTCTTTCTTTCTTTCTTTCTTTCTTTCTCTCTCTCTCTCTCTCTCTCTCTCTTTCTCTCTTTCTCTCTTTCTCTCTTTCTCTCTTTCTCTCTTTCTCTCTTTCTCTCTCTCTTTCTTTCTTTATTTCTCTCTTTCTCTCTTTCTCTCTTTCTCTCTTTCTCTCTTTCTCTCTTTCTCTCTTTCTGTTTCTTTCTTTATTTCTTTCTTTCTGAAAGATTCCAAGATTTTAGCTCTCAGCTGGCATTTGGAAACTAAAGGCTGTAATCTTGGATAGCGTTCCTGAATTTCAACTACACTAGCTGCAAATGAAATTTTGGCTCTTGTTTTGTGCTGATAGAGCCAAATAATGGAAATCAACAGAGAGAACTAGTTAAAGAGGCTTAGTACATCTTTGAGTACATCTTTGAGTATTTAATAGAACTGGTACTGGAACTGCTGCATATCAGCAGGTAGGACATATTAGAATAACAAAATTTTTTTCAGAATCTAAGTTTCCATCTTTAAAATATAGTCTTGGTAGCTCAACTAAGCTTCAAAAAACGCTCCAAAATTGATAACATGCTTCCACAATCAAACTAAATAAAAATTGGGAGAGGGGGGATGTGGGGGAGGGAGGGAGAGTAGTGTTGTCATTTTCATAGGGTTAGTGTTTTTTTTTTAATTTTAAGATTTTAAAAACTTTAAGGGAATGACTCATGATTCCTGAATTACTTGAATCAGATATCATCATAATTTCTAGACAGATAGTTGTCTCAATAATGTTACTGAAGAAAAGGTTGAGGGAAACTTTCTGCTTTTCATTTTCTCATATTTCTTACTTGCTTATATACAAACTGTAGAGAATTGGACTGAGAAACCAGGACAGTAGGAATTTATGCATTGATAATTTATGTATGGTTTATGGCTTTGGTTTACATAATTCTTTCTTTATTCAATAATAAATGCATAGTTGCTATAGAAACTGCTACAACATAGGATTTGGATTATTGTGAAGAGGCAGGGCATTTTTATAAACAAATAAACAGAGAAGACACATAAATCAAATGCTAATCAGCATCACACGTGCTCTTAAGACAATAAAGCTTGAGTTTGCCACTCTTTTGGAGGGTGTAGTGGGTTCAGAACACAAACTCCATCTCTGCACTGGCATCCTCAAATATATTATTTGGAAGGGGTACTGAAATTACTTTTTTTCCCAGTCCCACTGACTCTACTTCCAAATAACTGTGTTCAACATTTTGTTTTTAAGCACAGATGGTTCCCAAACAAGTTTTTTTAATCTCTAGGTGGTTACTACAACATAAGGCTTCTTAGGAACCAATATTAAAGTATGACTATCTAAGAAGAAGATACTGAAGCCATTAGCACTGCATTAAACCTAAAGGAAAGAAATCTGTGTTAACTGTATGCATAGGACAGAAGGGACAAATGAGTTTTTTTTTATCTATTACTCTCATTTTCAGTTCCTTTTATATCTTGCTTGTCTATTTTTTCCTCTTTTTGAAAATTCTTGGCTTTTCATTGCAAATTAAAAATAATTGCAGTTCTCTACCAACATGCACACACACCCCCATCTACTTCATAATATGGTCTATTAAAATCCATCCCTGTTGCTATGTGAATTCTGCACTCTTCTACTTTTCTCTATTTCTTTATGCTGATTGACTTACACATCACAAAATAGAAATTTAAGAAAAAATTATATTTAGAAAAAATCCTGAGACCAGTTTAAATTTAATAAGTCAAGAACAATGGCAGTGTTAAAATTTATTTATTTTTATTTTCCCTACAGTGGTTTGGTTTGGGAGGAACATTTAAAGGTCATCTAATCAAACCTCCCCTGCCATAAGAAATGGCATCAACTAGATAAGGTTGCTCAGAACTCTGTTAAACCTGGCCTTGAATGCTTTCAGAAATGGAGCATCTACCACCTCTTTTAGGTTAAAACCATTACCTCTTGTCCTATTGCTAAAGGCCCTACTAAAATATCTGTGCTCTTCTTTCTCATAAGCACCTTTAAGAATTAAAAAGCCAAAATAAGGTCTCAATGGACCCTTCTCCCATCCTGTTTGGGTTTGTCCTCATCCAGAACCTTCACTTGGCTTTGTTGAACATGATGAAGTTTATATATTACTGACAATTTCATTTTCAAATGAAAAAAAAACATTGAAAAATTATATATCTATTTTGTCAAAGTCAAAACATTTTTTCTTTCTTATTACATATTCTACTTCTCAAAATAAAAAAGTTGTTTGTTTCCTGAAAAAAAATTTCATCAGCAGTAATTTTAATTTTCTAACAAAAGGAATATTTTGTGGAAAATTTCGGCTTGGAGGAAAAAAATTAGCTCAGCTTTTGCAATATAACTAAGAGAATATCTTATTTGCATTTTTCCTATTATTCATCGAAGTGATTCAGTGTTACCAGGGAACAGCAGAAACAATCCTTCTACAGTAAACAGAAGCTAACATAGTTAATATTGTGTTTCCTGCACTGAGATAATTTTTGGGCAGAGTTAGCCAAGGTGCTAGTTCAGATTTTGATGGCAATCTGCAGTTCTTCATTGTTTTACCATCCTGCACAAAAGGCAGAAGCTCTGCACAACCTCCCTGCTTGTCATTTCCCCTCCTGCTGCTAGAGGCTGCTAATTAGGCACAGCTTTCCATAACTTTTTTCTGAAATGGTAACTTAAATACCTGGATCACTTTGATGCCCAGGGTTAGGAAAACCCCATGTGCAGATGTGCTGAGGGAGGTAGATACAGACTTGATGACATGAGGAAACAGCAGTAACCTCACAGCATTTAACTAACCCCACCTAAACAGTACTTGCCCCCTTTGTGCCACGAGAAACATCCTCTAAGGAATGGCAGAGTGCAAATCCTCTGAAGAAACAGTGGAAAGAGCATCTATGGGGTTTTTGTCCTTAAATGTTTTGGGATTTTTGCAAGTTCTAATCTCTCTTACATGACAATATTTTTTCTCTTCATTGCCTAATAAAATACACCTTACATTACCTTACATTTTTAGGTATCCAGACACATAAATTAATGAAGCAGTAAGTATATGTAAATTAATTGCTGGTTTATAGAATTTATACCCCTAAACATGGTTACATACTAACTGCACTGCAGTTAAATGTCTAAATCTAATAAATTACATCAGGTCCTCTAAAGCTACCATCTAATTAGTGTCAAATGTTTACTATAATTAAATTCTATATGTCAAATAGAAAAAAAATTATATGAATCTGCTTTGCAACCAAATTAAATAGTTAGCAAGGGAAAAAACACCAAGAGTCTGCGGTAACAAGAAACGTACAGTAGCTTTTTCTGTGGATGGAAAAGCCTCAGTAAATTTCACAATTACATACAAGGTATCTAAGGTATCTCTTCAGAAAGGAACAGAGCCCCCCATTTATTATGATTTATTTTTCAGCTGATGCAGTTTTTCTACAGAGTGAGAAAAACCTTCCATTCTGAAAGGCAAAATTTGTAACAGTGACCATTTTCTTAAACTACAGAGGCAGAATAATATCTCTAATTCATGTTAGACGAGAGAAGAGTGTTTTGGAATAGATTTGATGTATGGATTTTCCCTAAAATGTGGTTTTTGTCAGAAAATTACAACTGTTCAAAACTTGTATATCACTGCTTCAGGTGTTTTGGTGCCTGCAGTGTAGAGTTCATGCTAAGCTGTCCAGATCTGCCACAAACAGCACTCTCATAACCACTTAAAAGTCCATATATATTCCTGTGGCTGCGGTGTGGATGTATCCCTGTATCCCAGCACTCTGGCAAAACATGGGACACAGAACTTCTGTATTCAAAGACAGCAATGTAGACAGAGCTCTCCAATCACATGTAGCTCACGTTCTCTATCCATGGCTATTTTACAGCTTCTCCTAATGCATTTTTAATTTTTTTTTAGGCTGAACACTGTTATATGCATGAAGAAAGAAAGAAGCTTTTATTTGTTTTTAACTGAAATTCTTTCTCTCCAAGGAATCCCTGTGAGGCATTTAGTGTTTCTCCTATTCAATCATCTCCAAAGTGGAGATGAGGTTAATGATTCCTTGTGATGAGTTGACCTTGACCAGATGCCTAGTGACCACCAAGCTGCTCTGTCATCCCCTTTCTCAACAGAATCATAGAGCTTTCACCAACACTCAAGAAATTTGAATGCTGTTGTAAAACAGGGCTCCCTCAATTTGCCTGGGAACACTAAGAGGCGGAGGCAGACTGATCCTTGATTACTTCCCCATAAACCTCTGCATAGGGTTGTGGCAATATGTTAGTGCATGTCTGAAACCCAGTTTGTGACCCTGATGATGCGTGCAGAGCTAGATAATAACAGGTAATACCATTAACATTTAGAAGAATTATAATTTACCTTTTTTTACAATTTTGCTTGTTTCATGCTCACATGTATTTGTGTTTTCTCATGCTTGAATGCCAGGATGTGGTAAAAGGGTAACTTTTGACAGGGAAAAAAAAAGTGCAAAATATAATAAATGCTTTGCTTACTTCAGTAATGCCATCACAGCAATGTTTAAAGTATTAAGGCTTACCATAAGGTTGTCATTTGCAACGTCATGAATACCATAGTCCTTTAAGGTTCATCTCTTTATCAGTAAAAAAATGCATAAGGCCAAAAGGCTCCTGCAAACACACTGATTTTTTTTCATTTTATAATCAAATCATATTAAATAAGAGCATTTTTCCAGAATTATTTGCAAATGAAAGAGGGCCAGGATCATTATGTACGTACAAAGTATGGTATTAAGAGGAAAAAGAAAATCCTGAAAAAAGGCCAACCCTGCTTTGGGATCACTATTACAGTTGTTCCTATGGTAACCAGTTATTTGTGCTGCATGCATCATCATATATATTTCAGGAACTAGAGTGCTAGAAAAAGGGAGGGGAAAAGAGCATGTATTACACAAAATTAAGTCCAAAGACAAACCCATGTTGGAATACTTGACCCTTTAATTCAAAGCAATGTATGATTTCACTCACTTGACACTTGGAAGTGTGGTTCTCAGAAAAAAAGGCTATGAAAAATTGGCATATACTTACTCATCTTCTTCTCACTTTGTTCTGAATCATATCACTAATTCATTGCTAAATAGCAGTTTCAGTCTTGTCTGAGCTGCACACCCAAAGTGCTGAGGGGAGGAAGTGTTAGGTTGTTTCCCAGACCACAAATGTCCACAGGACCTTTAGCACTGGGAAAACACAGAGAGATATTTGAAGTAACTGGTTTTCACAAAAGGAAGCCCAAAAGAGCTAAAATTACCTTTCAGAAAGTCATCTGGGAGACAAGATCCACCTTCAATAGTGTTGAGTCTTTTGGTATAGGTAAAATATGTTCCTCTCCAAGGTTTCTTTGTTAATGCATTCAGGGTTTTGGTGTGAGGTCTTCAAATGCTAACCCTCCTGGAAAGATGCAGAAAGATTCAACTGGTTCTTAGCACCTGGACTGAATAAACTAATCTGTCAGCTATTGAAACATCCTTTCCACATCATATCCTGCATCTGTGAAAGAATTTAAACCCGAAATGTATCAAATTTCTGTAGTTAATTACAAAGAAGTTTTGTTATTTTACAAAGAAGCTTTGTTATTTAGACTTCCAAAACTGTGCTACCATGGATAAAATAACTGAATTCCAAAAGTTTTAAGTCCCTACTCCTATTAAATATACTACAATTCCAATTAAAATCAAAGGGAAATAAGACTCCCTAAGAGATATTAGACTCTTAAATACTTTCGCACATCTGTTTTTCACTTATACAAACCAGGAATTAAGTGGAATTTGGTAGAACTTATTCACAGCATCCAAGATCAGACCTTAAATTTCTCTTCATGTCTTGAGTTTGCCTCTGTCTGTGCATAAGTACTGAAAAAGTCAATCTGTATTTCCTATATAGGCTAGTGTAAGTTTTGAAATGTGTCATTCTTATGCTGAAGAATCTCAAGAAGCTCAGTCTGGTGAGCGCTGAAACCGTTGAACACATTCAGGCATCCTATAAAAGTCAGCTGTGGTTGCTAATTTTTTATAAAAGTGTGTCAAAGTGCCACCATCTATCTTTTATGCAATATCTCAGAGAATTTGTCTGGAAGTAGGTGTTCAGTTCAATCAAAAACCTATCAGAGATTCAACCCACATATCTCTCAAAAGCACCCTATCATCAATATATACGTTACAGTGAAGTTCTCTGAGCTGTGCTGCTGTGCAAGGACAAATTTGATGTTACAGAGTATACAGAGACAAAGTGTTACTTTTTCACTGCCTTCTCTGTGAGGAGGGAGCTCTGGACCTTTTTTCTAAAGCTCTGTCTATATCTCAATTATTCAGTCTCTGAGTAAAATGCAGCCCTGTGAGCAGCAATTACAGTTACAATTGCCTCCTCAAGGCTGAGTGCCTTTAGTGCTAGACTAAGAAATCATACCTTTTTCTCTCTTTTCTTTCTCAATAAATCTTGAATGGTTTTCAGCACAATGTTATGGGATCATGTTGACAGGGAACACAAGTCCCTCAGCATCCCACCAGGTTAATGCACTGCCTAAATTTGGCTAGTGAAGCATTGCCTCAAACTAGGAAATAAAATAGATATGTACATCTTGAGAAGTTCTCTGAATTGTCGAGAAGAGAACTGAATTCAGTATTTTCTCCCTTGCCTGTGCATCCCATCAAAAACAATATGACAGGAGGCATGAAATATGAAGCTAGTAACTGGGAGAGGGTCTGCAATTCGAAGGGCAGGCTGAGATGGTAGTAGAGAAAAAAAGTGAGAACAGGGAAAAGTTTAGGGTCCATGTTAGGAAGACTGAGATCTTTGAGGAAGATGCGAAGATGAGCCTCTATTGTGCCATCTGTAAGATGTTGAAGCTCTTGCTACCCTGTAAGTTTTCTCACGAATTGCCAGTGCCATTGGACATAGCTGTAACTCCTACTACATAGGAGTAACTACTTAGCAGAAGTTACTAAGGATTACATCTGACTGTCCTGAGTTTGTGACTTATGGGCAGGACCATCATTACTGCTCTTCTTGATGCAGTTTAAAGGAAAAGAGCTGTTAAAGATCTTTTGCAAGATCTTTCAGCTTCTTCATTTTTGCTCTTCTTCTGTGGAAACTGTGACATCTTCTCTGAGCTGGACTCACATGACTTATAACCAAACAACCTTCAGACTTATCCAGATCCTTGTGCTAAGGATGAAAATTCATAAGAAAAACATATTCTTTCCAATTCAACTGTTAATTTATGCAAAAATTACTGTTAACTATGTAAAAAATTGTTCTGCAAATCATGACATCTCTAAGTTCCCTGGGCTTTAAACTATGTACAATATGCATTATATTTTCAAATTACATTACCTTCATGGTTTCAGTGTACCTCACTCCACATGTTCATTTATACACCTGCATATTTATTCTCTAAAGCATCCTTAATATTCAAACTATTATTCTAGATAATGTATATATGAAAAAGAACAATCGACAATAACTGAAAAATATTTAACATATCTTGTGAAGATAAAATAATCAGGGAGTGTGAAAAATATCAATTATTATTAATTTTTTGTAATGTTCAAAGAGCTGTAAAGTCTTAATGGTGGGCTTTAAAGTCTTTTATATACATTTTCCTTCCTTGGATATGCTAAAATTCTTTCTTAAATTACTGTATAAAAAGATTCAGGTGAAGAAACTAAAGGGGTTACTCTGACACTATTTTCAGTCTCATATGTAGAATTTATATTTTTTTTCTTGTCACCTTTATGTTTTTTTTAATATATATTGCTATTTAATTGCTTAAATAAAGTTTAAAGCCTGCATTTCTGCAATAGTTTCTGTTATTTGTAATTTGAAAATATGCAATATCTTTTTAAAAGTAGGCACACTCCCCAGTTTCTGGAAAAATAATAATAAAAATCACATAGTAGTTTATAGCTAAAGATTGAGATGAGATGTTGAAGAGAAACCTGAATATTTTGCAAAGTTTCTTCTGATGTTTATGGAGCACATTAGAAAGATTATGGCCCACTTACAATAGATGATTGTATGGGGTTTCTTTTGGAAAAGGCAAGTAACATTGAAACAGGGCACACATTTGAAAACAAATTGGACATTTTTGTGTTTAAATGAGATTATCTATTCAACTATATCTTTGTGTATCCATGTGAGCCTTTTCAAATGTTATAAAACTGAATCTTTTGAATGTTGGTGTGCTGAAACACCACAAATGTGACAGTTCTGTAGTTTCTGCTCTTTACAGACATCACATATACTCCATTCCTGAAGAGGGTTCCCTCTCAATGGTACCAATGCTTGCTCTTTTTCCAGATTTTCAAGTTAAACATTCAAAGAAGTTCAAATCCACTACACTTTAAAGACATCCTTGACCCTGCAGTTTCTTTTCTCTCCAGTGGGAAATAGGTTATCACCCCTATGTCAGTATGGGCTGAATATGCAGCTGGTTTCAAAATCAAGCACTTTGGATCAAAACTTGTGCATATTTGGTCACTTCTAAACCCCTACTGTTACCCATAAGAGTGACTGTAAGTATAAGGATCTTTGTATGCTGGGTTTTTCTTTAATAAATCGGAAGACAATAGCATATAATGATTCTGCAGTAAAAAGAAAAAAGTGTAAGTTTTAGAATGGTGTGCTGTTCTAGACTGACACTTACTTGGGAAAAAAAAAAGTTTTATTGATGCACAAGTAGAAAATACTTTTCATCTTCAAAAATAGTTACATTTTCTGTGCCAGTTTAGCCAAACTCAAATGTTGTTTTACTTTGGCAGTTCTAATGAATAGTGCAGCTACATAAACCAAGAAAAATCATCTATTTAAGCTATGACAATTAATGTTTTTTAAAAATAAAAAAACAACCCAAAACAAAACAAACCACCCTAAAACAAAACAAAACAAAACAAAACAAAACAAAAAAAAAAAAAAAAAACAAAAAAACAAAAAACAAAACACAACATTTGCAACAGAGTAAAATCAGTTTGCAATTGTAAAGCAATTTGTTTCCAATCATGTTTTAATAACTCAAAATCTAGGTGATTTAAAATATACGAGCTTCATTTTTACATCTTTCAACACAAGAGTACTACAGAATATCTAGGACCATGCTAGAGTTGACCCTGAAGCAGTAAAACAGTGTGAGGTGAATCTCAGGAAGCAACTGTATTGTACTTTATGCTTGAAACATTTTTGTTTGTTGTCTTGACTTAAACACTATTTTAGCTTATTGCTTAAGTAAGCTTTAAAAATATCCTGTCGTGCTTTGATGCTTATCACTTTTTAAACTAATTTTGCAAACTTCTTTTTCTCACTACCATCTTGCAATTTACAGTTCACCCTCCAGCTCAAGCTGCTACTTTGTTTACACTTCATCAAATTTCCTTTAATTTTCTTCATCTCCTTCTCTGCTGATAAAGTCATCTCTCTTTTCCCCCACTGACTTGAAAACAGCTCAGTGGAAAGCAGTACATCTCTGGCAAAAGTTATTAATGAGAATAAAATTATTTTGTAGTTTGATGTTTGGCATCATGGCAAATAAAAGAACTTCCAGCAGAGCTTCATCTAATCTTGTTTCCTCTTCAGAAAGAGATTTGCCTCGCACATAGATGTTTTCAGAAGTCTGCTCTCTTTATAGTGCTACGGCAGAGCAGGATTCTCATTACAGCTATTTTATGAAAATAAAATTTTCATTTATTTCAGCTCACAGAATCAAACCTTAATTACTCAGTAAAATTTGTGGGCTTGTGAAAGAGAATACAATAGTTCTGTCAACTGAAGGGCTAACCTAGCTCTGCTGTAGGTAATAGAAATAATACAGATGAGATCAAAGTGAAGTGACTCAGTCTATGAATATATTTTAAAGTCTGAACAGCAATACTGAGAGCTTTTGTAATGCTCAGTGGATTTAACTTCGAAGTTGTTTCTCCTGCTTATATGGGGAAGCCCTGTTTATATCACATGAAATCCCTGACTCCTTACAAGTGGGGTGAGTAGCAATGCAAACTCTGAAGGGTGACACATTTTCTGATGTGCTCTTTTTGGAGGATGTGGCTGGGCAGCAATGGATGAGGCCATCAGCTGCTGATCCTGCCACCCCCCTCTGGAGGTGGTCTCACCTTCAAGCAGCATGAACCTTCCCTCAGGGAAAGATGAGCAAAAGCTGGACCTGAAAGCTTTGAGAGGGATGAGATGGAACAGGCAGAGACAGAGGGGTTTGAACATGCAAGCTGCTGCTAGCACCTCGAACCAAATATGTAGGGAAGACTTGGGAGAGCAGGGAGACCTTCCAACAACCTCAGCCAGGTTTCTGGGCAACTTCTTCTTCCAAGAACTTAGAACACACTGTATGGAATTAGCATTACTTTTGCAGAGTTAGCATTACTTTTGCAGCTTATCTATTAATATTTTGTTATTATTTCTCCTGGTCATTAAAAAAATTCTTTAAAAACCCTATTTTATCTATATAAATAGAAACATTTTTAACCTTAAAGCTTTGATGACAGCTTTGCTGTACTCAGTATAAGATGTTGTTTACCAGCATTGACCTCAAACGTCATAGTAACTTCAGAGTCCCATCACACAGTGAATAAAATTAATATAAATCAACTAGAATGAAATTAATTTTTACCCATGTTGACAGGACTGTTTTACTTTTTCCTACTCATCTTTAATTCAGTTCTACTCATCACAGAGGCAAAATTTGCTAGAGCTTTGCTCTCTGAGTTAGGCCATACAACAAATGATTGGCTTAATCATATGAATCATCTGCAAAATTAAAGATATTTTTTGTAGCAATTTACTAGATTAAAAAATATTGCTGTTTTGTGCCTCTAACTCTAGGAAAAAAAAAAACTGCATAAAAAAACCCACAACAACAAAACTGTAAGTTGTGAATGCTAGTTCTGTTTTCTGAAAGGAAGTGGAACAAGATCCACAACATTTTCCCCCTTATCTTTAAGCCAATCTATAAGTGAATTATGACATGAAATCCCAATATGCAGCTGGACCCTAATATCAAACACATATCAGGGCACTGCAAGCTGAAACATAGAGTTTCAACAGTTCGTATTTGGATCTGTGCTTTACTTCCAATGGCATTACCAAAAATAAGAAAATCCAAAGATAAATATAACCAGAGACAAGGAATAAGCAACCATGTCTGGCAAGATTCAGAATAAGATTAGGTAGTTACCTAGATAATCACAAAATCACAGAATCACAGAATACACTGAGTTGGATCACTGAAGGATCACTGAATCACTGATCCCACAAGGATCACTGAATCCAGCTTCTGGCTCTGCACAGAACCATCCCCAAGGGTCACAGTAGTGTTATGAGTATTATGGATATGAGGAAGATAAAGGGGTTTTTGTGAAGAAATGAGGAAATGAGGTTTTGATCCTCTCCTGCACCAGTTGCCCTGACAAGCTGCAATCCTAATGTGATAGATGCAGATATTTTTAAGTGTTTGTATTCATATAATCTTTTACACTTTAGTGTTCCTCAATTATACTTCATGTCACTTTTTTTAATATAGGAATTATTAAATCATATAGTCTGAGGAATTGATTCACTGTTTGGGAAAACCACTCCTCCCTTCATCCTTCCCTAATTTGCCTCAGTTTTAAAAATCTTTTATTTAATATCCTCACTAAACTGCTAGGTCTATAACAGAAAAAAGAATACAGCTTCAAATCCTCTCTGAGATTTTTCATCTGAAAGTCTTCCAATTTGCTAGTGAAAAAATTTGCTCCTTGTACTAATATGTGTATAGAAATGCATGCTCATGCAGACTTAAAGCACAGTTCTAAGCTCTGCTTAGCAATAAGCGCTGAATTTTTCTTACTTATGATGCACTTACAGAACTTATTCTTTGGTGCTTTTTACATGTCTTGCCAGTTTTAAGTAATTTTGCTCCCTACTCTTTCCAAATTTATCTCTATAAATTTATTTTATTATTTTGCAAAATTTTTCCTAGACATGTACCAGTTTCCCGCATCCTGGAATTCCTTTCTGCTGCAGGAGTCTCTCTCAGTCTTTCTTCCTTTTGTTAGCACCAGGCTAGTTTAGTGTTGCATTCTGAAGAGTCTGTTTTAGATTTTAAGTATACTGCAATATCTTAGATTGCATTCCATACCTGAATTTACCAAAGTCTGTTTATTGGAAGCCCAGTTTTCTCTCAATGCTTTTCTCACACTTTTTCTGTCCTTGGAAGTCTGTTCTCTGGTCTTTTGTGATAACATGCACTGAAAATACCTTCTACATTCAAGTTTCAACCAGCTCTTTCCTATTAGTTGAATTCAGATCTAAAGGTAGCTGCTCCACTACTTTTCCTTCTCCAAAATAAAGCATTGTCTTCAGATTAACTAGAACAATCCTTCCTTCTGCTCCATTAATTTTTTTAAGTATTTGCTATGGTAAAACAGTTAAACCATGAAAACCATAACAGAATATGAACAATTCTAAGTCAAAATCTGTTTTCCTGTAATGTAGAGAATCTGTTACAGTACATAAACACAATTTAAAAACCCCAGCACCTCATTTTTATTACAGCTAACATTCATAGTTTATTTTTCTTGTGGAATACAAATGTCTTTTGCATTCCATATTATTTTATCAGTCTGTTCGTTTTACAAGCAGATGTTCAAGGTAAAATATAATAATTTACAACATAGTGATGTATGTAGAGTGGTATAATTTATCTTCGTTTATCACTTAATTTTATTTCTGAGTGCTATATTCAAAATACATGAAATACCATGTAAGTTGAAAAGGGGTAGAGTGGCTATGTCAAGTAAAACCCCCAAAGTCCTGTCATTATGATGTGCATGTTTGGTCTCCCAAAAGAACCAAAATAGAGTGAATACTGCTGAAGTCAAATGAAATAAAGCTTGTCAGTAATCAGGAGAACAGCAGAGATGTCTTGCCTGTTTCTGGTACAATAAAATAGAGTGAGAAAAGAGGATATGTACCTGACATATCACACCTTGAACTAAAAATAATTGTGCTTTGAAACATAGAATGCATCCTTTATTGCTACTGTATAAGACGTCCTGACCTTTTCTTGGTAGTAAAATATTTTCCTTTTTTTTCATTCTGAAATTTGCTGTAGAGCTTGTCCAAAGAGCTCATCTAACTGAGAATGATATTCCCCAAAGGCTTGAAATGATAAGAGGATCTTGCCCTTTGCTCTACAGCTATTCCTTCACAGTTATTGAGATACTCATCCCCACTCTGTAAAACAGTTCTATTTTCTAAGATCAAAACCGTCAATTTCTCTTATTCAGAGCACTGATTTGCCTCAAGAAACACAGAAAGAAAAATCTGCTTCTACTGTAATGTTACTTGGCTCAGAAAGAAACAAATGTGCAAAATGCTCTCTAAGTAGACCATTATATAGACCTGATTTTTTTTTAATTTACTTTTTCTTTTTATTTGTCCTACATATGAATTAATAATGACAAGGTAGAAACTAAAGCAATACAGAAATCAAAAAAGGAAAGTACTGTTGCTAATATTTGAAGAATGTTAACAGTATGTATAGAATAGTTATATAGTTTTCCACTGAGTAAATGAAAATGTTCCTCATAAACATTTTGATGCAATCATTTGGCTCTATATTCTACCAGTTGCATATTGCATTAACAATCCCAAATAAAGATCAGAATTTGGCCATATTTAAATGATTTATTATTTTGTTTGGTGGAAATGATGTTACATAAAACACATTTGCAACCAGCATTTTTCAGCGTCCTGATTGTTTCCTGCTATATTGATTACCTGATAAAATTTGACAGATATTTTGAATTTATTTCTGCTGACAGACCATTACAGAAGGAAGTTCTGAACTCTCTCTCCCTACCTATGATCCAATTAAATATTGCTATGTAATTGTAAATGGTCTTTCAATTAGTGCTTATATTGTTGTCAGGACTCTGAGTGCCATTGCTTGCTTTGAACATTGTAAAACATCTGTGAGAGTAAACTTATAATGATAATTTAGAATTTATTGTAGGCATTTCTACTGTGGGCCATGAAATGTCTTTCTTTTGGACAGATGAATCTTTATGGAGAAATTTTATATGTGCAACTCTTATTTTTAATTTTCATTCATAGGTTTTAGGAGAAAATAGAATAGATAAAACCCTAGTTATTCTGGTTTTTTTCTACAACACAAAATATCACTGCTCACACCTTCCAGCACACCAATATAAATACCTGTTTCAAATCATGGCCTATGCATATTAAGATATTCAAGTTCTTGATCTTCTCAAAAGAAATTTGGTCTTTGCAATAAATCAGAAACATCCACACAAATACATCTATTGATGAGTCTACTGATAAGGTTAAAAAAATAGGACTGGCAAACTCTACAAAAACCTCCTACAAAATACTGCATTATATTACTAGAGGGGAGGGGAGTGGAGGGAAGGGGGGGGGGAGTGGAGGGGAGAGGGGGGGAGGGGAGGGGAGGGGAGGGGAGGGGAGGAGAGGAGAGGAGAGGAGAGGAGAGGAGAGGAGAGGAGAGGAGAGGAGAGGAGAGGAGAGGAGAGGAGAGGAGAGGAGAGGAGAGGAGAGGAGAGGAGAGGAGAGGAGAGGAGAGGAGAGGAGAGGAGAGGAGAGGAGAGGAGAGGAGAGGAGAGGAGAGGAGAGGAGAGGAGAGGAGAGGAGAGGAGAGGAGAGGAGAGGAGAGGAGAGGAGAGGAGAGGAGAGGAGAGGAGAGGAGAGGAGAGGAGAGGAGAGGAGAGGAGAGGAGAGGAGAGGAGAGGAGAGGAGAGGAGAGGAGAGGAGAGGAGAGGAGAGGAGAGGAGAGGAGAGGAGAGGAGAGGAGAGGAGAGGAGAGGAGAGGAGAGGAGAGGAGAGGAGAGGAGAGGAGAGGAGAGGAGAGGAGAGGAGAGGAGAGGAGAGGAGAGGAGAGGAGAGGAGAGGAGAGGAGAGGAGAGGAGAGGAGAGGAGAGGAGAGGAGAGGAGAGGAGAGGAGAGGAGAGGAGAGGAGAGGAGAGGAGAGGAGAGGAGAGGAGAGGAGAGGAGAGGAGAGGAGAGGAGAGGAGAGGAGAGGAGAGGAGAGGAGAGGAGAGGAGAGGAGAGGGAGAGGAAGAGGAAGAGGAAGAGGAAGAGGAAGAGGAAGAGGAAGAGGAAGAGGAAGAGGAAGACCTGCAGGTGTTAAGTATATTTCTCAATTTGCTTTATTTTTCTTGATAAAATATTTAAGAGCTACAGCAGAATTAGTGGGCAGTCTCCTTATATGAAGTTGACAGGTATTTTAACTGGAGATAATACCAATCACTGATATAATAGTTGGACCTGCTATATGCATAAATAGAAGTTTTACCGGCTTCAATATAAAAGATTTGTGGATTATCATACTACAAATTCTAGTTTGTATTACATGCGGAACATATGTCTCTTTTTCTTTTTTTTTTTTTTTTTTTTCCATCTGGCAGCTCATTCAAGACATCTGTCTTGCCCAGAAAAGCTGCTCACAGTCTCTCATTGAATGATTATTACCATGAGGCCAACAAAATGCAGTCTATCTCTCATTTTTCTTCTGGAACAGTGATTTAGAAAAAAAGCCAAGCCCCTGCAGGTGATACAGACTTATGGTAAAATGTGAGGAAAAGAAAGGAAAAGATAAAGAGGCAGAACACAGAGAAAAGGTCTTAATAAAAGGGCTCTGCTTTGTAGTGTCTCTGTGCTTGCCTGGGCCCTCAGCCAATATGAAGAATTTAGTGATGGAATCACAAGCTGAGATAGGCACAGAGAGTACCCAGTTCATCCAATTCCTGAATAGTGGGGGTTTTGTGTGTGGTTCTTTTTAATTTCTTTCTCTGTCTGGTTTGTTGTCTTTTGGTTTTTGTTTTTTTTCTAGTCTATATCTACAGCTACTCAAAAGAAGGGGGAAGAGATGTTGGAACCACACTGTTCAGAGATACATAATGAAAGGACAAGAAGCAATGGACATAAGCTGAAAGTTGAAATTATGCCCTGGCATAGAGAAGAATATTTTTCATTCTGTAGGATGTCAAATGATGGAAGCAGCTCAGAGATTCTGTGTGGGTTCCACCCTTAAGATATTCAAAACTCAGCTGGACACTGCTCTCTTGAGTGCCCAAAAGTAGGCTGGCCCTGACATGTGATCCTGTGACTACATATATTGAGTGGTTTGAAACCAGCATTTCCACGGTTGAGAATTTATTTACTAAATCTGGATTCTATGATTTTTCTTCTTCATGTCCAAAAAAAGATTAAGCTTGGTGGTTTATCGGGCTTTTTTTTTTCACAAATACATTTTCTGAAATCAGTGGTCGCTTAACACAAGTACCTCACATCCCAATATAATGCTAGATAACTTCACTTTTACCTTTGTAATTTGGATCTCCATGGTGTACAAGAAGGGAGATGTCAGAGTTTAAAAATCTTCTCACCCACTTTGTTCCAGTACTATTTCCAACACATTGAGGACCATCATATATCTAGTGGGTAGATTTCTGGCTCAAAGGGGAATATCTTAAAAATTTGCACTGCTGCCACCTTCAGATGAAAAGCTACACACATATGCCAGACAATCTTAGATAACATTACCTTATAGGCCCACCACTAATGCTTTTTAGTATGGTTTACACAACTTTTTGGATTTCTAATAGGATTAACATTTAATTTTGAGCATTGACAGTTACATTTCATATGGGGGTAATTTTCATACAGGGGTTTCATATGGGTATTTTGGTATCTATTTAGTATTCAGAAAGCTACATTCACTTGGTGGAATATTAACTTGAAAGTGATGACTGGATCTCTTTTTTCCAGTCTGTACAGCATATAGACAATTCAGTTTACCTTTCACCTTCCTTCTTGTATTAATGTCAAGAGTTTTGCTTTCTTTTGAGTGAGCAAACTTCATTAAGCTTTATCCTAAAATGGTCACACATGTTATAAACCCAAGAATTTAGTCTCAGATTTATAAAGTTTTGCCAACTTCTTTGTTAAGGATAAAAAATATACTGTTAATATATATTTTTAACCATAGATGAATTAATGCCACATCAGACTTTTTTTTTTTTTTGGATAGAGTAGAAACCACAAGGATGTTAAATGACTTTTTTCAAATTATTTCAAGTATTGATAGCACAATTCTATAACCTATATTTTTTACTATAAATAGTCAACCATTCATGACTGAGCAGAAGAGAAAGGGAAAGAACTGTCAGTTCAGTGAGAAGTACAGACCTTGTCTAGTCTCCAGAACTTCAACATAATAAATATTGGCAAATGGATTCAAACCCATAATTTTTTTCTTTAAAGCTGTCCTTTAAAGCTGGACTGGTTTCAAGGGTGTCAAAGCATTTTCATTTACACATGTCTGAGTTGGCTTTCAGAGCAGACTGATAGAGGTGCTGGTGAGTCACATTCCCAGGATCCCCCACAGAAGATGCAGACTGCTCCCCAGGCTCCAAAGTGTCTAACAGCACATGCTGCACACAGTTATTTCTCCCACTTTTTAGCTCCTCAGCCTGTACCACGGGCCCAGGTACAGGCACAATCTTATTTATCAGCCACATAAGTCTCAGCTGGCCTTGTGTGTTTTCTTGGATATGCAACATTCTGCATCATCATTAACAGTTGGTTTCCAGTGCTGATTTTGAGTCTGAGTATTTTTCGTGCCAATATATATATTTTATATGTATTATGGCTACAGCAACATCAGCGTGTTGTAAATTCTTCTTCTTTTCCTAAGGTGAGGAGTGAAAACATTCATGATCTCTCTGAGCTTTTTTTATCTTGAAAAAGCTAGTAGACACAATTAGCATGTCAAATACTCAGTTTCCCAATGGGAGTCTGGTGTCTCAATGTAATTAAAAAAGCCAGTGACCAAAAGATAGAAAATATTTTTTGAGAGAATATAAAGTGGTATGTCTTCTTTACAGTTTTCAGTTTTCTTAAATTTAAGCTTATTATCTTTGCTGTTTAGCAATTGTAGGGGTGGCAATAGTAGCAATAGCACTAGTATTTGTATAACAGAATGTTCTAAAATAGTAATTTTAATTAAAAACAACAAAAAAAAGATGGGGTATATAATTAGGAACATAATTGAATTTCCATCCTTTCTTATTACACCCAGAAAGTAGAACCTAAAGCAATCTACCCTTCAAATTCTTTAGAATTAGGTAGTTGAAAAAAAGGGAGGTCTGTGCTTTTGGGTGTCATTCAAAGTAGGAGAGGGTGACTTCTCATTAGCCATGAGAACAGCCTCAATGGACTCTTAAAAGAACAGTACACACCTACTTTTTACACACCTACTTTTTACACATCTACACTACACATCATTTTACACATCTACTTTTGATTTGCAAAGTAGATAAACATGTTCAAAAGTGTTAACTCTTCTTAGGAATAAAATTTTGTCCTCAGTAGAGGGCAACACACACTTTAATTTCAGCAAGACAGAATTTCTTTCTTACATAATTTATTATGGTAATTTGTTTTATCATATTAAGTAGAATAAAATGAACACATTTTTAATGACAGATTTCTGTGGTTTTATTACTTCCTTAACTATAAATTAAAATATTTCTTTCCACTTTTCTTCCTACTCAAGTTCAAGTCCATTAACCTTACTGAATTTACTGGATCTTGCTGACTTTTAACAAAATGAAATACAGCATAATTGAATTTTTTTCTGGTATCCCTCAGGTGCTGCATAATTTCCTGATGCTTTTTATTTAGTGTCTAAAGATGAAAACTAAATGGCAAACAGATTTTTAAACCTTGAAAATTCAGTATAATTGAATTAGTAATGCTTCAAGAAGCCTTTCACATTCAGCTCAACCAATCTATTGATCAAGACACTAATTAACGAGTAGATAAATGTGTGACTTTGGTCCTCTGCTCTCTTTTCCCCTACAGTATGACAGCAAAAATACAGTAAGTCCATAATGTGCAATTAGCTACTCAAGTTTATACCCTCTCTGAAGCCCATAGTGCACCAATTTCCACAGATTTGCATAATTCCCACCTGCTTAATCTTTGACAACAGAAATACCAGTGACTTAAAGTATCAATCACATAGGTCTTTTCTGGTAACTGCTTTGCTGAGTGGTACTTTAAAAGAAGAATATGGGAAATGACAGGATGTACAAATCAGTGTCATTTGCTATAAAAGGCATTTCTACATACACAGGCTAATGAGCTCCCCAAAGAATCAGCTAGGCTAGAGGTCATAAGTTTAGCTAGTCCTAAACCTGAATAGCAAAGTATTATGGGAATTTGTTTCATTGATTAATACAAGTATACATACTCTTATTGTATAACACATGCAAAGTAAAATCAGTATCTAAATAATAGCATAAGACTGCTATTCATAGATTCCGCTGAGAATCAGTGAGGTATTACTTACAGGTCCAAAATTTTAACTCTCAAAATTTCTAAGATATTTTCAGTGGAAGTCAAACAAAGCCAACTCTGGGGAAAAACCTTATTATTTACTCCCAGTTTGTTACTCCCATATTTTGATAGCAAAGACACTTTCCTTCACTAAAACTATGCTTAGAGAGTACAGAGTCACATATAAAACTATCTAAAAATGAAAGAGAAAACCTTTAGACAATCAAATTAAAAAATTGCTAATGTAGACAAGGAATTCTTCAGATGTAGCAAGCAACCAAACCAAGCAAAAGCCTATCAAACATCCTAAATACAGCAAAGTAAAACTATGTCTGTTTCCTTTTTCTGCCCCAGACTTTTTTTTAAATTTACACACTCTCCTGTGTTTTTCCATATGGACTGCATAGCCAAATTAAAAACTTGAAATCGGTGCCTATTTTTAAGTAGTTTTTCTTAACATGTTTGACCTGAAATGCTGATGGCATGGTTAATTGTTTTCTAACAACTCACTAGCACGCTCCTTAATTTTCTCTTTTGAAGTGGAATACATTTTTTAAAACTGGTAAGAACATTTCTATTTTCCCTATAATTAACTGCAGCACGTTCTGATTTTAATATATAAATTATAATCTTCTGCTTCCATCTCGTACTGGAGAAGCTGAGTCAGCACACCCAAGGTGTGCTGGTGGGTTGCAGTCCTGGTTGAATGCCTAATGTGCTCTTTCATTATGCTGATAAGGTGATGAAGTATAAAGCTTGTACTGTGTAATTTCCCCATATGCTTCTAGGATCAACAGCTTAAGAAAAGCAATCCAACAGTTCTGTCTTTTGTAAGGTAACATAAGGAAGGTCATTTGTGACACTTTCTGACATACACTTTGCAAAAATGCCTGAAACTATTCCAAAGAAACCCAAGTATAAATCCATAACTCCAGCAGCAAACTAATAATTATAATTAAAAGAGCTGAATAAGGAATTCATTGAATTAGAATAAAACTATAAAATTAAAAAAAAACCTCAAAATAATTTTTACTCTGGGAGACATTTTAGGAATATTATAGGAACATAAACCAGTCATATAACAGTTACAGTTTAGTAAAATCAAATCCAGAAGAGAGTGCAACTTTTGGTTTGAACAATAAATATTCAAGGACTGACAGTTGAAATCTCAGGAATATTATCAGTATAATAATAGGAAAATTTAAGAGTTTAATTTCAAAATGAATATTTCTATCAAATAATCTAGTTCACGTACTATGTATTGCAGTCATATTAAAATGAGGCCCCAAAAGGGCCATTCATCCTTTCTTTGATCCAAACTGGCCTTTAAAACACCAATGTTTGACATGACTGCACAAAAGAAAAACAATATTCATTCTCATGTTTTGATGAATCTTCTATTTTTGAAAAGCTGGTAGCCTTTCAAAAGCCTTCTATCAGCCTTTCAAAAATAGAATGAATTGTAGCTTATTTCAAATATTTCCCTGAAATTATTTAATCCTTATTTTATGATTAAATTAAGATGATTTACATAACATACAAAGAAGTAATTGAACTTTGAAGGACCTGAATTTTTTGTTCAGAATCAGACTAAAATAAAATGAACCAAAAACGAATTTAAATACTAAAGAATAATTTATGTGGAATTAGATACTTATCTGGACGGTGATGATAGTTTCAAGCTAATAAAAGGTTTTGTCCTCTGTTCAATCCCTGTCTAATGAAAATGCAAAAATAATTCCTGAAGTACTGGAGAAACATCCTCAGCTGCTCAATAACATTAATTACTATGAATCATTCGGAAGTAGCTTAGTTTAGTAATCACTTCTTTATGCTAAAAACAACTTTTTAGAACAATGGACAACTATTGTTTGATTAACACTGTAACAGTTGTTAGTCAAATCCCAGGGTCTGGAAAATCTTGCTTTCTTTTATTGTGTTTGCATTGAAAATAAGTATCTCCTGTTACTGGATAAAATTCTGGAAAATGCATGGATTGCAGGATGGCCTTGTTAAGATAGCATTAATATTTGAATTCTCTTAGGGTCCTAATAAAAAATAAATAATAATAAAAAAATAAGAAATAGCAGGTGAATACTTCATATATTAAAAATACTCATCCAATCACATTTTAAAATTTAAAAGAAAGATAGAATGAAAAGAAAGAAATAATCCCTTTGCAATGTACATAGGATCATAGAACGGTTTGTGTTGTAAAGGATCATAAAGATCATCTAATTCCAACTTCCCACTAGACCACATTAAACAGAGCCCTGTGCAGTCTGGCCTCAAATATCCCCAAGAATGGGGATCTCACGACCTCTCTGGGAAATCTGTTCCACTACCTCACCACCCTCACAGTAAAGAATTTCTTTCTAATACCTAGTCTAAACGTAACCTCCTTCAGCTTAATATCATCCCCCCTTGTCCTATCCCAACATGTTCTTTTGAAAAATCCTTCTCCAGCATTCTGGTAAGCCCCCTTTAGGTACTGGAAGGCTGCTATATGGTCTCCCTAGAACCTTCTCTTTTCTAGGCTGAGCAACCCCAGCCCTCTCACCTCACAGGAGAGGTACTCCGGTGCTGTGATCATCTTCAGAGCCCTGCTCTGGACTTGCCAGGTCAATGTCTTTCTTGCATTGGATTCTTGCATTCTTGCATTCTTGCACACAGTGCTCCAGGAGGGTTCTCACAAGTGCAGAATAGAGGGATCAATCCCCTCCCTCAGTCTAGAGGTCATGACTGTTGTGATGAAGTCCAGGATGAGGCTGGCTTTCTGGCCTGTGAGCTTTTACTGACAATTCACATTGAGCTATGTGTTGATGAACACCCTCAAATCCTTCTCCTCGTTCAGCTCCTCAACTGGCCCATACCTGTGCTTGGGATTGCCCTGACCCAGGTGCAGGACCTTGCACTTGGCCGTGTTGAATTTCATGAGATTCACATAAATCCCCTTTCCAGCCTCTGGATGGCATCCCTTCCAGAGTGTGGTGACTGCACCACACAGCTTGGTGTCAGTGGCAAACATGCTGAGAGGACACTCAATCCCACAGTCCATGATGCCAACAAAGGTTTTGCAATGTGCCAGTCCCAATACTGACACCTGAGGAATGCCACTTGACACTGATTTCCACTTGGACATCAAACCATTAACCACCTCTTTGAGTGAGGCCATCCTGATGATTTTTTATCCACAGAGTGGCCCACTCTTCAAGTCCATGTCTCTCCATATTAGAGACAAAGATGTCACTTGGTACAGTGACAAATTCTTTACATTTTACAAACCCATAGTAAGTAAAATGAAATTGTTTCCTCTGCTTTAGAGGTGTTTTTCTGCAAAATTACTCCACAAAGAAATTGGATGCCTGAGTTGAACTATGCTGTAGCTTTTAAATGGCTACATTTAGTTTGTATGACATCTTGTCCTTGTTCTGTGGGGCTTTGTTTTTTCCTTTGTTTTTTTGTCAAGTTTGGGCTACATATTTATGCTAAAGAAATCATGTCTGCCTAGCCCAATCCTTTGTCTAGTCTAAAATCCAATCACTCTTCATGGTTGTTACGAGATCATTAACAGGGTAAATTCTGCTGTGCCTTCCTACCTTCTGTCAAATAACAGATTATGAACTTCCTATCCTGCAGGCTGCTGCCAGACCGTCAATGGCAGTGCCCATTTATACATTGATGTTGAAACAAAACAGTAGCAGAGCGATCCAAGACAAAATTAGCATACTGTGAAAGAAAAAGGGAATTTGTACTAAATATGTTTGCTACATTCTTTCATTAGGTGTTAACTGTCTTTACAAAGTGAGAAGCTTCTTCCTTTTCCCTTTTCAGTAACATTTGTTTCATGCCACTATTCAATTACATCTCCTGTAGGCTGAAATGTGTTTTTTTCCCATGTAAAATTAGGTTGCACAGGTTTGATCATTCTACTTCCTTAATCAAAATATTAAAATATCGGTCTTCTCACTATGTAATTATAACTGCATATCATATTCAAAATACAGGAATATTATGTCATACTAATGTTTCTCTTTATGTAATCCATAATAATTCACAATTCTCTTTTACATTTTTGTCTCTTCTAATGATGATGATGTTTCATAAAAAGATACCTGCAATTGCATGTTTATGTCTTTGCAAATTTCCTAATTTCTTTGAAACCTGTCACTGTTTCTGAATATTTAACAAATTTCTCAACCAGCAGTGAAATGGCAAACAGATTGTATTGCTGCTGTGTGTATCAACTTTGAATTCTGACTGGCACTTTATCTCTCAGACATACTGCATTATCAAATCTTACTCTTGAGATTTAACTTTTCCAGAATATCTTTCTATCACCAGCAAACTTTTTATCTCACTTTCCAAACTTCTCCAAATCAATATGTTAAAAAACTTTCCTCATACCACAAACTCATGCAAAGTATCTTGCCCCTTCCTTTGGGCAAGATACTTGTTAATTATTTCCCCCCTTTTAATATTTAACAGATTATTAATCTACAAAGGACTTCAAGAATAGAAGAACTTCTTTGAATCAATTTTGAGACAAATTTTTATTTTTATAAACACTGTGCTGTTTATTTCCAAATAGGTAAGATTTCTATTTTCTACTCTTTAAAAAAAAATATTTTCTTGAGTTCTTCCTGAACAAATATATGACTTATTATCTGTGGCTGTCGTTGCATTAATCAAAAGGTCAGGACCACAATCAGACTAAGAACGATTCATTGCTTAGATAACATCAGTCTCAAAGGCCATGAGATTTATAGGACAGCAAGCAGTTGGCCATAGTCCAAGATGGTCACAGGTTCTTCTTTACAAGGCGAGATACAACTTTCTGACCCAAAAGTCTGATACCACAGAGTTTATTTTGCTTTTCTGGCCTTTCACCTTTTCTTCTTTCTACTGCAATGCAGATACTTTTGTCCAATAAGGTCTTATTACATGTACACACATATGTCTCTATTATAATATCTAAACTCTAAGCTCATTCTATACAATCACATTACTACATTACTGCACTATAACACCCTTCATCATCTTATCTAATGCAGTTTCTTAAGGCATATTCTTACTAATAACTATAGAAACATAAATTTATGATTTTTCTGTTCAATTGTACCTTGCTTTCACATCAATCCAGGCTTCTTCTAATCAAACCCTCTTTTGTCTGTGAAGATTTCTATCTTTCCAATTTCCACAATTATCTTGGAGTTCCTGGTACCTTCTCTGGACTTCAGAAAAAAAAAGAAACAGAATACCTGAACAAGACACTTTCCACTCCTGCCTGCAGAGTGAGAGATACTAAGAGAGACATTATACAGTGTAATTAACAGTTCAGCATTTTTGATAATACACCAATATACCATTACTGGCTGTACTGTGTGACTTCAGAAGGCATTGCAATGAGGACATAGTGATTTCAGGCAAACTCTAGGCAGAGTTTAACCATACACCTTAGGCGTAGAGAGCTGCAGGTTGGTGTGACTGACGGCTGTAAACCTGAGCACATCTCCCATAATTTTTTGTTGTTTATCTTATTTTTTCGGATGAAGGGTATTAATTTTTCTATTTTCTTATTTGGTCAGAAAGAGGATTTTCTGAAAGCTTTCTTCTAATGACCTCCCTTGCCCTTATCATATTCCTGCTGAACTTCCTCAAGTCTTTGTTTGATAGGTGGCATATATTCTTGAGAACATCCAGAATGGGGTCTTTAAGTACTCTTCATTGCGTCTGCTGAGATTTTACTCTTAGACACTTTTCTTTCAGAATTTGAAAAATAAAATTCCCATGTAGCTCTCTTTTTTATAGCTCTCTGTCCCCTTTATACCATGACAGTCTGTTTTCTTTCAGAGTATTAAAAAAAAATTTGTTGAAAACCTTTTGAAAAAGAACTGCATCATCTGAATCCACAATACATCATATTTATCCATATATTTATTAGTTACAGTGTTTGTTGTATTTTCTGTCAATTTGTCTGGTACTGAGGTCAAATTTACTTGGCTTCAGTTCTTAATAACAGCATAGAAATCTGATAAAGAGAAATTCTGCCCTCTCCAGAACAACATTTTTATGGATTATTTCTGTTTGTGTCAGTATTCAATTTAGCCTTCAAAAGGAGATAAATCCATATCATATATTTCTGTTGGCTGGTTAAAACTGAACTTTTAATACATATCCTGATGATAGAAATGTTTGCAAGTTACAAACCATAAATACACCCTTAACGTACTCTTATGTTCCTTGTTAAGCAAAACTGATGGATCCAAAGCAGACTCAGAATTAGTCCAGCCCCTCTGACCTCTAATATGTTTAGACACTGAGGTAAAAACCCTTTATCTTTTAATGATGATTTCTGCTGAATCAAAAACTAATCATAACTCATTGGCCTACACTTGTCTGAATATAATTTCAACCAAAGCTGTCAGCTGCAAAATTAATTCTTGTTATTGGCCCATGCCTTGTCCAGTCTACTCTCCCACTTCATAATTTCTTTTTAATAATCTCTAGTCACTTAAACCTGATTAATCTCTAGTGTTGCAGTAAAAAATAGATATGTTACTGTACTCTCATTCTTTTAGTTTGTACCAAATAATTTTTTCATTTTCTACTGCTTGCTTTTTGGTCACCAAAGAGCCTGGAGACAGTATGGTACCCAACTATTGGTCTATTTTCCTTTTTAGGAAAAACACTTTAATTTTTATTCTGCTGCAGGAAAATAAAAATACTGAACACTGAAATATTTCAAAACAAGGGAAGAACATAAAATCATAGGTCATCTACACACTGAGGTTTTTAAAAGCCCTTGGCATTTCCCTAATTCAATGTCATGCTTAAAGCAGAGGTGTCTCTGAATTCACACCAAGTTGCTCAGAGCTCTGATTAATGAAAATTTCTAAAGGTGAAGATTCCATAACATCTTAAGAAATTCATGTTAATACCAAGATATTCTTATAGTACTGGGTTTTATTCCCCTTTATATCTTGTCAGACTTTTCTCTGCTTCTATTTGTAACTAGTTTCTCTTGTTTTCCCCCTGAGCACTTCGACACTAAATCTACATCAGTATCCTTGATAATCCCCTCAGAGACTGTAGCAGGTGTCTCTTAGCACCTCCACCCCTGCCCACACAACCCCAGTTCTCTCCTCTCCAGTGTGTGCCAGCCATGCCCACTTAGCCCCTCTTCACAGTGCAGGTTTCCCAAATCCTGACCATCTTGGTTGAGGGTCCCTCTCCATTGAAGTCACTCAGGTTCATCAGAATTGCTCCTGGAGGACCCAAAGCTGAGTACAGTGTTCCAGACACAGGAAGCACTGAGTAAAGGGGAGCAATTACTTCCCTCAATCCCCACTGCACCACAGTTGTTACAGCATTGATACGGTATGGTGTTTTCCTTCATCCACCAAATTTGCTTTCTCTCATAGAAATAGGAATTGTTTACATAGATGAGAGTTTCCACAGTTTCCACAATCTAGGGTGGAGCAGTATTAACACTGCTGATGTACTTATGGTTATTTTAGAAATTACTTTAAAAGCTGCTTTTCAGAACAGAAAATTGTATCTCAGATTTTCTTAATAGGGAACTGACACCTACACTAAATCATATGTTAGGTTTATAAATCATGTATCTCTAGAAATCATTTAACTAATTTCTAAGTTATGAACATGAATTATAACTTTGTTACTCATTTACACATTGCTTGATGGTTTCCATAAATCATATAACCTGATTGTGAAAAGTATTGAATGATTAATAATGGCGTTACATTAATTTCAGATATGATGAAACTGTCTTTTGGTTTATGTAATAGATATCATATTATGTTTTATTATTACTTATAAAGTTTACTTTCCATTAAGTCATTAAAGTATTCTGCTTTAATCCAGATTTTTACACTGTGAAGTTTGATTTGTTGATCCATATTTGCCAAGATAGCTGTTCTCACATCTCTAATCGGATTCATAACCAATATATTTTGCTTACTTCAAGTCCTAATAATAACAAACAAGAATTAAAGAATGCCTAAGCATAAATTAACTAAAATTAATTAAGGTTTCCTAATATTTATTGATTTTTTTTCTGTCTGAGATTATATATCTGATCATATTATATCACATTGTACCATAGCAACTATATTGTGTGTGGATTCACCTTACACTGGCCAGCCAACTGAGCCTGGTCTTGATTCCTTCTTCTGTTAATCAATTTACTAAATATTAAGTCAGAGTCTCAGTGATCAAAATGTATTATGGTATTTCAAGACTATTAGAGTAATAAAAATGCTTAAAGTAGTGCATTACAAACATTTCACTTACTTTATCTATAGATTTTGGTGCATGTGTGTAGGTTCATAAATGTACTTGAAAAGTTTTCTTGTTTATTTTTAAAAGAAAATAGAAAAAAATGAACATTGAAAGACCATGTTATAAGAATTTTA